>NC_047084.1:513312473-513913973 GCF_902459505.1 Geotrypetes seraphini | reverse complement strand
TTATTTTTTCACAGGCACTTTGAATAAAACTCTTTTGCTCAGCTTTCTGAGGCATCAAATGTGAAACACAGTTCATGTTAAAGCTGGGGTTAACCCTTTGATAGCCTTTGCAAGATAAGTGTTTGAGATTTTTTTTCCACTTTTTTCATATAGAGTTCATGTGTGATGATTTGAATATGCTATGCACCACTGGTGAAAAGTCTTCACCGTATGGTGCACATGAGGTTTTTCAATTAAAGCATTTCACATCTTATACAATGCTGTGAGAAGAAATTACTTTAAATGTGGAGTTTGTTGTTGTGAAAAGATAGATGTAGGGCAGAAAGTGAAGAAGAGAAAAACAGCAAATGGATAAGAAGGCCCTGGAAACAGAGTTAAGAGCAAGGAAGATGAGAAGACAAATAAAATCACCAGACGACATAGGTAGAAAAAGTGATTTTATTTTCAGTTTAGTGATTGAAATGTGTCAGTTTTGAGAATTTACATCTGCTGTCTATATTTTGCACTGTTCAGGAAGAAATGTAATTTTTTCTATTTCTCTGGTGTACTGCATGCAGAGTCTGGCATCTTAGGGTTTTGTTTGTGAATACTAGGACTTTTAGTTTGTGGTCCTGTATTTGCATAGGGTTTATCTATGTTCTGCACGTGTGACCAAGGCCAGATATCATGGCCCCAAGAAGGAAGATATTTGTTGGCTCTCTGTCAGCCCTTTTGACCCCAAATGGCTCTCATTTAAAAATTTGCGAAGACCACTACAATATAGCAATGTTGTAATGTTTTCCTATAACAGAGGTTGTGGTAAGAGCGGATAGCATAGCTGGTTTTAAGAAAGTTCCTGGAGGAAAAGTTCATAGTCTGTTATTGAGAAAGACATGGAGGAAGCCACTGCTTGCCCTGGATTGGTAGCATAGAATATTGCTACTCCTTGGGTTTGGAACTAGTGACCTGGATTGGCCACCATGAGAATGGGCTACTGGGCTTGATGGACCATTGGTCTGACCCAGTATGGCTATTCTTATATTCTTATGTTCTTATCACCTTTGCGGCCAACTATGAGGTAAATAACAGCTTCCAGCTCTTTCTAACAGAATCTACAGATGTCTGGTAAACAGCAGATTTAAAAAAAAAACCCAACTGGTATTAACATTCATTCAAGTTTAATCATATTTGATTTACCACCCTCAAAGAGCCTTTCAGAGCAATTTACATAAAATAATCATATTCACAATAAAAGAAATACAATATGTCATATTAGAAGTGCCCTAGACGATCCAAGATGGCTGCCGCTAGCTAACTGCTGCTCGGACGCCCTTAACTTTTAGCCTTACTTCGGTTAAGAAATGCCGAAAAGAAGGGGGAAAAGCGCTGGTACTGCCTCCCGACGCTTGGTACCTCCATTGGCTACAATCAACGATTTCCTACAGCGCCAGCAATGAGAACAAGAATCGCTAGGGATATGCCCACTGGTAACACCACCGGAAAGTAGCGCTGCAGCGAATACCTTAGGGCTTGACATCTCTCTGAGCCCTGATGTACGGACGCCACCTCTCCAGCCGCAGCAGCAGGCAGCCAGCTCACCGCAAGAGCAGAGTGCAGCCGGACAGGAAGTACTCTCTTCTCGAGAGGCTAGCATGTTGGAGGGCTCACTGAATGGAACACCTCAGAGAGAATTACTCGCACTACATGATCCTGCGACCGGGACATCTAGCACTAAAGAAAGACAAGGCTCCATTGAGGTAAACCAGCCCCCCAAACTGACTCTAACCACACAAACACATTTATTCTCAGTGGTTAAACCTCCACAAGTCACATTAGAAGCTCTTTGGGACTTGGTGGTGAATTTGGGGAATACCCTAAATCCTCAAATAAAAAATTTGGATAGAGAAACAAAAGTACAGAAAGAAGAAATTAACTCTAAAACAAGATCTATCTTTGTTAAAGCAGGAAACCAATAAAGAGTTAATAACTGTTAAAACCAAGACCAACTGGTTAAAGATAATTTAATTATGAGGAGGAAATTGGAAGCTCTGGAGAACAATACTCAGGCTAACAACTTGCAGATTATAAACTTTCCTACGATTCCATCAATTTCCCCTCAAGATATGATAAAACAATATTTTATGGAGATTCTTAAGATACCTGAAAATTCTCTACCTTCCCTTACAAGGGCTTATTACCTTCCTGTTAAATCTCAAACTCTTCAAGAAGAAAAAGTTGAGGAACCTCAGTAACATCCATTGGATATTTCCGCTATATTAGAACAATCAGACAGAGAAGTGGCTACACCAGCCACTTTTTTGCTGACCGTGGCTTTGGCTCCAGATAAGGACTGGATCCTAAATCTTTACTTCAAGAATAGATCCAAGGATTTCCTGGGTCTCCATATTCAAATTTTCCCAGATGTCTCTAGAGAGACTCAAAAAAGAAGAAGAGAATTCCTAAATCTGAAACCTGGAGTGACTCAAATTGGGGTTTTTTTCTTTTTAAGATACTCATGTAAATGTGTCATTAGATATCGTTCTTTGAAATATGTATTTGTAGATCTATCTCATTTGATAAGATTTATCTCAATGAAACGCCTTGAGAATTAAGTAACAACAGTGCCTATTGATAATTAGTTCTCTGTTAAGTAGTAGTTAATGTGCTTCTTTATAATTTGAGTTTCATTAAATCTTGGATCTAATCTAATTTAGAGGACTGGTGTGTGATCAAGGGAAGCTGATTTTTTCTTTTCCTTTAATAATTGAGTGAATTACTTTTCAGAATTGAAAGTTAACTTAAATTATAAGTGTCTTGATCGTACTTTTCCGTACAAGATATTTATGCTTGGAAAAATTTTATAAATTTGTATAAATAAATAATAATAATAAAGAAATACAATATGTACCATATTTTTCACTCCATTTCACTAAATTTAGAGGAGGAAAACAAGAAAAAAAACATTCTGAACCAAATTCTCCCTGTCAGGCTCTGCACCCTGTCCCCCCTCCGGTGGTCTAGTGGTAGGCTGGGACAGGGCACAGGGCGGGCAGGAAAAGGGCACAGATGTCAAGGCAGATGACTTTTTAAAATATGCAATGTCACCTCAGTAACAACTATAGAGAAATAGACAAATATAAGGCAAAATATAGACAGCAGATATAAATTCTACAAACTGACACGGTACTAAATTGCAAATAAAATCATTTTTCCTACCTTTGTTATCTGGTGATTTCTTTCTTTCCTTCTTTCTTTCTTTCCTTCCTTCCATTCTCAGGCCCAACAATTGTCCCTTCTTCTCTCCCTCTTTGTTCCCCTCACTGCCTTTGTCATCTCCCCCCCTCCCCCACCTCAGGCCCAACAATTGTCCCTTCCTCCCTCCCTCCCTCCTATGTTCCCCTCACTGCCTTCCAGCCTGTCCTCTTCCCCTCCTCCCCCTGTGCCTGCTTTTAATCCCAGCACTTCCCTTGCTGGACGGCTGTGGCAGTGAGCCCCCCCTGGCAGTGAGCTTCCCCCTCCTTCCCAGCAGTGAGCTTCCCCACCTGTACCTGTTTTTAATCCCGGTGCTTCCTTCACCAGACAGCTGCGGCAGGGAGAGGCAGAGCGGCAAACAAGGCAGGCGCGCTTGCCTGGTCCCGCACGGCTGCCTGAATGGCTGCAGTCAGCTCTCGCGACTTGAGAGAACTGCCTGCAGCCATTCAGGCAGGTGCATGGGACCACGCAGGTGCACCTGCCTTGTTCACCGCTCTGCCTCTCCCTGCCGCAGCTGTTTCTTCACACACAAAACACAGACCTTTACCAAATATAGAACAAGAGATCACAAATAGAAATTGAACTAGGAACCCCAAAAAATTATACTCAGCAAGTATCACAACACTGGAGAAATAAAACCAGATATGCACTTCTTTTGTACTAAACACACAAGGATCTCAGACCCAGGTCCACCAAAAATTAGCCACCTCCACTTCAAGCTAAGTACCCCCTAAGTCTAACAAATATCAACTGAGTACCCCAGCCACAGACCTCCCTAGGCCCACCCAAGCTCTGCCCCAGATCCCATCCCCTTTACTAATTGTAATGCAATTTTTTCCATTCATTTTTCATATACACAAAATATACACAGCAGATATAAATTCTCAAAACTGGCACATTTCAATCACTATATTGAAAATAAAATCATTTTATCTACTGGCGATCCTCTGCAGGCTGCTGTAATTAGCTTTAAAGGTGAGACCGGGAAGCCAGGGGGGGGGGAAGCTAGAGAGAAGGGGGAAACATGCAGGCCTTCGGTGAATCGAGTGGCACACTTGGAATCTCAGGAGGCACACTAGTGTGCCTTGGCACACAGTTTGACATACACTGCTATAGACACTGGAGGAGTGTGTGGCGCAGTGGTTGGATCTACAGCCTCAGCACCCTGGGGTTGTGGGTTCAAACCCCGCGCTGCTCCTAGTGACCCTGGGCAAGTCACTTAATCCTCCATAGCCCCAGGTACGTTAGATAGATTGTGAGCCCACTGGGACAGAGAGGGAAAATGCTTGAGTACCTGATTGTAAAAACCGCTTAGATAACCTTGATAGGCGGTATATAAAATCCTAATAAACTTGAAACTTGACACTACAAGCAATTGAACGATTTCTTCTGATTTCAGATAAAGGAACTCTTCATAAGGTTATTATTTCTGAGCATGGAACACATATAATAGAAGAAATAATGCTTTTCCAGGATTCTCAGCCCATTCAGACACTGCTCCTGTCCTCCAAAAATGTAAGTAGCACCTGGAAGAAAAAAGATTGCAATGTCCTAATTAGATGCCAGTAACTTGTTTTTTTCATTGCTTGGGTATACCTGTGGAAGATGATTGCTGTGTGGCTCTTATTTCAAATGTGATAGTGCTTAAACCCACCTCCCCATTCCCCTCGATCCCTATTTCTATGGACAACACTCTCCTCCTCTCTGTTCTGTCAACTCATAACCTCGTCCTCGGTGTCATCTTTGACTCTTCTCTCTCCTTTTCCATTCAAATCCAACTAACCGTTATAGCTGGTCACTTCTTCCTCTATAACAGGGATCTCAAAGTCCCTCCTTGAGGGCCGCAATCCAATCGGGTTTTCAGGATTTCCCCAATGAATATGCATGGAAAGCAGTGCATGCACATAGATCTCATGCATATTCATTGGGGAAATCCTGAAAACCCGACTGGATTGCGGCCCTCAAGGAGGGACTTTGAGACCCATGCTTTATAATATTATTAAAATCTGATCTCTCCTTTCTGAGCACAAAACCAAAACCCTTATCTACACTCTTATCACCTCTCATTTAGACTAATGCAGTTTGCTTCTCTAGGTCTTCTGCTCAACCTTCTCTCCCCCTTCAATCCATTCAAAATTCTGCTGTACAACTTATATTCTGCCAGAGCCACAGTGCTCACATTACCCCTCTCTTCAAGTCACTTCATTGGCTCCCCATCCATTTTCACATATAGTTCAAACTCCTCTTACTGACTTACAAATGCATCCACTCTGCAGCCCTCAATATCTTTCCTCACTCATCTCCCTCTATGTCCCCCCTCCCCACCATGACATCTGTTCATCGAGTAAGTCCCTCTTATCCATACCCTTCTCCTCCACTGTCAACTCCAGACTCCATCCCTTCTATCTTGCTGTACTGTATGTCTGGAGCAGACATCCTGAGTCAATACGTCAAGCTCCATCTCTAGTACTATTACATTACATTAGTGACTTCTATTCTGCCTGTACCTTGCCGTTCTAAGCGGATTACATTAGAAGATGGCTGGACATTTCCAGGAAATTACAAAATGGGTTGGATGCATACTAGAGGCTTTGAGGAGTAATTGAGGAAAGATAGCAAGAGGGGAGGGAGACACCGGGGAGATTGCGGGGAAGAGAAGGAGAGCTCTATAGGTAAAGAAAGTTAAGAGGACTCTAAAGATTTTTTGAATAGCAGAGTTTTGAGATCTTTTCGAAATGATTTAAAGTCTCTTGTTGCTGTCAGCAGGTTGGAGATAGAGGGGTCCAGTTTCGCTGCCTGCGTCGCTAGGAGGGCGCCATACATCTTCTTGCGCTGAGTTCCCTTGAGTGGTGGGTAGGAGAATGGGGTCTGGATTCTCTGTAGTCTGGATGTGAGGTTTTGGTTTAGGCGGTTGTGTAGGTAGATAGGTGAAGTTCCGTTTATTGCTTTGAATAGTAGACAGTAGAATTTAAATTGAACTCGGGCTCTTATTGGTAGCCAGTGGGAGTCTAGGTAGGCATTGGTGATATGGTCAAATTTTCTGAGTGAGTAGATCAGTCTGAGGGCAGTATTTTGAATGGGCTGTAGTTGTTTTATCAGGTTTGTGGGGCATGGTAGGTAGAGGATATTGCAGTAGTCCAATAGTCCCAAGACAAGGGATTGGACTATGATCCTGTATTGCATGGGCCACGGCTGGAAGCAAAGGAAAGCAAGGAAGACCCATTTCTGAATTTTGAGTTCACACCAGCTGATGTTTACAGAGAACTTTCAAGACTCAAGGTGAACAAAGCCATGGGACCAGACAATTTGCACCCAAGAGTGCTCAGAGAGCTGTGCAATGTTCTGGCGGAACCGTTAGCCATGCTCTTCAATCTCTCCCTAAGTACGGGGAGAGTCCCCCTGGACTGGAAAATGGCTAACGTCGTTCCTCTGCACAAAAAGGGTTGCAGAGCAGAGGCTGCAAATTACAGACCAGTGAGTCTCACATCAATAGTGTGTAAACTCATGGAAACTCTACTTAAAGGTAAATTAGACACGATAATGGATGAAGGGAATCTAAGGGATCCCTGTCAACATGGATTCACCAGAGGCAGGTCATGCCAATCCAATCTTATAAGCTTCTTCGATTGGGTGACAGGAAAGCTAGACTCGGGAGAGTCTCTGGACATAGTATACTTGGATTTCAGTAAAGCTTTCGACAGTGTCCCACACCGTAGACTATTAAACAAGATGAAATCGATGGGTTTGGGTGAGAAACTAACTGCAAGGGTCAGTGATTGGCTGAGTGGAAAACTTCAGAGGGTGGTGGTCAATGGCACCCTCTCTGAGACATCGGAGGTGACTAGCGGAGTGCCGCAGGGCTCAGTCCTGGGACCATCCCTTTTCAACATATTCATAGGGGACTTGACCCGGGGGCTTCAGGGTAAAGTAGCACTGTTCGCCGACGACGCCAAACTGTGTAACATAGTAAGTGAAAGCAACCTCAAGGATAGTATGACGCAAGATCTGATCACGTTGGAAAACTGGTCCTCGACATGGCAGCTAGGCTTCAACGCTAAAAAATGTAAGGTCATGCATCTCGGCAGCGGTAATCCATACAGAACATACTCCTTGAATGGAGAAACGCTAGCTAGGACTTCAGAGGAACGGGATTTGGGGATAATCATCAGTGCAGACATGAAGGCTGCCAAACAAGTAGAGAAGGCCTCATCAAAGGCAAGGCAAATGATGGGAAGTATCAATAGAAGCTTCGTCAGCCGTAAACCTGAAGTCATAATGCCACTCTACAGAACCATGGTGAGACCTCATCTGGAATACTGTGTGCAATTCTGGAGGCCACATTACCGGAAAGATGTGCTTCGAGCTGAGTCGGTCCAGCGGATGGCCACTAGGATGGTCGCGGGGCTCAAGGGTCTCTCATACGAAGAAAGACTGGGCAAACTGCAGCTCTATACCCTAGAGGAGCGCAGGGAAAGAAGTGACATGATTGAGACATTTAAGTACGTCACGGGGCGTGTCGAGGTGGAAAACGATATATTCTTTCCCAAGGGACCCTCGGTCACAAGGGGGCACCCGCTCAAACTCAGAGGAGGGAAATTTAGTGGTGACAACCAGGAAGTATTTCTTCACAGAAAGGGTGGTAGATCACTGGAACAGACTTCCGGTGCAGGTGATCAAGGCCACCAGCGTGCTCGACTTTAAGAATAAATGGGACATCCACGTGGGATCCCTACGAGGGTCGAGTTAAGGAACTAGGTCATTAGCATTCAGACTTAATGGGGTGGGTCAATAGAGTGGGCAGACTTGATGGGCTGTAGCCCTTTTCTGCCGTTATCTTTCTATGTTTCTATGTTTGTCGAAGGATTTTCTTATTTTTCGTAGGTTGTGAATGGTGAAAAATGCTTTTTTGGTAGTTATGTTGATTTGGTCCTGTATTGTGCAGCATCTATCTATCGATACTCCAAGGATTTTTAAAGAAGATTGTATGGGGTATTTGGTGACATTTAATTCTAATTCTGTTATGGATGGGGTTTTGTCTTTTTCAAGAAGTAGAAATTTTGTTTTGTCCGAGTTTAGCTTTAGTTTGTGGTCTAACATCCATTTTTCCACTGCTTCCAGTGTTGTTTTCAGGTTGCCTGTTGAGGTGGGATCTTGGGTGTTGAAGGGGAGGAGTATGGTTATGTCATCTGCGTAGCTGAATGATGTAACATTTAGAATATCTAGAGTGGTACCGAGGGAAGATATGAAGAGGTTGAAGAGCATGGGTGACAATGGTGAGCCCTGTGTACCTCCACAGGGGTTAGACCAGGGATCTGATTTTAGATCATTTGATTTTACTCTGTATGATCTTGTTTTGAGGAATCCTTGGAACCAGTTGTATACTCCGCCTGAGATCCCTATAGCGTCTAGTATTTGAAGTATTATGGTGTGATCTACCAGGTCAAATGCAGCAGAGAGATCGAGTTGGATTATCAACATCATTCTTCCTTTGCTAAGATGCTGTTGGGCTGTATCTAGTAGAGTTGCCAGTAGTGTCTCTGTGCTATGGTTGGTTCTGAATCCTGACTGAGAGGGATGAAGTAAGTTATGGTCTTCAAGGTAGTTGGTGAGGTATTGTGCGACTAGATCTTCTATCAGTTTAACGTACAGTGGGATTGAGGTGATGGGTCTATAGTTGGAGGGGTTGTCTATTGAGCCTTTGGGATCTTTCAATAGAAGGGTGATTATGATCTCACCTAGTTCTGGTGGGAATTGACCTTCCGTGAGAGTTAATTGCATCCATTGCATGAGGTTCGCTCTGAATTTAGGGGTAGCGTTTGCTAGGAGATATGAGGAACAGTTATTCAGATCACATGATGCTTTGCTGTATTTTTTGTAGAGTCGGTCCATGTCGGTCCATTGGACTGGTGGGAAATTGGTCCATGTCCTGTCGGCTGCTGTGGCTTCTTCCATTGTGGGGTTTGTTATTATCTCATCGAGTTGGGTTAGTGAGTTATTGAAGGTGGATCTGATTGTGGTGATCTTGCATTTGTAATGGTCTGCTAGTTGGGAGGCTGTTGGTGGGTGGTTTCCTTGTGTGGCTAGGAGAGGTTTGGTATTAGTGAGATTCTTTACTAGATTGAAGAGTATTTTAGTGTCAGGAGTTTCGGTGCCAACTAGTATGAAGTAGTAGGCTTTTCGTTTTTCCTTGATTTTGAGCTTGTATTGTTTGATTAGGCTTCTCCATGCTACTTTGGTTTGTTCGTGGTTCTGTTTTTTCCAGGCTCTTTCGAGCTGTCTGCAGTGCCTTTTCAGTTGTAGAAGTTCGGTGTCGAACCATTTGTCGGATGGTCTGCAGATTCTGTTTTTTGATTTTATTGGAGCAAGCTCATTCAGTATTGTTTCGCTTATGTTACGCCAGTGGTGTATGAATTCTTTGGGGTCTGTGGAACAGATTTCAGGATCTACTTTGCCCCAAAATTTGGAGGGCTTGAATTTTTGGCGGGTTTTGAAGGATGTTTTTTGGGGTTTGGGTTTATTGTTGTTTTGTGCCCAGTTAATGTTGAAGGTATATTTGTAGTGATCTGACCAGAGGGAGGGGTGCCAGGTACCATTGGAGATATGGATGTCTGGTGTGTGGGAATTTTGGGTCATGTATGCAGCAATATCAAGTTGGTGGCCTTTTTCGTGCGTGGGTTGGGAGTTGAGAATTTGGTAGGATAGAGCATTGAGGTATGTGAATAAACCCTCGACTTGTTTGGAGGTGTGGTCTTTAAGGTGTAGATTAACGTCTCCGAGGAGTAAGTTATATGGTGAGGTTAGAGAATTTTGGAGGATGAAGTCTTCGAGTTCGTGTTTTGAGGCATTCCATTTTCCTGGAGTAATGTAGCAAAGAAGGCATGTCATGGTACCTGTGAGAGTGTCATCGGATAGTTGGCAGGCTAGTAGGTCCATGTGGGGGGAGAAGTGTTTATTTAGGACTTTTAGGTTGAGGTTGTTTGTTTTTTACTAGAATAGCTAGACCTCCCCCTCGCTTGTTTTGTCGACAGGTTAATTCTAGTTTGTATCCTCTGGGACAGAATTCAGTTATGCTTGGGTCTGAGTCGGAGGTAAGCCAGATTTTGGCTAGGAAGAGGCAGCCTAGTTTTTCTTGACTAACCAGTCCTTTATTAGGTCTGCCTTTGGGCTAATTGATCTTATGTTCATATACGCACAGGCTATTGAAGTGAATTTTGAGTGGGGGGTGGAGATAATCTTTGGGTGGAGAAGGTTTCTTGGTAGTGTCCAAGGTTTTTGGATTGTCGTCTTGATCTTTGGAGGTGGCCTTTTTCCCCAGAAAGGGGGGATGCTATCATTGGTGGTCAATGGGCAGGGTATCAAATTTCTGGGGGAGAGAGATTTCCTGGATGGTTGAATTTGTCTGTGGGATGATATCACAGTTGGGATAGGAGTTATGCGGTATCCTGCTGTTTTCCAGTTTGTAAGGAGCAGGGAGAGCAGTAGTAGGACATGAATGAACCTAGATGTGGGGGTTGCCATTGTGTTTATGTAGGTGGTGTTTGTGTGAGGGGTATTTTACCTCTCCTTCTTGTTGGAATGGGGCTGCCGCAATGTTTCCTTGAGGTTGTTGTGCAGGCTGGAGCATCTGCTGCTGGAACTGTGTCTATTTTCTAGTCCAGCGTTTTTTCTGTTTCTTTGCAGCTTCTCTTCGCAGCGTCACAAAGGGGCCTGGTCTTGGAGGGGCTCTGGCTCCCGATGGAGCAGTCTTTAAGATGTTTTCCCAGGCTTGGGGGAGGGGCAGAGCGGGGCTCACCCGCACGCCTTGGCCGTCGGACTTGGAGGGGCTCTGGCTCCAGATGGAGCAGTCTTTAAAATGTTTTCCCTCTGCCCCTGGCTATTTTATAATTTACCTAATAAAAAAATTGATATCTTGCCTAAAATACCTAAGTGGGGGGTTATCCCAAGGAAAGGCTCATTTTATATAGGGGGGCATAATGCTTGGGAATGATTCACCCCAAATCCTTTATACTAGGGGGGAGGATTATACTTAGGAATGAGTAAGCCCCTGGGTGCTTTATTAACGGGGATGGATTATCCCAATCAAAGGCTCAGCCTGTAGATACTTTATACGGGGGGAGGGGGAGGGAATAATGCTTAGGAAAGGCTCACTCCAAATCCTTTATATAGGAGGGGGGATTATACCTAGTAAGGGCTTAGCCTCTGCCTAGTGTATATAGTGGAAGAGGGGGTGTTTGGGGCGCTCATGCCGCTCGCCTCACCTTCAGGTCCGCCATCTTCACGCGCTCGCCACAAAAGAGAGAGCTATTCAAAACCAAGCTAAAAACCCATTTTTTCAAGGCTGCTTTCAATACATAACTCCCACTCACCATAAGATATCTATGTTCATCCTATCATTTTCTCTGCAAGAAACTCCCCAACCCTGTATGTCCTATGTGCCTGCCCAAAATAGATTGTAAACTCTTCTGAGCAGGGACTGTCTATTACTTGTTAAATGTATAGCGCTGTGTACGCCTTTCAGCGCTATAGAAATGTGCTAGCATAATATTTAAAATTCTTCATGGAATTTTTTTCTCCGTTGGTCTCAGTCTCTTAATTCTTTATGGTCGTTACATTCAAGAACTTCTCAAAGATGTAAACTTGCTTTCCTTTCTTTCAATGGGATTAAAATACTAGGCTATACAGTTTGTTCTTTTGTATTAATTTTTGCAAAAATTTGGAATGATCTTCCTTCTGAAATCAGAATCCATTCTTTACTTCAAAGTTTTCGTAAATCTTTAAAAATACTATTGTTTCAGAAATCACTAATAGATTCTCCTAATCTGCATTAGAAGATCATAAATAATGATGCTTTCCATTCTATGTACTTTAATTATAATGATCTATCTTTTTGTGATGAACCAATTCTTGTAAACCGAGTTGAGCCCTTTCTTAGGAATGACCCAGTATAAAAACCTAAAGATTGGATTGGATTGGCTTCTATGAATCTTGCTATAAGCCATAGGCAGTGGAATCCTGTTTGATTTGGGGAGGGGCCAGGAGCTCCACCCTAGCCCCAATGGAATCTTGCGGCATGGCCTGTCACCAGCTCCTGACTCCACTCCTGCCACCCCTCGGTGTTGTACTTTAAATCTTTGGGGCAGCTGCCACACAATGTCAACGAGCAAGCCTGCCCCTGGAAGTAGAATGAAGGGTTCTGGAGCAGGCCTGCTTGTTGACACTGTGCGTCGACTGCCCCAAAGATTTATAGTACAACGTTGGGAAACGGGTGGGAGGGCAGGCACCAACTGGCGACTGCCAATTTTTTGGGAGGCCATGACCCCTGTGGCCTCCCCCATTCCAACGTCTATGCTATAAATACCACATGAATTACCAAACTTCTGAAGGCCAGGAAAAAGCACATGGACGGTTGGGTTCTCGTCCCAGGGCCATAGTTTGGACAAGCCTAATCTAAGGTATTGATTCACCAGCCTACCAGCCTACTAGGCTCAGCAAATATTGTTTGCTTAAACTACAAAGGAAGTAGGTGCAGCAAGGGCAGAAGACTACTCTGGTCCAGTGGTTTACAGTAAGAAAAAAAGAATATAACATTGGGAATTTACAATTCTCTAATTAAAAAGAAACGAAGTTTGAAAGCTTCTAACATTTCAAATTTGTGGCCCTTATTGGGTAGAAAAGATCTGAGGCTATTCTGATTGCTTTGCTGTTTGCAGAGTCTTCAGGATTTTTATTTTAGCATCCTAATATGGATACTAAAATAAAATCCTGAGGACACTTATATGAACAAGATTACACTACTGCTTGACTTCCCCTCTATATGCCTCCAATATGTTTTTCAGCCCATGCTATGTTACCCAAGTCCCCTCCCCCTAAACTATGCATGCCCTTTGTCCCTCTTGGTTCCCCTCCATGCATGATAACATGTTAGCCTCACCTTGTACTTAGATCCACTGCTTAAGGAATCTGTACAATTCTCCTTGATAATAATTTGAGAGCCTTTAATATTTGTACCTAGGTTCCCTCTGTTTTCTGTAACCCTACCAGTCCTTTGTTACCCCACTCTCTGAAACTGTGTTTTTTTCTACTGTTACCTGCCCTGAGCTTTATGGGAGGGTGGGAAATAAATCAAAATTACTACTACTATAATTAATTATTTCTATAGCACTACCAGGCGTATGCAGCGCTGTAAAGAGTCACAAAGAAGACAGTCCCTGCTCGAAAGAGCTTACAATCTAAACAGACAAGACAGACAAACAGGATGTCATGAATACAGTTCAGGGGAACGATTAATCTGCTGGCAATAAATAAATATATCTTCTAAAATGAAATACAGTGTTCTTCTTAATTAGTCACTTCTGGATCAGGTATGAAGTGTAGAGAGGAGTGGCCTAGTGGTTAGAACTGCTGCCTCAACCCCCTGAGCTGCTCCTTGTGACCCTGGGTAAGTCACTTAACCCTCCATTGGCCCAGGTACATTGAGAGTCTTCCAGGACTGATAAGGAAAAATTAAGTACTTAGAATACCTGAATGGAAAAACTGCCTTGATGATCTCACAAAGGTATAAATACCTAAATAAACATAATTATTCTTTTATCTTGGCCATAGAACCAGAGATACATCTACGCAGGCTCCAATTCTATGGTGGCGCAGACTCCAGTTGCATTCTGTGAGAAGTACCAAACCTGCATAGACTGTGTATTAGCCAGAGATCCCTACTGTGCATGGAATCCACATGAACTCACCTGTGTTAACATTCTAAAGGAAGAACACATAAATGGGTAATGGGACCGTAGTTATTTAATCTTGAACAAATAAAATACTTATCTGTCAATATTCAGCCAGTGTTGGTCAGTATTTCTTTAAATGCTGACCACTGCTGGCTCATTTAGACTCAGATATTCAGAGCCAGTGCCTGGATATGGTCCAGCACTGAACAGCCAGGTTCTTGGCGATGCCTGAAAATTATGTGGGTATAGACGATATTCAATATTGTACCCATATAGCTAATCAGCAAAGTTAGAACTGATTTTGTGTGGTTCTACATGCCCAATTAACTATGCAAGCACTTACACTAGGGCCACCATAATGCTTGGCTCTTCTCCAACTCTGCCAGCAGACCACCCCAAAACTCTCCAATGATACCACAGTGGTTACATTGAAATTTTTTTGCAGCACTGAAATCCTGAGGATGGCTCACACTTTGATTGAAAAGGAGTTTCTCTTGCCCATTTAATTATGATGATCAACCCCTCAGTTGTTAATATTTTTCCAGTTTGAAACATTCTCTTTTTAGAAAATCATTTGTAGTGCAAAAGGCATATGAGTTTTGACCAACTGGGTTATACTCTGTTTTGCAGGGATTTGATTCAGGAACTAAATGGCGATGCTTCTCCCTGCATTGGTAAGTCATTAAAAAGGAGGTCCAACTCAGAATATGGGCATCAAAGTTAGCACAAACACAAAAAGAAACTGTGGATACGATTCTCTTGATCTAAAAGTCTTTAATAACAAAGCCGCGCTAGGGCATTAATGTGTGGAATAGTGCGTGCTAAATTGTCGCACGCGCTAGCCGCTACTGCCTCCTTTTGATCAGGCGGTAAATTTTCGGCTAGCGCACGCTAATCCAGTGCGTGCGCTAAAATGCTTAGCGCACCTTCCTAAAAGGAGCCCCTAGTCTTCAGTTTATATACTGGGTCATCTCTCATCAGAGCTCTACTCGGTTTACAAATAGTCAGGAGACCAGAATATACATAAAATGAGGAGAGCAAATGTTCTCCATTAAAAATGTTGCAGCCAATGAAAGGTCAACCCATATAACACACAGAGTGTGTTAGCACATCACATAGGATGTCCATTTCTCATGTAGTTTAGAACTTGATCTGCTGAGGTATAGCTTATTCTAAAAGACATGAAACCATGGATGTCCAAGTGCTTGATACATTCAGCATAAAAAACAATTTTATAATCTGAGATGACTAGACTATGAACAGGTCAAAATAAGGGACATGGATTTATTAAAGCAGCTTAGAAAAATTCCATGTTATAAAATGGCCGCATAGACAGTCATTTGGAGGAGTAGCCAAAAGATTACAGCAACAGGTTGCAAACCGCTGCAGAGAACCAGAGGATACCAGTTCAAATTCCACTGCAGTATTTTGTGATTTTCTTAGTTTTGCTCTTTTTGGGGTTTTTTTTTTAAGTGTGAGCCCTCAAGGGATTGAAAAATACATATTAAGACTTCCTTAGTCCCTCCAGTGGAAAACTGCTCAGTCAGAGCATCTTTCTGTAATCTAGACCAGAGGTGCCCAAATGGTCGATCATGATCGACTAGTAGATTGCAAGGCCAACGCGGGTCGATCATGTTGCCTTTGCGTTCTTGTTCTTCCTGCCTCCCCGAGCCAGGCCAGGCACGTACAAGTGCCGGACCCACAAGCCTTCACCTCCGATGTCAATTCTGATGTCGGAGAGGAAGTTCTGGGCCAGCCAATTGCTGCCTGGCTGGCCTGGAATTTCCTTTCCGGCGTCAGAATTGACATTGGAGGTGAAGGCTTGTGGGTCCAGCGCTTGTATGTGCCAGGCCTGGCTTAGGGAAGCAGAGAGAAATCAGTGTGGTGGCTTGGGGGGCAGGGGGAGAAAGAAAGAAAGACAGGCAGGCAGTGGGAAAGAGAATGATAGAAATAAAGAAGGGGCAGGGGGAGAGAGAAAGAAAGAAAAGAGGAGGGGGCAGAATGAAAGGCAGAAATAAATAAATATTGGATTTATAGAAGAAGGAAGTGAAATCACCAGACAAAAAGGTAGAAAAAATGATTTTATTTTCAATGTAGTCTATATTTTGCACTATGGCCCCCTTTTACTATACCGCGATAGTAGTTTTTAGCGTCGGGAGCTGCGAGGGGCATTCAGCTCAGCTCCCTGCGCTAAAAACCTCTATTGTGGTTTAGTAAAATGGGAGGGGGTGTATTTGTCTATTTTTGTATAGTTGTTACTGAGGTGACATTGCATATTTTAAAGTCATCTGCCTTAATCTCTGATAAAAACCCTGAATACAAATGATAATTAACATTGTCTCTGCGTACCATGTGCTTTGTGTTTTTAAAATTTTATTGTTGGTAGATCATTTTGACTTTGTCATTTTAAAAGTAGCTCGCAAGCCAAAAAATTGTGGGCACCCCTGATCTAGACCAATCTTCTTTTTTTTTTTTTTTAACATACTACATCCCTTCAACCTTCTGAAATGAGATTTGAACATCCGTATTCTGGTCTCTCCCTAGTCATTCCCAGATATGCTGAGACCATGATCTCTTGCAATAAGGACATACTGCAGGTTTAGATGTCCATATCCCAGCTTTATAAAATTGGAATTTGGATGTCTATGCAATATGGATCTCTAAATACCAGTTTTCAGATGTCCAAAACATAACTAGAGCTTCTAAAATAAAATTTTTATGTATATTTGGTATATAATTGACTAGTTGTGCAATATTTGCAAAGCTTAAATAAGTCAGCACCAAGGGCCAAATTCTGTAACCAGCACTGAAGGTTAGGCACCAGCACTTAATTGCATTAATCAGCTGTAATTGGCATGGTAATTGAATGCACCATTTAAAAATGATTAAAAATACATTAAAAAGCAAGTGTTGCAATCATGTCTACAGTATGGCACCTAGTAGTGCTGCCCGATTCACGATTCAAATCGGTTCACTGATTCACTTCGGGTGAATCGATTTGAATCGATTCAAAACAAAAAAAAAAATCAGCTTCCCGATTCGGCTGACCCTCCCCCCTAGTCCCCTAAAGCAGGAGCAGCAGCGCTGCTCTTGCTGGCCGGCCACTGCCGCACCTGCTTTAGAAGGCGAGGGGGAGCCTCAGCCAGTTAGTGCTGCTGTCCAGTTCCCCCCCTCCTGGCGTCCAGCTTCCCCCCCCGGCATCTCGCTTCCCCCCCTGGCCTCCCGCACCGGCATTTACCTTAACGAAGCAGCCTGCAGTAAGATCGCGATGCCCGCGATCTTTGCACTGCTTCAGAACTGTTTGCTCCGCCGCAGTTCCGCCCCTCCTCTGAAACAGCTCCGAAGCAGTGCAAAGATCGCAGGCTACTTCGTTAAGGTAAACGCGGGTGCAGGGAGGCCAGGGGGGTGAGCAGTCTTTCAGGGTGGGGAGTGGGGCAAGCAGTCAAACCTTCAGGGGGGACAGGCTTTCAAGGGGGGAGACAGGCCTTCGGGGGGATGCAGGCCTTCAAGGGGGGGACAGGGCTTCAGGGGGGGAATTCAGGCCTTCAAGGGGGGGACAGGCCTTCCAGGGGGGGAGACAGGCCTTTCAGGGGGGAGACAGGCCTTTAAGGGGGACAGGCAGGCCTTTGGGGTGGGATGCAGGCCTTCCGGGGGGCTGACAGGCCTTTAAGGGAGACAGGCAGGCCTTTGGGGTGGGATGCAGGCAGGCCTTCAGGGGTGGGATGCAGGCCTTCAAGGGGGGGGAGGCCTTCCAGGGGGGGAGACAGGCCTTTCAGGGGGGAGACAGGCCTTTAAGGGGGACAGGTAGGCCTTTGGGGTGGGATGCAGGCCTTCCGGGGGGCTGACAGGCCTTTAAGGGAGACAGGCAGGCCTTTGGGGTGGGATGCAGGCAGGCCTTCAGGGGTGGGATGCAGGCCTTCAAGGGGGGGGAGGCCTTCAACGGGGACAGGTCTTCAGGGGGGGTGCAGGCCTTCAGGGGGGACAGACCTTCAAGGGAGGGGACAGGCAGGCAGGCCTTTGGGGGGATGCAGGCCTTCAAGGGGGGGGGGACAGGCCTTGAGGGGTAGAAAGCAGACTTTAAGGAGGGGACAGGCCTTCAGGGGAGGGGGGCCCTGGTGTAGAAGTACACGGAGGGAGGCAGGGAAGGGGGGATTCAAAGAAACGCGCATATGCCGGACTTTACGGGGAAGAAATAATGGTTCTGAAAATAGAGGAGAGGGAGAGAGATGATGGACCAAGGGATTTAGGGAGAAAGTTACAGAAATGGAGAGATGATGGACCCTGGGGTGGTGGGGAAGGGGGGATAGATGCTGGATGAAAGGGTAGTTAAAAAAAGGTGGATCTGTGGAGGGAGATGAAAAAAAGGAAAGATGCCAGACCTCCTGGGGAGGGAAGGGAAACGGAAGGGGAGGACAGGGATGGCAGATGGATGGTTGGAACAGGGAAAGAAGAAGGAAGGAGACCCTGGCAAGCAAGTTATCAGAAGACAACCAGAGTCTGGGACCAACAAGATTTGAATAATGATCAGGCAACAAAAGGTAGAAAAACCAATTTTATTTTCTGTTTTGTGATTACAATATGTCAGATTTGAAACGTGTATCCTGCCAGAGCTGGTGTTAGACCACAAACGTGAGCTAGGATTTAACAGAGAGAGGAAAAGTCTTTTTTGTTTGTTTATTTTGTTTACACCACAGCGCCAGTGTGGTTAGGAGAAGGCAAAGGGGATGAAGAGGCTATAAAATAAACCCACCAGGATGTTTGAAAAAAAAAACAACAAAAAACCACCCAATTGGGCAGGAAAACCAAATCGAATCGAAAAACCAATTCAATAGGCTGAATCGAATCGAATTGAAATTTTTTCCCCCCTGAATCGGGCAGCACTAGCACCTAGCACTACCTAGGTCTAAGTGAGTATGTTTAGGGGCTGAGATGACCTTAAGTGCCACTAGGCATGATTCTCTAAAAAAAACTTAGGCGCTGGAAATGTAGGCCTTTGGGCTAGATTCATCAACCTGCCCAATTGGGCCCGATCCGGGCAGGTCTGACAAATTCTGGAAGCTAAAATATGCAGATGGGGGCAATCGAAGGAACACCCCCATCTGCCAGCACGGATCGCTTTTCTGCAATCCCCACTCATGAGCAGACCATCTGTAGATGGTCTGCGCATGCCCATCGGATCTGCAATCTTTTTTTTTTTTTTTAACTTTAAACTTTTTTATTAGTTTTTAGCCCTGTGAGTCCGTCGTTTTGACCTGCTTTAAACCCATGGGTTAAAACCATGGACTTGCAGGATGGGGAAGGGCAGGAGAGATTCGGGGAAGTCAGGGCAGGAGAACCGGGGCGCCGATGCGGCGAGCAGGCAGGAGAGGGCATCAAGCATGGCAGAGAGCAGGGCTTCCAGAGTTGGAAACACGTTTTTGACTGGTCCCCAGCAGTCGCTTCTTCAGTTGATCGGCCAGCCCAGTCAGATTGAGAATTTTGTGTTGTGAATCGCATCCCTGCCTACTTTATATGAATTTCTCCTCATTTGCATTCACGGATTTGAAGTGGATTGCAGGAGAGGTTAGTGAATGGGGCCCCAGGGAAATCTAATTGCAAAGGGGTCGCAAACCAATCAGTAGACGATCGGTTTACTTAGTGAATCTAGCCCTTTATGTTTAAATAGTTTTATTGAATTCAAGTTGATCTGCAATTAACATTCTTTCTCAAGTAAGTTGCAAAGATCAAAGAATAACTATGGCACACAAACTCCCAACTCTTCCCCCTTCTCTATAGACACTGTGAAAGGGATTAGCACTTTATTACCACATTCTACTACAAGGCTTGTGAGGCAGTGTTTTCCAAAATGGCTCCCAGATAGTGGTCAATAACCTGCCTGTGGATGCTCCCAGTCACATCCATGCGCTCAATAATCAAAAGCTGGATCAATCCTGTACGTCAGTGTTGGCTAGTTGGAGGGTCCGACATTAACAATTTAGTCAATATCACCTTCATCCCCAATAACATGACTCTTTTAAGGATATCTTTAAACCTTTTGGGACAGAATGCTGGATATTAAAGAGCCAAAAGAAGCTATAGCTATTCATATCCCACCGAATCTGCCACATGCACTCTACTTGAATGAATATCTGAGACCAAAAGCTGCGCTCATAGGGGCAAGTACAGAACATGTGAGATAGCATAGCCTTGGGATTCACATATTTAGGGCATGCACCCAGTGGCATACCTAGCATATGTGACACCCGAGGCCCATCATTTTTTGGCAACCCTCCCACCATCTGTACAAAAAACATGATTTTTAGTAACAAGCCACACGTCACACATGAGTACCTAGGAAAAGGCAGCATCTTATATATTGCAGTGAGCAGTACAACATCAATACACCCATTGTAAAACTAAACAAGCCAGACTAGTACAGATCAATCCTACACCATCAATCCTAACAGAAAACCATGTCTTTCGAACACACAGAACACAGAAAACACCTTCGCCTAGTATGGAATATGTCATCACAAACTAACCCCTCCCCCTTTTACAAAACTGTAGTGTGGATTTTAGCTACGGTGGTAACAGCTCTGACGCTCATAGAATTCTGAGCATCAGAGCTGCTACCACCACGGCTGGCGCTAAAAAAAGCTCCACAGTTTTGTAAAAGGGAGGATAAAATAGAAATACATAGACAAAGGTTAAATTGAACCAGCAAGAAGCTGGACTCTGCATAAAATGCAACACCACAGAAATAGTGACACATGTCTCCTAAAGCAATAGATAAATAGAAAATTTTTGTTCTACCTTTGTCTTCTCTGGTTTCTGCTTTCCTCATCTTCTTGTTACTGTCTTCCTTCCATCCACTGTCTGCCATCTCTCTGCTTCTCCCTATATGGCATCTTCTCTCCATCTATGCCCCTTCCAGAAACTGTATGCCTCCCCCTTCCATCTCTCCTTTCACCCCATTGGTCTGGCATCTCTCTCCTTTCCTTCCCTCTCTCATACCTCTCTTCTGCAATCCCTTTCTTCCCTCCTTTTCCTTTTCAATTTATTTTCTGCATCCATCTAGATTACGTTCTTACTACCCTTTCATCAATTTTCTTTTTTACTCTCTACCTACAGCTCACCACCTCTTTCCCTCACTCCCTCCAGTATTTTCCCCCATCATCTGCCCTCTTCTCTCTCCCCACTTCCATCATCTGCCCCTTCTCCCTACTTCCATCATCTGCCCTCTTCTCTCTCCCCTTTCTCCCCACTTCCATCATCTGCCCCCTTCTCTCAATCTCTCCATCCACCACAGGCCCATCTTTCGCCCTTCCTCACCTTTCTGATTTTGGCAACAAGATCTGAAACCCTCCCCCCCCCACCCCCGCGATGACACTGAAGATCGGCAACGGGCCTCCTTCTACCCCTGGCATCAACAGAACTTCAGATCGGCAACGCGGTGCTCAGTCAAAAGCGGAAACAGGAAGCTGAGTCGGAGGGAAGCTTTTGACATGAGCACTAGAGAATGGCACGGGGAAAAAAATCTGTCCCCATCACTGCACCATCCTCTTCACTGCCCCGTCACCGCCATCCCATTCACTGCCCCGTCACCGTCCCTGCAGCATCCATACAAGCCTCAGTACTGCAATATTTAGCTTATTCCTTCCTTATAAATCAAAGTTCTGGCTGCTGAATTGGAGAAAGAGATGTTCAGCTGGCAGGGCTTTGTTTCAGTGGCGTACCAAGGGGGGGCGGTACGCCTCGGATGCAGCCTTAGGGGGGGTACACAGCCAGCCAGGTCCGGAAAATGGTCGATCGCCAAGGCAAAGTGAGTCGATCGCAGATCGACTCACTTTGCCTTGGCAATCAAAAATTTTCCAGACCTGGCTGGCTGTGCACCCCCCTAAGGCTGCCGTCAGAGAGGAAGTTTGGGCCAGCCAATTGCTGCCTGGCTGGGTGGAACTTTCTCTCCGAGGGCAGAATTGACGTCGGCCCAACGCAGGGAAGCAGAGAGAGCTTGGGGCAGCTGTTGTGGTGGCGGCGGCTTTGGGGCCTGTTCCCCGATGGTGGCAACAGTGGCTTGGTGGAGGGCAGGAGAAAGAAAGAAAGGGCGTAGGCAGGGAGACAG
This sequence comes from Geotrypetes seraphini, assembly GCF_902459505.1. Taxonomy (NCBI): domain Eukaryota; kingdom Metazoa; phylum Chordata; class Amphibia; order Gymnophiona; family Dermophiidae; genus Geotrypetes; species Geotrypetes seraphini. The sequence goes on along the minus strand of NC_047084.1, from coordinate 513,891,917 downwards.
AAGGGAAACAGAAAAAAAGAAAGAAAGGCAGGGAGAAAGAAAGAGCAGGGAGAGAGGAAGAAAAAGTTGGGGGAGGGAATGAGGTCTGGAGGAGAGGAAGCATACAGACTGAAAGAAGGGAAGAAAGATTGGATGCACAGTCAGAAGAAGAAAGTGCAACCAGAGACTCATGAAATCACCAGACAAGGTAGGAAAAATGATTTTATTTTAAATTTAGTGATCAAAATGTGTCTGAATTTATATCTGCTGTCTATATTTTGCACTATGGCCCCCTTTTACTAAACCACAATAGTGTTTTTTAGCGCAGGGAGCGTCGAGAGCAGCCCTGGGCATTCAGCGCAGCTCCCTGCGCTAAAAACTGCTATTTTGGTTTAGTAAAAAGGGAGGGGGTGTATTTGCCTATTTTTGTATGGTTGTTACTGAGGTGACAGTGCATAGAGTCATCTGCCTTGACCTCTTTGAAAAACCACCGGAATAGGAATGATAATTAAGATTTTCTCAGCGTACAGTGTGCTATGTGTTTTTTTAAAATTTTATTGTTGATAGATCATTTTGACTTGGTCATTTTTAAAGTAGCTCGCAAGCCCAAAAAGTGTGGGCACACCTGAGCTAGAGCGTTGAAGCTGCATGTGGCTGCCGTAAAGATTATCTCTGACACAACCGGAAGTTGCATCAGAGACGACCTTTACGGCAGCCATATGCAACTACAATGCTCCGGCTGCTGTAAGAAGGAAGTTTAGACATCACCGGCCACAGGGCAGGGAGGTTTGTCGAACCAGGCCTGTTGTCCGGGGGGGAGGTGGGTTGCAGATCTTGTTGCCAAAATCGGAAAGGTGAGGAAGGGAGAAAGATGGGCCTGTGGTGGATGGAGAGATTGAGAGAAGGGGGCAGATGATGGAAGTGGGTAGAAAGGGGAGAGAGAAGAGGTCAGATGATGGAAGTGGAGAGAAGGGAGAGCAAATGCTGAATGGAAGTGGAGAAAGAGAACACATACTGGATGGAAGGAGGGATAAAGAAAAAGGACATATGCTGGATGGGGGAAGAAGATAAGAGTTAGTGAGATAGTGGAGGGGTGAAGGAAAGGGGTGGCATGCTTAGGGTAGACATAGTGAAAAGAGGGAAACTGAGGACTGCATAGTAAGAAAGAATTTAATTTAAACGGAGGCAGAAAATAAAGAAAGAAGACCAGAGAAGGAAAGGGAAGAGAGAGAGATGCCAGAGAACAGGGAAGGAGTCAGAGATATCAGATCTGAGCGGAGGAAATGAGAAGAGAGAGATGCTAAAAACCACAGGGGGAGGGAAAGAGAGATGAAAGGAGAAAGATGCCAGACCATGAGGGAACAGAGGGAAGATGATGGATGCCAGACCAAAGGGGGAGGTCTAGAGGAGAGATTGAAGGGGGAAGCATACAGTTTCTGGAAGGGGCATAGAAGGAGAGAAGATGCCATATAGATAGGGGCAGAGAGATGGCAGATAGTGGAAGGAAGGAAGACAGTAACAAGAAGATGAGGAAAGCAGAAACCAGAGAAGACAAAGGTAGAACAAAAAGTTTCTATTTATTTATTGCTTTAGGAGACATATGTCACTGTTTCTGTGGTGTTGCATTTTATGCAGAGTCCAGCTTCTTGCTGGTTCAATTTAACCTTTGTCTGTGTATTTCTATTTTATCTCCCCTTTTACAAAACTGTGGAACGTTTTTTAGCGCCAGCTGTGGTGGTAGCAGCTCTGATGCTCAGAATTCTATGAGCATCAGAGCTGTTACCACCGTGACTAAAATCCACACTACAGTTTTGTAAAAGGGGGAGGGGTTAGTTTGTGATGACATATTCCATACTATGCGAAGGTGTGTTCTGTGTGTTCAAAAGACATGGTTTTCTGTTAGGATTGACGGTGTAGGATTGATCTGTGCTGGTCTGGCTTGTTTAGTTTTACAATGGGTGTATTGATGTACTGCTCACTGCAACATGTTAGATGCTGCCTTTTCCTAGGTACTCATGTGTGACGTGTGGCTTGTTACTAAAAATCATGTTTTTTGTACAGATGGGGGGATGCCAAAAAATGATGGGCCCCGGGTGTCACATATGCTAGGTACGCCACTGCTTTGTTTATAAATTTTTATCAACACAACTAATATACTACTTTATTCTGAAGCAAAAAAAAGAAATAGAATTTGTTTTCTACCTTCGTTGCCTGGTTTCTGCTTTCTCATGTCCAATTCCTTCCATCCACTGTCTCTCTTCTCTCTGCGTCTTCTATTTGCTCTGTTACTGTGCCTCTCTCTCTTTCTCCCCCCTTCCAAATTGGTCTGGCACCCATCTTCTTCCCTCCGCTCCCCCATAGTGTGGCATCTCTGTCTTCTTCTCTGCCAGCGTCTTCTCCCTACTCTCTTTTCCCCATTTCCCTTCAGCATCTTCTCCCCACTCTCTCTTTCCCATTTCCCTTCAGAATCTTCTCCCCACTCTCTCTTCCCCATGTCCTGTCAGTGTCCTTCTCCCCCTCTGTCTTCCCCATGTGTTTTCAGCGTCCTTCTTCCTCCTGTCTTCCCCATGTCCTTTCAGCGTCCTTATCCCTCCTGTCTTCCCCATGTCCTGTCAATGTCCTCCTCCCTCCTCTGTCTTCCCCATGTGCTTTCAGCGTCCTTCTTCCCCCTCTGTTTTACCCATTTCCCTTAAGCGTCTTTTCCTCTCCACTCCACCTTTCCTCCCTTTCTCCCTCCCTGCCCCTTACCTTCGTGACGCTTCCCCCCACCGCCCGACCGACCGACCGACAACAGGCCCGGTCTTTCAAACCTCCCTGCCCTGTGGCCGCGAGTCTAAATTACCTTCTTACAGCAGCCGAGTGTTGTAGTTGCATATGGCTGCCGTAAAGGTCGTCTCTGATGCAACTTCCGGTTGCGTCAGAGATGACCTTTACGGTAGCCACACGCAGCTTCAATACTCCAGCTGCTGTAAGAAGGTAATTTAGACTCGCGGCCACAACGCAGGGAGGTTTGTCGGACCGGGCCTGTTGTGGTCGGTCAGTCGGGTGGGCTGGGAAACACCACGAAGGTAAGGGGCAGGGAGGGAGAAAGGGAGCTGTTTCAACACCATTCACCGCTGAATTTTCTGGACCTGGCCAGCTGTGCACCCCCCTCTAAGGCTGCACCCGGGCGGACTGCCCCCCCCCCACCCCTCCCCTCCCTTGGTACGCCACTGCATGCACCCACCCTGGTGATTTATCCCAGTAGGCTCGCCATAGGGTTATATACATTCGACAGATAAACTTATATCCCATCTCATAATAAGACACATCTTGTACCAAACCACAGTACCTCTGCAGTTGTTCATCATGCAAAGTCACAGCCACCACCAGCTGGTCATAGTCCAAGTCAGATGGTAGCTTTAGCAAGTACTTATGGAAAAATATCAGGGGCACTTACAATTGAGCATTGAAGCAGAGAAGTTTGGACAAGCTTTCATAAGTGTCTGCAGTTGGGCTACCTCCAAAGACCCCATCCAGTGCTTAAGCTATAGATAGGCAAGAGCGTCCATGTGTCTCCAGTTGAACCACGTTGTTACAGCAGCAAAGCTTTTCATGGTACCCTCATCAGTCAACACCTGGTAGAGATATTTCAATCCTCCTCCTCCTATCACAAAAAAGAAGAAAACAGTCCCTGCTCGAAAAAGCTTATAATCTAAACAGACAATGTGAAACATCCCTGTTGTCATGCCAGGGGAAAAACTATCATCCCCCCATATTGGCAATAATGGAGTAACAATGGGGGGTTTATGAATTGTTTACAGAGATTCTTCCAGGTGGACTGGAGGGGTTTCAACAGGAAAAGGAAAGGATTCCCTAGTTGTTCTTTTGGTAGACGTGCCACATGAAGCAGATAACTAAAATGATAAGGCTTCCAGTGTCATCTCAACTAAGGACAGTGAAAAACGGGAGGCTGACAAAAACCAATCATAAATATGTCTCAGGTGGCAGGCTAGTGTTAAGTTATACATTGACAAGTGTCCCATAACATCCACTGGGGAATCACCATCATGTTTACAAGTATGTGTCCCAACAGTGATACTGGATAATTTTGCCTTGTAAGCAGCTGAGATTTGGTACAGAACACCAGTGGCTTTATGTTCAGGACATATAAACAGCTCAGATCCCTAGGGATAGTTACCTCCAAATATAACAAAGAATCTATTGCCCACAGCAAGTAAAAGGGCACTCCCCATTGAGCAGATTGCATTTGAATGGCAATGCTATGGATTTATGCTTGTTCAAAGTGAACCCCGAGTGGATCCCAAATTCCGCTAACTGCATCTAGTAGGTGCACGAGGGACCTCTTTGAATCTGTGAGTACCAGCAGGAGATCGTCTGCAACAGCCAATGTTTTGACCACATGGTTCACCAACTTCTCTCATGATATGAACATCTCTTTGTATGGTACAAATCAAAAGCTTCAGGTATTAAAGAAACAATAAGGTGAATGGGGGCATCCCTGCTGTGTGCCTTGCGTGATTGAAAAGGGGGATGTGCAATGAACATTGACCATCACTGAAGCATGGGGTTCATGGTAGTATGTTCGTAACCCCCATATATATCATCCCTCAAAACCCATATGTTATAATGTGGAAAAAGAAAAGGACCAATCAACTTTATCAAAGGCTTTTTCAGTGTCCAAGTTCACTAATAAGCCTGGACAATTCTGGCTTTGCAAAACGTGTGAGGGCCAACAATACTTTCCGAACATTCATGACCAAGTGGAACCCTTTCACAAAGCCTGCCTGTTCCTCACCAATTAATATGGGGAGATACATTGCCAATCTGTCTGCAAGAACCCAGGAAAGAATGTTAACATTCATGTTTACCAGAGAGATGGGGGCGATATGAGTCTACGAGCAAGGGTTTTTCCCCAGGTTAAGTTACATAAGTTGCATAAGAACCGCCATCTCCGGATCAGACCTTCGGTCCTTCAAGTCCGGCGATCCGTACACATGGAGGCCCAGCCAGGTGTACACCTGGTGTAATTTTAGTCACCCATATCCCTCTATGCCTCTCGTAAGGAGATGTGCATCTAGTTTGCTTTTAAATCCTAGACGGTGGATCAAAGAAATTAGTGCTTCATTGCCCCCCCTCCCTAGGAAAGTATATGGATGTACTGTAATGCATTGATTATAATAGCTCATTAAAGGCCCTACTATATGTTGCATAAGGGATTTGAAATATTCCACTGAAAAACCATCAGGTCCCAGGGCTGTGGATAATTTCATTTTGCGAATAGTCTGCTGGACCCGTGCTCTTCAACTATTTATAAACGACCTGGAAATTGGTACGATGAGCGAGGTGATTAAATTTGCAGACGATACGAAGTTATTCAGAGTAGTGAAGACGCAGAAGAATTGTGAAGACCTACAACAGGACATAAACACGCTCGAGAAATGGGCTGCGATATGGCAAATGAGGTTTAACGTGTATAAGTGTAAGGTGTTGCATGTTGGTAACAAAAATCTTATACACAAATTCAGGATGTACGGGGTGATACTTGGAGAGTACTGGTTGACAAGTCGATGAAGCCGTCCGTACAATGTGTGGCGGCGGCGAAGAGAGTGAACAGAATGCTAGGAATGATTAAGAAAGGGATCATGAACAGATCAGAGAAGGTTATCATGCCTCTGTACTGTGCCATAGTACACCCTCACCTGGAATACTGCGTCCAGCACTGGTCACCGTACATGAAGAAAGACACAGTATTACTCGAAAAGGTTCAGAGAAGAGCGACCAAAATGGTTAAGGGGCTGGAGGAGTTGCCGTACAGTGAAAGATTAGAGAAACTGGGCCTCTTCTCCCTCGAAAAGAGGAGACTGAGAGGGGACATGATAGAAACAGTCACGATACTGAAGGGAATAGACTTACTAGATAAAGACAGGTTGTTCACCCTCTCCAAGGTAGGAAGAACAAGAGGGCACTGTCTAAAGTTAAAAGGGGTAGATTCCGTAGAAACATAAAGAAGTTTTTCTTCACCCAGAGAGTGATGGAAAACTGGGACGCTCTTCCGGAGGCTGTTATAGGGGAAACACCCTCCAGGGATTCAAGACAAGGTTGGACAAGTTCCTGCTGAACTTGAACATACGCAGGTAGGGTTGATCTCAGTTAGGGCTCTGGTCTTTGTCCTGGGGGCCGCCGCAGAAGCGGACTGCTGGGCGCGATAGACCACTGGTCTGACCCAGCAGCGGCAAATCTTATGTTCTTATAGATCTCAATGGCCCTTAGTGGTGTATTCAGCAATTCCAGCATTTCAGAAGTAAAGCAAGGAAGGTGGAAGTCCTCCAAATACACCAGTGACTGCTGAGAGCTCAAATTCATGGTGTAGAGGTTAGCAAAGTTCTCTCTAAGGCCCAGATTCTCAAAATGGTGCTGGAATTTGTCAGCACCTAAAAAAACAGCACCAGTTGCACATTACTCAAACTACGATGCCATTTTCAGTATCGTGGTCTGTGTCAAAGATAGGTTACAGAAATGAAGGCAAGGTTTTTACAGGCCTACATTTCCAGTGCCTATCTTTGACGTATAATCACGCTTAATGGTGCCAAATGTCAACCCCACCCATAACCACTCCTATTTTGACATTCAGCGCCAGTAAGCATCTGCATAGATGTAATTCAGGTGCCTTTTTTGTAGCCGCCTTGTGGCATCTACTTTTTTTCTTAATTAATTTTTAGTTGATTTTTAACAGGGCTATCAATTACCACACACTTAATGACACACTTTATGGCACTGTTTGGGCACCTACCGGCGCTTTCCGAATGACACCGTTTTGAGAACCCAGGTCTAAAAGCCTTTGCTATTTGATCTAGTCTGTATCTAAATTCAAGAAAGCATGGGACAGGTATGTGGGATCTCTTAGGGAGAGGAGATAGTGGATATTGCAAATGGACAGACTGGATTTGGTATTTGGCCTTTATCTGCAGTTATTTTTCTATAAATAAATAGTCATTTCACAGCTGGGAGAAGAAAGACTAATGATAGCACTATGTAACACAATTTTTGTTCCTTGGCATTAAGTGTAATTTCCTATTTGCTCATGCCTAAGAAGTATAGACAATGTCTGTTATTTCCATAAAACTTTGCTTTTGTGCCGATAGTCAAATTTTGTAATTTATCTATTTATTTAAAATATGAAAATGCTGAATTTTCATCTTTTCATTCTTATAAATTATAAAAAGCAACATATGACTTACAATTAACATGTATTTATATTGAAGTTATAAAAAGATGGCGTACCTAGCATATGTAACACCCGGGGCCCATCATTTTTTGGCACCCTCCCCCCATCTGTACGAAAAACATGATTTTTAGTAACAAGCCACACGTCACACATGAGTACCTAGGAAAAGGCAGCATCTTACATATTGCAGTGAGCAGTACATCAATACACCCATTGTAAAACTAAACAAGCCAGACCAGCACAGATCAATCCTATACCGTCAGTCCTAATAGAAAACCATGTCTTTCGAACACACAGAACACAGAAAACACCTTCGCCTAGTAAGGAATATGTCATCACAAACTAACCCTTCCCCCTTTTACAAAACTGTAGTGTGGATTTTAGCCACGGTGGTAACAGCTCTGATGCTCATAGAATTATGAGCATCAGAGCTGCTACCACCACGGCTGGCGCTAAAAAACACCTTTTTGTAAAAGGGGGGATAAAATAGAAATACACAGACAGGTTAAATTGAACCAGCAAGAAGCTGGCTCTGCATAAAATGCAACACCACAGAAACAGTGACATATGTCTCCTAAAGCAATAAATAAATAGAAACTTTTTGTTCTACCTTTGTCTTCTCTGGTTTCTGCTTTCCTCATCTTCTTGTTACTGTCTTCCTTCCATCCACTGTCTGCCATCTCTCTGCCCCTCTCTATATGGCATCTTCTCTCCTTCTATGCCCCTTCCAGAAACTGTATGCCTCCCCCTTCCATCTCTCCTCTAGACCCCCCCCCCTTTTGGTCTGGCATCCATCATCTTCCCTCTGTTCCCTCATGGTCTGGCATCTTTCTCCTTTCATCTCTCTTTCCCTCCCCCCTGTGGTTTTTAGCATCTCTCTCTTCTCATTTCCTCCACTCAGATCTGATATCTCTATCTCCTTCCCCATTCTCTGGCATCTCTCTCTCCTCTCTCTCTCTTCCCTTTCCTTCTCTGGTCTTCCTTCTTTATTTTCTGCCTCCGTTTAAATTAAATTCTTTCTTACTATGCAGTCCTCAGTTTCCCTCTTTTCACTATGTCTACCCACAGCATGCCACCCCTTTCCTTCACCCCTCCACTATCTCACTAATTCTATCTTCTTCCCCCATCCAGCATATGTCCTTTTTCTTTATCCCTCTTTCCATCCAGTATGTGTTCTCTTTCTCCACTTCCATTCAGCATTTGCTCTCCCTTCTCTCCACTTCCATCATCTGACCTCTTCTCTCTCCCCTTTCTACCCACTTCCATCATCTGCCCCCTTCTCTCAATCTCTCCATCCACCACAGGCCCATCTTTCTCCCTTCCTCACCTTTCCGATTTTGGCAACAAGATCTGTAACGCCCCCCTCCTCCCCCCCCCAGACAACAGGCCTGGTCCAACAAACCTCCCTGCCCTGTGGCCGACGATGTCTAAACTGCCTTCTTACAGCAGCCGGAGCGTTGTAGTTGCATATGGCTGCCGTAAAGGTCGTCTCTGATGCAACTTCCGGTTGTGTCAGAGATGACCTTCATGGCAGCCACACACAGCTTCAACGATCTAGCTCAGGGGTGCCCAAACTTTTGGGGCTTGCGAGCTACTTTAAAATGACCAAGTCAAAATGATCTACCAACAATAAAATTAAAAAACACAAAGCACACTATACGTTGAGAAAATATTAATTATCATTCCTATGCTGTTTTTTTTTTCAAAGAGGTCAAGGCAGATGACGCTATGCAATGTCACCTCAGTAAAAACCATACAAAAATAGACAAATATACCCGCCTTCCTTTTTATTAAACCACAATAGCAGTTTTTAGCGCAGGGAACTGTGCTAAATGTCCAGCGCTGCTCTCAACGCTCATAGGCTCCCTGTGCTAAAAACCACTATTGCAGTTTAGTAAAAGGGGGCCATAGTGCAAAATATAGACAGCAGATATAAATTCAGACACATTTTGATCACTAAATTTAAAATAAAATCATTTTTCCTACCTTGTCTGGTGATTTCATGAGTCTCTGGTTGCACTTTCATCTTCTGACTGTGCATCCAATCTTTCTTCCCTTCTTTCAGTCTGTATGCTTCCTCTCCTCCAGACCTCATTCCCTCCCCTAACTTTTTCTTCCTCTCTCCCTGCCCTTTCTTTCTTTTTTCTCTCTTGATGCCCCCTTTCTTTTTTTCTGTTTCCCTTCTGTCTCCCTGCCTGCCCCCTTTCTTTCTTTCTCCCTACCCTCCACAAAGCCACTGCTGCCACCATCGGGGGAAATAGGCCCCAAAGCCACCGCCGTGGCTGTCCCAAGCTCTCTCTGCTTCCCACAGTTGGGCCGACCAGCATTCCTCCCCCCGACGTCAATTCTGCCGTCGGAGAGGAAGTTCCGCCCAGCCAGGCAGCGATTGGCTGGCCCGAACTTCCTCTCCGACGGCAACCTTAGGGGGGTGCACAGCCGGCCAGGTCCGGAAAATGGTCGATCGCCAAGGCAATCGATCATTTTCCGGATCTGGCCGGCTGTGCACCCCCCCTAAGGCTGCACCTGGGGCAGACCGCCCCATCAACCCCCCCCCCCCTTTGTACATCACTGAGATGACCACAGTAGATTTAGAAGTGAGTAGTTTTTTGAGATTTGTGATTATATTGTAAGTCACTTTCACAATTCAGCCCCTATATGTAGTTCTCATTATATTATTCTTGGTAGCAGCGTTCGAAGTCCTGTAGATCCTGGTGGAAAAGCTCACCTTTCTCCTCCGAGTATGCTCCTATGTTCTCCTTGAATGTCTTAAGATGAGTATCAAGGTTATGGACTTTGAGAGACATCCTACAGCCCATTTTACTATAATTCTTCACCAAGTTTTCAACCAACTCCACGTAGTTATCGACCTTGTAATTGTCCAGAAAGCCCTGATCCATTGCAACAAATCTAAGCTGCTTTCTCCTTCCTAGATAGCTTCTTGGGAAATTCATTGCACTCCAGGATCTTCTTTATCTGTGGTCCGTCGAAGATACCAGCTTTGACCTTTGCCTCAGACAGATTAAAGAAGCTGTTTTGAAGGTACTTGAAGGCTGCTGACTCCTTAGCTAAAGCTCTGAAAAATTATTTCATTAGGCCCAATTTGATGTGCAGTGGTGGCATCAGCACCTTCCGGGGGTCTACCAGTGGTTCCCATTTGATATTGTTTCTCCCTACAGAGAGAACTCAGTCTGCTGTGGTCAATCCCACCTTTGGTAGTACGCCTTTGTGTTCCTACTGTCTCAAAGGCAGAGATAGCAGAGAAACTTGGTAAAACCACCATGGTGATCCATTAGGAATGCCACCATTTTTAAGTCTCCGATGCCCTCCCAGCCATAATCATCATACTTCAAGGCACCTAGTAAGGTATTGATGCTGAAGAGCATCGAGAGAGTAGAGAGGGACAGATTCTTCAAACTTTCGAATAATAAAAGAACAAGAGGGCATTCAGAAAAGTTGAAAGGGGACAGATTCAAAACGAATGCTAGGAAGTTCTTCTTTACCCAGGTGGACACCTGGAATGCGCTTCCAGAGAGCATAATAGGGCAGAGTACAGTACTGGGGTTCAAGAAAGGATTGGAAAATTTCCTGCTGGAAAATGGGATAGAGGAGTATAGATAGAAGATTACTGCACAGGTCCTAGACCTGTTGGGCCACCGTGTGAGCGGACTGCTGGGCACGATGGACCTCAGGTCTGACCCAGCAGAGGCATTGCTTATGTTCTGTTGTAATTCTCTTTGAGGTACACTGAGTGAGCCAGTGGAAGAGACAAGTTTCAAGTTTAGTAAAACATTTTTTATGCCGCTAACTCAAGTTTCAAAGCGGTGTACAGCATTAATAAAAAGATATCTTAAAAAGAAACAACACAAGTGGATATTAAAATATAGTACAATACGATATTAGATTAATAGACTTTTGACATGAGACACATATACAAACTACACACAGTTAGGAAAGTAGGGTTGAATTACAATATTTAAAATAAAGCACACTTAAAGATTAAAACAATAGGTTGGGAGAGGGACTATTGTTGGCTTAGCCCTAAAAAGGACAGTTTTATCCGAAAGCATCCTCAAATAAGAATGTTTTGAGTTTTGCTTTAAATTGCTTTATCGAGGATTCCACTCATAAATGATTGGGCAATGAGTTCCATAAAGAAGATGCGTTGACTGCAAAATTATTAGATCTCAGCTTGTTGATCAGTTTCAAGGACGGTACAACTAAGAGGTTTTGTGATGAACGAAGAGATATAATGGGATGATAAGGAATAAGGAGTCTGTCAATAAACTCTGGTTGGTTGTTTAAACGAGTAGTGAAGGTTAACAATAGAATTTTATAACTAATTCTATGTTCGGGCAACCAATGAGCATCGATTAGAAGAGAAGAGACATGGTCATATTTCTTTGCACCGTAAATGATCTTAATAGAAGTATTTTGTACTATCTGAAGGCGTCTTATTTCCTTTTTGGTGATGCCCTTATAAAGGGCATTACAATAGTCTATACAGGAAATAACCAAAGAGTAGATTAATGTGTTCAAAGATGATGGATCAAGTAGCTTAGCTAGAGATTGTATCATTCTAAGATGGTGGTAACATTTCTGAACCACCGTGCTGATGTGATTGTGGTAGGAGAATTTGCAGTCAAGAGTAACTCCCAAAAGCTTTAGAGTGGATACAACTTTAATTGATAGCGATTCGAATTTCAAAGGGCCCTGAAGAGTTAGTCCCTCTTTAAAGGGAAAGATCTTTAATTTTGTTTTATTAACGTTGTGATAACTTATTTGAATCCAACCATGATTTAATTTTTTCGAGTTTTTGATTGATGGAAATGACATCCTCGATGTTATTCAGGTCGATAGGATGAATTAATTGTACATCATCGGCATATGCGAAGGTGGTAAAGCTGATAGATTGTCCTACTGTCAAAAGAGGGGACAAAAAGATATTGAAAAGAAGTAGTGACAGAATAGAACCTTGTGGGATACCTTATTTAGTGAATGAAGGTTCAGAAGATGAGTTGTTGAAAATGACCTTGGATGATCTATCGGAAAAGTAAGAGGTGAACTAGTCCAAGATTTGACCTGTAACACCTATTTCTTGAAGACGGGATAGTAGTAACCTATGATCTATAGTGTCGAAGGCAGAGGAAAGATCTAGAGAAATGAGCAAAACTGATTGGTGATGGTCAAGATGGTAAATAATTTTTGTACTTAATCCTAATAAGGAGAGTTCTGTGGAGTGATGATGGCGAAAACCAGTTTGATTAGGGTGCAAGGCGTTTGTTTTCTCAATGAAATCTGATATTTGATGGAACACGATTTTTTCCATCAATTTACCTATGAATGGTATGTTAGCAATGGGACGATAGTTAGACATGTCTTGAATACTAGAAGTATGGTCCTTAACAATTGGATAAATGACTGATTGTTTCCAGAGTTTGGGTAAAGAGCCTGATGCTAGGCTAGAGTTGACCAACTCTTTGATGTATGATCCAAAAATGGTAAAAAAGCGTTTTAATAGGAAAAGAGGAATGACTTCTGAGCTGGTCCTTTTTATATTAAGAGAGTTTAGACATCTTTGTATTTCCTGTAAAGTAGGGAGAGTGAAACTAGAACATTTTGAAAAAGGCAGATTGATAGCAATAGAGTCAGCAAAATCATTGGCATTGCTAGGGGTAGGAATTTGTGAAAAATTCTCTCTGATTTTTTTTATTTTGTCTGCAAAGTAAGTTGCAAGGGCTTGTGCTGATGGTGTTTGATTAATTTTATTTGTTTCTTTTTGCTTTGAAGTTAAAGATTTGACTATTGCAAATAGGGCGGACGTGTTTTTTGCTTTTTTGATTTGTTTAGAATAGTATTCTCTTTTAGCTTTATTGATTTCAGATTTGTAATATGTTGCGTGTTCCTTAAACTTATTAAGATTGAAGAGTGTTTTGTTCCGTCTCCATTTACATTCAAGGGAGCGTAGTTGTATTTTGATTAGGTTCAAATTAACTGAATACCAGGGATTTTTTACATTGCGGGGGGAGATTGTAAAGGTGGTAACAGGTACAAGTGAATCTAGGAGCTTAGTAATAGAATTATTCCATTCTAGGGTTTTGTCGTCGATAGAGAGACTAGATAATTTGTTTAAGGTAAGGTCAAAATTAGTCAGAATGGACAAAGCTTCCAGGTTATTATAGTTTCTAGAGGAAATAGTTTTAGATTTTAATTTTGGACTGTGGACTTAAAAGGAGTTATATAGAGAAGCTTGGACTATGTGAGTAGAATTGGTTATTAATGGCACAAGATCAAGATCTCTTAAAAAGGTAAGAATTTCTGACGTAAAGAGATGCCACTTTTCAGGTTACAGGCAATTGCCTCAAACAGACTGGTCATGTAGTGGTAGAAGTAGAGTCCATCTTGATGGGTGAAGAAGGTGGAAAAGGTTTAGTGATACTTCCTCTGATCTGTGACTTGCACTGCTTGAGCCTAGACATCAAAAGCTCAACATTGGACTTGGTGAGACCAAAACCTCCGATCAAGTCATTGAGGTCTTTTTGGTTTGGATAGTATGGGTTTCTCTCATCAGCTGCACCACTGATATTGTAAACTGGATCTACTATGTCTCTCTCACTCTGACTTGCTGCTCTCTTCTGAAGACAGCTGCTCTCTCTCAGGGAGAGTGGGTATGGGGAGCTCAGGGCAATGTGGCACTGGAGCGATGGATTAAGGAATGTCCGGATATGTGCATAAAAGTTGCCCAAAGAGACCAGATGACCGTGGGAGGGATAAAGACATGATTCCTCCTCTTAATCCCCACATGGTCATTGACCCCCCTCCCACCATTCTAAGAGATGAAAGTGGAATAGCCTAGTGGTTGGTACAGTGGACTGTAGAGAAAGGGACCCATCCCCCTATCATATTCCACTCTGACTGGTAAACTTGAGGTAGAAATTGTGAGTGTCCTCAAAACCACAAAAATACCTACTGAACCCTGCAGGCATAAGTGCTATTGTAGTAGTGTACAGTTGGACACAGTACTTTATTATTTATTTATTTTTTGCTGTTCCTGGAAGACTCACCATACAATTTTAAGTAGATTATGTGATTGTACTTAGGACCTTGTATGGTTAGAGCTACAGTCTCAGCACCCTGAGGTTGTGGATTCAAACCCATGCTGCTGTTCCCTGTGACCCTGGGCAAGTAACATACTCCTCCACTGCCCAAGGTTCATTAGATAGATTGTGACCCCACTGGGATAGAAAGGGAAAATGCTGGGACAGATAGGGAAAAACCTGTAAATACCTGTAAATACCATCTTGATTGTGGTTGTATAACTACAAAAAGGCAGTATACAAGTCTTGATCCATTTCCCCCTTATGTGAAGTTCACTGCAGTGCTCCCTAGTCTATTCTGCTGTTCTTCTGGGATGTCTGTGTGGTCAGTCTAGTAAAACTGCTTGCTCCCAGATGTCCCAATGGCATATTTTTGTGCATTTTTCTCTTGGAACTTTTTGTTTGAAAATGGCTCTTAAAGATAGACATACTGAGCAGAAATATGTCTAAAATAGGGCAATTTTTGAACCAACAAGATCAATTTCTGGATGCTATTTTGCAAAATGTCCAGCATTGGATTTGGACGTCATATTGAATATGTCCCTCTATATATTTTTATCACCCATCTGTATAATATTGTATGTTGGTTTTCTTTTAGGTTTATACATATAGATGTTGATGTTGTATTTCTCCATATTAACTCTCATTCTTCCAAGTGAATGTGCATCTGCAGCTGTCTCCCACTGTTTTATTAAACATCACTTTATCTAGATAGGATACACTTTCACTGAGTTGGCATTTCTTTATTTTAACAATTCATTAATATTCATTTACTTTGTTATTCTAGGTCATGAAAAAATAAAAGAGGAGATTTTTTATCATACGTTCAACCCTGAAAGTACAGCGGAACTGAAATGTTCTCCAAAATCAAACCTTGCCCGTTTAGTTTGGAAATTTGAAGACCAGATCCTGGAAATAAATACGTCCAAGTATTTATTTCTGAAAGATGCGCTTCTCATCATTAATTTCAAGCCGGCTGATACTGGGGTTTACCACTGCATCTCAGAAGAAGAAGGGCTAAACAATACATTTTCTCAATACATTGTTCAGCACATTGTGGAGCTATGTCCTGAAAGAGGTAATAGCTGAGTCAAAGAATAGCAGTGGTAGTAATAGAAGGTTCTACTGCTCAGACTCCCAAGTTATAGCGATCACATCCATAGATATAACAGATTGAATCTGTGTCACCTTGATGAGTATAGCTTCCAGCCCAAAGATCCTTCATGTAGCTCCTGAAATCCATTTGGAAAATACTTATTTCTTGACTAATTCAAACAATTCTTTTTCTGATTGCCTTCAGCTGATAGCAAGGCTTTCTCCCAAAGCTGTTTTTGAAATTTTGTTCCACTTTGTTGCCTAGCCACACCTTTGGCACATTTTTCTGGCTGTAAGCAAAGATTTAAGAAGACTGGTGGAGCATAATAGCCTACAGAGCCAAATAAAGTACAAATCCTCCCTTGGTTAAGATGAGTCAGAGAAAATGAAGAAGACAATCATGATAAGGATAAAGGTTCTGATGTCTTATGTGAAATTAAGTAATTTTAGAACAG
Organism: Geotrypetes seraphini; assembly: GCF_902459505.1. NCBI lineage: Eukaryota > Metazoa > Chordata > Amphibia > Gymnophiona > Dermophiidae > Geotrypetes > Geotrypetes seraphini. The sequence goes on along the minus strand of NC_047084.1, from coordinate 513,876,066 downwards.
ATCACCTTTGTGTTAAGGCCACATAGGAGCCTATTTTTTAGACTATTTTATATACATAAAAAGACCAGTTGTAGGCAGATCATGAAGAGGGGAAATAAGATCTCTAGGTCATTGTGTGGAATATACATGCAAGGATGTGCAGGTTTGTATCTCAATGTTTTGCCATATCCAGCAGGAGCAATGATTGTTTGTAGGGGGAAAATATGCAATTTATTCCAAGATGTACATGGAAGCAACTTTCTAATCCCTGCTCTAAAACAGCATCCACCATCCTCACTTCTCAACATACTCTAGTATCAAGTCCCATTTTTTTACCCTCTCCCAAAATCAATGCATTTCCCAATCACACCACTGACAGAAGATTCTCTCCCCGATTCAACCCCCAGCATAAGATCCCCTTATCTGAACGCTGATATCAAGTCTTCCTACCTATGCACTAGAGAATGACACGGGGAAAAAAATCTGTCCCCGTCACTGCACCGTCCCCGGCCCACCATCCTCTGCACCGCCCCGTCACCGCAGTTCCCTTCACCACCCCGTCACCGTCACCGCCATCCCTTTCACCACCCCATCACCGCCACTGCCATCCCATTCACCGCCCCGTCACCGTCACCGTCTAGCACCCATATTCTTCCCTCCGCTCCCCCATAGTCTGGCATCTGTCTTCTTCCCTTCCAGCATCTTCTCCCCACTCTGCCTTCCACATTTCCTTTCAGGGTCTGTTCCTCTCTACCCTCTTTCAATGTCTGTTCTATTCCTTTCCACCACCACCCTTCCCTCCCTCCTTTACCTTTCCACCACCACCCTTCTTTCATATCTTCTATCAGTCCCCCCACCATCACTAGCAGTCTCTCTTCTCCCTTACCATGAGCAAATAGAACTTCTGAAAATTGTATTGCTGAGGCATTATTTCTAGTACGCCTTTTTTTCCAGATGGATAATGACATCAATTTTATAATTCTTACTGTCTGCTCTGATTTCATTCACAATTTGGTTTGTGTTTTGTACCTGAGGATTCCATGAGGCATTTAACCTTTTCCTGTCTCTTCTGTGATTTCAAGTTGATTCCTTCAATAATGGAGTCTCAAGGCAGTAGCAGTTTTCTATTTTGTGCTCTTTTGACATTGTTTAAGGGATTTCTTGTACATTTGGTGCTGGTCTTCTTTGATGAGGTCACTTCAGAATCTATTTCCAAGGAAGAGAAACTTTTTCCCTTTCACCCCCTCCTTCCTTGTGTGAGCCGGAACACGCGGTCCCCGCAAAAAGCAAGTAATTTTATATCATTTTCATTTTATTCATTCATAGAAATTAAAGTCTAGATAATGCCAGTCACATAACAAAACATGATTTTACAAAAATAATTCCCTGCACAGTCAAGCCTGCAAAGATTACTAGATGTCTTTCAGCAGCTACCCTCCCTCCCTCCCCCCCCCCCTTACCTTTGTGGCCAAGTCAAAATGATCTACCAACAATAAAATTTTAAAAACACAAAGCACGCTGTACGCAGAGAAAATGTTAATTATCATTTATATTCCGCGGGTTTTCAAAGAGGTCAAGGCAGATGACTTTATGCAATGTCACCTCAGTAACAACTATACAAAAATAGACAAATATTCCCCCTCCCTTTTTACTAAACTGCGATAGTGGTTTTTAGTGCAGGGAGCTGCGCTGAATGCCCCACGCTGCTCTCGATGCTCATAGGCTCCCTGCGCTAAAAACCGCTATTGCGTTTTAGTAAAAGGGGGCCATAGTGCAAAATATAGACAGCAGATATAAATTCTCAAAACGGACACATTTTGATCACTAAGTTTAAAATAAAATCATTTTTCTACCTTTTTGTCTGGTGATTTCATGAGTCTCTGGTCCTTCTTTCTTCTCCTGCCCCCCACCTCTTTCTTTCTCTCTCCCCCTGGCTCCCCTCTTTATTTCTGCCTTTCTTTCTCTCTCCCCCTGGCCCCCCTCTTTATTTCTGCCTTTCTTTCTCTCTCCCCCTGGCCTCCCTCTTTATTTCTCTCTTCCCCTGGCACTCCTCTTTCTTTCTGCCTTTCTTTCTCTCCCCCTTGACCCCCTCTTTATTTCTGCCTTTCTTTCTCTCTTCCCTTGGCCTCCCTCTTTATTTCTCTCTCCCCCTGGCCCTCCTCTTTCTTTCTGCCTTTCTTTCTCTCCCTCTTGACCCCCTCTTTATTTCTGCTTTTCTTTCTCTCTCCCTCTGACCCCTCTTTATTTCTGCCTTTCTTTCTCTCTCCCTCTGACCCCTCTTTATTTCTGCCTTTCTTTCTCTCTCCCCCTAGCCCCCACAAAGCCATCGTGCCAATTTCTCCACTTCCACGATTCTTTCCCTACCCTCACCCCCAATCCAGCAGCCGATTTCTCCCTGCTCCTTCCCCGATGTCCTGATGTCCTGAACTTCATCGGGCAGCAGCAGCATTCACAATTCACTGCTGTTGCCCGCTTCAGGTCTTCCTTTCTGTCGGGTCCTGTCTTCATGAAAACAGGAAATAGGCAGGACCTGGCAGATAACAAGGCATGAAGCCGGCAACAGCAGCGAATTGTAAACGCTGCTGCTGCCCGAAGAAGGTAATGGAGCACGAGGCAGACCGCTTCTCCCCCCTCCCAGCCGAACCCCCGCTGACCCTCCTATCTCCCCCCCCCCGTGAACCTTTCCGACTCTCCCAACGAGAGCAGCAAACCTCCTTCGCGGCTTTCTCCTCCCTCTGCCGCGTCACTGATGACGTCATCAGTGATGCGGCAGAGGGAGGAGAAAGCCGACGCTACTGGAGGGAGGTTTGCTGCTTTCGCTGGGAGGGTCGGAAAGGTTCACTTGGGGGGGGAGAGATAGGAGGGTCAGCGGGGTTTTGGCTGGGAGGGGGGAGAAGCGGTCTGCCTCGGTGCTACAAGGCCTGGCGCCATTATCTTTTTTGCCCCTCCCCCCCCCTTGGTACGCTACTGCTCTCCAGCTCTCCTTAGTTTGCCGGTTTTCTTTTTCAGCGACCGGCACGCGCGGCTGCTCAAAGTTCAATCTTCTGCTCTGCTGCAACTTCCTGTTTCCGGTTGGGTCAGAGCAGAAGATTGAATACTGAGCAGCCGCGCGTGCACGGCTCTTTTGAAAGCGTTCCGGTCGCCGAAAAAGAAAGCCGGCAAACTAAGGTGAGGTGGAGAAAGGAAGCTGGTTAAACAATCGAGCCGGCGTGCGGGTGGGCGGGTGGGGGCTGCGGGAACCGCACGATCCTTTATGCCTCACTGCGATGACAAGACCATTCACCGCTCCACAGGGCGGTGATGGCCTTGTCCCCGTCCCCGCAGAGGCTGCTAATTTTCATTCCCCGTTTTTGGCGGGTTACCCGCTGCTAAACGCAGTAGCCGCGGGTATACCGCCACCGTGTCATTCTCTACTATGCACCCCTCCCTCCCCCACAGGCAGATCCCCCTAATCCCATCCCTGGCTTTTACCGAGGTCGCTGGTAGACTAATGGGAGCAAAAGCAATCTCCAGTCACTCCTGCACATAGTGGCTCCTGGTTTCAAAATGGGGCCTATGACTGAAAATACCATTTAGGGTCATGGATTCCATTTTGAAACCTGAAGAGTAATAGGATTGGATCACTCCTGATCATGTTAAACTATTAAGCATCCCAGTGAGAGCCTGGAATGGGTCTGGTGTCTGTAAGAGGGCCATTTGGGAAGCTTAATTCTAGCTGGATTATGTGGGGGATCTCATACTAAGGGGTGATTGGAGAGGGGGCTGCTTTGAGGCAGGTGTAAATGCTGATATCTAGAATTTTTAATGTCAACATGTACAGTATTTCCCTTACAAAATGGAAACATAGAAACATGATGGCAGATAAAGGTCAAATGGCCCATTCAATCTGCCTATCCGCAGCATCCACTATCTCTTCCTCTCCTTAAGACACCGGGAAACTATTCCACGCATCTACCCTTTCTGTAAAAAAAATATTTCCTTAGATTACTTCTGAGTCTCTTAACTTCATCCTATGCTCTCTTACTTTAGAGCTTCCTTTCAAATGAAAGAGACTCATCTCATGTGCATTTATGCCATTTAGGTAATTAAACATCTCTCTAGAAACAATACTAACAATAACAATCTTAAATAAATTACTGCAGCAAAAAAATTGTTGCAAAAATTTTATAAGCCATGTGGTAGAACTATCCTTTGAAAAACCATTTAAGTAAAGTGGAGAAAAAAGCCTCAACTAATTTTATATGCAGACGGCAACCCAATGAGTTTTTTTAGCCGTTCTTACTCTGTATCATAGGCAAAAAATACTCCACTACTTCTCTGAATGAAATCTTTCAAAACAGGAAAATATTTCATCATTGTGCACAGGGAACATGAAAAAGAACCTTCAGAAAGGTAACACTTATCTTCACAGCTGTTGATGTAAGCCAGGATCACAATCCAAAAACGCAACGATCTTACTGCAGTCACATTTCCGGCATTGAAGTGAAGACAAGGAACCGATGTCCAGATCCAACGAGGCACTTGTTTCATCAACGAATGGCTGCTTCAGGGAATTCCCTCCTATTCTGTCCACAATCTGGCTCCACAATGGTGCCTGACTTGTAGCTCCCGATATCATGACATCACTTCCTCCAGAAACTCAACAAAAAGAACTTTATTTTTTTTAACATTTTTATTATTTTATTTAGTTACAATAGTGTAATACATTTAATTGAAAGTAACAATATATTACAAAGAATACACTATCTCAAACAATAATATTATAGAATCATAGCTATACCCAACCCCTTTCCATCAATTATTAATATTGACAATATTAAACATCTTTAATATGAAGAATTAATATCTATATTTTCAGTACCTTTCCCTACCCTACCCCCATCCCATCCCAGATGTGTAATGAAAAAACCCAGAAGGCATTATATTATCTTTTAATGTGAAACAGCAAATAAAGCCAATGTACTCCATATTTTGTTAAATAAAACACTAAACCCTAAACATTCTGCATTCATTCTCTCATATCTATATGTATTAAATACATTTGTCCACCGAAATGTATAATTTAACCTGTCATGATTTTTCCAGTTTGTTGTGATCATTTGAACCGCAATTCCAGTTAAAATCATGAAAAGACAGCTTTTAAATTTATCAAGGGGAGTTTAATATGTAAAATAGTACCACAAATAATTGCTTCATATGTTAATGGAATATCTGATTCTAAGACTATATTTATTTGTCCCCAAATTGACTTCCAAAAACTAAATATCAGCGGACAAAAAAATAACAGATGATCTAAAGTCCCTATGCCAGTATGATAATGCCAGCATCTATTTGATCTAGAGCTATCTAATTTTTGCAACTGAACTGGGGTCCAAAAAATTCTGTGCAATAAAAATAACCATGTTTGTCTCATAGATGCTGACACCGTACATTTTAACCTCCAATTTCAAATTCGTGGCCAACGAGATACAGAAATATACTGCTTAATCTCGATGCTCCAAATATCTTTAAGACTATTTTTTGGTTTTTTATTCACAAATTCAGAAATTAATTTATACCACTGGGCAGCCTGATGTCCTATTAAATCTGTCTGGTAGCAAAGTAACCATAGAAGACAATATGATGTGCTGACTCGTCATTGTGCTGAAAAGGAACATTCGTTTGAGGACTTCAAATGTTTTGTACTTGATCATATTCCACTAACAGCCTGTAAAGGAGATGTAAAAACCAAATTATAACAAGAGTGAGCAAAGATCAATTTAATTTTTTAATACTAGCTGGCCCAATGATTTAAATAAAAAATAGAATGGTATGCTTTCTATTAAGTTATGAGTCTTTACATTTTGTTTTTTCAATAAAGTTATTTTTGTTGAGTCTCTGGAGGAAGTGATGTCACAATATCGGGAGCTACAAGTTAGGCACCATTGTGGAGCCAGATTGTGGACGGAATAGGAGGGAATTCCCTGAAGCAGCCATTCGTTGGTGAAACAAGTGCCTTGTTGGATCTGGACATCGGTTCCTTGTCTTCACTTCAATGCCAGAAATGTGACTGCAGTAAGATCGTTGCGTCTTTGGATCACGATCCTGGCTAACATCAACAGCTGTGAAGATAAGTGTTATCTTCCTGAAGGTTCTTTTTCCTGTTCCCTGTGCACAGTGGTGAAATATTTTCCTATTTTGAAAGATTTCATTTAGAGAAGTAGTGGAGTTTTTTTTGCCTATGATACAGAGTAAGAACGGCTAAAAACTCATTGGGTTGCCGTCTGCATATAAAATTAGTTGAGGCTTTTTTCTCTACTTTACTTAAATGGTTTTTCAAAGGATAGTTCCACCACTTGGCTTATAACATTTTTGCAACAACTTTTTTGCTGCAGTAATTTAATTAAACATCTCTATCATATCTCCCTTCTCCTCCAAGGTATTGATATCTTTATGTCTGTTCCCATATGCCTTATGATGAAGACCGCCAACTATTTTAGTAGCCTTCTTCTGGACTGATTACATCCTGTTTATATTGTTTTGAAAGTGCAGTCTCCAGAACTGCATACAATATTCTAAATGAAGTCTCACCAGAATCTTATACAGGGGCATCAATACCTCCCTTTTTCCTACTGACCATACCTCTCCCTATACACCCTAGCAAATTTCTAGATTTTACCATCACCTTTTCAAATTGTTTGGCCACCTTAAGATCATCACATATTATCACACCCAAGTTACACTCCTCTTTTGTGCACAAAAGTTTTTCACCCCCTAAACCGTATCATTCCCTTGGGTTTTTTTCAGCCCAAATGCATGACCTTACATTTCTTAGCATTAAATCTTAGCTGCCAAATTTCAGACTATTCTTCAAGCTTTGCTAGGTCCTTCCTCATGTTCTTTACACCAGTGATTCCCAACCCTGTCCTGGAGGAACACCAGGCCAATCGGGTTTTCAGGCTAGCCCTAATGAATATGCATGAGAGAGATTTGCATATGATGGAAGTGATATGCATGCAAATTTGCTTCATGCATATTCATTAGGGCTAGCCTGAAAACCCAATTGGCCTGGTGTTCCTCCAGGACAGGGTTGGGACCCACTGCTTTACACCATCAGGTGGGGTCTACTCTATTGCAGATTTGGTATCATCTGCAAAGAGGCAAATCTTATGTGATAGCCCTTCAGCAATATCACTTACAAAAATGTTTACAAGAACAGGCCCGAGAACCGAACCTTGAGCCTTGAGTACAACTGGTAACATGCATCCCTTTTCACAAAGAGATCTTCATTGACCCTTTGTCATCTTCTATTCAACCAGTTCCTGGCCCAGTCCACCACTTTGGGGCCTATACTGAGGGCACTATTTATTTATTAGACACCTGTGTGGAACACTGTCAAAGGCTTTGTTGAAATCTAAATACACCACATCTAGTGTAGGAGTAAATGGGCAGAAATTGCACCCTGATTATAGCTAAAGACATCTATGCCTGATCAGAAGCAGGGAAAAATCTTGGCATGCGAAATATGCACACACACATGTATTTTATAAGCTATACACAGAAATCACAGCTCTGTCTGCGATCTATCCCTGAACCTACCTTAAAGTAATTAATGTAAAAAGTGTATGCCTTCTTGTCACTACATGCACTTTTATTCATGTAACCCCTGGAATAATTCTATAAACAGCACCTAGCGGCGCTTACACTGTAGATGCTGTTCGGCGCAGTTGTCAATCAATCACTAGGTGATGCTTATAGAATCCTGCTTAGGAGCTGCTATGCATCCTTGAGGTAGGCGCTGGTATATTAGCCGGGTTTAACGTGGCCTAATTTACCTGTACCTAACTCGAATACTTAAGTCTACCGTGCCTATTCTTCGCCCCTAATCACGCCTACTTTTCACATAGGCGGCATTAGGCATTCAAAGTGTCTCGACTTAGACATTGCTAAGAGTTGTGTGGAATTACATGCCTACCTTTTAGTTTTATTTTTAAAATCAATTTATCAGTATTTTTTGCTCCATAAGATGTACCCCGAGGAAGAAAACAAGAAAAAAACAATCTGAGCCAAATTCTCCCTGCCAGGCTCTGCACCCAACCCCACACTCCTTGCTAGGCTCTGCTCCCTGTCCCCCCTCTAGTGGTAGGCCAGTACAGGGCAGGCAGGACTAGTGGCAGACAGGCAGGCCCCATACCCCCCACATACCCCCCATTACCTTAAATCATCCCCCCATACCCCCCAGTACCTTAAATCATCCCCCGTACCTTTTTTAATCATACACCCTACACCTTTTTAAATCCCTCTCTCCCTAGATGGCTGTCTCTATTTCCCAGCCAGCGGTGCACAGGTCAGGAGCGTGGAGGTCAGGCAAGAGCTTTTTGTGCTCCTGCCTGGCCCTACGCTGCTTTCTGAATGGCTGCAGTCAGTTCTCGCGAGTTCCACGAGAACTGACTGCAGCCATTCAGAAATTTGCGTGGGCCCATGTGGGAGCATGGAAAACTTGCTCCTGATATCCGCTGGGAAATACGCCAGACCACCAAGTATGACAGGTTTAAAAGATGTAGCGGCAATAGTGGGTTAAAAAATATGCGGGGGGGGGTAAAAGATGCTACAGTGGCGGCGGGTTAAAAAAAAATTCTATCTTCGCTTCATAAGATGCACTTACATTTCCACCCTCTTTTTGGGGGTGGAAAAAGTGCATCTTATGGAGCGAAAAATATAGTAACTTCAAAGGCACGGTCAATTATCATACCATTTAAGCTAACTGATCGAATTTAGGTTAGATGTGAATTTTAGTTATGGATCACTAGGTGGTCTCAATTAGGGCGCCAGGCAGCACCTAACTAAGGCGCCATTTATAGAATCTGGTCCTATAAGTAGGGCTAACCAATAAATCCTAATAATTGTCTGACTATGTGGTCCAAAAGTAATAGAAAACAGAAAAAACACCCACTGTGGAATTATGTACTACTGAGATAACTTTTTTATTCTATTGCTACCTTTTATTTGGAAAGCTACCATTTATTGAAAAATCTGAACATTATTATGAATGTGAATATAGTGGGGTGAAAAAGCCTCAGAGTATGGAGCAATTAACCCAACTAGGTTTCAAACATGGACAACTTACGGTACTCGTTCCCAATCAGATCATAGGCAAAAAAATCCTTCCTTCCTATTAAATAAATAGATAGATATCTTATTTTTATCTCTTTTTATCTTATATTTATACTATATATATATATAGTATAAATATAAGATAAAAAGAGATAAAAATAAGATATATATCTATTTATATATATATATATATATTTATATATATATATATATATATATATATAAATCAGTAGAGAGTGCTTATTGTCATGATTGGGAGCGAGTGAGTTGTTCACGTTTGAAACCCAGCTGGGTTAATTGCTCCATAATCTGAGGCTTTTTCACCCCACTATATTCACATTCATAATAATGTTCAGATTTTCCAAATAAATGGTAGCAATAGAATAAAAAAAAATTATCTCTGCAGTACATAATTCCATGGTTTTTTCTTATTTTTTATTTATTAATTTATTAGATTTTCACATTAAGGGCTCCTTTTATGAAGGCACATTATGGCCTTAATGCACGGAATAGCGCACGCTAAAATGCCGCACGCGCTAGCTGCTACCGCCTCCTCTTGAGCAGGCAGTAGTTTTTCAGCTAGCACGTGCTAATCTGGTGCGTGCGCTAAAAATGCTAGCACACCTTTGTAAAAGGAGCCCTAAGTCACAAGAATAAATCTTGCTCCATGTAACACAGAGAAAGAAACAATTTTAACCATTTAAACAAAACTTGTCAAAATACAGAAGTAAAACTTTACCCCTTCCTTAGACCATGTGGGGGGAGTGATAATTGCATAATAATGAAGATAATTAAAGTAATAAGTTCAAAGGAAAAAAGCTTAGTGTGAAATCGGTTACCATCTAACTAATAATCCATTCTTTAATCAATCCTTAATGATCTTTTTTACTTTTAGAAACTCCCTCAAATGGTCTGGAGAAAAAAAAATGTATTTAATTCCCAAATACCTCACCAGACATTTACAGGGATAAGCTAAAAGAAACGTAGCCCCCAATTTAAGAGTTTCTTGACGTAAAGAAAATATTTTCTTTGCTCTTGAGTAACTTTTGAAACGTCTGGATACATCCAAATCTGTTGTTCTCCAAATAGCTTTTGAGAGTTCTTAAAGTATAATCTTAAAATCATATTTAAGTCTTGCTCAAAAACAAAAGATATTAGAAGAGTAGCTCTTTTAGTATCTACATTCAAAGTTTGTTCCAAAAGAGCGGTGACATTCCCAAAGCCAATCTGTTTCTCTCCTCCATTTCTTTTTGAGGCATCTTTTTATTTGGAAAACAATAAATCTTATTTACTGGAGGAATATTGTCAAGGGAAATTTTTAAATTTTCAATTAAGTATCTTTTGAGGAAATCTATAGGTGGAATTCCTGGAGAAAATGGAAAGTTCAAGTTGCAAAGATTTAATCTCCGATTATGATTTTCAATTTGTTCTAATTTTCTATGTATAAAGAAATTATCTTTAATTGTTGCAGCTCCTGTATTGGTTTGAGAAATCCATTTTCTCTGAGTCGACAGTTTTAGTAAGATTATCAAGCTTAGAATTAATATTTGTTACCTCCTCAGTTGTTTTAACCATTGCAGTCTCCAGCCGTTGAAGGAGTGATCAAATGTCTCCTAAGGAAGCCTCCGTGGGAGCGGGATAGGTTCCCTCTCTCTCCGATGGTATCTTAAGCTGCTCTGCCATTACTGGCTCTGCGCCCTTGCCAGGAAACCTCCATAGGTCTGTAGCTGAGCCCCGGCAAAGGCTGGACACATAGGGTTGGATGGAAACGTGGGGGATAAAGATGTTTCAAGTCCCAAGAGGGGGAAGGGCTCTCCAAAACCTTCCCCAAAAGCCAGGTCACGGTATCCTGTGCAACTGAGGGCAAAACCGCAAAGAAGTGGTGCTGGTGCTGAGCACAGGAGAAGCAGGAAGCAGCGTGCTCAGCAACCAGGAAGCGGCCAGAGTCGGGGCAGAGCAGGAGAAGGAGGCAAGTGGGAGCTGAAGGTTCGGGGAAGCGGCGAGAGTACGCTCCGCCCACCCCCACCGCGTCGGAGGCAGCGTCGGACTCCCCCTTGAAAAGGGGTGGAGCCAACGGCGCGCAGACATTCGACGCACGGCGAAGGCGCTCGCCTTAGCGAGAGCGCCTTTGCGAAGGGCCTTGAGAAGGGCCGAGAGAAGACAGCCAAGGATTCCATAATCACCAGGAGCACACCAGCACTTTACAAGAGCGATGGAGGACCCAGGATCCCAGAGGTACTTTCCGGTATACTGCATAGAGTGCAATATGTACGACTACCTCCCCTTGGGAAGGCGGGAGTACATATGCAGTCGGTGTCAGGAACTGGAAAGCCTGAGGATGGAGGTCGGCAGACTGAGGGTCAGGGTCCAGGAACTGGAGGGGCTGGAGGGACCCCGCACCACAAAGGAGACGAGCTGGTCAACCAAGGACACAGACGGAGCAGGCTCCAGTGTGGACCAGGTGAGGGACCTCGAGAGATTCATCGAGGAGGCCTACAGGAAGGTGGAGGAACAGGACCAGCAGCTGTACAGATGGATGTCGGCAGACAAGACCCAGGATCCACAAGGCGACACCGGGGAGGGACCTAGCAGAGGAACCACGCAAGAGGAGGAGACCGCAACTCACCAGGACCCTGAGGGAGAGACACCGCTCTACACCGAGGACACGGACCTGAGACAGAGGAGGTTGCTGAGGAAAGGGAAGTCTGCTATTGTGGTGGGAGACTCGATCTTGAGAGAGGTAGATAGTCACGTAGCCGGAGGACGGGAGGACCGGCTAGTGACTTGTCTCCCAGGGGCCAAGACACGAGACATCACTGATAGGATCGAGAGGATCCTGGACGGAGCAGAGACAGAGGAGACTGCGGTGATAATCCACGTCAGAACAAATGATATGAGCAGGAGGAACTTCAGCATAGCCACACTGACTGACCAGTTCAGGGTCCTGGGACGAAAGCTGAAGCGAAGTACACGGAGGATAGCATTCTCAGAGATCCTGCCTGTACCGAGGGCAGATGCAAAGAGGCAGGCAGACCTCCAGGCTGTGAATGCATGGTTGAGGAGATGGTGCCAAGAGGAGGGCTTCCACTTTGTGAGGAACTGGACGTCCTTCTGGGGAAAGAGCAAGCTCTACCGGCGGGACGGACTACACCTGAGCACAGCGGGAACTAGACTACTGGCAGCCAATGTGAGGAAGGAGATCGAGAGGGCTTTAAACTGAGGAAAGGGGGAAAGCCGACAGCTGAACTGATGTTGACGCTTCGGACAACAGTATCCAGAACAGATGCTGAATGGGCTGACTGCAGGAAGGAAGTAGAGGGACCGGTGGATCTTGTGATCAGACAGCGAGGGAACCATCAGGTAAAGGGAGCTTGCTGGGAGGAAACTAAGGGGCATGAAGACACAGGGGGACTGGGTGGCACGAGGGCGAAAGCTGAGGGCAATATAGAGGTGCCACAAGGCGAGGGGGATCAAACAGAGGTTCAAGGGATGATAGCCCAGGAGGGGGCCGGTAGGGCTAGAAAACCCAGAGGAAAAGCGGGGAAGTGGGGTGGCGGGAATATGGGGAAGCTGAAAGTTACGAGAGTACAGGCTGAGAGCAAAGCAGAAGCACAGGGAACGGGAGAACTGCCCAAAACTCAAGGGGAGGCGGCCCAGGTAAATGCAGAGGTGGAGCAAAAACGACGGGACCTGCGGTGCTTATACACAAATGCAAGAAGCCTCATGGCCAAGATGGGTGAACTAGAAGTCGTGGCCAAGGAGGAGGACCTGGATATAATTGGAATTACAGAAACCTGGTGGACAGAGGAAAATCAATGGGATGTGGCGCTGCCGGGGTACAAGCTCTACAGGAGGGACAGGACCCACAAGAAGGGGGGAGGCATAGCACTATATATAAAGGACTCTATCTACTCGGTCGGGATGGATATGGCGACAAAGGCAGAGGGGCTGGAATCGCTATGGGTCAAATTGCCGAGAAACAAGGGTGCAGACATAAAACTGGGGCTGTACTATCGCCCACCTGGTACGCCAGAAGGAGTCGGACACGACTTGGAAGCTGAACTGAGACAGGAATGCAGGACTGGAAGTGTAACAGTGATGGGGGACTTCAAGTACCCGGGGATAGACTGGAGTACGGGTCACTCCAACTGCACTAGGGAAACAGGATTTGTAGAAGCTGTGAGGGACTGCTTCATGGAGCAACTAGTCAAGGAACCGACGCGAGGGGGTGCTACTCTTGACCTCATCCTAAACGGATTAGGGGGGCCTGCAAGAGGGGTAGAAGTGGGAGGACCACTAGGCAACAGTGATCACAACGCGATCAGATTCACATTAGAAAGGGGGACACCCATAGTAAGGAGGACCGCAACAACTGCGCTCAACTTCAGGAAAGGGAACTATGTTGCTATGAGGGAAATGGTGAGGAGGAAGCTCAGAAACATCTTTAGGATGGAGACTGTAGGAAGCGCATGGACCCTATTCAGGGACACCCTGCAGGAAGCACAAAGAATGTACGTCCCCAGTTTCAGGAAAGGCTGCAAGAACAAGCGGTCAAAGGACCCGGTTTGGATGTCAACTGAAGTAAAGAGGGCAATAAATGACAAAAAAGTATCCTTCCGGAGATGGAAAAAGGACCCAACGGAGGAAAATCACCAGGCGCACAGGAAATGCCAAAAGGAATGCCACCGAGAGGTTAGAAAAGCAAAAGGGGAATACGAGGAGGGGCTGGCCAGGGAGGCATAAAACTTCAAGGCATTCTTCAGTTACGTAAAGGGGAAGCGACCAGCGAGAGAGGAGGTGGGGCCGTTGGATGATGGGGATAGGAAGGGAGTGATTAAGGAGGATAAAGAGGTAGCTGAGAGGTTGAACACGTTTTTCTCGTCGGTTTTCACGAGTGAAGACACATCTAATATACCGGACTCAGAGGAGCTCATGAGTGGGGAACAGGCCGAAAAATTGGAGCACATAGAGGTAAGTAAGGAGGATGTCCTCAAACAGATAGACAGGTTAAAATGCGGCAAATCACCGGGCCCGGACGGGATCCACCCAAGGGTTCTGAAGGAATTAAGACAAGAAATAGCGGGCACAATCCAGCATGTTTGCAACCTATCCTTGAAAACTGGAGAGGTACCAGAGGACTGGAAATTGGCGAATGTCACACCTATCTTCAAGAAGGGATCAAGGGGTGACCCCGGGAACTACAGGCCGGTGAGCCTGACTTCAATTATAGGGAAGATGGTGGAAGCTATGATCAAGGACGGCATTTGCGAACACATCGAGAGGAATGGCCTACTGAGAACTAGCCAGCACGGATTCTGTAAGGGAAGATCGTGCCTAACGAACCTTCTGTACTTCTTTGAGGGAATAAGCAGTCGGGTGGACAATGGGGAACCCATAGACATCATTTACCTCGATTTTCAAAAGGCTTTCGACAAGGTGCCACATGAAAGGCTGCTTAGGAAGCTGTGGAACCACGGGGTGGGAGGGGATGTGCACAGATGGATCAAGCACTGGTTGTCGGGTAGACTGCAGAGGGTCGGAGTAAAGGGCCAATATTCTGACTGGCGGGGAGTCACGAGTGGTGTGCCACAGGGATCGGTGCTGGGGCCGTTACTCTTCAATATATTTATCAATGACCTGGAAAAGGAGGCAAAGTGCGAGGTTATAAAATTTGCAGACGATACCAAACTGTGCGGCAGAGTTAGGTCCAGGGAAGAGTGTGAGGACCTGCAAAGGGACCTGGACAAGCTGGAAGACTGGGCAAACAAATGGCAAATGCGCTTTAATGTGGAAAAATGCAAGGTCATGCATATAGGGAAAAAGAACCCGTTGTTCAACTACAAATTGGGGGGGCATTGTTGGGAGATAGCAGACTTGAGAGAGACTTGGGTGTGCTGGTGGATGCATCACTGAAGCCATCTGCACAGTGCGCAGCAGCCTCAAAAAAAGCCAACAGGATGCTGGGCATCATAAAGAGGGGCATAACAACCAGGACGCGGGAAGTCATCATGCCATTGTATCGAGCGATGGTGCGTCCACATCTGGAATACTGCGTTCAGTATTGGTCGCTGCACCTCAAGAAAGACATGGCGGTACTTGAGAGAGTCCAAAGGAGAGCAACAAAACTGGTAAAAGGGCTGGAACAATGCCCATACGCCGAGAGGTTGGATAGGCTGGGGCTCTTCTCTCTGGAAAAAAGGAGGCTCAGGGGAGATATGATAGAGACCTTCAAGATCATGAGGGACATAGAGAGGGTGGATAGGGACAGATTCTTCAGACTGAGGGGGACAACAGGTACGAGGGGGCATTCGGAGAAACTGAAGGGAGATAGGTTCAAAACAAATGCAAGGAAGTTTTTCTTCACCCAAAGGGTCGTGAACACTTGGAATGCGCTACCGGAGGAAGTGATCAGGCAGAGTACGGTACATGGATTCAAACAGGGATTGGACGGATTCCTGAGGGATAAAGGGATCGTGGGATACTGAGAGAGGTGCTGGGATGTAACACAAGTATAGAAAGCTAACCAGGTAATAAGTATAGAAAGCCAACCATGGGCAAGTATAGAAAGCCAACCATGGGCAAGACCGGAGGGTGAGGACTTTGATGGGAAGATAGGACTTTAATGAGAAACCAAGGTGGCAAGGGGCCCCTTCTGGTGATTCAGACAGGTCGTGACCTGTTTGGGCCGCCGCGGGAGCGGACTGCTGGGCAGGATGGACCTATGGTCTGACCCGGCGGAGGCACTGCTTATGTTCTTATGTTATGTTCTTAAGTGGTCAACGGTTTGCTACATGGGCATAGAAGAAAGAGCCGGTGAAGGTACGGCCCTTATCGCCCCTTCCTCTTTGAATACGGCATGTTGAAAATGCGAAAGAAGTAAGATAATTTGGATGAAAGGCACCAGCAATCGCCGGGTCTTCCATAGCTTCACCCTAGCGGTTTTCACCCCCCCGCCATCTTGCCACTCCCCCTATCCAGTCCGGGTGTTTTTTCTTTATCCTATAAGTAGGATTACCAGATTTTCCAAACAAAAAATCTGGATCCATGGCCATGCACCCAGGCCAATCTCGTTCCGGCTGGCCATGCCCCATTCTGCCCCCAGGCCCTGTCCCTCGATCTGCACGAGCAACATTGGAAGGCATTCATTGGTGTGATGCAATGACACACCGCATTGCATCTGCACATGCATGAATGCTGTCCCAATGTCGCTCGTTGCCAGAAGCTTTTCAAAACCTGAACAAAGTGCCGTGTTTTGAAAAGCCATCCGGATGTCTGGTAACCCTACCTGCAAGCTTTTTCAGTTCAGATGCAAAAAGCAGCTGAGGAAGGTTTGGGCTCATTTTAGTGAAACTCCTTTGAGGGTTCAAGGAAAGTATGAGATTCACATTGTTTTCTGAGCCATAGCCACTGCTTCCTGCTCAACTCCTGAGATTTTATTAAATCTATCTGGGAGTAGTAACATTTTTGGGAGAGTTTTCCCAAAGTCCCAGCATATACTCTTAGGGATGGATTCAGTAAATGGCACCCAGCACTATTCTATAAAGGCGATTCGCCACATGGCTGCATACTGACCCCCAAGGTGCTTAAATTGTGGCATCCTATTATTGAAATGCCGCCTTGATGTCTGTGGCTAAAACATTATACTCTCCTCCACCAGTCCCTTCTCAAAGCTTAATAGTCTCTGAACAGTCTCAAGAGATGCATGTGCAACCCACCTTTGAAAAATATTAGGCCATTGGATCAGCAACCTGAGTCTGGGGGTGTTCAGCTTTGCTGACAATATCACAATAGTCATCCAATGCTGTGAAACACTATCCAACAGTACTCAATTTATTAAGTCTATGCGAAACACGATGGAATCCTGGATGCAGGAATTCAAATTGAAATTAAACCAGGACAAAACAAAATTCTTCCTTGTGTCATCACAAAAAATCATTTCTGAACCAATAATTAAGATCAATTCAATGTCATACACAATAAGCCCTACAATTAAAATCTGTTCTTGATCAGTTCTTGACCATGAAAAATCAGATTGACCCAGTGGTTCAAAAGGGATACCATACCGTATGGAAACTATGTACCATCAGATCCTACTTTGATGCTTCTGCTTTCACAATTCTAGTTCAGACAATACGACTGAATATACTGGACTATTGTATACTTGACGAGTACTAAGAAAAATTTGGCTAGATTGACCCTGGTTCAGAACACAGCAGTAAGAATGATTTATGGTCTGAGGATGTATGACCATATAACCCCCTATTTAAAACATTAACTACCAATGAACCACAATTCATAGATCGGCTTCTAGTTCCCTACACTTCAAATCGTTCCCTGCGGTCGAACACACAAGGGCTGCTAATGGTTCCTTCTCTAAAAATCATAGGGACTAGACGTCATGACATCTTTTCAGTCATGGCCCTGCTCACTTGGAATACTCTTCCCTTATATATTAGAGAAATTAAAGACCTTAATATATTCAAAACTAATCTAAAAACTTTTCTTTTTAAAACCCATTTTAATCTCTAAAATACCTCTTTTATTCATTATTTCTTAATGTTCAACATCCAAAAATAGTTCTTTTCATTTATCGAACCCTAATCCTAATGTTTTTCCCCCCCTCCTGATCCTCTTTCTCTTCCCTCTGGGAAACATCACTTTGTAACTTTTATTTCCTTTTGTTCTTTCCTAATGTATCTTAGTCAGTCCGTAATGTCAGTCTGTCGAATACCCCCTTTTAATGTAGTACAATATATATTTTAATGTATGTTTTATACTTTTTCTTTTAATGTTACTCGCTTAGATGGTAATAAGCGAATTATCAAATTTAAATAAAACTTGAAACTTGAAAAAAAAACTTGAAAACTATTACCGTGAGCTGCATTTGCTTCCGGTCGATCTTTAAGTTAGGATGCTTATATTATAAAGCTGCCTTTGGTGTTGCCCCATTATATCTTGCTGACAGATTTGTTATTGTGGTGCATAAGAATAGTAGAAAATCTCATGCCCTATTTACATTCCCTTCAGCCAAGGGCTCTAAAAGTAAGAAACATCTTGCTATGGCAAAGATATCTGTCCATTATTAATTAGATCCACATCTTATGAACATTTTAGAAAACTGTTGAAAATTTTTCTTTTTTCTAAATTTTTGTTCAGATTTCTGTATATTATATTATTCCTGAATTTTTCCATAGCATAATCTTTTGTTAACCGCATTGAACTCATGGCTATGCGGTCTAGAAATCTGCTATTATGTTATGATTTATATAAAGATAAAGAAATGAAGAAAAATGTATAAAAGCAATACAATAAAAACAACAAGGCTAACGCAAACAAGAGCAGGCCTGGTGCCCAGGTAAGACAGAAGCACACAGCAGTTTCAGGTAAAGAAAAAGAGCATTTATTAAATCTGCTTTTCAGGGGTCCTGTTCCATTCATAGGTAGGAAGAAAAAAGGCAGAATAAAACTAGTCCATAAATGGAATAATGCCCTCTTGTGGCCTGCTTCTGCAGGACCACCGAAATCTTCCACCTAGTGTGCACTGGTGGCCAAAACAGCAAACAGAATGCTATGAATTATTAGGAAACAGATGGTAAATAAGACCCAAGAATATTATAATGCCTCTGTATCGCTCCATGAAGCAACCTCATCTTTAGTACAGGCAGACCCTGGGTTAAGAACGAGTTAGTTTTTAAGTTGGGTTTGAATGTAATTCAGAAATTGTAGATTTTAAGATTTTTGCTGCTTACCTCTGCTCCCAGCTGACAAAAAGGTCAAGTCTCTACCAATGCTCCCTCTAAGGTACAGCATGCACAAACCACACACTGTTCTTAATGTGACCATGCATCATTCCTGTCCCACACTTTCTTGAATTTTTGCCTCCACTGCCGCTACCAGGAAACTATTCCATGCATCTATCACCCTTTCTGTAAAAGAGTATTTCCTTAGATTATTCCTGAGCCTATCACCTCTTAACTTCATTCTGTGCCCTCTCATTCCGGAGCTTCCTTTCAAATGAAAGATTTGCCTCATGCACATGTATGCCACGTAGATATTTAAAGGTCTCTATCATATCTCCCCTCTCTTGCCTTTCTTCCAAAGTCTACATATTGAGTCCAGTATCCTGTTTCTAACAGTGGCCAACCTAAGTCACAAGTACCTGGCAAGATCCCAAAGAGTAAAACATATTTATTTATTTTGAATAAAGCAGCCAACAGCGTAAAACATATTTATGATGCATATCCTAGGAATAAGCAGTTGATGTTCCCAAGAACTTTTGTTTTAGGAAATTATCCAAACCTTTCTTAAATCTTACTAAGCTAACTGCTTTCACTGCATTCCAGAGTTTAATTACACGTTGAAATCAACTACTTAGTAATTTCATTGTGTGTCCTCTAGTCCTAGTATTTTTGGAAAGAGTAAACAAGTGAGTCACATTCGTCTCCATTCAGTATTTTATAGACCTTTATTATATCTCCCCTGAGCTGTCTCTTCTTCAGGCTGAAGAGCCCTAGGGCTAGATTCAATAAGCCCACTGATTAAGTTCAGACCACTTAGCGCCCCTTTGCGACCCGATTTCCTTCCAACCCGATTCACTAACCTCTCTCCCGATCATCTTCTGATCCATGCATGCAAATGAGGGGGAACGGCATTCAAATATAGGCAGGCAGCGATCCACTAAAAAAAAAAAAAAGCAACACCGACTGGGCTGGCCGATCAGCAAACATGCAACTACTGGGGACCAGCCGTTCACATCGTTTGTGACTGCTCTGCCCTGAATCTCCTGCTCTCTGCCCCAACTCAAGCAGCGATTCTCCTGCGCCCTGCTCTGCCCTGAATCTCTTCCCCCGACTCCCCTTTCCTTTCCTGCTATACAAGCCTATGGTTTAAACCCGTGGGTTTAAAGCAGGTTAAAACCACGGGCTCACGAAAAAGTAAAAACCAGTAAAAAAAAAGAAGTAAAATTTAGCTCTGCCGGGCACGGAGGGCCAGCACATGCGCAGACCAGCTACAGATGGTCTGTGCATGAGTTGGGATCGCTATAGAGCGATCCGGGCAGGCGGTTGGGGGCATGATTCCAATCGCCCTCATTTGCATGAGGGCGATTCGTGAATCAGCCCCCCGGACACAGATTGAATCGGATCCCTCACAGATTGGATTGGATCCGTGCCCTTAGTGAATCTAGGCCCTAGTCAGAAATCATTCCATTCCCTTTATCATTTTTGTTCACCTTCTCTGTACCTTTTCTAATTCTGTTATATCTTGAGATTCAGTGACCAGAATTGCACACAGTATTCAATTTGCAGCCACTCTATGGAGCAAAACAAGGGCCTTATGACATTCTCATCTTTGTTTTTGATGTCTTTCCTGATAATTCCTAACATTCCATTTGCTTTCTTAGCTGCACACTGAGCTGAGGGTTTCAACATCTCCTTAACAATGACACCTAGATCCTTTTCCTGGGCAGTGACTCCTAATGTGGAACCCTGCATTGCATAACTGGGGTTCCTCTTTCCCACATGCATCACTTTACACTTGTTCATATTAAAACATTATCTGCTATTTTGATGCCCAGTCTCCCAGTCTTGCAAAGTGCTCTTTAAATTTTC
The DNA here is from genome assembly GCF_902459505.1 of Geotrypetes seraphini. Taxonomy (NCBI): domain Eukaryota; kingdom Metazoa; phylum Chordata; class Amphibia; order Gymnophiona; family Dermophiidae; genus Geotrypetes; species Geotrypetes seraphini. The sequence continues at coordinate 513,855,385 of NC_047084.1, read as the reverse complement.
ACAATCCTCGTGTAATTTAACAAGTTTGTGTCATTAGCAAATTTACCTCCCTCCCCTCCTTTTTAATAAACTGCGATAATGGTTATTAGCTCAGGGAGCCGTGCTGCTCCCGATGCTCATAGAGTTCCTATGAGCATTGGGAGCAGCACAGCTCCCTACGCTAATAACCACTATCGCTGTTTAGTAAAAGGGGAGGGGGGGGTGTAAATATCTCACTACTTTTTCCCATATCTAGATCATTGATAACTATGTTAAAAAGCATCAGTCCCAGCACACTTTAAATAACAATAGTAAAACAAGATTTTTGTCTTTTTTTTTCAGGAAAATGTTAAGAACCCACGAGAAGAGTCAAAATAATCTTGACAGTGCATCCAGACTTTCCCGTCTCAAAATCTGCTACATGATAATCAATAAAAGTTGAACAAATTATCCTAACTTTTTTCTCTAGTCAGTTTTCATTTCTGTAATGACAGTTTCAGGATTTTGTTTTTCCTGAGGACATTCGGTAAAATTTGATCTTCAGTGCACGCCTAGAAAACTCATCTGGAAAAGTATTGGACCATTATAAATTTATTTTCAGTGAGGCGGTTGTTGAAATTGCTTTGTGTTCATCTTATTTCCATCCACTTCAACAGCCAAAGCTCCCTATAACATAGAAAACCCAAATAATCTACACTTTTCCACTCCAATTAATTGAGTATTCTGATATCATTGTTTGGTGATCTGTTAGTTCTAATATTGCATACAGTTTTATCTAGGCCTAATCAAAAGATTTAAATATCATTATCACAGACAATTCATCAAACTGAAACCATGCCACATTGCAGATTCCAATATGCCAGCCAGTCTGAATTTATACCCACAAGTCGCATCTCTCAATAGAATGGAGATGTAGCTCTGACCATACCCCATCAACCTGCCCCAAATTATGCTTTATCCACCTCAAGCTGAATGCCAAAACTGCCTCTAGAATATCATCAGAAATGGACCCAGTCTATTTTTTGATCACCAGAAAAGGGCTTCCTGACCTCATAAGGCAAAGTTGCTGCTACTGGGTGACCTCTGACATAGAAGGAGACACTCTCCCTCTTATCTTGTGCTCATCACAAGTTAGTGGTAAAGCAGAAAATCCCCATCCCTTCTCCTTTCTATTTCTCTGGATCTCTTTTCCTAATAAGGTGGTTTCTGTGGAAATATACATATGCTTCTGGCCCACCCCACTAACTGCCTAGTATCAGAGGGAAATCTGCATGTACTTATTAACCGCGTTACCAGAAGTTCTATGCGGTTTACAAAATATTAAAAAGAGTAGACAATCTATGGAATAGAATAAATTAAGTAGTCAAATATTTAGAAAATAGGTGTTTTCAACTGTTTTCTGAAATGTTTATAGGAAACAGCTCTGATCAACAATGAGCGAAATTCTTTTTCATGAAAAGCTTCCTGAAATGCCAAACTGAGCAGGAGGGAGCCCAACCTCTCCTGCCCAGGCAACCCCCCACTAAGATATGGGCAGGAGGGATCCCAGGCCCTCTTGCCCTTGGTGCACCCCCCTCCCACGATCCCCCCCACCCACCGACCTCGTGACATCCCTCTGTATCTGTAAAAATGTTGGCCGGATGGGTCCTAAGGGCCTGATTGGCCCAGCCACCTCAAACCCTGCCCACAGGTGGAGCCTGAGGCACCTGGGCCAGCCGAAATCGGCCCAGTAGCCTTAGGCACATGGGCTGGGTTGGGCAGAGCTCAGGGCAGAGAGCAGAGCAGGGACAGGAGCCGTGAGGAGGTTGAAGAGCTCAGGGCAGAGAGCAGAGCAGGAACAGGAGCCACAAGGAGGTTGAAGATCTTAGGGCAGAGAGCAGAGCAGGGACAGGAGCCACGAGGAGGAATGTGTTTATTCCCCCGGTGCTGCACACCTTTCTTCCTACACAGCATCAGGGCAGAGAGCAGGGCAATGAAGCAGGAGAGTTAGCAGAGACGTGTGCGACTGGTCCTGAGCAGTCGCTTCTATTCTTGATCGGCCAGCCCAATCGGTGTCCCAAATTTGTTTGGTGAATCGCATCCCTGCCTGCTTTGCATGCGCTTCCTCTCATAACAACATAAGAATTGCTGCTGTTGAGTTAGACCAGTGGTCCCATCGTGCCCAGCAGTCCGCTCACACGGAGGCCCTTGGTCAAAGACCAGTGCCCTAACTGAGACTAGTCCTACCTGCGTACATTCTGTTGCAGCAGGAACTTGTTAACTTTGTCTTGATTCCCTGGAGGGTGTTTTCCCCTACGACAGACTCCGGAAGAGCGTTCCAGTTTTCTACCACTCTGAGAGAAAAAGAACTTCCTTACGTTCGTACGGAATCTATCCCCTTAACCATCTTAGTTGTTCTTCTCTGGACCCTTTTGAGTAGTACCGTGTCCTTCTTCATGTACGGCGACCAGTGCTGGACGCAGTACTCGTGAGAGCGCACCAAGGCCCGGTACAGCGGCATGATAACCTTCTCTAATCTGTTCGTGATCCCCTTCTTTATCATTCCTAGCATTCTGTTTGCCCTTTTTGCCACCACCGCACATTGCATGCACAGATTTGAAGTGGATCGCTGGAGAGGTTAGTGAATAGTGCAGGAGGGAAATCTGGTTGCAAAGGAGTCGCAAACCAATTGGTACACGATCGGTTTGCTTTGTGAATCTAGCCCTATATTCCTAATGGTGTCTTTAGCAGTTAGCGTGCGCATGCTAACATACTTAATGCTCTTTCGTGAATTCGCTTATTCACAAAAATGTTGACTTTTTTTCAAGTTAATTTACATTTCACCAACCTTTCCTTCAGGTACTTAAAAAAAATGAAAATACACACATATCTATATCTAAAAAAACATTTGTATTCAAACATGGCAAAAATAATCAGATTTATTAGAGGGGTGGACAGAATTAGTTACACTTGAATAGATATATATGGTGTTCTATAACAATATTTATCTTATTTTACAAATTTACATAAATTTAGAAATCAGTAATATATGAGTGATCAGACAAAATGTCCAATGATTTCTTTAAAGATCTGCATTTTCTTCACCGGTCAAAGAATATGGTTCGTACTCCTCATCAAGCATTCTCTTCCAGATTTTAACTAAAATAAAAGCAGACAATGGTCATTAAAATGTGTTAAAACTCAGTGTAATATCATTCAGTGCTACATTTGCATATCTGATTTTCAGCAATTAGAGTAGCCCACCTAGTTACAATCAGGGCTAGCCTCAACAACTGCGAGGCCTTGTGTGCATAGGCATCACAATGGGAGGGGGGGCATGGCCTTCCCAAATCTGGTAGTTAGAGGTCAGAAGAGTCAGTTATGGCTCTCCTGACTCCCTCCACCTACCTCCTTCCTGGTCGCCATAATTTTAAATCTTCAGGCAGTTGGCAGCGACAACAAATTGAGCCTTCTGCCATTGACCAGCCCCAGAACCTTTCATTCTCCATTATCCCGCCTATACAGCAACAGGAAGTTGTTCTGGATTAGCAGACACTTGAAGCCTGAAGCATGCATAGGGAGAGAGTCAGTGTGTACACAGGGAGAGAGTCGGTTGAACATCTATTAAGAATATAGTGATTTGGGAGTAACAGTCTGAATACTAGCTTGTCCTGAGGAGTCAGCAAAGCTTTTGACACTGAGCTGCATAGGTAATTGATAAATAAACTGAATGTATGCAGTATGGGCCTTAAAATGACACACTGGATTAAAAGCTGGTTAAGTGGAAGGAGACAAAGGGCAGTGGTAAATGGAGTTTGCTCAGAGGATAAGGATGTTGTTAGTGGAGTACCCCAGGGATCTATCCTTGGGCTAGCTCTATTTCACATCTTGTGAGTGATATTTCAGAAGGACTGTCTGGAAAAGTTTGTCTTTTGGCAGATGATACCAAGCTCTGTAATAAGGCAGACACTCCAGAATGGTCTGGTAATTGGCAACTAAGAGTTAGTGCTAAAAAATGCAGGGTCATGCACTTGGGTTGCAAAAATCCAGGAGAACGGTATAGTATAGGAGGCAAAGTACTTCTGTTCTCAGAAGAAGAGCACTTGGGAGCGATTGTGTCTGATGATCTTAGGGTGGCAAAACAGGTAGAAAAGATAATGGTCAAAGCCAGGAAGATGCTTGGGTGCATAAGGAGAGAAATTGCCAGTAGGAAAAGGGAGATGATAATGCCCTTGTATAAGTCTCTGGTGAAGCCCCATTTGGAATATTGTGTGCAATTTTGGAGACCCCCATCCAGAGGGCTGCTACAAAACTAGTTAGTGGTCTTTGCCATAAACCATATAGGGACAGACGTAGAGACCTTTAATATGTATAATCTGAAGGAAAGACGTTTAAATATCTTTGTGGCGTTAATGTATAGGAGGTGAGTCTTTTTCAAATGAAGGAAAACTCCAAAAAGTAGAGAGAGCACAGGATGAAGTTAAGAGGTGATAAGGCTCAGGAGTAATGTAAGAAAATACTTCTTTATAGAAAGGATGGCATAGTTTCTCGATGGAGGTGGTGGAGATGAAGACTGTATCTGAATTCAAGATAGTGTGGGACAGACATGAGGGATCTCTTTGGGAGAGGAGGAGATAGTAGATGTTGTGGATGGGCAGATTGGATGAACCATTTGGCCTTTATCTGCCTTCATGTTTCTATGTTTCCATTGTGTTTAGTTTTGGAGGCTGTATTTTACTAAGGACAAAAAAAAAAGAAAAGATGACAAATTGTTCTTTAATATTCTAGGCTAAAAGGGAATTCTGAATAGCATTCAGCTACTATGCCTGCCATAAGTCTCTCAAACTTATCTGCAGACCAATTGTCTGGCATACTCCAATTGGGGAAGGGGAGAAGGGTATCTAGAAGACATCAAAGACATACTTGTAGTCTCCCATAACTATAACAACAGAGCACAGACCAATTGTTTATCATGATGCTAACTTGGTTTGAAGGTCACTTCTGGTAAGAACTTTTATTAAAGGCATATGCAAAAGGCACAGAGATCATCTTCAGATAGGACTCTTCTGAAACACCAAGAATTATCAACACTTAACATAGCATAGCTATGAAGAAGATTAACACTTGGTGAAAAGAGATGAGACTGAAGGTATTTCTTCTATAAGGGTTACAGGCCTCAAATGGTAATGTTGGTGGTTGATGTGTGATAGATTTAACAATTTGGTAACCACTAGTTTTTTGGGGGGGTGTTTATACTCCAATAAAAAACATGGGTTGCATCTGAAATTGCTGTATAACCTGAACAGCTGCATGCATAAGTGATATATTGAGCAAAATTAAGTAATCATGCTTCAGTACTGTAAATTCAAGCTACTAGAAAGATCGGTATATTACTTACTATAGTTTGGCTCATCTTCTAGTGGTGTCTGGTCACTTTCTGAAATGTTATGGTTTCCTTCAAGATTATTCAATAGGTCCTTTTTGTTTTCATCTTCAGCCTGCTCATTCTCTAAAGCTGCGATCATGTCCTTGTAGGCCTGCCTACCTTTCATTGTAAGTTCAACCATCTTGTGAAAATAATCCTAAAAAATATACCACAAGATCACAAACAAAATCAGTTAACCCCAATAGTTATAGTCTGAAAACAGTGTACTAGCGAGCGACAGTTATCACAATCCAATTTTAGCATGGATAACTGTCTGACAACTACTGTATAATATAAATGCAAAAACTTAGGGAAACAATAGCAAAGACTATTCAGCGACTATAATTTTCCCCCAGTTTAGAGTTTGTATGATCAAGACCAGTAATCTAAACACAATAATTAAATGCCACATGTTAATACCCAGATTAGAAGTGCAGACAGAACAATCATTCTGCCCATTATGTTCAGTGCCTTGGTAAAGTCTCCACATTCTTATGTGTGTTGGACATTCTGCTTTTTGAAAAATACAGTTCAAAATGCAGGAGTTTGTTTCCCTGGTCTCATCCAGCTGTTTCAAGTATATGAGTTGGATTTGAAGCAAAGGTCTAAACATGGAGACATCAAAAACTGGGATAAAGTTATTCAAAGGGACATATTGAGGGAAGGCTATAACAAAATTTCAGTGTTCCTGAAAATCTCCTTAGGGCACTGTTAGGTCCACCACTAAAAATGAAAGCAGTTTGACACCATGAAAACATTTCCCCAATCCATATCTAATGGATTTGGAGGTACAGCTTGACTAAAGAACTTGCTGAGGAAGAACACTAAAGAGGCCAAAAATTACTTTAAAAGAACTAGAAGATCTCTGGCTGTGAATGGTGAAATTTTTTGACTTTTCAGTGATTTCTAGATTATGCCAGAAATGTTGCCTATACGGGAAGGCAGCAAGAAGCTGAAGAAAATGTAAGATGGACTATCAGAAAAAATATTGCTCCCCCTGCCTGGAAAGAGATACACAGGGCCAAAATGAAAAAAAAAACCCCAACAAAAACTGCATTAAAAAAGACATGCCAATGCTTCTTCAAAATATGGGCACTTTGTAGAGCCAAAACAAAATATCTCAATACAGAGATCAATTTGTCCAAATCATCCCACTGATGATCAGTGTCCTATTGGCCTCTGCTCCAATAATTTACAAGTGCCAATAATTTAGCCATTGGATAGGGTGGGACATGTGGGCAAGCTTACCTGAAAGCAGTAATTTTGGATCTATGAAAATTTGACTGTTCAAACTAAATGGCCTTAATTAGGAAGTGGAATGGTATAATTATTTTATAAACTTTATTTCACATTCAGATACAGATTTTATTTTCAATTTAGTGATCGAAATGTGTCAGTTTTGAGAATTTATATCTGCTGTCTATATTTTGCACTCTATTTGTCTATAGTTGTTACTGAGGTGACATTGCATATTTTAAAGTCATCTGCCTTTACCTCTTTGAAAAACTCCCAAATATAAAGGATAATTAACATTTTCTCTGCGTACAGTGTGCTTTGTGTTTTTTAAATTTTGTGGCTGAAACCGTCAGGGACTCCAGCCTTTGGGGTTCCAGCAGTTTCCAGAAGCCTAAAGGAAAGTAAGAAGCCAAGCCCTTGGATTTCCTGGAAGTTGGTCTTAGAAAATGACCTCACGCTAGAGGAGATTTAAGACCTAGTTCTTGGTGGTAAATTTGTCTTTTCGTCAGAGCTCAACTGACCAGTGTAATATCTGATTCTTGGAAGAATGAGCCTTAGGGCCAGTCCCAACCAACTGACCAGTACACTCAGAGTTTGAACCTAGGACCTACATGTTGGAGAGTAAAGGAATTGAAAAGCTGTGCATAGTTGAACTGTATGTTTAGAGAAACTGTTCACCATTCAAGAGTGTACCTCTTCCTGTTTGGGAAGAAGAAGTGAAGTTAACAGTTCATCCTTGGTGTGGTCTGATTTATTTCAGAGTAAGAATGGAAATCTGGTATGAGCTTGCTGCTCCCTAAACCAAGAAAATATTTTGTGTGCCTCTTGCCAGTGTCCAGGCAAACAAAGGGATTACATATTTATTAGGTTTATCCAGGTCAGGTTTGAGAACCACTGGTCTATGATGAAGTATTTCCACTGCTGAATAGCTGCTCCACAAATCTGTACCTCTCCAACTATAGAACAGTCTATACAAATTATCTTCAGACAACAGTGCATATAATCACCCTATACACAGAGTGATATACAGTGGTGCCTCGGTTTACGAGTGCACCGGTTTGCGAGTGTTTTGCAAGACGAGCAAAACATCCACAAAATCGGCGCCTCGGAAACCGAACTTGCCTCGATGTACGAGCACCTCCCCCCCCTGCGAACTGGCATCCTCCCCGCTCGTGTTGCTCCCCCGCCACAATCCGACATCCCCTCCGCACCCATCCACCCACCCGAACACATTGCTTACCCCCCATCTGGCACCCAGCACCAACGCACAGGATATGCCAATGCCGGAAGATCTGTCCTCTTCTATTTGCTGGGCCTTGAGCATCTGCCCATGCTCAAGGCCTTCGAGTTTCCGAGGCAGATCTTCGGGCACCGGCATGTTCTGTGCATTGGTGCCAGTGCTGGGTGCAAGATGGGGGGGTAAGCGATGTGTTCGTGTGGGTGGATGGGTGTGGGGGGGGGGGAGACACACCTTCGTGAGCAGGGGGAGCAATGCCGGTTCTCGGGGGGGGGGGGGAGTAGAGCAGTGCCGCTGGCCTCGCAGGGGCGGGGACAAATCAAGCGAGTTTCCCTTACTTTCTATGGGGAAACTCACTTTGATATACGAGTAATTTGACATGCTTCTGGAACAAATTATGCACGTAAACCAAGGTTCCACTGTATTTCAATTCTTAGACTTAACATGAAGCTTGAAACCTTTTCCTGCAAGATAAAGAATCTTAGGATCTTCGCCAAATGATGTGTTCATATGTACCTTTGAATACTTGGCTTTCTTTGGGGCTATCACCACTGATGTGGTGACAACTACATTATATGAAAGCATGTGCTAAGATGAAATCTCTACTTTCGATCTTATTTTCTGGCAATTGAGGCTCACAATACCAGGTTCTGCCACATTCTGTTTTGTGGGAGCCTGTATACTGCCACTGCTCCTATGCCTGGAGAAGCCAAGCTCAGCATAATCCGTCTTCAGTAATAAGGGAGGCTGCTCCTTAATCTTTGGCACCAAAATACTTCTGTACTGATTAGAAAGACTGTGGCAGACTGCACCAAGCGCAAGGATGACAAGCAGGAAGAGATAGTGGATCCAATGGCAGGGCTGTTCATATCTTAATATGAAAACTAGGTAGAAGATGCTGTCTATACCATCAGCTGTCCTGTCTCTGTTCTTCCTATTCAGCACCAAAGATCCAGTGACAAGGTATGCAGTACTGCAGGATTCAACCTCCTTTTCTTGTATAGTTCTTTGTACAATCCAGCACTCTTTGGAGAATGATTAATTCTTGGGCATGGCCTAGACACCCCAATTTTCTTGAAGTCACTGATAATAAGCCACTGAGCCTACACCTTAAAGGTCCTGTAGTACTCAGCCCTTAGACATCTGTACGTAGTAAGAACAGCTGGGGATGCCATTCAGGCCTCATACTTGTAAAGGATCTTGTAGGTGTTAGTGATGAGCATTTTCCATCCACATCTATATTTTTTGAATCTGCTAAAGCAGGGGTGTCCAATGTCGGTTCTCGAGGGCCGCAGTCCAGTCGGATTTTCAGGATTTCCCCAATGAATATACATGAGGTCTATTTGCATGCACTGCTTTCATTGTATGCTAATAGATCTCATGCATATTCATTGGGGAAATCCTGAAAACCCGACTGGATTGCGGCCCTCGAGGACTGACATTGGACACCCCTGCGCTAAAGGGTGAGGGGAGAACAGGGAGGAATTTGTTATTTAGAATAGATCTCTATCAAGCTGAAATAAAATTTTGTTTTCATTATTTTTGATGTGTGAGGTGATTCAGGGGAGGAAAATATAAGATCTCAGTAATTATTGTTGAAGAATAGCAAAAGCGATTGGGTAGTACTATTGGTATAGCCTTGATGAAGTACATTAAATTATATTATGCTATTTTGTATCCAGCACTTAGGGCTCCTTTTACAAAGGCGCGCTAGCGGTTTAACGCGCCTAATACCGCGCACTAAACCACCGGCCACGCTAGCCCTACCGCCTCCTTTTGAGCAGGCGGTACTTTTTAGGCCACACGGGGGTTAACGTGTGATGAAAAGTCGCGGCTTGATAAAAGGAGCCCTTAGTGTTTCTCTGTGCAGCACTTTCGACAGGAGTTTTTCACGACTGTTCCATTTGAGATTTTGGTTATTTTCATCCAATCCGGTCTTTTGACTCTATATACCATCCATCAGAGACCCCTGAGGAAGAAGTGTTTATCGAAACACTGGCCATGTAGGGTCCAGTACACACGAGAACAAGGATAAGTTTTTGGATACAATTGGTTCATTTATGTTATATATGTTTTTATGACTTTTATTGAATAAATTCCTGCACCTTGTACATTTTTCTGCAGTTTTATTTTGGTTCTATGCTATTTTGTATCTACAGAAAAGTAAACTAAACTAAACTAAACCTTAAAGATAGAGCTCGACACGGTTTACAGGTAATTCAATAAATGAGGGAAGGACATAATAAGAAATTAGAGGTTATGAAGAGGATAGCTAGCTTTACATTTTAAATAGATAGCTTTACATTTTGGAGAAAAGCCAGGTTTTCAGATGCTTTCAGAATAATCGGAATGAGCCTAGATTCTGCAGCGGGGCAGGAAGGTTATTCCAAAGCTCAGTGAATTTGAAGAAAAGGGATCTCCCTAATTTACTTGCATACATGACACCTTTTAACGAGGGGAAAGATAGTTTGAGTATGTGGGCAGATCTGGTAGTGTCAGGTCTCGAAGAATTCCAGGATAGTGGGATTAGGGGAAAAGTATAGAAAAATAAAGTTTAAAAAAGGAAAATAGCAAGAGCAGGAAGGAAAGCTCTCCATGATGTAAGCTTGAACTAAAAAAAAAAAGCTGGAGGCAGCTCACAGATAGCAGCTGCATAGCAACTGCTGCACAAATTCAGAAAAATCCAGATCAGCTGTTATCTCTAGAGATGCTACCAGATCAGATACTAAAACTAATGAGAGACTCGGCAAAGGGTATTAGATAAAAAGATAAGTAAGCAGGGACATACCTTCATGGAGATAGACTGCATTCATTATATTACCTCAAGTTTAAGGCTTAGGAATCCTTATTATAACAGCAGCAGAAAATTTTCCAAATTTGGTAATATATCATCTAATGCAGTGTCTCTCGGCACAGTGGTGTGTCCTGAAGAAATTCCTAGTGTGCCACGAGAGATTCCAGAATTTAAAAATTCCCTTCATAAGTATACACTAGAATAGATTACATGTATGTCGCATATGCATAAATTTGTCAATGTTATGTGTGTCTGTGAGCATAAAGATACAACCACCCAGAGAAGCATCATTCTTTGACGTGAGTGGTCCTTGAAAACTAATGGCAAATTATTTTAGTGTTATTTTTATGCAATAGTTATCCTAACTTGAGCAACAATGCAATCAAGGCTTTGTTACCGTTTGGATCTTATCTTTGTGAACTTGGATTTTCAGCTCTAACAGAAATTTAAAAAAAGAGAGAGAACGACTGCAGATGGTGGATGATGAAATGCATATTTGCTTGTCAACTATTGAGCTATGTTTTGAGTTAATTTGCACTCAAAATACAAGTACATCCATCACATTGATTAACAAATTTATTCTACTTTAGTTTCACCATTATTAAAATTACCCATGTATAGTTTAGATATCTTTAAATAAATAACTCTCATACTTAATTTTTTGTTGGTTTTGCAATTTTATAGTTTCAATTATAATGTGCCATGAAAAACATTTGCTCTGTTTAGTGTGCCGCCCCCTCCCCCCCAAAAAAAATTGCTCCATTTAGGGCTCCTTTTATTAAGCCGCGCTAGCGGGGTTAACGCGCATGACTTTTCATCACGTGCTAACCCCCGCGCTGGCCTAAAAACTACCGCCTGCTCAAGAGGAGGTGGTAGCGGCTAGCGCGGCCGGCGGTTTAGCGTACGGTATTACGCATGTTAAAACACTAGCGCACCTTTGTAAAAGGAGCCCTTAGTGTGCTGGATCTAAAAAACTTTGAGAGACACTGATCTAATGCTTCAGTCTAGTGGCCAAATAACTTTTAAGATTGCCATATTATTGGCCATTGGATTTCTAATGTCTTTGCAACTTACAGCTACCTTGGCATAAACTTTCTCAAATGGTGAAAGCATATGAGAAAGCGCTCAAAATAGCTTCTCACTATAAATGTTTTCTTTCTATAGCATACTGAATGCTTCAGTTTGCTGTAACGGTGCTTCATTTTATCTCCTTTCATATTGACAATTTTTTTAATCACTTGAGGCGCAACAGTTGAAGTAGAGCTACTCCACTCTTCTAGAATTACCTACTGATCGGTCCTTCGTAATCATGGGAAACTGCAGCAGAAGAACTAGGTACATGGTGTTACTGACCTTAACCTTTAAGTTCTCCCAGATGCCTGTTCTTTATGTATCAAGTACTTTGAATGCACTTTGAATCTGTCTAGATACTCCTTGATAATATTAACTGAAATTAAACTTAAAATGGCCTCATGAAGTCTGACTGCACAAAAGACAGCATAAATAAAAGTTTCTGGCAAGGAAAAATAAGATTCTCAATTTAACAAAATTTACAAATGTGGAGTCTCTTCACAAGTATGAAGACTCATACTATGTAGAGATGTACAGATATGAAGATTTGACACAGCCGTGTTTTGGCAAAAACATTACCTGTGTCAGGAGCCCAACTTCATAACATACCTGACAAGTTACAAGCAAGTCCAACATCAGCCACTTAAACATATGCAGTATGCCCTCTCAGTGACTCCCTAATGCATGACTATCCTTTTTCAAATTTGAGCTAAAGGTGAGTTACATTCCAGTTCATGAATTATATTCGAAGGCCTGCGCTGAAGCAGTTGGCAAAAGCTGGGAGGGAAAGAGTTGAGTGGAGTTGCCGACAAGTTCAGCTAGTTATGCCATGAGGCAGGACAGCTACTGTTAGGAAGCAATCTAGTAATTTTGGGGAACTCATGAATAAGAGATGTGAGAAAAAGAGATGAGAACAAAGGCAGTGTGGAAGCCCTGTGGTCACTCAAGAACATCTTAGACTGGAAGCCTATTTGGGCAGGAAATAACTTGTGCACTGGAATGTAACTCACTTTCAGTTCAGATTTGAAAAAGGATAGTCATGCCTTGGGGAGCTGCTGAGAAAGCAAACTGCATATATTTAAGTGGCTGATGTGGGATGTACTTGTATCATGTTATCCTCTTTTACCTCCAGAAGATTCACCTACCTTCAGATAACCTTCCCCCAAATTACCCACCTTAACACCTTCCAATTAAACAAATACCATAAATAGATTGTAACCTACCCTCTCTAACTGCATTCATATGTTTCATACAGTTCTTCACTGTCAGTTTAATTTCCATCCTATAAGTTCACATAGAATTTTTCTTTTCTCAACCATCTTTATTTTCTCTTCTTTATTAATTTCCAGGTACTTTAGTTAGATTGTGAGCCTTCGGGACAGTAAGGGAATTTTTTAAGTACCTTCTTACTTCTCATTTATAATCTTAATGTATATTTTCTACAAACCGCTTAGAACCTAACGGATGTAGCGGTATATAAGAAATAAATTACATTACATTATGTTATGAGGTTGGACTCCTGATACAGGCACTGTTTTTGCTAAAACACAGCCTTGTCGAGTCTTCATACTTGTACATCTCTACTTAGTGTGTCTTCATTTTTGTGAAGAGACTTTATGCATATAAAGCTTCCACATGTGTTCTTTTTCATGAAGCATAAGTCTTTAAATTTGTGAGGAGATTCCACGTTTGTAAACCTCACTGAAATGAGACTCTTCAAATTAAAAATGATCATTGTTTGGACATTTTTGTTTGGTTCCTTTTTCACCTCACTCTGTGTTCTTTTTCCTATTTATAAATGCAATCAGTCAAAAGAAATGATAAAACAACAATTCTGCTTTGCTCACCTGGGCACCATCATAGCTGAAAATTCCCACCACGCTGACAGGCACTGCTTTATTCAAGCAGCGCCCCAGAGCTTTGCGATTGAGAGCAAATACAAATGGGATATTTTGTTCACAAGCACAAGTGATAATGGTATGTAGAGTCTCATCCAACCCACCTGGAGCAAACACAAAGGAGCGTATCACTAAAAATGAACAGGCACACAATACAATACAATCTAAAATCTCCCCAAAACTGGATCAATACAGTTAATAAAAGATAGAAAACTAGTACAGAACTAGGAATGACAACATTTATATATTATTTCCACTAGATATTTAACCACATATTTTAGATAAAAAGAAAGGTTTACTTTACCCCTAAAACTCATATAACTTGATGGAAGGGAATTCTATATCAAAGCTGCTTGATACAACAATGTTAAAGAAAGTATCTTTCAATCTAACCTACATAAGTGATGGAAATTGAAGAAATACAGCAAATTATGTTGACACAGATTCTTGAATCCAAACGTAAAGAAAAGTGAAAACATATAATGTGGGGCTGTCCCACTGAAAACTCAAAATACAAAAGTGCACAATTTGAACAACACTGGCCAACACTCACTCATTTTGATGCCTCAAATGTTAGACCTGTTTATGGGTATATTTGACCTACTGATTCCAAAAATGGCACCAGTTTTCTCCTATCAGCTCTAGTTTTTGAGAAACAGAACATGTTTTATTATTTATTGTGAGCTTCTATACCGCTACTAATGACTGGGGAGTCAATTCAGAGCGGTTTGCATGAGCTTCTATAAAGGTGTTACAATACATGAGCTTCTGTAAAGGTGTTACAATACAGAGTTACATAGAGCTTCTGCAAGGTGTTACAATACATGGGCTCTATACAGTTACAGGGGCTGTTACAATACAGATTTATTAATACTGGCATAATTATGACAATCAATCATCCTACTTACGTTACCAGCAAAACAATCATCTTATTTATATGCATACGTTTATACCAAATCAATCGTCCTATGTATATTCACATATAATACTAGGTTTACTATTGCAGTTAAGTACACAAAACTTACATACCTCCTAAGGAGGTTGGCCATTTCAACTATAATCTATTTACACGTATCTGTATCGTGTTTTATGTTTATCTTTGAAATATCTTCCTCAGAGTCTAGTTTTCTTGGCTTCTGTGCTTTGTCTGTTTATATCCCTATTGTGCTAATCCTATCGTGTTCTTGATTGGGGGGAGGGGAACTAGCCAACTGTCTCCTCTACGCTGTTTTATTGGCTAAAGTAGTCTGTGAAGTACTTTGCCATGATGGTTGCACCCTTTTCCAGGTAATCTACAAGCAAAATTTCATCTTTGTCCCAGAAGACAGATGCCAACACCTTGCTTGAAGACTTCTATGTCTTGAACTTCATGGGGAACCACTGTGTCTCCATTCTTTGGATTATTCTTTTGTCTCTGGACTGAATTAATTTTGATTATTTAATAGTCACTGTATTTAATGAACTGGGCACTTTATTTGTATGGAAAAGCAGCAACCGAGGGGCCTAGATGGCTTCAGGGACAGACGCATAAACAACACTCTCTCCCTGGCTGGTGCTAACGTGACGCTATTACCTCCATTTGTGGTCTCTTCTATGGGGAAGCGAAAAGGGATTCCATGTACTGGTCCTCCGAAGTCTGCGGTCTCGAAGAGTCTTGTTCAGACTACCATTCCGGGGGCAGTTTTGTGGACTGCGAAGGAGATGCAACCGGCTTCAAGAGAGACGCTGGATCAAACAGCTGACCTTAGCGGGGATCGGGCTTCGTTGAGCCTGGATCTTTAGACAGGCCCCTCTCCAATCCGGAAGTGTGAGCCCAGCAGGAACAGAAATGGGTTTGTTTTCCCAAGAGGAATTAGCATTGCCTAGACCTGGAGGAACTGCAGGGGGAATCTCTATGGAGAATTATCCAGCGGAGGCCTTAACATTAGCACACTGTATGGAAGCTGAGAAAGGAATCACAAATGGAAATGAGATCTTGCAGTTTGGAGAAATGGTGAAGCCTGCTATAATCAATATGAATGCTCAATGGAAGGCTATTGAAGTTATGGACTCCAACCTCAAAAAAATGCTATTTCAGTATTGAGAAGTGATTGTGGTACTATCAACTCGTTGGTGAATACCCAAAGTGAAACCTTACAGGAGCATAGTGAGAGTATTAAAAAAACATGAAGAACAACCTAAGCAACTTATTAAAGAGAGATTTTTTTTTTAAGTTGGGAATATATGGAAAATTATCAAAAGAAAAATAATTTGAGAATGTTGAACTTTCCTAGATCTCCAATCATGTCAGCTGTTGAAATGGTACTTATGTGAGATTTTATTGATACTATTACAGAGTTTACCACCAATTTTGAGAGCTCAATATCTCACTATTAAGAATAAACCAGGAAGTTCTGCTTCAACTGACAATATTGGAGCTATGCATGGGGAGTTTTTGGAAAACTCTCTGGAAGTTGTTGTGTAAAGAAGAACTCTTATCGTCACATTTGCTTTGGAATATGATAGAGATTTATTTCTTAGGACTTATTTCATATACATAAATGAGCAATTGCTTGATTTGGCAATTTGTCTATTTCCTGATATATCTCAAGTTTCACAAAGAAGGAGGAAAGATTTCTTGGTTTGTCGGCCTAGAGTTGCTTAGGGCACCACTTTTATTTTAAAATTTCCTGTAATATGTTTGAGGGAAAAAAAAGTTGCTGGATTTCATTGTGGCTAAAGAAGGGGGTGGAGTAATAATAAGATCTGTAGCTCCTCCCACAGATTAACGCAAACTGGTTGCCAGTTTAACACCTCCAATACCGTCTCTTTTGAAGATGTTTAATCGTTTCTATTGATTAGTTTTCTTTCTGTGGCCTCTAAAGATTGTGGACTAACTAATAATTTAGTTTTCCGAAGTGGTGGAGGTATTCACCATATATAATTTTCCTACTTTTTGTTGAATCTATATTCAAGTATAATATATGCTTGTTTTTGAATGTGAAAAGTGGAGTTATTTTCAGTTAATGATAATTGTCCTAGGTTAATTAGGATTCATTCCTTTCGTCCTGAGGCTTTTTTTCCTCCATATTTTTTAGTAAGTTGAGATTTAAGTTTAGCAATACATGATTTTTAAGGTTTGGTTTAAGTGGCTGTACTTACCATATTTCCCCATGTATAGGCCGCAGGAAATGCTGATTTGCATTTTAAAACTCTTAGATAAGCTGCAGCTTATCTAAGAATTTTAAAATGTAAATCGGCCTATACAATGGGGTGGCCTATACATCATCCCCCTCCCCCTGAAATACCTCCCTGCATCGCTGGTAAATACTTCCTGGAAGGCTGCGCCTTCTTCCAATCACGCTGTGCAGGGCAGGAGTGATGTTTGCGATCTCAAGCCTTGCCCTGCGCCACTTCCTGATTGGCTGCCGACAGTTCTTGCAATGGCAGCCAATCAGGAAGCGGTGCAGGGAGAGGCTTGAGATCGCAAACATCGCTCCTGCCCTGCACAGCGTGATTGGAAGAAAGAAGAAGGCAGCCGGCCAGGAAATATTTACCGGCGAGGGAGGTATTTCAGGGGGAGGGGGAGGAGGATGATGTATAGATCGCCCCATTTAAGCAAGCCGCACCCACTAGGCCAGTTTGCAAAACCCATGTATAGGCCTTGGCCTATACATGGGGAAATATGGTATAGTTGGATATTGTTATATATGATTTGCGTAACTGAAAATAACCTATTACTATACTTTTGCTGATTTTGCCAGGTTTTCTAATTTCTGTAAACATTTCTTCATCTGTCTGTTCATTCTGTCTTGGTGGATGGTAATACAGTCCTATCAGTATACTTCTTCCCTGCTATTATCTGTTCCATGTAGAATGTTTATTTTCAAACTGTACCAGAATGCAGAACATCTACAGGTATTTGGTCCTCTGTCAAGCATATTGTTCCTGCAGTTTGATGGCTGCACCTTTGTATAACTCAACCTTCAATTCTTGCTTTTTATTTTGCCTTATTCTGCCTCATGTGAAAGAAGTTGCTCTCTGTTTTCTAACACACAAACTACATCAAGAAATGCACTCGAAAGTGAAGCCTTCAATTTACAAGGATTCATGAAAAAAAACTGAAAAGTCATATCCAGACTCAGATGCTGTCTCTTTCAGACACTAATTCTGCTTAGAGATAGAAACTAAAAATAGGGACAATTTCAGAACTGTTATTGTATAAGTGTGGCTGAATTTCTTCAACAAAAGATGATTAGGGATCTTCATTTAAAATTTTTATTTTACTGGGTATTTTATTGGTGTTTATTAAAAGAATAAAACAGGAGAAATCAATAGGAAAAAGGAAAGAATGATTTTTCTCGGCAAACAAATTTTATTTCAGTGGATATAAACTAGAACAATAGAAATTTAGTAAATTAGGCCAGCCATACAAATCGCCCATTACTCCATATTTCATTTCTCCCTCACCCTATATTGTTCCTCTATAGTCCTCATTTCGTACTGTCTGCCACTTCTGTCTGGTTCTCATTACTCACTTTGTTTTACGCAATGCCAGTACTTGGCACTTCAATGCCTCACATCAAACACTGTGAGAATAATATGGGAATATGGGTACTGTGCAGTTCAAACTTAAAAGCCACAAGGAGCAAGATATTGAAAATACAATGCTGCACCTCTTCCATTCTCTTCCCTATTACCAGAACCAGAAATAATAAGCTTTCAAGAATACTGCTTTAAACTGACAGTGCAAAACATCAGGATGATAAACAGGGGATAATACTGCAATTGAAAAAGTATATTTAGTGCTAGTTAATACTATGATTTGATAGTTGACCATTCTTCAGAAAACTGAAGGCATTTTGAAAGACTGTTGCTATAATACTCAGATCATGTGCACTGAAATGAGTTGCTTCTTTCCTCAACCTAGAGAATGTTTTCCTGCCATGAACTAATTCCAACCCCCTCCTTCCCTAAAGTTTTGAGCAGGAAGTTCAGAATAGTCTATCTAGCTCTTCTATGTCATAATAATAATAACTTTATTTTTGTATACCGCCATACCCAGATGAGTTCTAGGCGGTTCACATTAATTAAACAGAGTTACAAGTGATTCCGTACAAGATTGATCAGAGTTGCGAACAGCGAAGAGAAGTAAGGGGGAGAGGGGGGAGTCAGGGGGGGGTTCATTAGGGGAGAGGTGGAGGTTAATGAAGGGGTAATTAAGGGTCCTGGTCTTGGAATAGGTGGGTTTTGAGTAATTTTCTAAAGTCAAGGTAGTTGGGGGCCTTGAAGACCATTTGGGCTAGCCTTGGGTTTAGTTTGGCGGCCCGGAAAGCAAAGGTTTTGTCAAGGAATTTTTTTGATTGCCATAGTTTTAGGGAGGGGAAGGCGAAGAGTTGAATTCTGCGGGAGTTTTAATCTACTGGTACATTTAAACATAATAATTCAGAATAACTTTACTTTCCTAAGTTTGAGAGAAAATTTAAATTCGAGAAAATCAGCCAGCTTCCATGTCTCATAAAATTAAATCTTTACCTTTGGACTGAATCTTCTCACAATTTGGGGAAATAATCACACATTCCAACTTTTTCAGCTTTAGATGCTTCAAGACTTCTCTGAGCCCCATAACAAGTCGGCGTTTGGTCTTTGCTTTTATTGGGTCCTTCTGATATAAGCGATCCTGGAAGCGGACCAGCTCTTTCAGCAGCTCTGTTACACAGCTGTCGACTTCTTTACTTAGTACCTGGTTGCAGTACCTGCACGACAGAATGGATTAGCAAATTAAACATATTCTCTAGTCAAATACACTTATAAAAGTGTAGAAGCAGGCCTCAATAGATCTTCAGTTAAGGGCTCCTTGTAATAAGGTGCGCTAGCATTTTTAGTGCATGCATAAGATTAGCGTGCGCTAGCTGAAAAATTACCATCTGCTTAAAAGGAGGCGGTAGCAGCTAGTGCGCGCTAAAACCCTAGCAAGCCTCTGTAAAAGGAGCCCTAAATCTAGGAGCCAGCAGCTGAAACTTTTCTGTTTCTCCTTTACCCCACATCCAACCATTCCACAATGAAGTATAAGTGGAGGGGTGGGGGAAGGTGGAGAATCCTCTCCAAAATGCAGCAGCTCCTTTCAAAACTGTCTCTGTAGTAAATCTGTCTCTTAAATATCACTGCACATCCGGAAGCATAGAATCAGCTATGTAACATCAACCACTTGATAGGTGAACCAGAATTGCTTGTTTCACATATCAGCTTTGGCATGAGTCATTACCTTTCTCTCATACATAAGAACTGCCATCTCCGGATCAGACCTTCGGTCCATCAAGTCCGGCGATCCGCACATGCGGAGGACTAGCCAGGTGTACACCTAGCGTAATTTTAGTCACCCATATCCCTCTATGCCTCTCATAAGGAGATGTGCATCTAGTTTGCTTTTAAATCCTAGAACGGTGGATTCCGCAATAACCTCCTCTGGGAGAGCATTCCAGGTGTCCACCACTCGTTGCGTGAAGCAGAACTTTCTGATATTTGTCCTGGACTTGTCCCCCCTTAGTTTCAGTCCATGTCCTCTTGTCCGTGTCACACTGGACATTGTAAATAATTTTTTTTTCCTGCTCTATTTTGTCGATTCCTTTCAGTATTTTGAATCTTGATCATATTCCCTCGCAGTCTCCTTTTCTCAAGGGAGAACAATCCCAGTCTCTTAAGTCGTTCCTCTCTCAAACCTCTCCCCAACCTTAATTCAGTCTCTTTCTCATACCCCTGCAGCCTTTACCTAGTCTCTAAGACTAGGTAAAGGCTATTCCCCTCACTTTGCCAACTACAGCTGCAGAAGAAACATCATGTTTCCTACTTCTCTATTGCATTTAGCTCTTTTTGAGTTTGATCCATGCAGCTCTTTTTGAGTTTGAGCCAGGAAGTTTGGGCTAGTTTTGCAGTTTCAGGTCTCATATGACTTTAAACTGTGAGACTTCCTGAACTTCCTGCACCATACAGATTAAGCTTTCAGAGAGCCAAACTGCAGCATGGAAATAGGAAATATGTTTGCTGCATTAGCAGCAAGAAATCATTGATACCAGGGTGCATTTTCTAGACATCACAGTTATCTAGCACCTAGGATTTGTCGAGCTCTGGATCAGAGCTTTCATGTCATATCTTACTTGTATACCAGAACTCTCAGCTTTGGTAACTTATAAAAAAACAAAACAAAAAACTATCCCTTCACTCCTGAAAAAGCTAGCACGATGAACATATAAGAGCATTTGGTTTTGTTGTCCGACAATAAAACAAGGTAGGACTCCTGTAGTAGGTATTTTCTTAAGAGATATGTTCAGTATGTTCATTGCATCACATTAAAAAGGCAGCATTTGATATACCACCCTATCTTGGAGAAGATCAGTGCAGTGTACAGGTTGTTTTGGCTAGGTCTCGCAAGCAAGTCGATGGCATCTAACAACAACCCTAAGTATTTTCCCTATCTGTCCTGGTAGACTCATAATCTAACTATGGTATTTGGGGCAATAGAGGGTTAAGTGTAAGACTGCAAACATTTCATTTTGCCCCTCAAACAACCTACAAAAACTGCAATTGCAAAGTGAAGATCATTTTAATGCTTTAAGCCAGGTCTCGACAAATCTTGGATGCCAGGTTACCATGGCGCCTAGAAACTATGCTCTAGCACCGAGGATTTCATGCCTCCTCCCCCTGATTTTTAGCTTTTTTTTTTTTTTTTGTAGCACTGCTTCAAACAGTACCTTCCTTCCTTCTCACCATGATTTCAGCTTTCTAAGCTTGATCCACATGACGTAGAAATTTCAGGAGTCTTGCAGGACTGAAACCGAGAGACCAGTCTGAACTTCCTGTACTGTGCGGCCCAAGTTTACGCGAGAGCTGAATCACAGCAGGGGACTAGGAAGCATGATGTTTGGTGAAGGCTGGGGGGGATATTTGTAAGCAAGCGAGAAACTGGATGACATCTGTGAGGTGGGGACATGTGCGATCAAGAGAGACTAGTGAGTACTCAGGCTATGGTGACACATAAAACAAAGAGGCAATTTCCTGTTTCATCTATCTAGAGCAGTGTCCTGCAAACTTTTTGGCTGGTGGCACACTAAACCGGCCCCGGCCCCAGCTGAAAGGCACCTGGAAGTGTGTGGATGTCGATGAAATGATGTCACGAGCATGCACGACATCATGTCAATGTCTGCGCATGTGCGGAGGTCCATCTGGCTGTGGCCCTGAACCTGTCACTTCAGTGGGGAATCCTAGAGGAGGAGAGATGCAGGGAGAGGAAGAGAGAAGCTGATGAGGAGGAGAGTCATTAGCGTCGGCTGATGAGAGGCATGTCCTATAAGCGCCTCTCCTCCTTACTAGCATCTCACTTACCCTTCTCTTCCCTGTCCCTATCCCATGGTCTGGCATCCCTGTCACCTTCCATCTCTCCCTCCCTTCTTCCTTCCCTCTCCATGCTTTTGCATATTTCTCCTCTGCTTCCCTTCCTTCCTTCCCTCCCTGTGGACTGGTATCTCTTTCTCCTCACTATTCCTTTTTCTGTCCTAGCCTCAACTCCATGGTCTGGCATCTCTATCTCCTGCTCTTCCATCTCTCATTTCTTCCCTTCCTTCCTTGTGGTCTGGCATCTCTCTCTTCCTTTCCCTGGTGGACTTTATTTCTTCCTTCTTCCATTACAATTTGGTGGCTTTCTCCTTTATCCCTTCCTCTCTCCAAATGGGTGTGACATTTCACGTACTCCTCTCTCTCTGCCGCTTGTAAGCTTCAGGCCACCATCAGCGTTAATGAGCTGAACCCACTGTCTCTGGCGGACCCGGAAGCTTTCCCTCTGCTTAAATTTCCTGTCCCTGCAAAGGCAGGACATTGCAGCAGAGCAAAAGCTTCTGGGGCCGCCAAAGGTAGCGTGTTCAGCTCATTAACGCTGCCATTAACCTGAAGCTTGCAAGCTGCAGCGTGGAGAGACCAGACTCTGGACTGGAGCACTTCCAATGAGCTGCACCCAAGGCAGACTGCCCCCCCTTGGTACGCCACCAAAGTAGTAGTAGTGTGTCTGCTGTCACATGAGGTCCCAAAAATATTGTAGGTGCTCGAGCACCCACAGAATCCACAAAACTGCCTCCCTCACCTTGCCCCATCTAGCATACCCCAGCCCCCAATATACAGAAGCAAGCACAATCAGTTCAGACACCTTTTACCAAATACAACATAGCACAAGAAGACAGTCTGGGGAAGAGACTGCATTGCAGGCCTTTTTTTTTTAGGAGGGGTGGGGCAGAAATCTTTAGTGCCTTCAAGGATCCACCATGGATAAAAACATCAACAGAAACCACCTTTTGCTGGGCCTATCAATATGAGAACTCAGACCCATACAAGTTGGTTTTCAAGAGTGAGGAGAACTTGGTCTCAACAGAGCTGTTGCTGAGAGTATCCAGACTAAGGTCTATGCTCAAGAATAGCCTTCTCCTAACTGCTACACTATCTGCTGGTGATAGAGAAATACAAAGATGCTGAAGTCATTTTTGAGTATTTATTCTATCTTCATCTCCTCGCAAGGTAACATAACCCACTTGGCTGGACTGGGCAAGGATAAAAGGAGATCAGTACAATTTATGTTCATTACTTTCCTAAGATCTTTTTCATCCAATAAGAGGCTTATTTTCAAAAAACTTAGATACACAAAGTATCATAGAAACCTATGGTACTTTGTGTGCCTAAGAGCCTCTAAGGAGCAAAATTTGCTCGACTTGCCTCATCTAGAAACTTCACACTGAGGTATCAACATCATCTTTTTCACCAAGATATCACCTAATTTTTTTACCTGAACTTCATATATAGACAACAACTTCATTCAGGAGCCCAAAATGATCCAACTTGAAGGAATACCATCCAGCAAAAGAAGTAGTTTTGCAGAGTGGAGGCTATGAAGATTTACAGTGTACTGTCTGTTTCCTGGTGAGACTGTTCCATATACAGAAGGTGCAGCCAAGCTTTTTGGTAATCCACAAACAACTTTTATATTGTCACCCATGGAAGTAAAAAGCTATTTGAGCCTTCTATGAATATACTGTACTTACTCTCTAAATCTTCTGCTATGAATTTTGCGAAGATTGGATGGTTGTGGGCATGAAGAGTTAATTTCTGTAGAATCCTGAAGAACCTGTGATCCACTCTGAGTCACAGAAACAGGGGAGACTGCAGTGCTGCCTTCTGCTGTCACTAACATAGAAGACAATATTATTAAGCATGTGGAAAAATTCTGTCTTAACTGACAAAAGTTTCTTTCCTTTAGTCTTATCAGACAAGTCCAAAACTTGTAGGCATGCAGACGAGAAGATGGAGACAGAGAAAGTAGTTCTGCATGATTCACCCCTTAAGGGAATTGTACCTTGTGACAAAGCAGCAGTATCTGCTAAGGTCAAAAAGGATATTGAAGACTATAGGATAAAAATAATGGGCATGCTTTCTGGACTTTGATGGAAAAGTCCACTGAAATATTCTGCATGGTTTGTCTTACTTCCTCTTCAAGTCATTTTTTTAATAGCAATATGAAACCAACCTAACAGCATATAGCAAGGGTTGCCACAAAACAAATAGCTTGACAGAAGGAAGATATGAAAAAGGGACTCACTTCAGAAGGACACTTCCCTTTTTTTTTAAAGGAAAAGTAAATTCCCAACAGAAAATCTGCAGAATGAAGCACCCTGCTGAGCTCTGTAAAATCTTGCATAATCTCTGTGAGGCCAAAGCGCTGTGCTTAACTCTGTGAGGTTAACCTCAGCTGATCCTGATACTTAAGCTGAAGTAAGGAAATATCAGAGTCTACTATACAGATAATTCTTGAGCAGGGAGATAAGCTGGGACTGAAGCACTCCTGAGTTTTCATGGTGAAAACATGGATAATCCCATGAAGCTGAAGCAAAATTGAGATTTGCAATCTGAAAATGGGTAAAATGGAGAGCAGCAGAAATTTATAAGCTGAATGAATGTAACATCTAAAAGTTAAAAAAGCAAATGTCAATAAACCCTCATTTTATCTATATGTGATTGAACCCGCACAGTCCCTCTCCACACCCACCCCTCCCCACCCAATAGTACCTTCAACCCAATGATACTCTCTTCATTTAACTAAATATAAACCCCAATAAAAATGTTCTATCAGTGAAAATAGCTGTCTCAGGATAGAATAAACCCGAGAGTAAAAAGCAGCTGACTATCAGACTGCAACACACTCTGAAGTAATAGTTCCCAAATATATATGAAACAAAACAGGGTGTGTTGTGCTTCCAAATGATACTTAGAGAGGGAACTCTGAGCAGATCAGATACCCCCCCTGGAAATAATCAGAAGAACCAGGAAGGGAAAATCCCTCTAATAGCAAAATTACCAATAATACAATAAAACTTCCCATAGACTGCTTGTAAGAAAGAACAAACAACGGGGTAAACTGGTCACCCAAAATTGAAGTTGTGGTAAGAGCGGATAGCATAGCTGGTTTTAAGAAAGGTTTGGACAATTTCCTGGAGGAAAAGTCCATAGTCTGTTATAGAGAAAGACATGGGGCAAGCCACTGCTTGCCTTGATTTGGTAGCATGAAATGTTGCTACTCTTTGGGTTTTAGTCAGGTACTAGTGACCTGGATTGGCCACCATGAGAACGGGCTACTGGGCTTGATGGACCATTGGTCTGACCCAGTAAGGCTATTCTTATGTTCTTTAGTGGCAGAACAAGTCCTGTACTTAAAGCAAAGAGACTGAGAAAACTGCTAGAGGGCATAAGAAATAATACTGGAACTTTAACAAGGTTTCCTTAGTTGTGAGCTGCTGGATTAACTCAGACTAGAAATCAAGGAAAAAGACAGCCCAAAAAGGCTGTAGCAGGGAAAATTAACAATTAGGAATATTTTGAAAACTATTAGTTCAGCAACCAGGAGAGGAACTGAACAGTAAAGATAAGGCAAACAATGGCTATACAACACCAGGACTGATAAGTGAATTCATGAAGTAAAGGAAAAATCAATGCTAGAAAAAAAATAATTCCCTTTGCTTACTCAAAGCCAACCTTGCTATAGAGGCCAAAATTGGCACAAGGCAGCTGTCATGGCCATTGCTGACATTCTGAACACCCCCCCCCCCCCAAGAAACTTTCAGATGAAAGATATCAATGAAGAAAACCACTCATGGAAAAGAAGGGACTTGAACAACCAAGTTGAGAATAGGTAAGTCCTGAAATATTAGAACTGCAAACAGCCATGAAATGACTGGCAACCCAGACTCATCGTTAGGGAAATCCTTCTCTAAAGCTGCTTTCATGGTAAACAGTGCTAAAAATACATACAGCTTAGCCACACAAAATAAAATAAGAAATTAAACTTGCAGTTTCCCAGATGAAATCATCAGATCGTGCAGATTGGGAGGAAAGGACCCAGACCTGTCGACCTGTCTGAGTATTCCTACACAGTACATTAGCTCAATCTTCAGTTGTAATAAAATATAAAGAACCCCCAGGACTGAACCAGAAAAAAAATATATCAGGTCCAGGAACCAGCTACACATAGCCAATTCTTCCAACTCCAAGATACCTAAACCTCAAGTATTAGCTGATGAACTGTTCATGACCTTTCTTAACATGGCTTTAATTTGTAGATATGATTTTTAAGGATCAATTGTATGTTTATGTTATGATTATTTTGTTTTAAATTATGTATGTAATTCTGTAAACCGTTCCATTTTAAAAGGTATAGAAATTTTTTAAATAAATAAATAAGGGGAGCAAAAGGAAGGAACTTGGAGCCTTCTAAGCATTCCCAAACTCCAATTCCAGATAGAATTTCACGCTGAAAGAAAGCCTAGTTCAATTGTACCAGTGGAAACTGCCTGAGGAGCTTGTATGAATCATTCAGTCCAGAGTCACATGGCTGTTTGTTCCATCCACTGGAGACAGAAAAATACTGAGCATTCTAGGGCTGCATGGTGCCCTTAAAGAACAAATCATATAGAATTACTTTTTTTATCCCCAATAGAGAGGTGAGGGGTGGCCTAGTGGTAGAGCTGCTGCCTCAGCACCCTGAGATTATGGGATTGAATCCCAGCACTATTCCTTATGACCCTGGACAAGTCACTTAACCCTCTATTGACCTTGGTATAAAATAAGTACCTGTATATATAAAAGCAGTATACAAGTCCCATTCCCATTATGCACAAGTTCTGGACTGGTCTGGTACGGATGCTAAGGAAATCATCATTTCATGAAAACCAGGTTTAATTTGCATTCTTAAATGAAATCCTGTATTTTGTAAACTGTATACTTGCCATGTGCCTCCCTCTCTCCTATCATCCTTTTTATTTACTTAGCACTGCTAGAAGGATTTCCTGTTTTTGTAAACTACATTTGAATTCATTATTTGGTGGG
Organism: Geotrypetes seraphini; assembly: GCF_902459505.1. Taxonomy (NCBI): domain Eukaryota; kingdom Metazoa; phylum Chordata; class Amphibia; order Gymnophiona; family Dermophiidae; genus Geotrypetes; species Geotrypetes seraphini. The sequence goes on along the minus strand of NC_047084.1, from coordinate 513,828,374 downwards.
GTTCCAAGTAGATAATCTAAAAGTTTTATACATTTCTCTAAGACAGACAAGTGCATGGGTGCCAACATTATACAAATTATCCCTCTCTGTTCCTCTGATCCCATTCCCACCCATATACTCAGCACTATCTTTCCTACTGTCATATACTCAATCTTTCTCTTTCCACTTTAACTGTTCCAGATGCCTTCAAACATGCTGTGGTTATATCACAACTCAACCTTCCCCCCTTTCACTGGACCCTACCTGCCCTTCCAACTATCGCCCCATCTTCCTCTTCCTTTTATTATCCAAGCTATCTGAATGTGCTGTTCACCACCACTATCTTGACTTTCCTTTATAAGAAAGTAAGAATAGCATACTGGGTCAGACCAATAGTCCATCTAGCCCAGGATCCTGTTTCCACAACTCAAATATTAGCGACATTCTATGCTACCGATTCCAGGGCAAGCAGTGGTTTCCCCCATATCTGTCTCAATAGCAGACCATGAACTTTTCCTCCAGGAGTGTGTCTAAACTTTTTTTAAACCCAGTTATGATAAATGCTGATACCGCATCCTCTGGCAAGGAGTTCCACAGCTTAACTATTTTTTGAGTAAAAAATATTTTTAAGGTATTTCCATATAATTTCATTGAATGTCCCCTACTCTTTGTAATTTTTGATTGAGTAAATTGATTCATTTTTACTCATTCTACACCACTCAGGATTTTGTAGACCTCAATATCAAGCTATTCTTTTCACCACAACCAGGCTTTCAACCGCTATGTTCAGCAGAAACAGCCTTTGCTACATAGTCTCCAATGACCTGTTCCTGGCCAGATCCAAAGGCCTCTATTCTATCTTCATCCTTCTTGATCTGTTTCTTTTGATACTGTTGTTCACCACTTACTCCTTGATACACTGCCCTCACTTGGATTTTGGGGCTATGTTCGTCTTGCCTTTCTTCTCATCTCTCCCATTGCACTATAAGCGCATGCTCTGGTGGCTCCTCCTCCACTACTATCTTACTCAGGACTCTATCTCAGGACATCTATACTTATTTCCTTGGTGCTCTGATCTCCTCCCGTGGTTTTCCATATCTTCTTTGATGGCTCCCAGGACTACCTTTGATGACTCCCAGGACTACCTCTCCATGCCAGAAATTTTGTCAAGAATATAGGCCCAAATCTCAGCTTGCTTGTCTGGCATTGCTGCCTGGATGTCTCACTGCCATCTGAAAACTAACAAAAACAAGACTGATCTTATCTTTTCTTCTAAACTGACCTCTGCTCTTCCCCATGCTCTGTTTCTGTGGATAATACTCTAATCCTCCTTCTCTCATCTGCTTGTAATCTTGGGATTGTCTTTGACTCCTCTCTCTCTTTCTCTGCACACATCCAACAGACTGCTAAAACCTTTTATATTGTTCTCTGTGACATCATCAAAATGCATCCCTTCCTTTATGAACACACTACCAAAACCCCTATCACAAGTCTCCCACTGAATCATTTCTCTCCTCTTCAATATGTTCAAAATTCTGCTGCATAACTTATATTCAACCAGAGCCAGTGTTGCTACGTGCATATTAATCCTCTCTTCATGTAGTTTCATTGGCTCCCTATCCACTTCCACAAACAATTCAAACTTCTCTTATTGAAAAACATAACATAGTAGATAACGGCAGATAAAGACCCGAATGGTCCATCTAGTCTGCCCAACCTTACCCACTCTTTAAATTACTGATTCAATTTAAACTTTTCTTCTTCTTAGCTATTTCTGGGCAAGAACCCAAAGCTCTGCCCGGTACTGTGCTTGGGTTCCATCTACTGAAGTCTCTGTCAAAGCTCACTCTAGCCCATCTAAACCAGTGTTTCTCAACTCGGTCCTGGAGTACCCCCTTACCAGTCAGGTTTTCAGGATATCCACAATGAATGTGCATGAAATAAATTTGCATAGAATGGAGGCAGTGCATGTAAATAAAGTTTAAGCATATTCATTGAGGATATGCTGAAAACCTGAATCGCAAGGGGATACCCCAGAACTGAGTTGAGAAACACTGATCTAAACCATCCCAGCCATCAAAGACCTCCCAAGCCTATCCTCAACCAAACAGTCATATATGGACACAGTCAGCCCAGTACTCTCCTTCAATATTTACTATTATTTTCTGATTCTAGATCCTCTGTGTTCATCCCACACTTTTTTGAACTGTCACTGTTTTCCTCTCCACCACCTTCCTCGGGAGTGCATTCCAGGCATCTACAACCCTCTCCGTAAAGAAGAATTTCCTTACATTGCTCCTGAGTTTACCATTCCTCAACCTCAAATTATGTCCTCTGGTTTTACCATTTTCCTTTCCCTGGAAAAGATTTTGTTCTACGTTAATACCTTTTAAGTATTTGAATGTCTGTATCATATCTCCCCTGTCCCTCCTTTCCTCTAGAGTATACATATTCAGGGCTTCCAGTCTCTCCTCATATGTCTTTTGGCGCAAACATCCTACCATTTTTGTCGCCCTCCTCTGGACCGCTTCAAGTCTTCTTATGTCCTTTGCCAGATACGGTCTCCAAAACTGAACACAATACTCCAAGTAGGGCCTCACCAATGACCTGTACAGGGGCTTCAACACCTTCTTTCTTCTACCGGTTACGCCTTTCTTTATATAGCCCAGCATCCTTCTGGCAACAAGTGCATTCATTCTGAAGCTCCTCAGTATTTCTCCAATTATATCTCTCCCTACACTTCTCCCCAGGAACTCCGTTTATCAGGTAAATCTCTCTTGTTTGTATCCTTCTCCAACACTGCCAATTTCAGACTCTGTTCCTTTTATCTTACTGCATTGTATGCCCAGATCAGACTTTCTGAGTCAGTACATCACACTACATTTTTGGTTGTATTCAAATCAAAGCTAAAAGCCTACCTTTACGAGGCTGCTTTTAATTTCTATTCACCTGTTCAGTACTCCTGTCCGTTTAAATCATTCCCATAATAAATAATTCCTGAATCCCTTATTTGTCCTGTTTGTCTCAAATAGATATACACTCTTCCCTCAATATTCACGGAGGTTAGGGGCAGAGCCGGCCTGCAAATACTGAAAATTCACGAATATCTTTTGGGCCGACTCTGACCCACCCCTGCCTCCCGCCTTCTCCCCAGCATCCTGGACCTTACCTGGTGGTCTAGCAGTCTTTCGGAGCAGAAGCGATCTGCCTACGCTCATGCCCAGTGCTGATCACTCATCAAAAATGGCTGCCATAAGTTTCCATAGTCTCTTGATACTACGAAGGGAACTCACGGCTGCAATTATGGATGAGTGATCAGCATAGGGCAGGAGCGTAGGAAGATCACCCCTGCTCCGAAGGATTGCTAGACCACCAGGTAAGGTCCGGGGGGGTCTGGGAGGCAGGAGGGAGTGATTTAATCATTGTAAACTTTCTTTAGTTTTTATCTAATTGTTGTAAACCGAGTTGAGCTTCCTTAGGTTGATGGCCCGGTATATAAAGTTAAGCTTTAGTTTCGTTTAGGAAATTGCGAATAATCAAAATAGCGAGTCTTAAAACCGTGAATCGGGAGGGGGAAGTGTAATCTAATTTAATATAACTTTTATAGAATGCCAATTCCAGAAAGGTTCTAAGTGGTTTACAAATATTGTAAGCTCTCTCAAACAGGAACTCTCTCATGTGTGTTTAGCATACAGCGCTGCAAATGTCTAGTAGCACTACCGAAATTATAAGTAGTAGTAGTAGTAGTAGTAAAGCATGACAGATGGCAGGTACATAGTTAGACAGCTGTGTACGAATTCATTTTACTATAGCATGCTGTTTTCTTCTAAAGGGAACATAAATATTTGTGCTATATTGGATCTCAAGAAAGGACATCTGTGATCTTGAAAGCTCATGGGAATAACTTATGCTGATCAAGAAAGATGCCCTGAACTACTTATTTAAATTTAAACTTCTGGTCTCTCTTTTTGCTAACCCCTTCACCAAAAAATTTAAAGAACTGATGTAGCCCAACACTGGTGCTCCCATATCTTTCACATTTAGCAGTTTTTAGGAGTAACACTAACACAAACTAATGTGGAATTAAATATTTCAGCAGCAAACACCTGTTTGAAGTATGTTCTCCTGGATATTGTCATGTGTCATCTCTTCAAAATTCACTCGCTGATCCTGTGGATCAATGCCTTTACTCTGTGCCACCACTTCATGCCCTTGTAATAAATGCTGCTGCTTTCGCTGTTCTCTTTCCTTCAAAATGATCTAAAAAATAAAGAGTCACTTTGTAAAATGGTTGTATACAAAGCATTCAGCTATTCCCTAAGAGAAAGCTTGTATTTGTATTAGTGGACTGTAGATGTCCATTAAACCACTAAAAGAATTTTCCCCATTTTGTGGCCCAAGTAAAATGTTCAGCGCATCTAGTTTTACATGTGAACCAGAAGCAGCCAAAACCACACCATATACAACAGAGCAAAAGGATATCTTGGTTTTACTGAGAAACCAAGTTTCTATACATCATGAATAGTTAATTGAGCTAGAACCACATGGAATCCTTTGTGCTCAATCCATTAAATGCTGATGCATAGAGCATGGGTTTTTATCTAGACTCCCTGATATTTTCATTTCTAGGCAGTACAAGGCATGCATACTGCTGTACAAAAACAAACACACAAACTCTTGCTGTACAAGGGAAGGGACAACACTGGATCTGGTGCTCGCAAATGGAGAAAAGTGTGTCTAATGTCTGGATTGGCACCCACTTTGGTAGCAGAGATCATCATACAATATGGCTTGATGCAAGAGCTAAAGTGGACAGAGAGCACACAATACTCAAAGTCCTAGATTTCAAACATGCAGATTTCAGTAAAATGAGCGCATTCCTGAAGAAAAAACTGATGGGATAGGAGGATATAAGGGAAGAGGAAAGACTGTGATCCAAGCTGAAAGGAGCTATAAAAATGGCAACTGAATTCTATATAAGAAAAGTTAATAAAAGCAACAGGAAAAGGAAATTATGGTTCTCTAAATGGGTGGCTGAAAAAATAAAGGCAAAAGAGATAGTGTTCAAGAAATACAAAGGAACTCAAGAAGAGGAACACAGAAAAGAATACCAGATAAAACTCACAGAAGTGAAGAGAAAAATACGATTGGCGAAAGCATAGGCGGAAGAAAAAATGGCTAGAGATGTAAAAAGAGAAGACTTTTTCAGGTATATTGGAGAAAAGAGGAAGACTAGAAATGGAATTGTAAGACTAAAAGATGCTGAGAACTGTTATGTGGAAAGCAAAGAGGAAAAAGCGGATGTACTAAACAAATACTTCTGTTCTGTGTTCACGGTAGAAAAATCTGGAGGACTGCAATTGGCTGTCAAATGAGAATGGTATGGATACCACGCCGTTCACGGAAGAAAGTGTTTATGAACAACTTGAAAAACTGAAGGTGGACAAAGCCATGGGACTGGATGAGATCCATCCCAAGATATTGAGGGAACTCAGAGATATTCTGGCAGATCCACTTAAAGATTCGTTCACTAAATCCCTGGAGATGGGAGAGGTTCCGTGGGATTGGAGAAGAGTGGATGTGGTCCCTTTTCTCAAAGGTGGTCGTAGAGATGATGCAGTAAACTACAAGCTGGTAAGCCTCACTTCAGTTATTGGAAAAATAATGGAAGTGTTGATGAAGGAAAGGATTGTGAACTTCCTAACATCTAATGGGTTACAAGACCCGAGGCAGCATTGTTTTACTAAAGGTAAATCATGCCAAACTAATCTGATTAAATTCTTTGACTGGGCAACCAGAGAAATGTGCTAGATATAATTTACTTAGATTTCAGCAAAGCCTTTAACACGGCTCCTCATAGGAGGCCCTTGAATAAACTTGATGGGCTGATGTTTGGGCCCAAAGTGGTGAACTGGATTAGAAACTGGTTGCCAAACAGACATCAGAGGGTGGTGGTTAATGGAATTTGCTCAGAGGAAGGAAAGGTGAGTAGTAGAGTATCTCAAGGATTAATTCTGTTCAATATGTTTGCCGAAGGGTTAGAAGGCAAGGTTTGCCTTTTTGCAGATGATTCCAAGATCTGTAACAGAGTGGATACCATGGATGGAGTGGAAAACATGAATAAAAGATCTGCAAAAGTTGAAAGAATGGTCTAATATTTGGCAACCGAAATTCAATGCTAAGAAGTACAGAGTGATGCATTTGGAGAGTAGAAATCATAGGGAGATGTATGTGCTGGGAGGTGAGAGGCTTGATTGTCCTAGACTTGGCTCACATAAGAGCTGCCATACTGGGACGGACCGAAGGTCCATCAAGCCCAGTATCCAACTCAGGTCACAAGTACCTGGCAAGAACCCAAAGAGTAAAAACAGATTTTTATGGAGCTTATCCTAGGAATAAGCAGTAGATTTCCCCAAGTTCTAAACATTTTAAACCCTAAGCTTACTGCTTTCAGCATATTTTCTGGCAACAAATTCCAGTTTAATTACATATTGTGTGAAGAAATATTTTCTCCGGTTTGTTTTAAATCTACTACTTAGTAGCTTCATCTCATGTCCCCCAGTCCTAGCATTCTTGGAAAGAGTGAAGAAGTGATTCACATCTACCCATTCCACTCCACTCATTATTCTACAGACCTCCATCATATCACCCCTGAGCCATCTCCTCTCCAAGATGAAGAGCTCCAGCCACCCTAGCTTCTCTTCACAGAATAATAGGTACTCGACGTAATACAATCTTTTCAGTAACCGCCCCCACGATTTGGAATTCTCTTCCTATATATATATACGATCTGAACACAATTTACAGAAATTTAAAACTAGTTTAAAATGTTTCCTTTTTAAAGATGCCTACAATTGACTATTCGTTTCAAGTCCAGTTACTCTTGATTTTTTTCTGTCCCATTGTTCTTTCCTTTGCTGTATCTTTTCTTAATAAATATTGTAGTTCTCCCCCCCTTTATTCCTATTGTGTCTTTGTAGATTAATAACAAAAAAAACAAAAAAAAACCCGAAGTATGTTAAGATTGTTAGTCTCTGTGTACTTTTGTTAATGTTTTAATTATTATTGTACAACGCTTAGTATTTTGGATAGGCGTTTAATCAAATAATCAAATAAACTTGAAACTTGAAGTCATCCCATTCCTTTTACCATTTTCGTTGCCCTTCTCTGTACCTCTTCTAATTCTACTACTGAATAGCTTTTTTGAGATATGGCGACTAGAACTGCACATAATATTTGAGGTGCGGCCGTACCATAGAGCAATACAAGGGCATTATAACATTTTCATTTTTGTTTTCCATTCCTTTCCTAATAATTTCTAAAATTCTATTTGCTTTTTTAGCAGCCGCTGCACATTGAGCTGAGGGTTTCAACATATCCTCAACAATGACACCTAGATCCTTTTCCTGGGCAGTGACTCCTAACACAGGCCCAGATGCACTAAACTCAGTGATCATTTTAACATCTTAGCAATGATCGCATTTGCCGACTCAATGCAGAAAACAACTCACCGCCTGATTTTCTGCATGATCGCTCATTCCCTGATCCAACCATGTAAATAACTTAATTAATATTAAAATGCCATGTGATTGAGGCTATAGAGGTCTTTTCCCAAACTATTTAAAACACGTGAAGAAGGGGCATAATCGAAAGAAACATCTTAAGTCCGTTTTCGCTTAAGTCACAAGTCATCCAAAGTCTGACACAGCTTAGGACACATTTTCGAAAAATATGCCCAAAATATTTTTTTTCCCGAAAATCATCTAACTATACGTCCAGCCATCTGATCGTCCATGCAGCTAAATCGTCAAAATTTATACCACATTTTCGTCCAAATATTCATCCAAGTCAAAAACGCCTAGAATAAGCCCTGTTGGACGTGAGAGGGGTCAGCAAAGTGATGCACTGGACACCCAGACATGGCACCTGAATAGTGGGCACTGCTGTGAACTTCACAAAAAGGGTGCCACATTATAATCTCACTACAGCTCCCTTATAGGTCATGGTGAGCCCCCAAAACATCCTCAGAATATCCTAGACCCACCTATCTACCACCCCAATAGCTCTTATGGCTGCAGGAGCCACTTATAGGGCAGTGCAAAAAGGTTTAGGGGCGTGCACATGTTGCACCATGAATGCAGTGTTTACAGTGGCTTATGGGCCTGGGTCCTGCTCTCCATGGGTCCCTAAACCACCCCCAAGACGACTTAAGACATCTCTGTCTTAGGCTTTCCTATGCCATGCTGCCAGGTGCTGATGTTCTGGAGACAGATATTTAAAGTTGTTATTACAATTTTTAGGGGGGGGCAGTGATCACTGGGGTAATGTGTGAGGGTCCGTACTTTGTGTTTGAAGTGCTTATCTGGTCACTTTGGGTTGGGTTTTGTGACTTAGACCATGTTTTAAATGGCCTAAGTTACAACGTCCAAGTTCTGTCTAGGCTGTGTTGTAAAACATTTGGTTATACATTCAGTACAACTAAGTCTAGCACGGCCCACCCAAATCCCGCCCTTGACACTCCTCCTGAAACGCCCCATTTAGCTCAGGTCGTTCAGTGGCACTGGGAAGGCCTAGGTTGTTTGTAATCATGTCCAAAACCGGTTTCGATTATCGGCGCTTGGACGTCTTTCATTTATGATCGTCCAAGTGCCGACTTAGGCCAGTTTTTGGAGGTTTTTCTCTTTCTATTATAAGCCCCATAACGTTAACACACTTAATAAAAGACTCTAAGGGGCAAATTGGCCAGGTATCCAATTATAGACTGGTAGAGTCAATACCATTACTAGTTAAAATATTAGAAGGCCTAGTCAATATTCAATAAAATTCCTATTTAGAAAAATTTTATATTTTATATTCCACATAATCTAGTTTCCGTAAGGGTCACAGCACAGAAACCATTTTAGGATCCATGTTAGACATTTTAAAAACTAATATTTCTAAGGGTTACAGAGTATTGTTACTTCAATTCAACCTATACAATGCTTATAACTTAGTAGATCACATACTATTATTAAGAATATTGTTATCTCAGGGAACATATTATATTGGTTTAAAATTTTTTTGAAGAGATCTTATAAAGTAAAAATGTCTTCCATGATATCCACTGAATGGGAATTCCCTTATGGTGTCCCTCAAGGTTCCCCACTATCTCTCTCAATTTCCAATATTTTCCTTTATCCATTTGGCTACACATTGGAAAAAGCTAACTTTATTTCTTTCATCTATCCAGATGACATTACTATACTTATCCACTTTTCTTGTTCCTTAAAACATATCAAATCTACAGTAAACCATTGTATGAATCCAGTAGAGAGCTGGTTTATCAACTGAAATTAAATACAAATAAAACAAATCTATGTTTAGTTAATCATCTCAAAATGGGGAGTGAAGTTAAAGTGTTATCAGTAAACAATATTGACTGCAATAATCAGAATTCTAGGAGTACATTTTGATAACAATCTTTCTCTGTCACCCCAAGTCAAAATGTTAAAAAATCATTTGGTTTTTCTTGTAAACTAAGAAAGTTAAGAAAATATTTCAAACATCATCAATTCTGTTTGCTGGTGCAATCATTATTCCTGTCTCTATTGGATTATTACAATGTTACATTTTTAGACTGTTCCAAAACAATATTTTAAAAAAACTATAAACTCTGCAAAATATAGCTATAAGATTCATTTTCAAATTGAAGAAGAGTGATAGGATCACACCTTACCTACAGGAGCTTCACTGTTTACCAGTTGAAGCTAGGATCTATAATAAATTTTATTGTAGTGTTTAAAACTCGCTAAGGGGACATTCCAGATCATATACCATAACTTTTTAAATTCTCCACTGAGAAAGCTTTTAATTTAAGGCAAAACCATCCTTTTTGGTTTCCTGAAATTAAAAATATAAAATATATCAGAATTTATAATTCAACCTGGGCTTATCAAGAAGCTAAACTATGGAAAATTCTCCTATTCAGATTATTCAGCAAATTAACTTTAAGGGCGGTGTCAGGTCAAAAGCGCGCCGGGACAACGGCGCGCGCAGAAAATTGAGCGCAGCGCGGAGGTGCGCGCTGCACAAAATTACTGTTTTTACGGCTCCAACGGGGGGGGGGCATGGGGGGGAACCCCCCCACTTTACTTAATAGAGATCTCGCCGCATTGTGGGGGCTTTGTGAGGGGTGGGGGGGGTTGTAACCCTCCACATTTTACTGAAAACTTCACTTTTTCCCTGTTTTTAGGGAAAAAGTTAAGTTTACAGTAAAATGTGGAGGGTTACAACCCCCCAACCCCCCCCAACGCCAGCGCAATCTCTATTAAGTAAACTGGGGGGGCTCCCCAACAAAACCCCCCGTCGGAGCCCCTAAAAACTTAATTTTCTTCAGCGTGCACCTCCGTCTTGCGCTCAGTTGTCGGCGCGCGCCTTTGTCTTTCGCCGACTTGTCTATGAACCTTAAGGGCTCCTTTTACTAAGCTGCATTAGCGTTTTTAGCGTACACAGCATTTTAGCATGTGCTAAACCTGCGCTACGTGGCTAGAACTAATGTCAGCTCAATGCTGGCATTAGCGTCTAGCGCACGGCAATTTAGCGCATGCTATTCCACGCGTTAATGCCCTGACGCGGCTTAGTAAAACGAGCCCTAAGAGTTTTAAAAAAGATCTGAAGACCTATCTTTTTGAGGAATTTGTACTTAAGAAGTTATAATTGTATGACAATTTTTGTATTAACTTGTTTGTTTTATGTAAACCAGTGTGAACTTCCTTGAGATATTGGTGGTATATAAATAAAGATTGTATTGTACTGTATATGCACAGACGGGGAGAGGGACCTTGGGGAGATAGTGTCTGAGAATCTGAAGTGACAAAGCAGTGGCTGCAGCCAGAAGCATACTAGGTTTTATAGAAAGAGGCGGAACCAGCAGAAGAAAGAAGGTGTTGATGCCCCTGTATAAGTTGTTGGTGAGACCCCTCTTAGAGCATTATGTTCAGTTCTGGAGATTGTATCTGGCTAAGGATACAAGATGACTTGAAGCGGTCCAGAGGAAGGCGAGGAAAATAGTATGGGATTTGAGCCAAAAGATGTACGAGACTGGAAGGAGAGGAGGGATAAGGATTGATATGATACAGATGTTTACATACTTGAAAGGTATTAATATAGAACCAAATCTTTTTCATAGAAGGGAAAATGATAAAGCTAGAGGGCATAAAGGAAAGATTGGGTTTTTTACTTTGGTGAAAAATTGATCCACTTGTACCCGTTCTACTCCCCTCAGGATTTTGAACAATTCAATCATATCTCCCCTCAGCCTTCTCTTTTCCAAGCTGAAGAGCCCTAACCTTTTTAGTCTTTCCTCATACGAAAGGAGTTCCATCCCCTTTATCATCATGGTCGCTTTTCTTTGAACCTTTTCTAGTGCCGCTATATCTTTCTTAAGCTAAGGAGAGCAGAATTGAACGCAATATTCCAGGTGAGGTCGCACCATGGAGAGATACAGAGGCATTATAATATCTTTAGTCTTGTTAACCATCCCTTTTTTAATAATTCCTAGCATCTTGTTTACTTTTTTGTTGCCGCCGCACATTCAGTGGAAGGTTTCATCATATTGCCTACAATGACACCTAGATCCTTTCTTGGGCGCTAACCCCCAAGGTGGACCCCTAGCATCCGGTAACTGTGATTTAGGTTATTCTTCCCAATATGCATCACTTTGCATTTGTCCACATTAAATTTCATCTGCCACTTGGATGCCCAGTCTTCCAATTTCCTAAGGTCTGCCTGCAATGTTTCACAATTCGCATCTGCAAATTTAATCACCTCACTCGTTCCAATTTCCAGATCGTACATAAATAAGTTAAATAGCACCGATCCCAGTACAGATCCCTCCACTGTTTGTTCTCCTCCATTGAGAAAAATGACCATTTAATCTTACCCTCTATTTTCTATCTGATAATCAATTCCTAATCCACAACTGAACTTTGCCTCCTATCCCATGACTCTTTAATTTTCTCAATAGCCTCTCATGAGGAACTTTGTCAAAAGCATTCTGAAAATCTAGATACATTATATCAACCAGCTCACCTTTATCAATATGTGTATTTACACCATCAAAGAAGTCAAGCAAATTGGTGAGGCAAGATCTTCCTCAGCTGAACTCATGCTGACTCTTGTATTATTAAATCATGTTTGTCTACATGTTCCACAATTTTATTTTTTATAATTGTTTCCACCATTTTGCCCAGTACTGAAGTCAGGCTTACCGGTCTGTAATTTCCCGGATCTCTCCTGGAACCCTTTTTAAAAATCAGCATAACATTGGCCACCCTCCAATCTTGAGGTACTACAGATGATTTTAGCGACAGGTTACATACAGATCACTAACAGCAGGTCAGCAATTTCATGTTTGAGTTCGTTTTGTATCCTGGGATGTATACCATCCGGTCCAGGTGATTTATCACTTTTTAACTTATTGATTTGGCTTAGAACATCTTCCATATTCACAGAAATTTCTTTCAGTTCCTCTGCATCACTACCCTTGAATACCATTTCCAGTTCTGGTAGATCTCTTACATCTTCTTCCGTAAAGACCGAAGCAAAGAATTCATTCAGTCTCTCCGTTATGGCCTTATCCTCCCTGAGTGCCCCTTTTATTTCTTGATCATCCAAAGGTCCCACAGATTCCCTCACTGGTTTTCTGCATGTGAAGCACCTAAATAAATTGTTATGAGACTTTGCCTCTTTGGCAAGTTTCTCTTCATATTCTTCAGTTCTTGGGCCTGTTCATTTTAACATTTTTATAAGCGATATTGCTGTTTGTTAAGATTTGCCTCTTTGAGGATGATACTAAAATCTGCAATAGGGTAGACACTCCTGATGGTGTGGAATACATGAGGAAGGACCTGGTGAAGATTGAAGAATGGTCTGAAGGAGGTGAAGAACTTTGGGCACAAAAGAGGAGTGGGACTTGGGTGTGATCATATGTCCCGGGGTGTTCCGTGTGCCTCGTTGCTGATGATATCATCAGTGATGCAGCAGAGGACTGCCCGGGTGGAAGAAAGCCGCAAAGCAGCCTGATTACATTGCTGCTGCCGCTGCCGTTTGCAGGGTATATCGGTCTCGCAGTTGGCGGGGTTCAGATGAGAGGGAGAGATGGAAGGGTCAGCAGGGGTTCGGCTGTGCAAGGGGGGATAGAAAGATGCTGCACGGGAGGAAGGGAGGAATTGAAGCTGTGCAAGGGTTCTGCTGCACAAGGGATGGGAGGAGGGAAGGATAGAAAGAGGGAAGGCAAAAGGGGATGGTAGGGGATGGCTGCAGATGGAAGGCACAAGGGGATGGGTAAGAGGGGAGGAAAGATCTTGCACATATAGGGGAGAGAAAGGAAAGAGGAAGGATTGGGGTGGAGGAGAGGAAGGGAGAGATGATAATTGTATATGAAAAAAATAAGACCTACCCCGAAAATAAGACCTAGTGCGTTTTTTGGACCCAAAATTAATATAAGACAGTGTCTTATTTTTGGAGAAACATGGTACATAGCATAAACGTGCATGAGGTGAGTCTCTTAATTTGAAAGGAAGCTCTGGAATGATGGGGCATAAGATGAAGGTGAAAGGGGAAAGACTAAAAATTAACCTCAGAAAATATTTTTTCACGCAAAGGGCAGAGAATGCATGGAATGTCCTCTCGGTAGAGGTGGTGTAGACGAAAAATTTATCTAAATTCAAGAAAGATTGGGATAAGTAAATTAGATCTCTAAGGGAGAGGAAAGAATAGTAGAAGGCATAAATAGGCAGACTAGATAGGCCCTATAATGTTCATCTGCCTTCATTTTTCTACTCAGGTGGCTCTTTATGGAATTTGCTACTGCTGACAATCCAAACTAAGTTTTTAAAACATATCCTTGAAGTGTTGAAGAATCAATATTAGTATAAAATTTTAATGCTTTGTACCCAGTCTGAACAAGGAGGTTTATAGAAGTAGTACCATGTGTCAACTTGAAATCTTTTGGTGGCCCTCAGAGCTTTCTCATATTCACACGGTGGCCCTTTACATGAAAAGGTTGCAGACTACTGCTCTAAACTAATGAAATGAAAGGAAACACCCCCCCCCCCCAATTTCTGGTGCCAAAAAACGCACATTTAAAGAAAATAAAAGCTTTATATTATACTCCTTGAGTTGGTATATCACCTTATTTATTTATTTTATTTTTCCATTTATACCTTCTTAAACGAGGTTGGTTTCTTGGCTTTGGGGACTTCTCTCTGCTTCCCTTTCTTGACTAGAGGAGCGCTGGAGTCCAGCGGGTTATGAGGTAACATCCCCTGCTTTAATTGCTGATGCTTGGTTGCAGTCACAGATTCCTTAGGAAGCACTTGGGTAGCACTACCAACTGAGGTAAAAATGAAACAAAATAAGTCATAGACCTCAGGAATATAATATTAAACACATGACAAATTTGGCCAAAATTATTTTTACAAACTTGACTCACAAACTCAAGTCATGATGAGTATACAGCAAATGAGCAGTTGCTGTAAATTTTAATCAAGAGAACAAGTCTCCCCTGACCCAAAAAGAGGGGTGAAGGGAAGAGACAGCCCAACAAGAACAAACTACCACAAATTTTTAAAGGTGAACAGGAAGTCCTCAGTCACACAGCCTGCAGTGGGAACACGCCCCTAATGCACCAGTTGTCATAGTCATACACCCAAAAGAGTATTATCTGTGAAACATGCCCTGGCTAACCCGTGTGCAAATTCAACATAATAAAATAGTGCACAAACTAGTGTGCTAAAAGTGTAAAATATATATGAATAATCTCATCAATAAATAAATAAGTTAGTTAGACTGTCTCTGCCCCTCATCCAAGGATACAAGAGCGTCCAAAATCAGCCAAGCCGGCACAGTCATGAGTTGAACAGTAAATTTGAGGTACTTAGCTTCTCTGTAGAAATCTGGAGTAGAAGTATAGCCAGCAAGAAATAAACTGTAAATTTTAAGACAGAGAAGGAGAAATTAAATCTTACCTGCTATTTTTTCCTTTTAGTCCCTCCATACCAGTCCAGATGTTTGGGCAAACAAACTCCTACAAGAAAATGGAGACTAAGAACTGACTCTGAAGTGATCCTATAAGTATCCTGTGCAGCCCAGAGTCATACCAAAGCAGATAACCTTAACCCCAAAAACCATGACAGGAAGCAAAACAAATACTAATCCCTGTAACAAGGGAACAAATGGCAACTGACAAGAATAACCAATTCAGAAAAATAGAATTGTAAGATAATCTCCAAGGTAGAAAGCCTATTGCTCCCACTTGAACATGTCATCTATTTATTTTAAAAAATTATATCCTGCTACATCCTACAATTCCGGACAGGTAACAACAATACATAATATATTAAGAAACAAGCAATATAAAATCACTAATACTATTTCTTTATAACAACGCAATTCAGCAAGTTTTCAACAGCGCACTGAAAAAAACAAAACAAAACCAAATTACATGTGTCATTAAGAAAATGCATGATCAAATAGCATGGTTTTTACCATTTTCCTGAACTGCAAAACATTTGATGCTTTTTTTTATCTCAATAGGCAATGCATTCCAACACATTGCTCCTTGAAAGGTCAACATGGTTTTACGAAAACTTGAGAGTCTGGCCTTATTCATGGGCAGCACTTCCAGGTACACCTCTGTAGGTGCCAGTAACTGCAACTGGGTGGATTCTGGACTGGTATAACGGGACTAAAGGAAAATAAATTAGCAGGTAAAATCTAATTTCTCTTTCCTTAGCATCCCTCCTAACCAGTCTAAATGCATGAAAAAAGCAGTGAATCTTAAGGGTGGGTAGCTGCCATGCCTGCAGTCAAACACACTTGCTCCAAAATTCACATTCTGGCTAGCCTGCAAATTTAGCCTATTTACAAAGGAATATAGCAAAGACCACATGGCTGACCTGCAAATGTTCTGAGAAGGAATCAAACTAGCTCTGCCCCGAAGTTGTCTGACCCCCTAGTAGAATGAGACTTCAACACTGCAGGATCCTCGCACTGCTTGAGAATATATGCCCAAGCAATGGCCTCCTTAAATCACCATGCCAATGTGGCTTTTGAGGCTACCTTTCCTTTTCTTGCCCCCTCCCCCAATAAAAGGACAAACAAGCAGTCCAAGTGAAAGAATTCCTGTTCTTTTCAGATAACTGTGCGATTATCTCTAGATATCCAAGTGATGCAAAAAAAAATGCTGCCCTTCATTACCCCCAGCTTGCTCCGAAACAATGATCAAAATACACCTCAGAAACAAAGGGTGGCACATGCAGAAGCACCACCATTTCCCACTCTCTGCAACATAAAACCTGTAATTCTGTAGGACAGCGGAGCCTGGAAGGTGGCAGTTTGAAGTCTAACAACTAAGACTTTCTCGTAAATTCTCTTTTCTATGGGAAGAAAAGTGGCTCAGGCTTTTCCCTCAGTGACTCCAACCCCTCCCTACCGTGTATGGCCCAATAGATCATCATGTTCTTCCTGGGATTCTTCTTTGACAAGTCAAAAGTTAACCAGCTAATGCTGAGGTAGAGCCGGCTGCAGCAGAAAGCACTTAGATTGGAGATACATTTCTAAGCCCAGATCAGCGTTTCCCTCTGCTACAACTATCAGCTTCTCCCACTAGATCTGGGTGAGACAAATTCGAAGTATTGATGTCTCTCAAGTCTGAGGTGTCAAATCAAACACAAGTTTGCCAATCCAGTAACTTGTGTCGGCTATTCTAGTGGCGGAGGCTGCAAATTTTCTTCTACAACCTGAGAGCTCTTTCTCTCCTAGAATCCCAGAGTCTTTACAGCAATACTTGGCTGTTTCTTTGGGAAAGTAAAGTCAGTCTATCTTACAAATACTGAATTACCTTGCAACATCCATAGCAATTCATTCTGTAATCTATGTGGTGTGCTATTCAGTAACTGGGTCAAGCTTTATGTCCACAGATTAATTCACATCAATTACATATACAAGATCATGAGAAACAAATTGATACCTTAAAGAATGAAGTGGACAATTTTAAACATGAATTGGGAGAATTAAAAATTATGGGGTTAATAAAAAAAAAAAAAAGTCTAAAAAGTGTCCTAAATGGCTACTTGGACGATCAAAAAGCCTGATCGTCCAAGTACTCATAATCAAAGCTGGTTTTTAGACGTATCTAAAACCAACTTAGGCCTTTCCCCTGCCTCTAAACGCACAGAGAGAAAAGCGGTGTGTTTAGAGGAGGGGAAAGGGCGGGAGGTGGGCCGACCTACACCTAGCCGTACAACAGGTATAACCAAAACAGTTAAAGGTTGCCTAGTCGGCAATTAGACCTTTTTCACTTAGATGAAATAAAACCAGGTCTAAGTGCCGAAAAACGGGCTGCTGAGCTGATGGCCGTTGGCACCATCAGTTCAGCGGCCCGGCAACCTAACCATTGCGGCAGTTTGGGAAGAGGAGTGATGGCATCGCGGTAGGGGAGATGAGGCATCTCTCCTGCCGTGATGAATCACTCCCCCCCCCAAACACAACATCGGAGCAAGAGGGAGGCCAAGCCCTCTTGCCCTGCGGCAGCCGCGACCCCCCCGACACGATCAGGGCAAGAGGGAGCCCAAGCCCTCTTGCTCTGTGGCAGCCGCGGCACCCCTGACTCGTTCGGGCCAGGAGAGAGCCCCAAGCCCTCCTGGCCCAGGAGAACCCCCCCCTACCCCCACCCCCACTACAGTACGGGCAGGAGGGATCCCAGCCCCTCCTGCCCTCAACGCACCTCCCCTCCCCCAAGAACCCAGCCGACCCGCGACCCCCCCCCGGCCGACCCCACGACCCCCCACCCCACCCCCCCTTCCCCATAACTATTTTAGGTTGGCCGGACAGACGGGTGCCAAACCCGTCTGTCCGGCATGCAGCTCAACGAAGAATGGGGCTGGATTGGCCCAGGGGCACCAAAGCCCCGCCTCCTGGTGGGGCCTAAGACACCTGGGCCAATCAGAATAGCTGAAAGAATTCTGCATTGAGGAGTGGACAAAACTTTCCTCAGACCGATATCAGAGACTGGTAGATGGCTACAAGAAGCGCATCAGTGCAGTTATTTCAGCCAAAGGGGATAACACTAGCTATTAGGGTGTCCTAATTAATTCCTCAGAATACACTTTTTTGTGGATATTTTTTGCTTCATGAGTAAATCAAGGAATTTTTTGTTGTTTACCTGCAATTAAATCACTTTCTTTACCAGAGATAAAAAAAAAAAAGATTTGACATCAATATGTGAACATTTCTTATAAAAGAACTGAATATGTTCATGGGGTGTCCTCATTTTTTCACATGACTGTATAAAGTAAGGAACATTTTTTGATTGTTTATAACAGTATACTGATAATTTTTTTTCATTTGCAGAGATTTCCTGCTTGAATTGAAAATTTGAAATTCAGCTCATATTCCTGATTTTGGTTAAACACTTATATTTTGGTTTAAACACCTATATTTTGGTTAAACACCTGATTTTGGTTTAAACACCTATATTTCATTGGGCTCCCTGAGGAAGACTGCGAAACATGGTCCGCGTCGGGACCCCTGAAACAAGTCTGGCTTAAAAATTTTGCTAATTTTTTCAAGTTAAAGTAAATATTATTCTTCACGTTAAAGAGCAGAATATTCACTATAAATTGCTACATATGAAGTGATTGGGTGGTGAGTCCTTCAATAGGACTATATTCAGGTGGTTTAATTCTTCAAGATTCTTATACAAGAGATCATTTAGTTGTGCTTCCAGTTTTTCTTTTGATCCTTGTTACATTATAAGTGAATAGTTCCCTGGCACTCAAATTTTGACTTAGTCTGAACCTTTATAGAACTTTGCCAAAGGCATCCTGTTATTAAATTATATCCCAACTGTATTAAAAATGAAACTTATACTAAAGATCTTAGTACAAATCTGATCAATGTATCATAGATAAGACCAACAATCTTCCTGACTGGATACTCAAAATGTAATGGAAGGAAATTTAGAGGATGTGGCTCACCTGACACCACAATAGGTTTGGAAGATGGCTTCTGTTTTTCAGTGTGCTGCCTATGTTCCAGTGCAGCCAGTATGTCACCCAAATCTAACTGAACAGGAGCTTTACTCTTCTTACCATTGCTCTTATTCTTGGAAGCCTCCTGAAAGAGAGAACTTGAAAAATAAGAATTACTTCACAGAGCTCACCTGGTATTACAATGCACTAAAATCTTTTAAGAAAGAAAAGTAGTTCTCGTGCCTTAAAATGTTGGATTTAATATTCAAGATTTCCTTTGTTTATTCTCCTTAATATTTGAGCACCTCTCTCTCATAATGTGGACTTCATGGAATGTTTAAAGGATTATATTATCCTTATGAAATGATGTATATGTATTTTTTTTGTTTTTCCATATCCTGTATCTTTTGTAGATATGTTACAAAAAGTGCATAAATAAAAGAAAAAAAAAAAGCTACTACTAAAATTTATTATTTCTATAGCACTTCCCTGCTTTAAAGAGTTTACAATCTAATTATAAGACAAAAAGGGTGACTCTATACATGCCACTCAGGTAAGGAATTACAATGGAAGTGATGCGGGAACTATAGAGGGAATAACAAACAGATATGGGTGCATTACAAGTGGGTTGGGTTAGGACTTAAACTCAGCTTCAAAAAAGTGGGCTTTCAGCATGAATTTGAATATTGTCAGAGACAGAGCCTGACGTACCGAGTCAGACAAGTTTTTCCAGGCATACGGCACAGCAAGGCAGAAGGGACGGCGTCTGGAGTTAGCAGTAAAGAAACAGAAATATGATGGCAGATAAAGGCCAAATGGCCCATCTAGTCTGCTCATCCACAGTAACCATTATCTCTTCCTCTAACAGATCCCACATGCCTATCCCAAGCCTTCTTGAATTCAGATACAGAAGGGTACAAACAAGAGAGACTTACCTGGTGGATGGAGTTCCCGGGGCTGAGTATAGGGAGAGATAAGAGAGGAGAAATACTGAGAAGCTGCAGAGTGAATACATTTATAGGTCGATAAGAGGAACTTGAACTGTATGCGGAAACGGACAGGGAACCAGTGAAGGGATTTGAGGAGAGGGGTAAATGTGAGCATAACGACACTGGTGGAATATGAGGCATGCAACAGAATTCTGAACAGATTGAAGGGGAGAGAGATGACTTAGCGGAAGACCTGCGAGGAGTAAAGTTGCAGTAGTCCAGGTGAGAGGCGATGACAGTGTGGATGAGAAACTTGGCAGTGTGCTCAGAAAGGAAAAGCTGGGTTTTAGCGACGTTGTAAAGAAAGAAAGAAATGACAGGTTTTAGCGGTCTGTTGGATAAGGAAAGAGATGAGTCAAAGATGACCCTGAGGTTGTGAGCTGACAAGACAGGGAGGATAAGAGTGTTATCTACTGAAATAGAAAACAGAAGAGGAGAGGCGCGTTTAGGAAGAAAGATAAGGAGTTCAGTGTTGGTCATGTTTAATTTTAGATGGTGGTGAGACATCCAAGTAGCAATGTCAGACAGGCAGGCTGAGATTGAGGATTAGATTCAGATGTAGAAATTTCAGATGTAGAGAGTTAGATTTGCAAACTGCCAGCATAGAGGTGATACTGGAAACCCCGGAAGGAGATTAGAGCACCAATGGAAGAAGTGTAGATGGAGAAAAGTAGAGGTCCCAGGACAGAGCCCCGAGGTACACCGACTGATGGCGGTATGGCGGTGGAGGAGGATCGTCCAGAGCTTACACTAAAAGTAGGATGAGAAAGATAAGAAGAAAACCATGAGATAACAGAGCCCTGAAATTCAAGGGAGAACAGTATTACTGATGAATAGGCTGTGATCTACAGTGTCAAAAGCTGCAGATAGATCAAGAAAGATGAGGATGGTGTAGAGCAGGGGTCTCAAAGTCCCTCCTTGAGGGCCACAGTCCAGACTGGTTTTAAGGATTTCCCCAATGAATTTGCATGAGATCTATGTGCATGCATTGCTTTCAATGCATATTCATTGGGGAAATCCTGAAAACCCGCTATGTTAAATTAGTAAGTAAACGGCGTAGGAACTATAAGCCGCAGTGATTCACTGCGGAGATCTCAGACCTCATCAAGGAGAAGAAAAAAGCATTCATCTCTTACAAACAATCAGGGAAACAAGACTCTAGAGCAGAGTACCTGACCAAGTCAAAAGCCGTCAAAACTGCAGTCAGGGAGGCCAAATTCCACGTGGAGGAGTCTCTAGCAAAGAACATCCAGAAGGGAGATAAATCATTCTTCAGGTACATCAGTGACAGAAGTAAAAACTCAGGAGGGATAGTACGTCTTAGGAAATCAGACGGAGAATATGTGGAAAAGGACTCAGAAAAGGCACAACTGTTAAATGAATATTTCTGCTCAGTCTTCACCTGAGAAGCGCCGGGACACGGCCCTCAGCTACAGACAAGGGTTAACTCAGTTGACCCATTTAGGAATTTCAAGTTTACACCCAGCAGTGTCTACAGTGAACTGTCAAGGCTCAAGGTTAACAAGGCTATGGGGCCTGACAACCTACACCCCAGGGTGCTCAGGGAGTTGAGTGATGTCTTGGCGGAACCGTTGGCCGCGCTCTTCAACCTCTCCCTTAGTACAGGCAGCGTCCCGTTGAATTGGAGGACGGCTAACGTCATTCCACTCCACAAGAAAGGCTCAAAAATAGAGGCAGCAAACTACAGACCAGTGAGTCTAACTTCAATAGTGAGCAAACTAATGGAAACCCTAATCAAACACCAATTAGACACGATCCTTAATGAGGAGAATCTACGGGATCCCCATCAACATGGATTTACTAAGGGGAGATCCTGCCAATCCAACCTGATCAGCTTCTTTGACTTCGTGATGAGGAAGCTAGAAGTTGGGGAGTCCCTGAACATCATATATCTGGACTTTAGCAAAGCATTCGATAGCGTACCACACCGCAGGTTGCTAAGCAAGATGAGTTCTATAGGATTGGGCGAGACATTGACAAAATGGGTTGGGAACTGGCTTGGAGGTAGGCTTCAAAGGGTAATGGTGAACGGCACCCCCTCTGAAATGACAGAGGTGATCAGTGGAGTGCCCCAAGGCTCGGTCTTGGGCCCGATCCTATTCAATATCTTCATAAGTGACTTGGCAGAAGGGCTCTGAGGTAAAATAACATTATTCGCCGATGACACCAAGCTAAGCAATGTAGTGGGCAAAAGCACAACGGACAAAAACTCGATGCCCGACAACATGATGCACGATCTACTCCTACTGGAGTGCTAGTCTAGGACCTGGCAACTCAGTTTCAATGCCAAAAAATGCAAAGTTATGCACCTGGGTAGCCAAAATCCATGCAGGACTTATACCCTTAATGGTGATGTCATCTGACAGAGCCCCGATGGTTCTTTAGCAGCTTCCATCTTGAACATCGACTCCCACAGGAAACAGCGACGCTTAAACGCACGTGCTGTTAGAGTGGAACAAGGCCGGCACGATTTCGGAAGATGTTCCGGACCAAGATACTGCAGACAGCGTCGATGCGGGTCCGTCAGCGAAATCGCGCGCTGGCACTTGATTTACTTTTTAAAACCGATAATCGGCCGGGACATAGGCCGAAAAAGCTCCACCGCTAGATCGAAGGAATAAAACACACGATTAAGAGAAAAATAACTCAAAACCGCAGTACTAGAAGGCAAGAACACGGGTTCACTCAGCGCAGAGAGTGGAAGCAAACTTCTCAGCTCCGCGGAAAGAAAAGAACTGAGGAGACACGCCCGGACCATCGGGCGGGAAGGCACTCGCGCATGCGCGGTGCGGGCATCTCGAGACTTAGGGGTGATCGTCAGTGAGGAAATGAAGGCTGCTAATCAAGTGGAGAAAGCTTCATCCAAGGCAAGACAAATCATGGGTTGCATACTCAGGGGTTTCGTCAACCGTAAGCCGGAGGTCATTATCCATGTTGAGGCCCCATCTGGAATACTGTGTGCAATTCTGGAGGCCGCATTATCGCAAGGATGTGCTGAGGATGGAGTCAGTTCAGAGAATGGCCACCCGGATGGTCTCGGGACTCAAGGATCTCCCGTATGATGAACGGTTAGAAAAATTACAGATATACTCACTCGAGGAGCGCAGAGAGAGGGGAGACATGATCGAGATGTTCAAATATCTCACGGGCCGCATCGAGGCAGAGGAAGATGTCTTCTTTTTCAAGGGTCAAACGGCAACAAAAGGGCATCCGTGGAAAATCAGGGGCGGGAAACTGCGAGGTGACACCAGGAAGTTATTTTTTACTGAAAGGGTGGTTGATCGCTGGAATAGTCTTCCACTTCAGGTGATTGAGGCTAGCAGCGTGCCTGATTTTAAGGCCAAATGGGATCGACATGTGGGATCTATTCACAAGGTAAAGATAGGGGAGGGTCATTAGGGTGGGCAGACTGGAATGGCCGTGGCCCTTATCTGCCGTCTATTTCTATGTTTCTATGTTTCTATGATTGCGGCCCTCAAGGAGGGACTTTGAGATCCCTGATGTAGAGGCCTTTGGATTTGGCCAGGAGCAGGACATTGGAGACTCTAGCAAGGGCAGTTTCCATAGAATGAAGAGGGTTGAGGATAGCTCGCCACAAGAGGGCACCCGCTCAAACTCAGGGGCGGAAAATTTCATGGCGACACCAGAAAGTATTTCTTCACAGAGAGAGTGGTTGATCATTGGAACAAGCTTCCAGTGCAGGTGATCGAGGCAGACAGCGTGCCAGACTTTAAGAATAAATGGGATACCCATGTGGGATCCCTACGAGGGTCAAGATAAGGAAATTGGGTCATTAGGGCATAGACAGGGGGTGGGTAAGCAGAGTGGGCAGACTTGATGGGCTGTAGCCCTTTTCTGCCGTCATCTTCTATGTTTCTATATGAAAGTCAAGAGAACAGCAGTGAACAGAACGTTCAAGTAGCTTGGATAAAGAATGGACAGAGGGAGATGGGGTGGTAATTGGAGGGGCATGTAGGGTCCACCGAGGTTTGAGGAGTAGCAAAGCTACAGCACGTTTGAAAGCATCAGGTACAGTTGCAATGAAGAGCAATGGACTGAGGATATGGCAGATTGAGGGGATGAGAGTTGGAGAGACAGTGATCAGTAGACGGGTGGGGATGGGATCAGAGGAATAGGTATTGACTTTGGAGGAGGAATGAAAATGTGCAATTTCCTTTTCAGTGATTTCAGAGAAGGAAAAAAAGGTGGCAGGGGTAGACAGAACGGACTGGAGGAGGATGAGTGGAGGCAATTTGGTCAAGATCCTCACCATAGAAGTACTCAGCCATAGTCTGGGGAGAAAGCGAAAGAGAAGTTGGAGGTAAAGAATGACACGAGGACAAATTTTTCCCCATCCCAGGGGAACTCATTTTCCCATCCCGTCCCCATAAGTTCTTTTCTTGTCCTTGCTCCATTTCTGCAAGCTCCATCCTCATCTGCAGAAGCCTCAAACACTTTAAAATCATAAGTGCTCGAGGCTTGTGCAGTTAAGGCAGAGTTTATAGGAATGGGGCAGGGACTCTCTATTTAGTGTTTTCTCTCTCCAACCCCTCCTCAAGCACACAGAGAGCCGCCTCTGCTCCCCAAGCACACAACCAGTCAAATCCTGCTTTCCCCTACCCTCCAAGCACATAGCCAGCCATTCATGTTCCCCTTCTCCAGTGTAAAGACAGCCACCCCTGTAGCACACTCACACCTTGCTCTCTCACCAACCATCTCCTCCCTCAGTTTTGACCAACAGCAGAAGGAACAACTTTAACTCTGCCATTTTGATGCTAAAAGTACAATTTGAACCATGTGGTTCAGATTTTATTTTTTGTGCCAAAGCGGCAGAGAAGGAAGCTGGGACCTGAAACAAGCCGCTCTTTCTTTCACTTCCAATCAGTGCTAGGGGAGAGGGACTGTGTGCACAACAAGCAACTTAACAGGTCAGAGGTACTGGAACACTTTTTTTTTTTTTAAAAAGAACTTCCCCCCAGTGAGGTGCACATATGTTGAGGGCTACAGGACCTAGGTGTCAGGATGCATTTGTTTTAGCTGCCGTGGCACCTGACGTCTGAAGTTTGTTGAGCCCTGGATTATGCCACATTTGTCTAGAGCCCTTTGGGTGATAACCTGGAAAAGGTTGATAGGGATGTATGTCATTGGCACTCACTGGTCAGTGTCATGGTCCTGTTCTGGAAGATATTCATCAGCTCTCCTTCAGCAGCATTGGACCTGAAATGGCCCAGACTTAAAAAATATATATATGCTGAAGACTATTGAACCGCATCATTAGAAAGTGACCATGCTTTTACCATTCAGGGCTCTGTGCATCATCTGCTTTATCCAGCACAAGTCCTGGTTATCACATTGAAGTCCTCACTTCAAAAATAGTGAAGATCGCTGGTACAGGGGCAAAAGTTAGAAGACTGCTTGGGAGAATAGAGAGAAGAATGGCCAGCAGGTAAAAGAAGGTGATAGTGCTTCTGGTGACACCTCATTTCAAGTACTGATGTACGATTCTGAAGACAAGATAATTTAGAAACAGTATGGAGCAGGAAAAGAAGGCAGCTATTAAAATAGTCAGTGGTCTTTGTCATAAAGTATATGGATCTCAATATGTATACTTTGGAAAAAGGTGAAAGGGAAGATATGACAGACATTTAAATACCTCCGTGGCATAAATGCACAGGATACGGGCCTCTTTAAGTAAAAGAAAGCACTGGAATGAGGGGGGCATAGGAAGAAGGTAAATGGGGATAGACTTGGAGCAATTTAATGAAATACTTTATGAAAGGGTGCTGGATATGTGTAATTGCTTCCCAGAAGTGATGGAAATGAAGACTATATCTGAAATCAAAAATATCATGGGAGAAGAATGGAGAATATCTCAGAAAGAGGAAGGGTTAGTAGAGATTAGTAGATGGTATGGCTAGGTAGACTGGACATGTCATATGGTCTTTATCTGCTGTCACTTTCTCTGTTTCTATTATTTAATCATCATTTTCTTATTTGGCCATAAAAAAATTTTTGTTCATATAAACAGATAATCTAGTTTTTACTGTGTGTTGTAGAAGGGTGACTCCTGCAAAACCTACTATGATAACTGCTCTATTTACCTACTGTACAAGTAGATTTATTTTTCACTCCGTCAAAATTTACAAAGACTAGGGGACACTTGATGAAGTTACAGGGAAATTCTTTTAAAACCAATAGGAGGAAATGTTTTTTCACTCAGGGAATAGTTAAGCTCTGGAACGCATTGCCTGAGGTTGTGGTAAGAGCAGATAGCGTAGCTGGTTTTAAGAAAGGTTTGGACAATTTCCTGGAGGAAAAGTTCATAGTCTATTATTGAGAAAGACAAGGGGAAAGCCACTGCTTGCCCTGGATCGGTAGCATAGAATGTTGCTATTCCATGGGTTTTGGCCAGCTACTAAGAACAGGGATTGGCCACCGTGGGAACGGGCTACTGGGCTTGATGGACCATTGGTCTGACCCAGTAAGGCTATTCTTATGTTCTAAATATAACTTGCTTTGAACTACTACTGGCCACTGTTGGAAACAGGATACTGGGTTTCATAGACCTTCGGTCTGTCCCAGTATGGCAATTCTTATGTTCTTACTGAAAAGCTGCTTTTATTGAATTTTTTCACACATGGCAGCATTCCCTTAAAATTATATTAGAAATCTGAATTAACTCACCACCTGTATTTTCTTGGTTTCCAATGCTGATGAACTCCGTGGCTTGATTTTTTTCCCCAGTATTTTATCTGATTCAGGAGTTTGTAAATGAGAAGAATGATAATTTTCATTGAAAGCAAGCACTCTTCCAGTGTAAGACTAAAAAAAGAAGGAGGAAGGTTTAGTAACAATAAAAGCACTCACATTTCACTCTTCTTTGTTCAGTCAAATGTGAGTAGCATTTGCCTACTGATAAGATAGAACAAAAAAACCCCACAAAAAACCCAAGTAGGACACTACTTTGAGAATGAAACACTTTCAAGAATGTAACTGAAGCTCTTGAAATTCTCATGCAATCCCTCTGCTACCATTCACAAAGGATATAAATGGTAAATTACTTTTGGACATACCCCTCATTCTGGGGCTGATGCAGAAAGCTACTGTGGGGTGCAGCCCGCATTTAATGAGCAATTCGTAGATCCAGGTGTTAATATCCCAGATTGGCATTTCTAGGGCAAGGGTCAGAGAAGAACTTGGTCCTAAATGCCTTGAAGGTTCCGTCAGTGGCTTTTTCACTGCATCCAGATGATGCCTGTTTTTTTCTGGGGATAAGGGGGTAGGAGGTGGGGCTTGGTGTTAAAACATTCAGTGCTGCAGTCTTGGGATCTGAAGCTTGTGCTGGAAGCAGCATAGAATCTGTTTTTCTCCTTGGGATCTTGCCAGGTACTTGTGACCTGGGTTGGCCACTGTTGAAATAGGACACTGGGCTTGATGGACCTTTGGTCACAATGACAACTCTTATGTTCTTAAAGTCTGAAGGGGTCCACCTTTTGACACCGTCCTTCAGTGCAAGGCCTGTAAGACACTCTCCCCTCACCAAACGCTCCTTTGACTGCCCAGGATATCACCCTAACACTCCTCCTGTAATTCCTTCAACCTCCCAACCCCCACACCCTTGTAAAGGAAAGAGAAATGCCTTATTAGGCAGGTTAAATCCTGCCTAATAGTTGGAATGCACTGCTAGGGGTCAGGCACCACCATTTTGAAAGATAACAGTACTGAAGCCAGGAGTGATCGGTGAAGTCTTCTGCTGATTATCTAGTAGATATTTGAGAAAGAAGGGGGATGTTGAGTCATTCAGTTACCTCACAGTTCTGCTCAATTGCTAGATAATTTTTTTTCACCTATAGTTAGCTTTCTGATGAGAATATTAGAGTGATGGCATTGCATGGGCATGTTTATATAGGGTCACATCAGCATTTTGATGCTCTTTGCCTTCATATACTGGTAGAGAAAAATAACCCATACTTCCTTAGCATGTTCAACAGACCAGCCAGAACTTGCAGGTTGTTGTGCCCATTGATCAACAGATAGAGATAAGAGCATAGAGAATTGTTCTGTGCTCTTTGGGCCTGTGTGCAGCTCCAATAATTCAGTAGTTTTCTTTCTCCAGCAGGTGGTAGACAATGTGCTCTGCAGCTCCTGGTCTAGTTGGTTACTGGTTCCCAGATGAGCAAAGAGGAAGTGCACTAGCTGCAGGTGGCAGGGGGGTCCCCCTTCCCCATTCACATAAATTGCAGTTCTCCGCCTTCTGCTTCTTTAAAGAAAAAAAAGAAAGGAAAAAAAATGAAAGAAGAGACAGGATTCGCTTAATATTGGGAGGCTGTAATGAGGATCTCAAGCAACAAGAGGTGCTACGCTTTGATCAGAGTTGAAGCCATAAGGGGGGCCACTGGAAATACTTTTTCCCAGGAGAGGGAAGAGAAGCTTTACCAGTTTACCAAGCTAGCTAGCTCTGTGAGCCTTGCTTATGGTGGCTCAAGCATCGAATCAGGCTTTCAGCAGCAGGCAGGCTCAGTCTTGTGGCAGCACAACACTGCTCCTAGTGTGGGGTGAGGCACTCAGTCTTTGAGCACTGCTCATCATGCTTGTTTTCCTCCATAGTTGTTGTGCTAGTCAGTCCCCATGAGAGCTCTTCAAGTGCAGAAAGGAAAAAAGGACAGCAGAACAACACGACTGCAGATTCTGAAGTGCCTTTGGCTTCTCCTCAGAGGGGGGGAGGGGTAGTGGTTATGGATGTATCCACATATTGATCGGAAGCTATGCAGTAACTATCAGACACGATGACATATCAGATATTGAGTCATAATCCTACAGTTCAGTTACAGGAACAAATTCATATGTCATTGTGTCAGGCTATTTCAGAGGGAATTATTTCAATGAAAGAGTTCAAATATCTTTATTGCAAGTTTCTAGTGATATCTACTATCTCTTTTCTCCCCAAAATTCACAAGTCTCATTTGAAACCTCCGGGACATCTCGTGCAAGAAATCTTTATTAGAACCTCTGTCACAATTCATAGATTTTTACTTATAGCCTTTTGTCCAAAAAATCACTTCTTACATTTGTGATTCTATGGATCTCTTAATACAATTAGAGAATTTATCTATCCCAGTTGCATTACAAGATGATGTTCTCTATTAGTTACACTGGACATTACATCCTTGTATACCACAGCATGAGGCTCTTGTTGTGCTGGAACAATATTTAGCTGCATCCGTTAGGTAGGGAACAAGATGGATTTGCTTCTTTTTAAGGCACATTTAGTAATTGAGAACAATTATTTTTGTTTTGAAGATCAATTTTATCTCCAGATAAAGGGTGTGGCTATGGGGGCAACTGTGGGGCCCTTCGTTTCCTGCCTTTATATGGCAGAATTTGAAAAAAACCACGCTTATCCATCTGTTCATTTTTCTAAAGTATTGAGCTGGAAACGCTTTATAGACGATATAATTTTCATTTGGCACTCATTCTGAATTGGACAATTCCATACAGTATTTAAATAGCTGTAATCATTGCATACAATGTTCAATTGTTCTATAAAACTGGTAAATTTGAGACTACCATTCATAGCAAGACCACAGACAGGGATTCAAAGCTACATTATAGAAGTTTCCTCCCCAAATGCCTTAGAGATAGTACCCCTACAGGACAATTATTGAGATTGAAGCGTCTCTGCTCATCTACATCAGAATTCAAATCCCAAGCTAACATAATGACACAAAGATTCCAGCAGCATGGGTATCCAACACATACTGTGAAAAGAGCTGTTAACATGCTGATCAAGACTGGCTTTTTCTTCCTAAATACGGGTCTCGTCAATCTGACCATAGGGTTACTTGCATGTTACCTTTTTCTAATATGTCTTCTCAATTACAACAAGTAATTAGCAAACATTGGGATGTTTTAAAATATTATCCAGAATTTGTAGAGCCACCCATGTTTGCTTATAAAAGGGGTAAGAATCTAGGAGAACATTTAAAACACAATTTTAAGAGCAATGTTCAGATTGAACAGGGAGGCCACTCTGGATGCGGCACATGTTGCTATTGCCCTTATTCTTTGACCACGGAAAAAATTGATATCCCTAATATGAATGTTACATATCAATTAAAGAACAGGACTACTTTTAACTCAGCTCAAGTCATTTACGTGATTTTTTTGCCCATGTTGTAAAATCTACATAGGCCAGACTAAGAGGGCAATTAAACTTAGAATAGCAGAACACCTTAGCTGCATCCATACCGGCAAAACAGAGGCGCCCTTAGTAAACCATTGGCAGCAAGTGCATCATTTATTGAATGATCTGAAATTTTGTATAATCAGACAATTCTCGTTTAACAATAAGGGTGATATCTCTCAAATTCTCACTTACTACGAACCATTCATTTATTCATGGCAAACGGTTGCTCCCCTGCGACTTAATAAAGAAATTCAATGGTTAACACTTTATTGAAAAAAGGACATCTGTTCATCAAATTTTTTCTATGTTAAAAAGTGGATTAATGCATTTAGCGTCTCGATCTATCAGTAACACAGACAGGAGCAATCTATCATCAATGTCATTATATGTGATGTCAGTTTTTTTTGTAGCTATGAGGAATTCTTTTGGGCAGGCGGAACAGAACAACTACCTGCGTTTTTGTTTTTCATTCCTATTGGAGTCCTGAAGTTCGTATTTCAATTTAATATGTTTTGAAAGTATTAAAAGTTATGCATAATAATGGTATCATTGATCCAAATTGCTTGTTTTATTGTAGACTGAAAGTTTTCCTCCTGACGAAGCAAACGTGAAACACAGTCAGTGTTGTTGAGGAAGTATATATTGTGAAGGATTATTCAGATCATGTTGACTCTTTTGGAAGTTTGTTTTGAAGATCATAGTTGATTTGATATATTTTTTGAAGACACTTTTTTGTTGAGTACGGGGCAGAATGACTTTGAAATATTAGATTTTTCACATGGGTATCTCCCAGCAACAATGGAGCAGATTTTATGCTGTTTGAAGATCACCCGCTCGCCTGACACAGTATCATCCAAAGAACAAGGTAAATGTGATTGTTATTTCTACCAGTTTTTGAATATTTACACACAGTACAGTTTATAGGAGGCAGGTGGGTGCTATGATGTTGGATATAACACCATCTTGAAACACCATTGCCAGTGTAGATATGGTTAATTGACTGAGCACTATATTATATTAGTCAGTATTATTTTTGTATTAGAAGAATTGTAAGGATTTCGAGAGATAATCAAAACATGAATCTCCCATCAACATGGGTGCAGCTACTACTACTGTCCATTCAGTCGCGTCCGACCCTTGGACACTCTGTAGTCCAGTCCTCCTTGTTTTCAATGGCTTCTTTCAATTGCTTGATGTTCATTCCCGTGTCATTCTTGATGATATCTAGCCAACAGACCTTTGGTCTCTTCTGCTTCCTTTTACTACTGACCGTTCCAAGTAGTATCTCCTTTCCTTATCACATGTCTAAAATAGCTCAGTTTCTATCTGGTAATCTTGTCTTCCAGGAACAACTCTGGGTTTATATGATCAAGAACATCTTTGTTGGTGCAGCAAATTGTATTTCTATACTATTGCCTCCTGTGGTCTCTGATCTCTGTATTTCCTTTGAATATCTACTTATTGTATTTAGCTGAATGTCCAGCACTCTTGATTGTAAACCGCCTAGAAGTCGCAAGATTGTGGCGGTATAGAAGAATAAAGTTATTATTATTATTATTATTATTATCCTAGCTGTCCACGGAATTCGTAGAAGTCTTCTCCAGCACCACAGCTTGAAGGCGCCAATTTTTCTTCTATTTGCTTTCATGAGTGTCCATGTCTCGCAGTCATACGTCACAATTGGGAACACAATGGCAGTGATCAGTTCTTGTTTGATGGTGACAGAGATGTCCTTGCATATCCATATTTGATGCAAAAAAAAAAAAAGGAGTGGAAATGTGCTATAAAGACTGGTGGACTCCATTTATTCCATAAAAAGTCCTTTTATTCATCCAACAACTCCTTATCCTTGGGGCCATCCGGTTAAGGATAGGTAGCAGCTTGGATAGCGATAGGCTTAAGCAGGCTTCTGAAGCTGGGGATTCATAATCTAGTGCTTCATGGTCAGTTTCAGAGGGTTATGATGTGAAGAATGTCCTAAAGGGGGATTGGCCTCTGGGGCACTGAAGTTGAGGGAGTTAGATCAGACTGAGGAGGATCTGGTTGTTCCACAAAGAAAAGCTCCCAGTTCTTATGGCCCAAATGGTTATAGCTGTGGGTATATAAATAGTAAGATGCAGATTAGAGAATGACACGGTGACAAAATTCATCACCGTTCCCGTCCCCGCGGATAACTGTGGGAAATAATCCCATGTCATTTTCTAGTGTCTATTTCAACCTCAGTCCTTCTACACCAGCATTCTTCAAAGCAAAGCTTGCGGGTCAGTGGTTGTGCCCAATTATATTCTGATTCTTCCCTCTCACCTTAAAGAATGATATGAAGATGGTTTCCCGCGGAGACGGGAACGGTGATGAATTTTGTCACCGTGTCATTCTCTAACGCAGATGTTGCACGTCCCCTAGACATTTGAGCCTTACTGGGGTTCAGAAGCCTTCCATGATTTTTCTGTTCCACTGAGCTATTTTGAGGAATTGATTTTGGCAGAATAGCAAGCAAGCTCCAGACTCTGGGCTGAAGGTCTCTTATTTTATTTTTATATGCTTATATACATTATTCTTCCAAGATAATGAAATCTCCTCTTATTTTGGTTCAAGATACAACGGAAAAACTGATAATTAGGTAACAAATTTTAAAAGAATGTTTATAAATTTACCCCTTCAACCCAGTATTGGAGGAGCAAGGAAATATATCAAGAAATTACTTTTACAAATAAATAGACAACAGAAAGTAGGTGAGCAATGTTATCATTTCTATGGAGCAGAAGTTCTTGCTGGCTCAGAGGTTAAGAGAGGAGGCTCCTTATTCTAAGAATTCAAAAAAGGCAGACAACTTATCTGGATCAAAGATGATGTACTTTACACATTGATATTTAATAAATGCATTTTCAGGAGTACTGCAAACAAAATAATGCGCCTAGTTGTATCACACAAAACCTTACTAAAAAACAACAACAAAACCAAAAATTGTTGCCTCCTTTTCTGCATTGGACATGATGAAACACCTGGAAATACTTGGACTTTGTAGTTTCAAGTTCAGTCCTTACACCCCAGAAGTAGAATATGATGCCATTAGATTACACAGGTTTACAAGAATACTTGCATATATATTACCTCTGGCTGTTCCTGGGTTACTTGACTGTCTGAGAACAACTTTGAATCCTTTACTTTTAACTCTCTGTCCAATTTACCTATGGATGCTGCAAGGTCAGGAAACTCTTCAATATCCTGAAAAAAAAAAAAGCAATTAAGAAACACAAAGAAGCCATTAAGGTAAAATAACACTGCCTTTTGTAGTTTACAACCACATTCAAAGTGGTTTACATACAGGTACTTCAAGCATTTTCCCTATCTGTCCCGGTGGGCTCACAATCTATTTAATGTACCTGGGGCAGTGGAGGATTAAGTGACTTGCCAAGGATCACAGGAAGCAGTGCGGGGTTTGAACCCACAACCTTGGTGGTGTTGAGGCTGTAGCTCTAACCACTATGCCACGCATGAAAATAATCTAATTGTTAGAGGTTGCTACTGGACCAGGACAGAAACTTAACATTCAATTACCTGAACAGTGGTTATTAGTGGGCAAATAATTTGGTATATTAATTAGGTGTAATTTTGTCATAGCTAACTTAATGGAATTCTGAACATGGTAAAAATCATAAAATGTCCAGCAAGGAGTCTTAGCCCACGATTTATCAAGCTGCACTGCCAAGCAGCGTGAGCTAAATGCCGAGCCGCCCAAAAGATTAGAATGGGCAACTTGGCATTTAGTTCGTGCTGCTTGACAGTGCAGCTTAGGGGGGGGGGGGTTGTTTGGTAAGTACCAATAAAGCTGGCGATCAAAGAAACCAAAGATAGCACCAGTTGAAACGTAAATTAGGGTTAGGGACAGAAAAGATGGAGATAAAATGAAGTAAAGAAAAAAAGAAAACAATGCATTTCGTTTTAAAGACTTTTATGACCAAACTGGAAAATACAAGACGAGAACTATATATTCCAACATAAAATGTTTAGCTTTTTAAAGCTGTCTTGGCTTAGCACAACACAAACTATATTCCAAGAATAACAAATGCAAAAGCACAAATAATTCAAGAAAAGAGCACACTACTCAAAATATATTGGAGACTAGTAGATATTAGAACAGCAGCATTTCCATTACAGCATGTCAAAAGAAACCCAGGTATTCATGCCTCTGGGTCTATATGCCTGAAAACAAGATGGTGCCTGTACAGAAAGAAAATCAGACTCGGGGAATAACCAGAAGAACAGTGCAGTGCTTCCCACAGCACCGGAAAAAACATGTCCCATCTCATGTGCGCTGCTATAAACCGGCACCTGCACAATCATCTGCACATGGCCATGACAAACACCGACGAAAGAGAACCTCGGAATAAACAGGACTACTACTTCTGCACTGAAACTCAACGAGGAGAACAAGTGCGAGCATGAAATCGCACCGCTACTGCCGCGCTGTAACCAACAAGGAAACTAAGCGCATGCATGCAAAGGGAGGGAAAGTCCCGGCTCCCTCCACGGATTTCTAGTCAAAAAAACTTAGCCTCCATAAAATATCCATTCCTTAAATGTATGGTGACCAAACCCACAGTACTAAGACTCCCAAACAGAACCTGAAGTTCAAACAATAGTAAAAAATACATACATACTCACAAGCTTGTTGTTAGGGTGGTTGAAGCCAGTTAGAGCTGGATGTGCAGCACTAACAGAGCAGAATGTAGCAACTGTGGTCTCCTTTTTTAAAAATTTTTAAACAGAAAGGGGAAAGAAGAAAAAAATCGAGACCCTGTCAGACCTTCTAGCAATGGAGGGAGGGTGAGGCAGGGACCTGGGGGGGGCCCAGGTGTAACACCTAAAGCCGGCACCGTTCAGCCGGACACCCTGTCTCACTGAAGAGAAAATCTCAATAGGAGAAATAGCATTGCCAGCTCACTGAAGAGAAACCTCAACTTACTTTTCACGATCACATCAGTAGTGTTATTAAATCTTCTTTTTTTAGACTGAGACAGATACGTTCCATTTCCCAGCTATTTAATAATGATTCTTTGAAAATTCTCATCCATTCCCTTGTAATTTCTAAATTAGACTACTGTAACGCTTTATTTAACGGTATATCACAAAAAGAAATCAGACGTCTTCAGATTATTCAGAATACAGCTATCCGACTGATCACAAAAGCTAAAAAATTCGATCACATAACTCCTCTTCTTAAGGAAGCTCACTGGCTTCCAGTAGCTCACAGAATAACCTACAAACTTTGTCTGCTCACATTTAAATCTCTTCTGTTTAAAACTCCGGCTTTCATCCATAGACTATTAATTCCTTATTCTTCCAATAGAACTCTAAGATCAGACCAACAGCATTTATTAACGATTCCATCATTAAAAACAATCAATACTCGCCGTCAATATATTTTCTCAGTAACGGCCCCCCAAACTTGGAATTCTCTTCCCATCTATTTACGTGAGGAACTTAATTTAGACAAATTTAAAATTAAACTGAAAACTTTTTTATTTAACGACGCATTTGTCTTCTGATTTACAGTTTTCTTTTTAACATTTTTCAATTTCATTTACTTCTATTTCTCTTGTCTTCATATATTCAACTATTTCTATCCCATCCTTTCGTGTTTTCCTTAATTGGTTCCCCTCCTTGCTTAATTACATTGTAACTTCTTTCCCGTCCTTCCTTTTGTTCCCAGTTCGTATAGTTATTGTCTAGTCTTGTCAGTTTTTTAACTAT
Organism: Geotrypetes seraphini; assembly: GCF_902459505.1. Lineage (NCBI taxonomy): Eukaryota > Metazoa > Chordata > Amphibia > Gymnophiona > Dermophiidae > Geotrypetes > Geotrypetes seraphini. Next base: position 513,792,432 of record NC_047084.1, on the reverse strand, counting down.
TTTATTGTGTAATTTTATTAACATGTAAATCGCCTTGAATATTGAAAAGGCGATTAAACAAATAAATATTAAACTTGAAACTTGAAACTTGAAACTTGAGAAATAGAATGGCAGTCTCACTGAAGAGAAAATCTCAACAGGAGAAATAAATTTCCAGTCACAGCCAGAATCCAGGAGCTATTCGAATAGCGACCATTACCTGCTGGGAGATAGAGCATACTGGAGATACAGGAGGAGTGCCAGCCAATAGGACCACCTGTTAATCAGTTTCTCTATCTCCGCCTGCTGGTAGATGTGTGCTATCCCATTGGTCTCTGGATTCATCAGCTGCTGTTGCTAAGGAAGCACAAATAATTCAAGAAAAGAGCACACTACTCAAAATATATTGGAGACTAGTAGATATTAGAACAGCAGCATTTCCTTTACAGCATGTCAAAAGAAACCCAGGTATTCATGCCTCTGGGTCTACATGCCTGAAAACAAGATGGTGCCAATGAATCCATGAACTACTTTCTGCCAGAGATTTTCTGGGATTTCCAGGGCTGAAGGCCTCTTTTGACAAAGTATGTGTTAAAGCATTCCAATACAAAGAAAAACAAAAAAAGAGGCGGACTATGGTGCGCAATCCTTTTATTCACTCAAGACCCGACACGTATGTGTTTTGGCCATAAGGCCTGCCTCAGGGGTTTTATCATCAATACAGAGCACCATGTTTCCAATTACTCTCTAAACAACTGTGTGTGAGAGAACAATGCCATGTTTTACTTTGTTCTACCTTGAGGGGGTATAATCTCCTGTTTGGGTAAAGCATTTTGATATATCATGCACCATATCTAGGGATCGCAATGTGAATACAGAAGGTAAAGTTACTTACCTGTAGCAGGTGTTATCCAAGGACAGCAGGCAGATATTCTATCATGTGGGTGGCATCATCCACAGAACCTGGTATGGACAATGCAAAAGTGTACTGTTACTTTTAAAATGAAAAAAATCTCAAACTGCCCATACTACATATGAGCGAGTGCCTTTCCGCCTGCTGCTGGCTCACGGGACCATCAGTTCAGTTACAAAGCCAAGAAAATAAATATGGGAGATGGGCTGGTAATGAGACTATCTGCCTGCTGTCCTCGGATAACAACTGCTAAGTAACTTTGCTTTATTCCAGGACAAGCAGGCATCATGTTCTTATGTGTGGGACTCCCTAGCTGCAAGGCTCTTACCTCAGAGAAAAAGGCAATAAAAATTACCATGAGCTTGGCGAAAACAACAGGGTTGGAGGGAAGTTTGCTTCTAAATGGAAAATAAATTTTGTAGAACTGTTTAGCCAAACAGACTATCCCTTCTGGAATGAATGTCCAGGAAATAGTGGGATGTGAAGGTATGAATTGAGGACCAAGTGGCTGCTTTACAGATGTTCTCAACAGGAGTGGAACGTAGATGAGTTACTCAAGTTGCCATTGCTTGAACTTTATATGCAATAACATAGCCTTCACGCGTCAGCCTAGTCCGAGCATAGCAATAGGAGATACAGTTCGCTAACCATATGGAGATGGTTCTCTTGGTGACAGGAGCTTCTACTCTGTTAGGATCAAATGACAGGAAAAGTTCAGTTGAAGTCCTGTGAGGTTTGGTGTGATCAATGTAATAAGCAAAAGCATATTTACAGTCCAACATGTGGAGTGCAGCTTCACCAGGGTGAGAATGTGGTTTTGGAAAAAAAAGACGGGAAGAACTATAGATTGGTTTAAATGAAATTCTGAGACAATCTTTGGGAGGAATTTCAGATGAATTTGAAGAACTATCTTGTTATTGTAGAATCTTGTATAAAGGTGGATATGATACAAGCATTTGAAGTTCACTGACTCGACATGCAGATGTGATAGGTACAAGGAATATCACTTTCCAAATTGGATGTTTCAGAGATGAAGTCAAAAAAGGCTCAAATGAAGGCTGCATCAGAGTTGAAAGTACAATATTAAGGGTCCCAACCAACTGGAGGAGATTTAATTGGAGGCTTGGTATGGCATGAAATCAAAGATGTACAGACAATGGCTTTTTCTAGTTGAGTGTGAACAGCACTAACGCCACAGAGACGAACTCTGACTGAAGTAGTTTTAAGACCAGAGTCAGAGAGATATACAAGGTAGTCCAGGATCGATGGAAGAGGACAAGAGATTGGATCTAGTGATTTGTTATTGTACCAGACAAAAGTTAATTTGAAATGATAGCAGCACTAAGTTTTCTAGAGGCTTCAATGATGGCTGATGCTAGTGCAGATATTGCTAAAGCATTTAGCAGCTGAGAGATACCATGCTGTGAGAGCCAACAAGCATAGATTGGAATGAAGGAGAGACCCTTTGTTCTATGTTAGCAAGGTAGGAAAGATTTGAAGTGTGATGGGTTCCCAAACACTGAACTGTAGGAGGAGAGGGAACCATGGTTGTTCTTGCCACCAAGGTGCTATTAGAATCATGATGACTTGTTCTTGGTGAATTCTGAGTAGAGTTTTCCCAAGTAGAGGAACTAAAAGGAAAGCATAAAGGAGCTTGTCTTGCTAGTCGAGGAGAAAAGCATCCGACTTCACATGATTTGGAGTGTAGAGTCTCGAACAAAAGTGTAGAAATTTGTGATTGTAGGGGGAAGCAAAGAGATCCACTTCTGGGGTCCCCCAAGTCACAAAGATCTCATGTAGAGTGGTTCAGTTGAGTGACCACTCATGTGGCTGCAGGAGTCTGCTCAACTTGTCTGAAAAGATATTCTGTTTTTCTGTCAGTTAAACTGCTTTGAGGAAAATGTTGCGAGGTATCACCCAAGACCAAATTTTGATTGCTTCTTGGCAGAGGAGGTATGACCCTGGTCCACCCTATTTGTTCACGTAGTACATGGCTACTTGGTTGTCCATGCGGATGAGCACTACCTCATTGAGGAGATAATCCTGGAATGTGCATAAAGTATTGTAAATTGCTCGAAGCTTGAGAAGATTGATATGGAGAGCTCTCTCGGGAGAAGTCCAGGAGCTTTATGTATGGGAAAAATCAAGATGGGCTCCCCATCCAAACATGGAAGCATCAGTTGTCAATATCTTTTGATGTGGTGGTGCCTGGAATAGCAGTCCTTTGGAAAATTGGTCGTAGACAGCCACAATTGAAAAGACTGTTGCAGTTGCGAGGTTACTCTGATCAACTGAGATAGTAGACCAGTGGTTTGAAACCACTGGGTCGAAAGTGCCCATTGAGGCTTCCTGAGATGTAAACGGGCAAACGGAGTCACTTATACTGTAAAGGCTATGTGACCTAGAAGTCATAGTATTTGTTGTGCTGTTATGTGATGAGGTAAGGAGACTCTCTGACATATCTGAAGTAGTATAGAGTCTCTGTTGAGGCAGGTAGGCTCAAGTTTGAGTCATGTCTAAGAGGGCTCCAATTAATTCCAGAGTCTGTGTGGGTTCTAGATGTGATTTCTTGTAGTTGACTGCAAATTCCAGAAATATGAGCAGACGAACTGTTGCATTCATGGCCTGGTGAGCCTGTTGAGGTGTGGAGGCCTTGATCAACCAGTCGTCTTGGTAAGGGAACATATGAAAATGTGTGAGCGAAAGATTGAAGCCACGACAAGGCATTTTGTGAATACTCTGGGTGCCGATGCCAGTCCAAAAGGAAGCACCTCCCACTCGAAAGCAAAGATATTTCCTGTGGGTTTGGAGGATGGGTCTATGTATATAAACTTCCTTGAGGTCTAGAGAATACAGCCAATTCTCATTCTTCATTAGAGGTAATACAGTTCCCAAGGAGATCATTCAAAATTTCTCTTTCAAGTATTTGTTGAAGGCACGGAGGTCCAGAATTGGACGGAGACCTCTGATGTTTTACAGTATGAGAAAATACTTTGCTTAGAACCCTTTGCTCCTAATCTGCAAGGGAATTTCTTCTATGACACTGAGATAGAGTAGAGCTAAGAGATTCTGGTCTTTTGCTGGGAGTTGAAGAGATTCTCTTATTTGATGATTCAGGAGTCTTTTTTGTAATTGAAGGGCATAGACCAGACTCACCACTTGAAGGACCCAGCGTCGATGGTAATGGGTGAGTTGACCCCCAACAGGTAAAGTCTGAAGTGAAGGTTAAGAAACACTGGATACGCTCTCCAGAAAAAGTCAAAAAGACTGCTGTGACTTGGATTGAGAAGGCACAACAGCTTTCTGCTGCCTTTGTTGTCTGGACTGTCTTTGTGTTGTTGGTTGAGTAGATGTAGCAGGCTGGCGATATGTGTTTCAAGTAGAAATTTCTGCACTTAAAAGTGTATGACTATCTCCACATAAGATGAGATTGACGAGATTTTGAGAACAAGGTCATCATGCAGTCAGAATGAGGTTTGATTTTTTAAATGGCCTCCTCTATATGGTCTCCAAACAAATTATCTCCTATACAGGGTATGTTAGAAAGTTGGCCTTGAACACTGGCTTCCAGATCAGACACCTGCAGCAAAGCTTGTCTGCACATTGCAATGGATACTGCAGAGGCTTGAGAGGTAATCTCAAAGGTGTCAAATGTAGAACAAGCCATGTATTTCCTTGCTTCAAAGAGATCATTGACTAAATGATGGTACGAGAGAAGAAGTTCTGATGGTCATAAAGAGATATCTTTTGGGCCAGAGATTTCAGATAAAATGTCATGCAAAAATTGTAGTTTAAAATTCTGTTTGCCAGCATGGTTGCTTGGAACATTTTGCATCCAAATTTATCCAGAGTTCTACCTTCTCTCCCGGGGGGGGGGGGATTACTGGCATAAATCCTAGTACTGAATGCCTACTTCAAAGCAGACTCTATGACCAAAGACTGGTGGTGCAATTGTGGTCTATCAAAGCCAGGACAGGATTGGATTCTGTAGAGGTTATGTGGCACTACTTGGATGTTAAGAGGAGATTCCTGGTTTGTTTTTTTTAATAAGGCCTCTTTCATGAGTTTGTGGAGTGAGACCTTTAGGTAGTCTTTTAGGTCATTCTTTGTAGTCAAGTGTATCCATGTATTCTGCTTGTGGTTGTTTTTCAAATTCCATTTTTATAGGCAATGTCTGCCCCATTTGTCTGATAATCTTTGCAAAAGAAAGACTTTTTGGGGGCGACCTGTATGCGAATTTGACAGTGTACTGTAAGAATCTTATGCCAACACATCTGGACAGCTGCTGGAAGAGCAGATAGATAAATCCGAGTCATATTTCTATACACCAAATCTTGGAGATTCAGATCATAGGGAACTTTAAGAGCGATGTGATGGACTCCATTCCCTTGATGTGGATGCATGTCTTAATGATGATAATGCACACCTATGACGCACAACAGTGATGAGTGCATCTGTATCATGCATCGGTGGCTGCCAGTGTTGTACTTCGGCACTGTACACAAATGAACAGCATAATAGGGTTTTTAACCTTTAGTTGGATGTTGAATCAAACAGTAACTAAATTATTTTTTTGGTCTTTTTTCTCTTTATACCTGTATTATAATAATCAGAGTTCTTTTCCTTTTTAATTGATGTATACCGCACTGATGTTGTAATAAAGAGCGGTATATAAATACTAATAAACAAATATGTGCTTCGACATTGTGCATCTGACATGCACCGATGTCATGTATCAATAATGAACACCCATGACATGCATTGACATGTGTCAATGATGTCGGTGCTTGATGCTCCGATTGAGCAGAGGCTTGGAATGTTGAGGCACGAATTTGCACAGCGTGCTCCTGCAGCAGCCCAGCTAGTTCTTTCTGTAATAGTTCTCTGCACTGATCATGCAGTGATGGTGCCGGTATCAATACTTGCAAAGTTATCCTGGGCACAGGCTGCGTCAAGTGTTGAAGTATTTGTGACTCCAAGGCATGCTTCATAGGTGATTCAGTCTCAGTATATTGGCACTTAATAGAGTGCTTTGATGGTGAAGACTGAATGAATATAGACCTAACGGAAGAAATATATTTATGCTTTTTACCAGGCTCACCCAAGGAAGGCATCACCGGAGAAACAGATGTTTGGTGCTATGCGTCGGCATTTGAGTTTTCAGACATTATTGATGTTCCCAAAGCTGAACCAAAACTTTTCTCGAATCTCAATTTTCTGGCTTTAAGTGACCTCTTCAGAAACTTGGAGCAGTGTGCAAGAAATACTCCGGTGTTCAGGATCTAGGCATTAGACATACCAGTTGTGTGGGTCCGTACTAGAGAGTTGCGTGGGGACAGAAATCCCACCCGTCCCCGCCAAAGTCCCACCCATCCCCACCCGTCCCCGTGAGGTATCCCACCCGTCCCCGCGAGGAATCCCCTCTGTCCCCACGAGAAATCCCCTCCGTCCCCACCCGTCCCTATAAACTTCAGAAATAGTTATTTCATTTAATTATGCTACTGAATTAAAGGCTCTGGTAAAAACCCATTTACAAATAAGCAAAAAGACTTTATTAATTTGGAAATATTAATTGGGAAGAATACATACTTTGTAAATGGCTTTCTACCAGAGCCTCTAATGTTTATAAATTTTTATCAACACAACTAATATACTACTTTATCCTGAAGCAAAAAAAAAAAAAATAGAATTCTTTTCCTACCTTTGTTGCCTGGTTTCTGCTTTCCTCATGTTCTCATTCAATTCCTTCCATCCACTGTCTCTCTTTCCTCTGCGTCTTCCATTTGCTCTGTTACTGTGCCTCTCCCTTTCTCCCCCCTTCCAAATTGGTGTGGCACCCATCTTCTTCCCTCCGCTCCCACCATAGTCTGGCATCTCTGTCTTCTTCCCTACCAGCGTCTTCTCCCCACTCTCTCTTCCCCATTTCCTTTCAGCGTCCTTCTCCCCCCCATCTTCCCCATGTCCTGTCAGCGTCCTTCTCCCCCCTCTGTCTTCCCCATGTCCTTTCAGCGTCCTTCTCCACTCCCCCCCATCTTCCCCATGGCCTTTCAGCGTCCTTCTCCACTCCTTTGTCTTCCCCAGTGCTTTCAGCGTCCTTCTCCCCCCTCAGTTTTACCCATTTCCCTTAAGCGTCTTTTCCTCTCCACTCCATCTTTCCTCCCTTTCTCTCTCCCTGCCCCCTTACTTTCTTGGCGCTTCCCCGCCCGACCGACAACAGAACAGGTCCGGTCTGACAAACCTCCCTGCCCTTAACCGCGAATCTAAATTACCTTCTTACAGCTGCTGTAAGAAGGTAATTTAGATTCGCGGCTATGGGGCAGGGAGGTTTGTCGGACCGGAGCTGTTGTCGGTCGGTCGGGGAAGCGCCACAAAAGTAAGGGGACCTGGCCGGCTGTGCTGCACCCGGGGCGGCCCCCTCCCTTGGTAGCCACTCGAGCCGCGAGGCTACTCTCCTTCTCCTTACCTGCCCTGCCTGCAGCACAGAGAGCCGAACGGAAGTCTTCCCGATGTCAGCGCTGACGTCGGAGGGAGGGAGGGCTTTGTTTAAGCCCTCCCTCCCCTCCGACGTCAGCGCTGACGTCGGGAAGACTTCCGTTCGGCTCTGTGCTGCAAGCAGAGCAGGTAGAGAGAAGAGAAGCCGCGAGACTGAGTACATCCAGCCCCGCAGGAACCCCGCGACCCTCGGAGGCATCCCCATGGGATCCCCGTGACACTAGGGGGCGTCACCGCGGGATTCCCGCGACCCTAGGGGGCGTCCCCACGGGATCCCCGAGACCCGAAGGGTGAAGCCAAGGGATGCCCGCGGGATTCCCGTCGTCCCCGTTCCCGTGCAGCTCTCTAGTCCGTACCTGAAATGGTCCTTTGACATCGAGTGCATTGTTTGAGCCCACTTAAAAACTTGGACATGTTTACCTGTCGAGGATGTTTAGATCATGGGGCTATAAACAATGTAAACAAATAAATGTTATTGGTGAACTTAAGAAACAATGATACTTTTCAGTATCCAGTCATTAGGAACATTAGATACAATAGAACTTTTAACTCCACATGGGCATTTCAAGCAGCAAAACTGTGGAAAGCATTACCAACGAATATTATCCAACGATCTAATTTTAAATGTTTCAAAAAAAACCTAAAGACCTATCTATTTCAAGAATTTGTTACTAATAATTCCTAAATTTTGTAATACTTGTTTTTAATTTGTATCACCATAATTACTTATGTAAACCGCTATGAACTTCATGGAGGTATTGGTGGTATATAAATAAAGAATGTATTGTATTGTCCCACTGCATAAAAATGGGACCTGCAATACATATGGTAATAAGTGAGTACTTGAAGCAATGGAGGGTGACGTGATTTGCTCAAGGTCACAAGAAACATTAGCAGGATTTGAACCCAGGCTTTCCTGGTTCTCAGCCTGCTATTCCAACAATTAGGCTACTTCTACGTGTTCCTAAAAATTAATAACACTAATCTATCCCATCATCTTCTACTCCCTTTCAGCCTTGTGCACAAAATTACCTCTAGCTTTGGTGGATCCTGTACTACAAGATTTTCATTCTGCAGTTTCTCACTTTCAGCACCATTTGGTTTTGCTTTCTTTTTCTTTTTCCTTTTTTTCCCTTCTGCCAGTTCTTCTGCTTCTCTGGCAATATTGTGTGTTGCCACCTGAGAAAATGAACAAAACTAATTGAGTGCAAGAAGAATAGTATAGTAGAGAACCACCATCATACACAAAGAAAAATGAAAGTTATTGTAGTAGGTAGGCTCTTGAAACACTAGAGACAGGAACAAAATATCAGAGAAAGTGAACCAATACCATTCAATATGATTTTGGGCCCAACAGTACAAGCAAATGAACTGTGCTTGGCTGAGTACCATAGTGATGGATGGACTCCACATACATGGGAAATACATAAACGAAATAAGAGTAACATGGCCCATAAAATGAACAGGATGATGGCAGAGAAAATGCCAGCGTGCAAACAAATTTGGCTAAAGGCTGCAGACACAAACAGTAATGTTTTAAAAAGTGTGTGTAGAACCCATGCAGCTGCCTTATAGATATCCCTGAATGGAGATTGCTCTAGAGCAATGGGTTCTTGTATCCACTGGGTCCTCTTGGGACCACCTGGTCATTCGAGTTTTCAGGATATCCATAATAAGTATAGAGATATTTGTATGCAATGGAGAAAGTGTATGCTAATACATCTCATGCACATTCATTGTGGGTATCCTGAAAACCCGACTGGCCATGTGGTCCTGAGAACTGGGTAGAAAACCAGAGTAAAGCATGCTGCTTTCAACCCAAGTTGATGGGCATCAATGTGGCAGTTGTGAGCCTGACTGCTTGAAGGGAAAAAAAAATCCCAAATTCATTTTTTCTGAGGCCAGATTGTGTGCGTTATTAGGATTATAAGTAACCGTGGCAATTTCCTGACATCCTTTGTAGCTTGGAGATAATACAAGCACATTCTTCTGCAATCTAACCAATGGACAGCTTGATCTGATGGAGCAGAACGAGGAAGGGAAAAAAATGAGCAAGGTGAAATTCAGAAGTAATCCTGAGGTGTATAAGAAAGATGAGGCCTAATATCTGAAAGGATGAGTCTATGGTTTAGTGAGGACAATGTTGAAATCCCAAGTAGAGAATGACACGGTGACAAAATTCATCACCGTCCCCGTCCTCGCTCTATACATAAAAGAGGACATCAAAACCACCAGGATCACAGATGTCAAGTACACCGGGGAGTCCCTCTGGGTAAACCTGGCAAGAGGCAGAGAAAAATGCCTGTATCTAGGTGTGGTATACAGACCCCCAAGACAACTGGAAGACATGGACGCAGAATTAATTGAAGACATAGAGAATATCACTCTACGAGGAGAAGCTGTACTGCTAGGGGACTTCAATATGCCTGATGCAGACTGGAACTCATTTTCAGCGACAACCAGTGGTAGCAGGAGGCTCTTAACCTCCATAAAGGGAGCACGTCTCAAACAAATGGTAACGGAGCCCACTAGGGCCCAGGCGATCCTCGACCTGGTACTCACCAACGGAGAAAGCGACTCAAAGGTCTCAGTAGGAGATTCGCTAGCCTCCAGCGACCACAACATAGTATGGTTCAACCTTAGGAAAGGCTTCCCTAGGTCAAACACGAAAACAAAGGTACTCAATTTCCGGGGCACAGACTTCGCACGCATGGGAGATTTCGTCCATCAGACGCTGCAGGACCAAGCGGAGACCGATGATGTAGAAGCTAAGTGGTTAACATGAAGCAACTAGCCGCTTCATAAAATCAGTAAATAAACGACAAAGAAACAATAAACCCCAATGGTTCACCGCGGAGATCTCGCACCTCATTAAGGAGAAGAAAAAAGCGTTTCTCTCTTACAAGCGCACGGAGAAAAGAGAGGCAAAAGTAGAATATAGGACCAGGTCTACAGCGGTCAAAATGGCAGTTAGGGAGGCAAAACTTTGAGTGGAAGAAATTCTGGCAAAAAACATTAAAAAGGGGGACAAATCCTTCTTCAGGTATATTAGTGACAGAAAAAGGAACACAGGCGGAAGTTATGTGGAAGCAGATTCCGATAAAGCCGAACTACTGAATGAATACTTCTGCTCAGCCTTCACCTGAGAGGCACCGGGACACGGTCCGCAGTTGAAGGCAACACAAAGCACAGAAGACCCGTTTCAGAATTTTGAGTTCACACCAGGTGAAGTTTACAGTGAACTGGCAAGACTCAAGGTGAACAAAGCCATGGGACCAGACAATTTGCACCCAAGAGTGCTCAGAGAATTGAGCGATGTCCTGGTGAAACCGTTGGCTGAGCTATTCAATCTCTCCCTAAGTAAGGGGAAAGTTCCCCTGGACTGGAAATTAGCTAATGTCGTTCCTCTGCATAAAAAGGGTTGCAGGGCAGAGGCTGCGAATTATAGACCGGTGAGTCTCACAACAATAGTGTGCAAACTCATGGAAACACTAATTAAAAGCAAATTGGACACGATCTTGAATGAAGGGAATCTTCGGGATCCCAGTCAGCATGGATTCACCAAGGGTAGGTTCTGCCAATCCAATCTCATCAGCTTCTTTGACTGGGTAACAAGAAAGTTGGACTTGGGAGAGTCTTTAGACATCATGTACCTGGACTTCAGTAAAGCTTTTGACAGTGTCCCACACCGCAGGCTGCTAAGCAAGATGGAATCGATAGGGTTAGGAAAGACACTAACTGCATGGGTCAATGATTGGCTGAGTGGCAGACTTCAGAGGGTGGTGGTTAATGGTACCCTCTCTAAAACATCGGAGGTGACCAGTGGAGTGCCGCAGGGCTCGGTCCTGGGTCCACTCCTTTTCAACATATTCATAGGGGATCTGACTCAAGGGCTTCAAGGTAAAATAACACTATTCGCCGATGACGCCAAACTATGTAATATAGTAAGTGAATGCAGTTTACAGAATTATATGGCGCAGGACCTGCTTACATTGGAAAGTTGGTCCTCAACCTGGCAGCTAGGCTTCAATGCTAAGAAATGTAAAGTCATGCACCTCAGAAGCGGAAATCCATGCAGGACATACTTCTTGAACGGAGAAACTTTAACTAGGACTTCAGCAGAACGAGATTTAGGAGTAATCATCAGTGCAGACATGAAAACTGTCAATCAAGTGGAGAAGGCTTCATCTAAGGTAAGGCAGATATTGGGTTGTATCAATAGTTTCGTCAGCCGAAAGCCTGAAGTCATAATGCCGTTGTACAGGGCCATGGTGAGACCTCATCTGGAGTACTGTGTGCAATTCTGAAGGCCACATTACAGTAAAGAGTGCGCAGAATTGAATCGGTTCAGCGGACGGCCACCAGGATGATCTTGGGGCTCAAGGGTCTCTCGTACGAAGAGAGACTGAACAAATTGCAGCTCTAGACTCTCGAGGAACGTAGGGAGAGGGGAGACATGATCGAAACATTTAAGTACCTCACGGGACGTGTCGAAGTGGAAGATGATATTTTCTTTCTCAAGGGACCCTCGGCCACAAGAGGGCACCCGCTCAAACTCAGGGGCGGAAAATTTCATGGCGACACCAGAAAGTATTTCTTCACAGAGAGAGTGGTTGATCATTGGAACAAGCTTCCAGTGCAGGTGATCAAGGCAGACAGCGTGCCAGACTTTAAGAATAAATGGGATACCCATGTGGGATCACTACGAGGGTCAAGATAAGGAAATTGGGTCATTAGGACATAGACAGGGGGTGGGTAAGCAGAGTGGGCAGACTTGATGGGCTGTAGCCCTTTTCTGCCGACATCTTCATCTTCTATGTTTCTATGAAATAATCCCATGTCATTTTCTAGTGTCTATTTCAACCTCAGTCCTTCTACACCAGCATTCTTCAAAGCAAAGCTTGTGGGTCAGTGGTTGTGCCCAATTATACTCTGATTCTTCCCTCTCTCCTTAAAGAATGACATGAAGATGGTTTTCTGCGGTTATCCGCGGAGACGGGGACGGTGATGAATTTTGTCCCCATGTCATTCTCTAATCCCAAGTAGGTAAGGCTGATTTTGGAGGGGGGTGAACGAACTTGGGCACACTAGGATGCACAGAGAGAGATTTCCTCTTGATGGGTGCATGGTAGGCTGCTAAAAAGGGAAGGGGATGAGACTTGATACACCACCTTCCTGTGACAACAGTTGTGACATTGAAAGTGAAAAAAATAATGGAAACCTTATCTGTCTGGGTCAATATAGGGGAAATGGGAATTATGTGAGCCTTGTCTCTATGTATTTTGAGGAGCACTGTATCGAATAGAGGAAATGGTGGGAAAGCATGCAGAAACCCTGTGATCATTGGAATCACAAAGGGATCATGGGTTAGTCTAACAGTGTGCAGGGCCACATTTTAGATTAGTAAGTATTTGGAGGGCCTCAGAAAAAATAGTTAATGTCTTATTAAAGAAATGACAATTTTGCATAAGGTAAAACTCTTTATAGTTTATAAATCTTTCCTTTTAGCTAAGACTTAATAATAATATTGTAATTTATAGCTAAAGAGTCATATGATCAAGAAACTGTTCTATTTTACTTTTGTGATTATGATAAACATACCAAGGGCCTCAAAATAGTACCTGGCGGGCTGCATGTAGCCACCAGGCCGTGAGTTTGAGACCACTGGTCTAACAGCTTGGACAAATGGAACAAAAATGAGAGTATTTTGCATTTTCTATATGTGCAAAAAGATTGATTATCAATGTACCCATCATTGGAAGAAGCGACAAGAAACTATCATCAAGCAACTACTGGTGGGATCAAGTTGATTTTCTGAGTCTGGGAAGTAACTTCTTGTAGCATGGCACGAGGGGAACATGTAAGGTGCCATATTCATTGGACTTCAACACAGTTGCTAATCTTGCTCCTTCTTGCTTATGTAAAACATAACTACTTAGCTGTCTGTCCTGATCACAACCACCTGGTATCTTATTCAGGACTTGAAGGCCCATAGGAAACTGAATACTGTTCTGAACTCTAACACATTAATGTAAAGAGAACAAATTTTGAGATAAGTCCATAAACCTTCTGTGGCAAAATGATGATAATCTCCCTAACTTCAGGTGGACATCTGTGGTGAGAGAGCTAGTGGATGTGGCCTTTGAAAAGGATAACCTTCGAGGAAATTGACATTGGGTCCACTACTAGAGAGAGAATGAAATGGTTGATGTTATAGAAATCCTCTTGTTGAAGGACTGTCTATGCCAATTCCACTATCTCCTGAGATGCTACTGGAATAGCCTGATATGCAATCTTGCCAGAGACAGGAAGTGCACTGTGGCTGCCATGTGTCCTAAAAGTCTGATAATATTGTAGATATTTGTCAAACATGCCTGGCTGAGGCAGAGTGTGAGATGAACAGTGGTAAGGGCTCTGTTTCTTAGTAAAAAAGCTACTGCTTAAGATGCATCCAGATGTGCACCATGAAAGAGCATGGTCTATGAAGGTGTGAGATTGGAGATGAGCCAGTGTAGTCTCCTTTCATAAAAAGTGGTAAAGAGAAGAGATGAAGCAAGCCTTACCTCAGTGGTGGGAAAAGTCATGAATACACCGTTCAAGGGAAAGGATGAACTTTCTAGAATCAAATGGGTTCCAAGATCTGGGGCAACATGGTTTTTCTAAAGGAAGATCCTGCCAAATGAATCGGAATGGATTTCTTTGACTGGGGAACCAGAGAACTAGGTTGAAAGCCTGGACTTTTTTTCATCTCAAGCTATTATTGACCCACGGGCTTTCGCCCACTCCATTCCATAGAAACTGCCCTTGCTAAAGTCCTTATCAATCTATCTACTGCCTTCGATACTGTTGATCACCACATACTCCTTGATATGCTGTCCTCGCTGGGATTCCAGGGTTCTGTTCTCTCCTGATTTTCATCCTCTCTCTCTCCCTTCTCACTTTCAGTGTATGCAATAGGGGGAAACCTCCTTCACCACTATCCTATTGTCAATCAGTGTACCTCAGGGCTCTGTCTTGGGACCTCTCCTTTTCTCCATTACCCCTCTCTCAAGTCACTTCACTGGCTCCCTATCCATTTCTGAATGCAGTTTAAACTCCTCTTACTGACCTACAAGTGCACTCACTCTGCAGCCCCTCAATATATTCTTTATATAAAAAAAACATGCTACTTGTGATTAAACTTTTTGTTAACAGTCACAATGGACATAGAGATAACTGTAGAATAGAGACTAGCAAATATCATAGGAAAACATAAAAACATTTATGTAAGCAATTGCAAATAGCCTGAAAACTGATTCTTCCCCATCTACCTTCTCAACATGTTGAACTTTTTGTCCTTTTTCAGGTGAGAAATCCGAACATCTTCCTAAGATAGATGAAGTGACAGTTTTCTTGGGTGACTGGGATACTATGCTGGCCCAGGACAATGAATGAGTGGAATTATTTGGAGATGGCTGTGGTGGTTCTGCTGTCAAACAATCACAATTAAGAAAAAAATTATTATATAAGATTAATATATCAATCGATTTGCAACAATATATAAAAGATATCTGAACAATGTATTCTACTCAACCAGGAAGTGACTTGAAAGGGACACTAAAGGGAATAAAACAGAATGGACCAGAACAAACAGTACACTAAAGTTCAAGTTTATTGTATTTGATATACCGACTTGCGGGCGGTTTACATAAAATGAAAATATTTGTACAAATGCTTCAAAGGTAATAACATAATATAAAAATAAAAAGGACATACAGTACTAAAGGGTAAAGATGGATACATAAGGAAGAACGGTAAGAGGATACATCACTTAAATTCTGGGAGGGGGAAGGACAAACCAAAAGGGTAGGAAAAGAACTAGAAGGGGCAGAGGATACAGCAAGAGGCCTGCTGACAGAGTTAATCATGGGCTGAACACGTACTTTAAATAATGAATGTGTCTTGAAACAGAAAAGTTTTTAGGCCTGATTTGAATTTAGACAGACTGAAGGGAATAAATTGTACTACATCTTGAGACAAAAAGACACCATTGCTAATTTTTCAATGAACTGCCCAGTTGCAAGGTGCATGTATAGTTTTCATTAGGAATGCTTATAGGGTGCATGTTTACAAAATGTCTGTCAACATTTGCTAATTGTTGACGGCCTATGATGACTATGGTCAACCTGGCAATATACAAGCTTTCATAACTTTATATCTACTATGTCTGTAGGTAGCTAACTTCTGGAGGGAGCAGGTAAAAGCACTGTTTTGAGAATCAAATCTATATTAACAATGACAACAGAAAAAGGCCAACTGACCCAATCTGCCCAGCTATTTTTGTTCACAGCACAAAAATACATCCCAGAGATAGAGTATGACTACTTGCAAGATCTCTTTCTATCCAACAGAGTTTATTTCCCATTAAATTCATACCAAAATTTTCTTCTTTTTTTCTATAGGTAATCATATATCTTTATAATCATCTAACTACCTACCAATATTAGTGCCTGTATATGCTGACTCGGTATTTTGATATCTACCATGGGGGGGGGGGAAGTAAAAAAAAAGGTGTTTGTCCAGTTATGTCTATGTTACATGTGGGGTGATCGTAGGGAGTGCAGGATAATACGTATGTAATATGTAAACTGCATAGTTGTTTGCAGTTTATAAATTTTTAAATAAATAAATATTGTCCATCAACCAGTCTCCTATGTCCCCTGTATAGCTTGCTATACATAGCTACACAAGAGAATATTTCTGCTAGGGCATCTAATGCATTATATTATTACATTACATTAGGGATTTCTATTCCACCATTACCTTGCGGTTCACGGTAGATTACAAATAGATTGTCCGGAGATTAGAAGTATTTAGGGAGCAGTTTGTACATTTCTTTGAGTTGCTAAAGATTACATCTGAGTTGTCAAGATATTGGAGGTACATAGTTGTAGGTGATGCAGGTGATGCTTGGGACATTTCTGATTGTGTTAGTTCTGTTTTATGAATAGAAGGGTTTTTATTTCTTTCTTGAAGGTTTTGTAGTCTGTGGTCGTGGTCAGTAGGTTGTAGAGTTGTGGGTCAAGTGTTGCAGCTCGAGTGGCTGTCTTATAGTTTTTATAAATGTCTTATAGTTGTCTTATAGTTTTTTTCTTTTGACGTTTTTGGTTGGAGGGTGTGTGAATGGTTCAAGGGTTCTCCTATGTCTGGTTCATTCTGACAGCTCAAACATTTGCTGAATAGTTTGAGTAAAGTGTTTTAAAACATGCAACTGAATCATGCTTTTAATTTCTCTTCATATTGCCTTAATGATCCTCTGATCAACCCATATCCTAATGAAGCCCATTACCGTATTTTCGCGGATATAACGCGCACCTGTGTAAAACGCGCACAGGGGTATAGCGCGCAGAAATCACGATGATATGTACCAAAACTTTTCTATACCGCGCTCAGGCATATAACGCGCATGATGCCCGACGCTCCTTTCGCCCGCCCTGACTTTCCGTGCGCTGTCCCGACTCTCCGTTCACCCCCCTGACTTCCGTGCACTGCCCTGACTTTCCGTGCGCTGTCCCGACTCTCCGTTCACCCCCCCTGACTTTCCGTGCACTGTCCCCCCTTGAAGTCCTGTCCCCCTTGAAGGTCTGTCCCCATTCTGAAAGCCTGATGCCCCCCCCCCCCGACGTCCGATACATCCCCCCCCCCGGCAGGACCACTCGCACCCTCACCCCGAAGGACCGCCGACTCCCCAACAATATCGGGCCAGGAGGGAGCCCAAACCCTCCTGGCCACGGCGACCCCCTAACCCCACCCCGCACTACATTACGGGCAGGAGGGATCCCAGGCCCTCCTGCCCTCGACGCAAACCCCCTCCCCCCAACGACCGCCCCCCCCAAGAACCTCCGCCCGTCCCCCAGCCGACCCGCGACCCCCCTGGCCGACCCCCACGACCCCCCCACCCCCCTTCCGCGTACCTTTGGAAGTTGGCCGGACAGACGGGAGCCAAACCCGCCTGTCCGGCAGGCAGCCAACGAAGAAATGAGGCCGGATTGGCCCATCCGTCCTAAAGCTCCGCCTACTGGTGGGGCCTAAGGCGCGTGGGCCAATCAGAATAGGCCCTGGAGCCTTAGGTCCCACCTGGGGGCGCGGCCTGAGGCACATGGGCCAAACCCGACCATGTGTCTCAGGCCGCGCCCCCAGGTGGGACCTAAGGCTCCAGGGCCTATTCTGATTGGCCCACGCGCCTTAGGCCCCACCAGTAGGCGGAGCTTTAGGACGGATGGGCCAATCCGGCCTCATTTCTTCGTTGGCTGCCTGCCGGACAGGCGGGTTTGGCTCCCGTCTGTCCGGCCAACTTCCAAAGGTACGGGGAAGGGGGGTGGGGGGGTCGTGGGGGTCGGCCAGGGGGGTCGCGGGTCGGCTGGGGGGGCGGTCGGAGGTTCTTGGGGGCGGGCGGTCGTTGGAGGGAGGGGGGTTTGCGTCGAGGGCAGGAGGGCCTGGGATCCCTCCTGCCCGTAATGTAGTGCGGGGTGGGGTTAGGGGGTCGTCGTGGCCAGGAGGGTTTGGGCTCCCTTCTGGCCCAACTACACAAAGGTACGGGGAAGGCGGGTGGGGGTGTCGTGGGGGTCGGCCAGGGGGGTCGCGGGTCGGCTGGGGGACGGGCGGAGGTTCTTGGGGGGGGGCGGTCGTTGGGGGGAGGGGGTTTGCGTCGAGGGCAGGAGGGCCTGGGATCCCTCCTGCCCGTAATGTAGTGCGGGGTGGGGGTAGGGGGTCGCCGTGGCCAGGAGGGTTTGGGCTCCCTCCTGGCCCGATATTGTCGGGAAGTCGGCGGTCCTTCGGGGTGGGGGTGCGAGTGGTCCTGCCGGGGGGGGGGGATGTATCGGACGTCGGGGAGTCGGCCGGGCAAGAGGGCTTGGGCTCCCTCTTGCTCCGATCGTGGATGCGGGTGCGGGTGGGAGCGCGTGCGAGCGGTCGTTCGGGGTGGGGGTGCGAGCGGTCCTGCTGGGGGGGTGAATCGGGCGTCGGGCGGGGTGGGAACTATGTTTAAAAACTTTTCTATACCGCGCTCAGGCATATAACGCGCGAGGGGTATGCGCGGTACGTAAAATCACGTATAACGCGCGCGTTATATCCGCGAAAATACGGTACTGTTTCATCCTCTAATCACAAGTTCCCCAACATTTTTCTGAAAGCATATTACCTGATGTTGCTCCTCAGTCTACCTCACTAAAAATGACTTATCTCCTTTATATCATTAATACACACAAGAATGCCTCTTTTTTAGTCCAGCTATAAGTATGCATACAATGATAATACACAAGTAATTTTAGGCACTGTGAGAGGGACAATTTTAAACACTCTATATTTACTGTCTACCCAGTTAAACCTATTTAAAATTTGTTCCAATATTTATACTCCCTTTTATCAAACTGCGATAGCAGTTTTTAGCGCAGATAGCCATGCTGAATGAGCCGCGCTGCTCCCGACACTCATAGGAACTCTATGAGCCTCGGGAGTAGCGTGGGCCATTCAGCGCAGCTCCCTGCGCTAAAAATTGCTATCGCAGTTTGATAAAAGAGGGCCTTAATCTCTGGCAGCCTGTAGAGAGAATCAAAGAAGACTGTGTATATGTATTAACTAAGGAAGTAATGCACAGCAGTGGTTAGAAAGCAAAGGACAACACTGGGATGGACTTTGAAAAAGCTGACACTATAAACGTGAAAATAAACAGTTAGTTTATTTAATATACCAACTTTTTTTTTTTTTTTAACAATTATTGTCAAGTCAAGGCGGTTAACAAAATTAAAAGCAGTGGATCGAAAATGAAAAGGGGAAAAGACCAAGACTTTAGACCAGTGTATTGCAAACTGTGTACCATGGCACACCAGTGTGCCTCCTGTTTACCCATTCCATTCTACTCAGGATTTTATAGACCTTAATTATATCGCCCCTCAGCTATTTCTTCTCCAAGCTGAAGAGCCCTAGGGCTCCTTTTACGAAGCCGCAGTAGCGGTTTAACGCGCATAATAGTGCACGCTAAACTGCCGGCCGCGCCTCCTCTTGAGCAGGCGGTAGTTTTTCAGCTAGTGCAGGGGTTAGCGCGTGATGAAAAGTCCCATGCGACAAAGCCACTAACGCGACTTCATAAAAGGAGCCCCTAGTCTCTTTAGCCTTTCCTCAAAAACGACATCCCCTCCTCTTTATCATTTTTGTCACCCTTCTCTTTACATTTTCTAATTCTGCTGTATGTTTGAGATGCAGTGACCAAAACTGCACACAATATTTGAAGTGTAGTCACACCATGGAGAGATATAAAGACTTTATAGTATTCTCAGTTTGTTCTCTATTCTTTTCCTAATAATTCCTAACATTCTAATTGCTTTCTTAGTCACCACTGCACACCAAGTAAATGGTTTCAATGTATCATCAACAATGACACCTAGAACCTTTTCCTGGGTGGTGACTCTTAATTTGAAACTTTGCATCATCTAGCCATAGTTTGGGCTCCTCTTTTTTCCTACGTGCACCACTTTGAACTTGCTCAAATTAAAATGTCATTTACTTGGATATCCAGTCTCCCAGTCTCATGAGGTCCTCTTGCAATCAATCCTCTTGTGATTTAACAACTTTTAGAATTATAGTTCAATCCCTAATGTTTTCAAATTGACTATTGTAATTTAGTATATTCTGGAAGTTCCAAATTTATTTACAATAATAATAATAAATTTATTCTTCTATACCGCCATTACCCAAGAGCTCTAGGCGGTTTACACCATAAGAAACTAAATAATCAGCGAAGTACATACATGTCATGAGATTTAAAAAAACAGGATTAAAAGTTAGTAAAATAATTACAATGTTAAAAAGTCCTAATTATGTGATAAATTTGTCAAACTAAGCAGACTACTAATTTTCGAAAAGAACAGTAAGACATGGCTTGATGAAGACATTCACCGAGCCAACATTGTAGTTTGCCTGTCTGAAATGCTAAGGTCCTTTCAAAAAAGGTTATATCTGACACCATTTGGCTTAGGATAGAGATTACAGATTATACATAGAAACAGATTATACATAGAAACATGATAGCAGATAAAGGCCAAATGGCCCATCCAGTCTGCCCATCTGCTGTAACCATTATCTCTTCCTCTCTCTCTCTAAGAGATCACACATGCCTATCCCAGGTTTTCTTGAATTCAGACACAGTCTCTGTCACCACCACCTCTTCTGGGAGACTGTTCCATGCATCTACCACCCTTTCTGTAAAAAAGTATTTCCTTAGATTACTCCTGAGCTTATCACCTCTTAACTTCATCCTATGCCCTCTCATTCCAGAGCTTCCTTTCAAATGAAAGACTCGATTTAGTCTTAAGTTATAGTCAATTATTCAAATTAGGACATCAGAACTCTTTATTACATATTCTTACTATACTTCATTACCTGCTAAGAATCAAACACTACATAAGCATACAATATAGTCCTAAGGCTCTCTAAGAAACAAACACTAAATGAAGCATATAATATAATCCTGAGGCTCTCTATACTAATCTAATATATTCCTAGCAGCTTAATAAGGTTTAATTAATCAACTCAATAAGATACAGATAGTAAGTAGTCCAGAAGTAAGAGGGGTGCTATCCAGTCTTTTGCACTGAGTGTCACATTTATGATTTTCTCCTAGTTGGCGAGAAGTTATACATGTGTACTCGCTGCAAAGAGCTTCTAGCTCTCAGAGAACAAGTACGTTCCCTTGAGGCTAGAGTAGCAGACTTGGAGGATCTGAGGGAGACAGAGAAGTACATAGAGAAGACCAAATCCCTGATCTCCTAAAAGGAGAGCATCACCCTGGTGAAGTAGGAAATATTCCTATAGCCAGGACGTGCCCACCAAGGGATGCAATATCCTCTCACACCGAGGATGTCCCTCCAGGGGCTTTTGTTCAGGAGGGAAGGATTAGGACAGCTGTTGTAGTTGGTGATTCAATCATTAAGCATGTAGATACCTGGATGGCTGGTGGGCATGAGGATTGCCTGGTCACTTGCCTGCCTGGTACGAAGGTGGCAGACCTCACATATCACTTAGATAGGATTTTAGAGAGTGGTGGGGAGGAGCCGGCTATCTTAGTACATGTAGATACCAATGACATAGAAAAATGTGGGAGGGAGGTTCTGGAAGCCAAATTAAGGCTAGAAAGCTGAAATCCAGAACCTCCAGGGTAGCATTTTCAGAAATGCTCCCAGTTCCACGCACAGGACCCAAGCGGCAGGCAGAGCTCCGAAGTCTCTATGTTTGGTTGAGACGATGGTGCAGGGATGAGGGATTTAGATTTGTTAGGAACTGGGCAACCTTCTGAGAAAGGGGGAGCTTGTTCCAAAAGGATGGAGATATACAAAAAGAGGGTAGGGAGATTGTGGACATGAATGGGAGCATAAGAACAGGGACAAAATGGGAATGCTGCATAGGGGTGGTATATGGACACACAGAGAAGATGGCTAGACATGGGGGAGAACAAGAACACAGAAGGAAGATGTTGGATGGGGGGGCATAGGGATAGAGGAGTGATACTATACACAGAGGGAGGGGAATCATAGAATGGTGAGATGATGAAGGCAAGGAGATGGGCATGGGGAAATATTAGAAAGGAACATATAGGACACATAAAGAAGGGAGATTTTGAACATGGGGAATGCATACACGGACATAGAAGATGGACATCAAATATCCGATTTCATTGAGAAAACAAAAGTTTTACACTCTAATCAAACTGGCTTTCGCCATCATCACTCCACTGAACTCTCTTTGCTAGGCTTAACCACAAAAATACTTTACCATCTTGACCATCATCAATCAGTTCTGCTCATTTCCCTAGATCTTTCTTCTGCTTTCGACACCATCGATCATAGTTTATTACTATCCCGTCTTTATGAAATAGGTGTAATAGGTCAAGTCATGGACTGGTTCACCTCTTACTTTTCAGACAGATCATCCAAGGTCATCTTTAACAATTCATCATCTGAACCTTCTTCCATTAAACATGAAATTCCGCAAGGTTCTATTCTATCACCATTACTTTTTAACATCTTTTTGTCCCCTCTTCTGACGGTGGGCCAATCTATCGGCTTCACCACCTTTGCTTACGCCGATGATGTGCAACTAATCCACCCTATCGATCTAAATAACATTGCGGATGTTGTTTCCATAAACCTAAAACTTGAAAAAATCAAACTGTGGTTAGATTCAAATAGGTTATCACTCAACATCAACAAATATCAAGCTAATGATTTTTCCCTTTAAAGAGGGAATAACTCTTCAGGCCCCTTTGAAATTTGAATCCCTCCCAATTAAAGTTGTACCTTCTCTAAAGTTATTGGGAGTTACTTTTGACTGCAAGATCTCCTATCACAATCACATTAGTACAGTGGTTCAGAAATGTTTCCACCGTCTTAGAATGATACGTTCTCTATCCAAATTATTAGATCTATCATCCCTGAATACATTAATCCATTCTTTGGTAATTTCTTGTATAGATTACTGTAATGCTCTTTATAAGGGCATTACTAAAAAGGAAATAAGACGCCTACAGATAGTACAAAATACTGCTATTAAGATCATTTATGGTGCAAAGAAATACGACCATGTCTCTCCCCTTTTAATCGATGCTCATTGGCTGCCTGTCGAACATAGAATTAGTTATAAAATTCTATTATTAACCTTTACAACTCGTTCACACAGTCAACCCGAGTTTATCGATAGACTTCTTACTCCCTACTATCCCGCTAAGTCTCTTCGCTCTGTATCACAAAATCTCCTAGTTGTACCATCTTTAAAACTAATTAATACATTGAGATCCAATAATTTCGCCGTCACTGCACCCTCCCTTTGGAATTCATTGCCTAATTATTTATGAATGGAATCTTTGACAAAGCAATTTAGAGCAAAACTCAAAACATTTTTATTTCAGGATGCTTTTGGATAAAACTGTCCTTTTTAGGACTAAATCAATTACAGTCCCTTTCCCTACCTATTGTTTTACCCCTAAGTGTGCTTTATTCAAATATTGTAGTTCAGTCTCTCTTTCCCAATTGTGTGATGTTAGTATATGTGTTTTACTGTAAATGTCTACTAATTTAATACTGTTTTGTATAATTATTTTAACCCTAATTTGTTGTTTTTTTTTAAAGATATCTCTTTTATTATTGCTGTACACCGCCTAGAAAATTTGAATAAGCGGTATAAAATTTTTTTAATAAACTTGAAACTTGAAACATGAGCATGTAGAAAGAAGAAATGTCAAATAGTCAGGAGACCCTAGCAAGTGAGTTAAGAGAAGGTAAAAGAAAACAGAGACCAGAACCTGAGATCAGCATGATTTGAAAAATAAAATGAGACAATAAAAGGTAGAAACAAATATTTATTTTCTATTTTGTGATTAGAATATATCAGATTTGAAATATTTATCCTGCTAGAGCTGGTGTTAGACATAACTGGGGACCGCAAAGCAGAGAATGACACCGGGACAAATTTTTCCCCGTCCCCACAGGAACTCAATTTTCCCATCCCATCCCCATTAGTTTTGTCGTTGTCCCTGCCCCATTCCTGTAAGCTCTGCCTTAACCACACAAGCCTCAAACACATGATTTTAAAGTGCTTGAGACATGTGCAGATGAGGACAGAGCTTGTAGGAATGGGGCAGGAACAGGAAAAGATCCATTGGGGACGAGAAAATGAGTTCCTGTGGGGGACAGGGAAACAAGTGTCCCCATGTCATTCTCTACCGCAAAGCCCAGGCCGTGCTTCTTTAGCTTCCAGAGGAAATCGAATCTACTGGATCCACAACTGGCAGATAAGTTAGAGTCTCTATGGGTCAAAATTCCGGGAACAAATGGACTGGAAATGAAGATTGCCATCTAATACTGACCACCAGGGCAGTCAGAAGAAATTGATGGAGAAATGATGGATGAGATTAAACGCAACTGCAAGGGAGGCAACGCAGTTATCATGGGTGACTTCAACTATCCGGGGTTAGACTGGAATCTAGGCACCTCCGGCTGCGCTAGGGAGACTAAGTTCCTGGATGCTTTATGGAATAGCTTGTAAAGGAAAATACAAGAGGAAATGTAATTCTGGACTTAATTCTAAATGGACTGCGAGGACCGGCATAAGATGTAGAAGTAGAAGGGCCGCTGGGAGGCAGCGATCACAATATGATCCGCTTCGACCTGGATGCAGGGGAGAAACATCGGTACAGAATGAAGACCACGGCCAGTGTTCTCCCTAGGGCCTTTTAGCTGAGCGGTCCGGCCAGCTAATTTAGACAAGCGCCCGGCTATCATCTGTTGCTGCTGCCGCCGCTGCTGAACATTTAAAAAAAAAAAAAAAAAAAAACGGCTTGGAGATTTCAGCCCGTAGCGAGCTTATGCTCCAGGGCTCTATTGGGGGAAATGCTGCCGGGTCCTGCCTTCGCGGAAACAGAAAGTAGGCAGGACCCGGCAGCAAGAAGAGCAAATGCTTCACTAACCTGTCTCCCGCCTTAGCCCGTAGCGAACGCTTGCTTCAGGGCTCTCAACATGTGCGTGCTGGCTTCCCTTCTCTTCCCTCCGAAACCGGAAGTTATGTCCAGGGCGGGGAGGGGGGAAGAGAAAGGAAACCGGCACACACGTCAGAGCCCTGGAGCATGAGTTCGCTACGGGCTAAGGAGGGAAACTTACAATTTGTTGCTCTTGCTGCTGGGTCCTGCCTACTTTCTGTTTCCGCGAAGGCAGGACCGGGCAGCACTTCTCTACATCGCTCCTTAGTTTTTATGAAGTGGTGCAGAGAGGGGCCATCGGCTGTGGTTACCACAGCCAGCACTTTACTGGCGCAGGCAGTAGCAGCAGGAGGATGATGGTAGCCTTATGTAATCAATGAGGCGAGCCCAGCGGTGGTGCTGCAGTGCCTGCGGGAGGCGTGACAGCCGCCCTGGAGCTGCTGCACTTCAACAAACTGGACTTTGGTGAGACCGGCGTGCTCAATCACTTCTACAACGCAGGTGCATGGGAAGCGCGAGAGTGGGGGTAGAAAGTGGCCAGAGTGAGAAGGTATCAGGCCCTGTGGGGTTGTTGGGGGTGTATATGGGGTTTTTATTACTTATAACCATCTGAATTTCAAAATAAAAGTGTGAGCAGGGTGGCTGAACTGCTATAAATATTTGTTTAAAAAGTGCACTAACGAATTGCCATCTTAATGGAAATTCTTGCAAGCTCCCTTGTTAATACTGCTGTTTTCTTGGTAGTTATTTCAGCTGGAGTTTGTTTTTTGTTTTTTTGGCAGCTCAGAAGAGCCAAACTGAGCAGTCTTTTACCTCTCCTTTACTGTCACTACAGAATTTGCTTTTCAGGGAAGGGAAGGAGACAGAGATGCCAGCCCGTGGGGTGGGAAGGAAAGAAAGGAGAAGAGAGAGATGCCAGAGGAGGTGGTGACAGAGAGAGAAAAATGGAGAGCTGGCAGAGCTGAAATCAATCATGTACAAAGGAGAGACGGGGCACAGGATAGACAGTTTATGGAAGGAGCATAGAAAGAGGGAAGATACCATATGGAACAGGGAGAGGGCAGACAGTGAATGGAAAGGGCTGATGCTGCATGGAAGACAGAGAGAGGACAGATGCTGGCTAGAAAGAAGAGAGTGAAGACAAGATGATTAAAGCAGAAACGACAAAAGATAGAAAAAAGATTTTTTGTTGCTTTAGAATAAAATAATATTGTAGTTGTATTGATAAAACTTTTAGAAACAGAAAATAAGGTAATCTTTTTACTGGACTTATTTTAATACATTTTTTACTAACTTTTAGAGAGCAAAACCCCCTTTCTCAGGTCAGGACAGTATAATGTAACAGCAGTATACTATATTGACCTGAAGAAGGAGGCTGTGGCCTCTGAAAGTTAATTGAAAAATTGATTAGCCTAATAAAATGGTATATTCTTATCTTCAATTTATGTTTTATTTTTATTTGTTAATTTGTAAAGTGGTGATTGTTATGTATCAGTTTTTTCAAATTTACATTTACTGTCTTTATATTTTGCACAGTATTAGGGGACAAGTGTCACTGTTTCTGTGGTGGCAGATTCTGGTTTCTTGGTGGTTAAGTTTAATTTTTGTCTACATATTTTTATTTTTAGTTTGTGATTATTCCATATTGGGCAAGGGTGTATCTGTGTTCTGTGTGTATGAAAAGGACATGGTTTTCTGTTAGCATCGACTGTACAGGATCAATTGATTGTGCAGGATCTGGTTTGTTTAGTTTTACAGTGTGTGTGTTGGTGTTCTAGTGCTCACTGCAGTGTTTAAGATGCTGCTTTGTCCTAGGTGTACCCTTGTTGTGTGACTCATGGATTATTACTAAACAATAACTTTTTTATATAGAGGAGAGGGTTGTTAAAAATGATTAACACTGGCTGTCATATATACTAGGTACGCCACTGGATTTAATGACCCTATTCTAACCACCAAATTTCCCCGTCCCGCCCGGCAACTTTTTCATGCCACCCGGCTGAAAAAAATTTCTGGGGAGAACACTGACGGCGCTGAACTTCCGAAAAGGGAATTACAAAGGGATGAGACTCATGGTAGGGAAGAAGATTGAGAAGAGGATAAGCACTGTAAAAACGCTAGAGCAAGCTTGGTCCCTTTTTAAGGACACAGTCACCAAGGTGCAAAATCTATATATACTGCATATCAACAAAGGGAAAAAGAACAAAGAACCGGCGTGGCTCACTCTAGAGGTGAAGGAAACGATCAGAGACAAGAAAACTTCATTTAAGGAATGGAAAAAGTAAAAAACGAAAACTGGAATAAGCACAAACAGCATCAACGCAGGTGCCATAAGGTGGTAAAAGGGGCTAAAAGAGGCGAAAAACTTCAAGCCGTTCTTTCGATATATTAAGGGGAAACGACTTGCAATGACCATGGCATAAAGGGAGTGCTAAAGGAGGACAAAGAAATTGCAGATAAACTGAACACATTTTTTGTGTCTATATTTACCAAAGAGGATCTACACAGCATACCGAAACCCATCAGGCTATATGGAGGAAACGAAGACGGGAAACTGACAGGGTTGATGGTCAGTCTAGAAGAAGTATGCAGGCAGATTGATAGGCTTAAGAGTGATAAATCCCCGGGACCGGATGGCATCCATTCGAGGGTCATCAAGGAACTGAAAGGGACTATAGCTAAACTGCTTCAACTAATAGCCAATCTGTCGATCAAATCGGGAAAGATTCCGGAAGACTGGAAGGTGGCAAATGTTACGCCAATCTTCAAAAAAGGTTTGAGGGGAGATCCGGGAAATTACAGACTGGTGAGTCTGACCTCGGTACCGGGAAATATGGTAGAGGTGCTGATAAAGGACCGCATCATTGATCACCTAGACGGACACGGTCTGATGGGGGACCAGCTAGCACGGTGTCAGCAAAGGCAGATCTTGCCTGACGAACTTGCTGCATTTCTTTGAGGAAGTAAATAGGCAGATAGACATGAGTGACCCAGTCAACATCGTATATCTAGATTTTCAGAAGGTGTTCGACAAGGTTCCGCATGAATGACTACTTCAGAAAATTGCAAACCATGGAATCGAGGGTGAAATACTCACATGGATTAAAAACTGGCTGGAGCATAGGAAACAGAGAGTGGGGATAAATGGAAAATACTCGGACTGGAAGAGTGTCACAAGCAGGGTGCCGCAGGGTGCTTAGACCCGTGCTCTTCAATTTCTTTATAAACGATCTGGCATTGATACGACGAGTGAGGTGATTAAGTTTGCGGACGATACAAAGTTATTCAGTATAGTAAGACACAGGGGGATTGCGAAGATCTACAAAGTGACATAATCAAGCTCGAGAAATGGGCAGCGACATGGCAAATGAGGTTCAACGTGGATAAGTGCAAAGTGATACATGTCGGTAACAAAAATCTCATGCACGAATACAGGATGTCCAGGCCGGTACTTGGAAAGACCTCCCAGGAAAGAGACTTAGGAGTTCTGATTGACAAGTCGTTGAAGCCGTCTGCACAATGCGCTGCGGCAGCAAAAAGGGCAAACAGAATGCTAGGAATGATAAAGAAGGGGACCACGAACAGATCGGAGAAAGTTATCATGCTGTTGTACCGGGCCATTGTGCGTCCTCATCTGGAGTACTGCATCCAGCACTGGTCGCCATACATGAAGAAACACATGGTACTACTCGAAAGGGTCCAGAGAAGAGCGACTAAAATGGTTAAGGGGCTGGAGGAGTTGCCGTACAGTGAGAGATTAGAGAAGCTGGGCCTCTTCTCCCTTGAAAAGAGGAGACAGAGAAGGGACATGATCGAAACATTCAAAATACTGAAGGGAATAGACTTAGTAGATAAAGACAGACTGTTCACACTCTCCAAGGTAGGGAGAACGAGAGGGTACTCTCTAAAGTTGAAAGGGGATAGATTCTGTACAAACATAAGGAAGTTCTTCTTCACCCAGAGAGTGGTGGAGAGCTGGAACACTCTTCGAGAGTCTGATGTATGGGAAAACACCCTCCAGGGTTTCAAGACTAAGCTGGACAAGATCCTGCTAAACTGTGACGTACAGAGGTGAGGCTGGACTCATTTTAGAGCACTGGTCTTTGACCTGGGGGCCACCGCGTGAGCGGTCTGCTGGGCACGATGGACCACTGGTCTGACTCAGCAGCTGCAATTCTTATGTTCGTTCTCTGACCAGGCAGCAGTTACCCTAGTAGCACTCCCCTAACACTATCCCTGTCATGTGCGACTGTGGTATTTTGTTAGCATTATTTTTCTGTAGTCATTTAGCTGTAATCATTTAATTTATTCAGATTACTCAATAGTGGAGAGGATAGGGGTTTTGTTGATCCTTGCTTTGTATTATTTGTGTTTATAAAATGACAATTGTACAGAATATTGTTTCTTTTTTATATTAAATAAAATAAGTTCAATATAAAATAATAACTATTTGAGGCTTGTGAAGATGGGATCAGACGGTTTGCAGGACGAGGGCCACATTTGTCCCCTTGTCAGTTTCTATGTACCTTCTCAGCTTATTATAAATGGCTTCAAGAGAGAAATGTATTACAGATCTTACTCCAAAATGGCCAGATGAATATTCAACAACCAACAAATTCAAGAGGTGGGCCATAAAGAGTTTCAATGTTATAAAGTGTTTAAGGAAACTAGAACTTCTACTAAACTGGAAGAATTTTGTCAAATATGGTCGAGTACGTTTCAGAAATATGTTCAGAAGAATGGTAACATTGGTGGTAACATAGGATACAGTATACCAGATTAACTTCTTTGACTCAGTCACTCTTTTTCCTAAGTCACCATGCGCTCTGGACTCGGGTTAAAACTGCAATCCATTCAAGTAACTCCAATCTTTGTTAGGCTTGTGCTTTGGATTAGGTAACCTAGGAGCATATGCTGTTTGAATTACCATTGGTGAATGATTCTTGGAAGAAGATATGGATATACGAGGAGGAACATGAATTTTGGTGTTATTATTTAACCGAGTCTGCTATGAGAAAGTCTTGGGAGAGGATAAACTCCATCTAGTAAAAGTACTTACTGTCATTGCCATTCAAACCTTTCTAAAAACGTGGATAACAGTACATTTACTTCATGTACAGTTCTGATGAAACACTAGCTCATACATAAAATATGAAATGATTAAAGATATGATCACTGCTGAAACAAATTCTAGATTCAGAACATTCAGCTACTTTAAAAAGTCTGACTATGCTTATCCACATTGCATGTTATATTTCTATAGCTGGGGAGGGAGGGGGGGCTATGGAAAACAGATTACTATTAGCATTATATTAAAAGTAGTGTTCTGTTCCATATCACACTCTTAGCTATTACAGTGGTACCTTGGATTACGAGCATAATCCGTTCCAGGAGCATGCTCATAATCCAAAATGCTCGTATATCAAAGCAAGTTTCCCCATAGGAAGTAAGGGAAACTTGCTTTGATATGTTCCCATCCCCCACCCCATCCCCCCGAGGCCAGCAGCGCTGTTCCCCCCCCCCCATGAGAACCGGCATTGCTCCCCCCGAAGGCCCCCCTCGCGAACCGGCACCCTCCCCCCCCGCCGCCATCGTACATCCCCTCCGCCGCCATCGGGCACCCCCCCGCCGCGACCTGAGATCCCCCAACCCACCCGAACCCTCTTCTTACTTCCAGTGTAGCCTCTGCAACGGCATCGGCACCAGCATGTCCTGTGCCCAAAAATCTCAAGGCCCGGCACAGGAAGCAGATTTTTGGGCACAGGACATGCTGGTGCCGATGCGGAGGCTACACTGGAAGTAAGAAGAGGGTTCGGGTGGGTTGGGGGATCTCAGGTTATGGCGGGGAGGTGCTCGATGGGGGCGGGGGTGCCCGATGGCGGCAGGGGGGGTGCCGGATCGCGGGGGGGAGGTGCTCGTATAGCGAAGCAAGCTCGGTTTACGAGGCACCAAGTTTGCGAATGTTTTGCTCGTCTTGCAAAACACTCGCAAACCGGTGCACTCGTAAACCGAAGTACCACTGTATTTGTTGATGGATCTCATTTTACTCTTTATAAAACTGCTGAACAAATAACAGAACATACCTGGCCACTGACCATCCTGCTTTCTTCTGTTGTTTCTGTTCCTTACTTCAGGTCCCCCTCGTCTAGTAACCTTCAGAGTTGCCTGCTCATGCTCTAGATCCTCAGTATGGGAAGGGGAAAAAGGAATGTGCTTTTCATATCTTGATTTGCATGGCTGGGCTTTTAAAGGAAGCAGAACCTTTTCCATGTGACGTGACTCCATGGAGCTCACTGCTGAACATCTCCTTAGGGAGCTAGGCTAGAAATTAAAAC
The DNA here is from genome assembly GCF_902459505.1 of Geotrypetes seraphini. Taxonomy (NCBI): domain Eukaryota; kingdom Metazoa; phylum Chordata; class Amphibia; order Gymnophiona; family Dermophiidae; genus Geotrypetes; species Geotrypetes seraphini. The sequence continues at coordinate 513,761,210 of NC_047084.1, read as the reverse complement.
AATGTGATGCTAATACAGGAAGAAAAAATTGTCTTACCTGATAATTCTTTTTTCCTTTAGTCAGCTTCACTGTTCTGCACAAGTATATAAGAAATAAATTATATTACATTACATAACAAGTGGGTGTTATCCTCTCCTACCAGCAGTTAGAGGTACAGAAAACACTGAGTTTTACTAGTGACCTCACCAGTATTAGCTAGTGGTGCTCCTGGAAAGATCCAGTATAAATCTGCCAAAGTAGTAGAAGGTCCCTTTTTGTAATGCACCCATGCCCCATCAACCACTGCAGCTGTAATGAACTGCAAGTAAAGCACAGTTACTTACCGTAACAGGTGTTATCCAGGGACAGCAGGCAGATATTCTTGACTGATGGGTGACGGCACCGACGGAGCCCCGGTACGGACAATTTTAGAGTGATTGCACTCTAAGAACTTTAGAAAGTTCTAGCTAGGCCGCACCACGCGTGCGCGAGTGCCTTCCCGCCCGACAGAGGCGCGCGGTCCCCAGTTAGGATAAGCCAGCTAAGAAGCCAACCCGGGGAGGTGGGAGGGACGCAAGAATATCTGCCTGCTGTCCCTGGATAATACCTGTTACGGTAAGTAACTGTGCTTTATCCCAGGACAAGCAGGCAGCATATTCTTGACTGATGGGTGACCTCCAAGCTAACAAAAAAAGGGATGGAGGGAAGGTTGGCCATTAGGAAAACAAATTTTGTAAAACAGATTGGCCGAAGTGTCCATCCCGTCTGGAGAATGCATCCAGACAATAGTGAGATGTAAAAGTATGAACTGAGGACCAAGTAGCAGCCTTGCAGATTTCCTCAATAGGAGTGGAACGGAGGAAAGCTACAGACGCTGCCATAGCTCTAATCTTGTGGCCCGTGACAGAACCTTCCAGTGTCAGGCCCGACTGAGCATAACAGAAAGAAACGCAAGCAGCAAGCCAATTGGACAGAGTGCGTTTAGATACAGGATGACCCAACTTGTTAGGATCAAAGGACAAAAACAGTTGAGGAGATGATCTGTGAGGTTTGGTGCGATCAAGATAGTAAGCCAGAGTACGTTTACAATCCAAGGTATGCAAAACCTGTTCACCTGGATTAGAATGAGGCTTTGGGAAAAAAACAGGTAGAATGATGGATTGGTTAAGATGAAATTCAGACACAACCTTAGGAAGGAACTTTGGATGTGTACGGAGGACGACCTTATCATGGTGAAAAACAGTGAAAGGTGGATCCGCCACCAGTGCATGGAGCTCACTGACCCTCCTGGCAGAAGTGAGAGCTATCAGAAAAACCACTTTCCAAGTTAGAAATTTAAAATGCGTTGTGGCCAAGGGCTCGAAAGGAGGCTTCATTAACGCAGAAAGAACCACATTAAGATCCCATACAACAGGAGGGGCCTTAAGAGGTGGCTTCACATTGAAAAGGCCCTTCATGAACCTTGAAACTAAGGGATGAGCTGAGAGGGGTTTTCCATGAATCGGCTCATGAAAAGCTGCAATGGCACTAAGGTGAACTCTTATCGAAGAGGATTTAAGACCAGAGTCAGACAAGGACAAAAGATAGTCTAACACTAGTCCCACTGCTGTAGACATGGGATTAAGGTGATGTAAGAGGCACCAGGAAGAAAACCGAGACCACTTTTGTTGGTAACATTGAAGAGTAGACGGTTTCCTGGAGGCATCAATAATAGAACGGACAGGCTGAGAAAGGAGAGCGTGAGCCGAAGTCAGCCCGAGAGATACCAAGCTGTCAGGTGCAGAGACTGTAAGCTGGGATGAAGTAGCGTTTGCTGATGCTGTGTAAGTAGTGAAGGAAACAGTGGAAGAGGTATGGGTTCCCTGGAACTGAGTTGAAGCAGAAGGGGGAACCAATGCTGTCTGGGCCACCGTGGAGCGATGAGAATCATGGTGGCTTGTTCCCTCTTGAGCTTGAATAGTGTGCGCAGCATGAGCGGAAGAGGAGGGAATGCATAAAGGAAGAGATTGGTCCAATCCAGGAGAAATGCATCGGGTTCCAGACGGTGAGGAGAGTAAAGTCTGGAGCAAAACAGGGGCAGTTGATGGTTGTGGGGAGCTGCAAAAAGATCCACTTGAGGTGTGCCCCATTGAGAGAAAATGGACTGGAGAGTCGAAGGGTCGAGAGTCCATTCGTGAGGTTGAAGAATTCTGCTGAGATTGTCTGCTAAGCAATTCTGTTCCCCTTGGATGTAGACTGCCTTCAGGAATAGGTGACGAGCAGTCGCCTAGGTCCAAATCCTTTGAGCTTCCTGACACAAGAGACGGGATCCCGTCCCTCCCTGTTTGTTGATGTAGTACATTGCAACTTGGTTGTCTGTGCAAATGAGAAGTACCTGAGGAAAAAGAAGATGTTGAAAAGCTTTGAGGGCATAAAACATCGCTCTGAGTTCCAGGAAATTGATGTGGTGTTTCTTTTCCTGGGTGGTCCAAAACCCCTGAGTTTGGAACTCGTTCAAGTGAGCTCCCCATGCATAGGGGGAGGAATCCGTGGTGATGACCAGTTGATGAGGAGGTAGATGGAACAGCAGACCTCTGGATAGATTTGAGGATGTCAACCGCCAAAGAAGCGACTGTCGAAGAGACGAGGTCACAGATATGAGTTGTGAAAAAGGATCCGTCGCTTGGGACCACTGGGTCGCTAAGGTCCATTGAGGAGTACGCAGGTGGAGACGTGCGAAGGGTGTGACATGTACTGTGGAGGCCATGTGTCCCAAGAGCACCATCATGTGATTTGCAGAGATGGAAGTTTGCTGGAACACCTGCTGACAGAGATGAAGGATGGTGTGAAGGCGGTTTGGAGGAAGAAACGCCCTCATCCGAATAGTATCCAGAATGGCTCCAATGAATTGAAGTCGCTGAGTTGGAATGAGGTGCGACTTGGGTAGATTGATTTCGAACCCCAACAGTCGAAGGAAGTGAATGGTCTGATTGGTGGCTATGTGAACGGCCTGAGGAGAAGGAGCCTTGATGAGCCAGTCGTCCAGATAAGGGAAGACTTGAAAGTTGTGGGAGCGGAGATAAGCTGCGACCACAATCAGACATTTGGTGAATACCCTGGGAGAGGAGGCTAGGCCGAAGGGTAACACCTTGTATTGGTAATGATGTTGGTTGACAAGGAAGCGAAGATATTGTCTGGACATCATATGAATTGGAATGTGAGTATACGCCTCCTTGAGATCAAGGGAACATAGCCAGTCTTCCTGAGAAAGAAGAGGGTATAGGGTGGCAAGAGATAACATCTTGAACTTCTCCTTGACCAGACATTTGTTGAGATCCCTGAGATCTAATATTGGTCTGAGATCTCCGGTCTTTTTGGGTACGAGAAAGTACCGGGAATAAAATCCCAGGCCTTGCTGGTCTAGAGGAACTGGTTCGATTGCATTGAGAAGAAGGAGGGATTGAACCTCCTGAGCAAGGAGGAGGGACTGAGCCTTGTTGGAAGCAGACTCTTTTGGCAGACTTAATGGTGGAGGAGTCTGAAAGTTTAGGGAGTAGCCGTGGCCGATGATAGCAAGTACCCACTGGTCGGAGGTGATTGCTTCCCAGCGAGAAAGAAAAACCTGTAGTCGACCTCCTATGGGCTGAGGTAGAGGACATGAGGGAGGAAGACTGGCAATGCCCTGGAGAAGAGAGTCAAAAGGGCTGTGTCGGCTTAGGTTGAGGAGCAGGCTTTACAGTAAGCTGTTGTTGCTGACGGGCCTGTTGCTGCTGTTGACGCTGTCTGCGAGGTTGAGGGGGATGAGGCTGAGCCGGTCGAGCAGAAAACCTCCTTTGATATGAAGATTGTTGCCTGAATGGACGAGGAGGAGGAGGTTTCTTCTTGTTTTTCAACAAGGTGTCCCACCTAGTTTCATGGGCGAGAGCTTTTGCGTGGTGGTATCCATGGACTCCCCAAACAGCTCATCCCCTAGGCAAGGCGCATTGGCAAGCCGGTCCTGGTGGTTTACATCCAGGTCTGAGACCCGTAGCCATGCCAACCTTCTCATTGCCACAGACATAGCAGTAGCCCGTGATGTCAGTTCAAAAGTATCATAAATTGAACGGACCATAAACTTCCTGAGTTGCAAAAGACTAGAGGTACATTGCTGAAAAGCAGGAAGTTTACGGTCCGGAATATACTTTTGAAAAGAGGTCACCTGTTGAATGAGATGCTTCAGGTAAAAAGAGAAGTGGAATGCGTAATTACCTGAACGGTTGGCCAGCATCGCATTTTGGTAAAGGCGTTTCCCAAATTTATCCATGGCCTTTCCTTCTCTGCCAGGAGGGACAGAGGCATATACACTGGCTCCTGCAGATTTTTTTAGGGTTGACTCTACCAACAGAGATTCATGGGGAAGTTGGTGCTTGTCAAATCCTGGAATTGGAATCACTATATACAGAGATTCCAGTTTTCTTGGGGCTCCTGGAATCGTCAAAGGAGTTTCCAGATTCTTATAAAAAGTTTCCCTCAAGATGTCATGGAGGGGCAACTTTAAAAACTCTTTAGGAGGTTGGTCAAAATCCAAAGCATCCAGAAATGCCTTGGATTTTTTAGAGTCAGACTCCAATGGAATAGAAAGGGTGTCTGACATCTCCTTTAAAAATTTGGTGAAGGAGTGCTCTGGCTTAGCAGCAGGATCCTGCACTGATGGTTCATCCTCATCAGATGTGTAATCTTCCTCGGTACCGAGGGGATCATCTGAGTCGTCCCACAAGTCAGGGTCCCGTACCGATTGGAAACGGCCCTGGGAAAGTGGAGATGTTTCAGTATGCTTAGTCTTGCGTACCGATTTACCTGAACGGGTGGAGACGGTACCTGGGGAATGTAGTACGGTACGGGGTTCAGAGAACGGTACCGGGTCAGAAACCATAGGAGTAGTACGCCGCTTCGGTTCCGCTGACAGAACAGGCATGGATAAAGATTTGTGCGGTGCCGAAACAGTCGATGTTAATAAAAGAGGCTGATCGACAGACGGCACCGAAGGCTCAGTCGGTACCGATACTGGAAGGTTCGGAGTCAACAGAGCCGGGAGCAAGTGTTGGAGTTGCTCCTTAAGCTGGACCTGGAGGATAGAGGCAATGCGCTCATCCAACGTTGGTCCCGATGGCACCGGTACCGGTTTTTTCTTGCTCAGTACCTTCGGTGCCGCTCGATGCTCGGGTGAAGTCGATGCCGATGACAAGGCAGTGACTTCAATGGGAGCGGAGCGCTTACGGGGCCGGCGCTCAGTCTGCAGGACTTGGCTCACTGCATGCTCGACTGGCGGGCTTAGAACAGTAGGGGAAGGCTTCTTAGCCGGCTTACCTACAGGAGTCGACACCGGCGATGTATCTTGTGGTGCCGAGGCAGTCGGAGTCGATTTGGAGGAAGTCGTCGACGTCGATACCGGTGCAACTTCCATAGCGGTACCGAAAAGGATCCGCTGCTGAATTTGATGATTTTTTAAAGTTCTTTTTTGTAAAGAACTACAGCGGGTGCAGGTTTCAGCCCTATGGTCCGGACCCAGACACTGGGGGCACCACTTGTGCGGGTCGGAGAGGGAGATAGGGCGCGCACACCGCTGACACTTTTTGAAACCCGGTGACGGGGGCATGAAGGGAAAAACTGCTGTAGCAAAATCGAAGCCCGAGGCTTCGATGGTGCCAACAGGCCCCGCCGGGGCAGATCGATAAAAAATGAAAAATAAAACGATTTTTTTTTTTTTTTTTTACACAAACGGTAAATAAAAAAGAAAGAAAGAAATTATGAAGAGAAAAATACGCGCGAGCGGGAAGGCAAGTGAAAAGAGAAAAAACTTCCAACAGCCGTTGGAAACACGCGTCTTCTTAGCTCCGCGGAATTAAGAAAACTGGGGACCGCGCGCCTCTGTCGGGCGGGAAGGCACTCGCGCACGCACGGTGCGGCCAAGCTAGAACTTTCTAAAGTTCTTAGAGTGCAATCACTCTAAAATTGTCCGTACCGGGGCTCCGTCGGTGTCGTCACCCATCAGTCAAGAATATGCTGCCTGCTTGTCCTGGGATAAGCATAACATTGAGAGAGGCACTGTGTGACACAAGGGTTAGAGCTACAGCCTCACAACCTTGAGGCTGTGGGTTCAAATCCCTCACTGTTCCTTGTGACCCTGGGCAAGTCACTTCCCTATGATAAAGTTACTGAATGTAAACCACTTAGGATATAAGTGTTATATAAATAAATGAATATCACATAGTGACACTTGCTACCCTGCATACTCCAAGATATAGCACTATCACAGAAGACTCAAATAGCTTAAAATTGTAACACTTAAGATTTAACTCTTCCTGAAAGGGAAATTCTACAAAACACCTGAAGTCCCAAGCCCAAGTCTTCTGAGGGCAGGCTGCAGAACAGCATGGCTAAGTAAAGGAAAGAAAATTATCAGGTAAAATAAATTCTCTTTCCTTACTATCAGCTCCATTGTTCTGCACAAGTGGGACCTACCAAAGTAGATAAAGAGGTCCCACAAGTGTTTAAAAAGGGATTCTATTGGTTGAGACGGATTTGATCTATTAGTTCTTGTTTAGACTCTCAACCTTTACAAACTCTTCTACACACATCTGTCCTTTTTAGGATGGACTAATATAACTCAGTTTGTTGTGGTATTTCTTCTGTTAGTTAATGCTGTCTTCAAACATTGCAGAACTCTGTGGCTAGATTTCTCTGCAAGGCTAAACTCTTTATGACCACATTTAGCCATTGTTGATTCATCTACACTGGCTTCCAGTACAGTACAGGTGCTGTTTCAAAAAAAGAAAAAAATACCATCTCACCTTTAAAGCTTTACAAACAGGCAATCATATCTAGCTTCAATTACTATTCCTTACACACCATCACAAACACCGTGCTCCCTAGATTCTAACAGATTAGTTCTTCTACCACCCAGATTAGCACATTATGAATCCACCCATGCTGCTATTTTTTTTTTTTTATCTCCCTGCTTCTCTGGAACAATCTTCTATCACACATAATAATAATAATAATAATAATTTATTTCTTATATACCGCTATACCTTAAGTTCGAAGCGGTTTACAGTGAAATCGTGTCTAGAGGGAGTACAGGGTTAACAGAAGGATACAGGATATTACAAAGTGGGCAGGTACTGGGTGGTTACAATAAGGTACGAAATATTAACACGAAAAAACAGTTACAGTATGTTTACAATGAGGTACAGGGTACTGGGGTGTTTACAGAAAGGTTAACACGAAAAACAGTTACAGTGTGTTTACAATGAGGTACTGGGGTGTTTACAGAAAGGTACAAGATATTAACAAGAGACCGGTTACAGGATGTTTACAATAAGATACAGGAAAGTATAAGGTGAGCGGGTGCTGGGGTGATTACAGTAAGGTTCAAGATATTGACAAGAGAACAGTTATAGGATGTTTACAATCAGATACAGGATGTTATACTAAGTTATAGGATGATACAATATGAACAGTTACTAAGGATCAGTGCTGTTTACAGCTAGATATATATGATAAGCGTAAGAGAGGTAAAGCATAAGACGTTGGGGGAAAGGACTTTCGATGTGGTTTATAATTGGTAGGGGGAGGGTTTAGGTGGTGTTGAAGAGGCGGGTCTTCAGAGATTTTCTGAAGTCCACGTATGATGTGGCTTCAAGTATTGGTTTTGCTAGCCATGTGTTCAGTTGAGCTGCCTGAACACATGGCTAGCATACATACATGAAAACATGCATACAGAACTTTCATTTCCAAGATTTAAATCACTTTTAAAAGCATTCTACTTCCAAAAACCCTTCAATGTTTTTAAAGACTGAAGACTCACATGGCTCAGTTTGAGGCATTAGCTGGAGAACTGTAATAACATAAATTTTAGATATAAAGTTTATTTTAATATAGTTTTGAATGGATGTCTAGTGTGATTGTTTTACTTTACTTTCTTAATCTGGCATTCTTTTTCTTTTAATATGATTTATTTGTTTTGTAAGTTGCTGTGACTTTCGACAATCAGCGGGGTATCAAGTGCATAATAAACATAAACATGAAGGACAGCCCTGCCAAAGTCCAAACAGGTCCTGACTGCCTTATCCAATCTGTAGTGTTTGACAAATGAATGGAGCGATGTGTTTTGCTGATTGATAAAATTGTAACTTTTTCCCTCTTCCCCTTTAAATTATGTCTGTCACTAAACCACATGCCCTAAGAAAATTTATAAGTAATTTGACTTTTTATTTGTGTTTTAATAACATCCGTTGTCTAAAATTGTTGTTTTAAAACTGTTCTAATATTGTCTGTTACCTCATAAGCTGTTTTTAAATTTGTTAATCGCTTAGAATGTTATATAGGCGATTCATCAAATAATAAACTTGAACTTGAACCATGTCGCCACCCTACAAATTCGCATATCACAATAACCATGACCATGTCATAACCAGGCCTTCAGGCACCCAGACAATGGCCATGCAACCAGCGATGACCATGTTGCAACCAGGCCTTCAGGCACCAGACAATGGCCATGCAACCAGCGATGACCATGTTGCAACCAGGCCTCCAGGCACCAGACAATTCTTGCATATGTAGGCTGTCTCAATAGCTGCCTTGATCCACATTACTAGGGAAGCCTTGGAAACTGCCTGGCCCTCCTTTGGGCCATGGAAAAGAATAAAGAGGTGATCTGAGAGGCAAAAACCATTATCTCCTCTAGGTAACATAACAACATCCTCTGGATGTCCAGCCTGTGGAGTCTCCAGCAGAGCCCTCTTCCATAAAAGCAGGGCAAACAAACTTGCTGAGTCACATGGAAAAGAGTGAGCACCTTAGGGAGAAAGGAAGGGACCATGCAAAGAGAAACTGAATCCTCCACAATGGAGATTATAGGGTCTGAAAAGATAGAATCTGCAGCTCGGAAACTTCGAGCTGAGGTGATGGTGACCAGAAGACCATCTTGAGAGCAAGATCTTTAATGGAGGCCAAGAACAGAGGCTCAAACAGAATTTCGGCCAGCACTCAAGAGAACTAGACTGAGGTCCCACAAAGAAAAGGGTAGCACACATTGGGTAGCACAAATGTGTCACACCTCTTAGGAAACAGGACATCTTCCCATGCAAAGCCAAGGCGGTACCTTTCACCTTACCCCAAAAGCTGGGCACAGCAGCCACCTGGAATTTTGGGAAGCTCAATGCCAGATCCTGGTCCAGTCCCCGCTGTAAGAATCCTAGAATAATCAAGGACATGAGCCCTCCAAGGAGACAGAGATGTGGAGGATTTCCAAGAGTAGAGAAGCATAGAAACTATTGTGGGAGAAAAACCATGCATTTCAAATCACCTCCTCACAATGGCTAGACTATAAGCCATAAGAGATCTTGATCTTCCATTTCAACCAGCCCTTGCCTGAGAAGACCCTGACCTCTGGGCAATGGGAGAGAGTCACCTTCAAAAGGTGCACAAGCTTTGTGCACCACAGCTGGTGAAGCCAATCCAGAGTCACCAGCAAGACTGGATGAGGATGACACGTAATCCTGTGCAACAGATGACCTATCAGAGGCAAAGGAAGGCACTGGAGAGGTTCCTCCATCAGCCACAGTTGAATTAGACCCTCTATCCTTGAGATGCTGGCTCTATCCAACTGAAGAAACATTGTTTCTGCATTGGCTGCAGAAGACATCAGATTGAACCACAGGGTCCTCAAAGGGCCAGGATGAGTTCCCCAGCATCTACTCCCCCAGATCAAGTGAGAAAGTCAGCTTGCAGATTGTCCTTGCCCACAATATGGACTGCTGTAAGTGTGCAGGTGTCTCTATACCCACCAACAGAGGAATACCTCACAAGGCCTCCACCAGACTCTTGGTACCTCCCTATTTGTTAATGTCAGACAATGCCACTACAGTGGCTTGCATCACCCTGAGCACCTTCCCTCAAAAGAACGGCAAGAATTCCAATAGGGCCAGATGAATCACCAGGGTCTCCAAATGATTGATGTTTCCAAGCTGCTCCTGTTTCCAAGTTCCCTGAGCCACATGGCCCAGCCGAGGAGACTCACACACAGGCAACTCAATTAGGTTTTTATTTTTTATTTATTTATAGCCTGGTAGCTGCAGGAAAGCCCAGGAGAAAGACACCCAAACAGGATGGGTGGACAAAGAGGAATGAGGAGACTGAATACCAGTAGGACTGAGCATAACACTCACCTAATAGACACATAGTGGAGCCAAGATTCATGCTCGACCAGATTTGGTACAGGGACTGAATAATCAGGGCGTGGCCCTTAAGTGTAACCAAGCTGTACAGCTAAGCCATGGACAGGAACATTAGATAGCATGACCTACCATTCATTGAGATAGAGAAAACACTGGGTCTCTCCAGGGTGCACTACCAGCTAATAATGGTGGTTACTGATAAACTCAGGTTTTTTTCTATCTCCATCTGCTGGTTTCATAATAATTTCTATATTTTGTAGTGTGGCAACGATGACAGATGTTCCCTTTAAAGAAGATCATTTGGATTGAAATGCTTAAATCAGGGGTGTCCAATGTCGGTCCTCGAGGGCCGCAGTCCAGTCGGGGTTTCAGGATTTCCCCAATGAATATGCATGAGATCTATTTGCATGCACTGCTTTCAATGCATATTCATTGGGGAAATCCTGAAAACCCGACTGGACTGCGGCCCTCGAGGACCGACATTGGACACCCCTGGCTTAAATGATTGTGAGAGTTGGGAGTTTTTGAAGTTCTGCCATTTGTAGACATATTTGTGGGTTTTTTGAAGATTACGAGACACAAAATGTATTTATTAATTTATAGTAGTTTAGATTTTTGGAGATTAAAGATAGAAGGTGGGATATATATGATTAGAGCTGTGATCCCAGGATGGGAATCTGGAATAACAGTGTGTTATAAGAGATCCTATGATCTGAGTAACAGATGCACTATGATATACCCATATTTTTAGGCTAATTTATTTTGTTAGTTTTTTTGAGTTGAGTCATTTCAATTGGTGATTAAAGATAAGTCAAATTAATCATGAACATGGTTACACTCTGCTCTTAACAGTAGGTTTCAAGTTTCAAGTTTATTAGGTGACTTGATTAATCGCTTAATCAAACTTCTAAGCGATGTACACATTAAAATTTACATTTGTTAGGGGACAATACAATACATACAAATACTTGAATAAGACTAAGTTGCACTCAGTTTAACATATTCTAAACATTGGGTAAGGAGGGATGAAATACAATTCATAAAGTAAAGAAGAAACATTAAGGGAAAATACAAGAGGGTAATAAATAAAAAAGGTATAATAAAGTAAAGTGGAGTAATAAGATAATAAAATTAGGTTGCAAAGGCATCTTTAAAAAGGAAAGTTTTTAAGTTACTTTTAAATTTCCCAAATTCCTTCTCCTCCCTTAAATAAATAGGGAGGGCATTCCAAGTCTGTGGTGCTGTACATGAAAAAATAAATTGTTGTCTCGTGTTAATAATTTTCAGTGAGGGAATAGACAGTAAGTTTTGTTCGTTGGATCTTAAAATTCTCCTTGCAGAATATGGAATTAGTAACTTAAATAAAAATGCGGGGGTCATATTATATAGGGTTTTAAAGATGATTATACAGGTACTTTACAGTGTTATTATAGGGTAGGAGGGGATAACACAGACTTGTGCAGAACAATGGGGCTGATGCTAAGGAAGCAATATTGTCTTACAAAGTTAATGCATCTATAAATACAGAAATGTAAAGATAGCCCAGTACATCACAAAACATACTGATTTGATTCCATGAGATTGGGACTATACTTTGCAAACTTAGCGATGAAAACCTACATATTGCTTAGCCTCTCCAACATCATTTATTTATTTATGGTATTTGATATACCATTTTAAAAAAATATCCAGTGAAATGGTTCACAAATTAGAGGTCCAGCATTACAATCCAACCTACTCAAAATAAAAGAAAATATTCTTTTAAGAACTGAGAGATAAGAAGGTACAATCTGTTGACCTATTGACCTAAAATGCTAATGTAAAGTACAGGTACAAGATCCTTTAGCTGAAATTCTAAAAACTGAAAAGCTCCAAAAATTGTAAGATCAAATGACTATGACTGATTAAGGTAAGTATAGGCATTTAAATAGCTACACTTGTTTAATCCCTTTTAGTATCTTCAAAACTCTTCAATAACAATTAACTAAGAAGGAAGGTTGGTTCTTTAAGGAACATGTGTGTGCCGTGATGGTTCCCTTCATTATCGTTGCTCCATTATCTTCGGACATGGCCGTGACAAAGGTGTACTGAGCACATCACATCACATTTGAATATTTAATAACATTTTAGAAATTTGAACCATTTAAGAAATATCAAAATAAAATAAATAATAGGGCATTATTTTGTAATATTAGGGCTCTCTCTGACTAGGGGGCAGTTGCCCTAGTTGTACTCTCCTAACACTATTCTTGTCTAGGGGATACTTGATGAAGTTACAGGGAAACACTTTTTAAAACCAATAGGAGGAAATATTTTTTCACTCCGAGAATAGCTAAGCTCTGGAGAAAAAGTCCTTAGTCTGTTATTGAGACAGACATGGGGCAAGCCACTGCTTACCCTGGATCAGTAGCATGGAATGTTGCTACTCTGAGTTTTGGCCAGGTACTAGTGACCTAGATTGGCTACCATGAGAATAGGCTACTGGGCTTGATGGACCGTTGGTCTGACCCAGTAAGGCTATTCTTAAGTGTGACTGAAGTATTCTGTTAAACTTATCAGGGAGTAAATCAAGTTTTCTTGAATCCTATGCCTATCCTAAGCAGCTCTGTTGAAGGAGATATGGACACTAAGCACTTTTCAAAGAAGACATATTTTACTTTAAAGAGTTATTGCAACATGATGTTTATATTTAAGATTGATTTTATTGATGGACTATGCTGAGGTATTCGGTTAGCATTATTTTTCTGTGTAGCATTCTGTAGTAATTTGGCTTATTGAGTTTTCTCGATAGTAGAGGGGATATTTGTGAAGGGGAAAGGAGACCTTACTCTGTACTATTTGTATTTATAAAATGACAATTGAACAGAATATTGTTTCTTTTTATACTTTAATAAGTTCAATATAAAATCATAACTAGTCAAGACTTGTGCAGATGGGATCAGACAGTTTGCAGGGATGGGGCGGGGACTGAACTGATGAGGATGGGGCAGGGACAAATTTTTCCTAGTGCATTCTCTATACAAGTATAACCTTCACAGGTAGGGGAACAAGGTGGGAAAGCTGCTAGCAAATTTGGTGAGACAAAGGGAAGCAAAACAAGTCATAACACACATTTAAGATCCCGGCTGGCCAAAAACTTACAAATAAGAAGGATATCCAGGCTGACTTTGTGAGCTTCTATAGGTCTCTTTACGATAAAAGTCATTCCGATATGGAGCAAAGAAATGCCTTTTTTCAGGATCTTCAGCTCCCTTGCCTTGCTCATGAACAGAGGGAACTCCTAAACACCCCAGTTTCAGATGAGGAAATAATGCATGCGATCTGACATCTGAAACTTGCCAAAGCCCCTAGTCCAGATGAATTGGGTTCTGAATTTTATAAAATTTTGGGTGCCTGAGTAATTCAGCCATTGCAAGCTGTATGTTGGGATTTTTGTGAGTTGGGAGAAGATGATGCATGCGCATATCGTAGTGCTGCTCAAACTGGGGAGAGATAAGGAACTCTTGGGATCTTATAGGCCCATCTCCTTGCTCAATCAGGACATTAGTGGATATGTTTTAGAAATGTTAATTTATTTGATGCTCTCAAACTCTGCCAGTGGCAGATCTGTGACGTGTGCTGTGCCGGGAGTTGTATTAAAACTTGCACTAAAATGTGACTGTTTGCTATCAGGCCGCTTCAGAGACTTTTCTATCTCTTAAATTTGTTTTATTTTATTTTTTTAATCTTCTTTCATTATTTCTATTTCTTTGAATTTTGATCTTGGAAATGTATTATATGTTGTTATTACATATTTTTAGTTTATTGGGTACTTTAGCTAGATTGTGAGCCTTCGGGACAGATAGGGTGATTTTCTCATGTACCTAATTTCATTTTAGTTTGATACTTCGTAAACTGCTTAGGTCAGTAAAATGCGGGAGCAATATATCAAATCTTAAATAAACATTAAAATATTTGCATCTATAACGGCCAAGCATTTGGGACGAGTATTGCCTTCTCTCATTCATACTGATCAAACCAGTTTCGTTCCTGGAAGGTGTGCATCTACTAATATTCTCCGGATGTTCGCTGTCCTGTTAACTCATGGAAATCAGCAGGGGATGCTATTATAGCGAGCCTGGATGCTGAAAAAGTGTTCGATAAAATACTCTGGGAATACCTTTTCTGGGTCCTCCTGCAGTTCGGTATTATGGGGGAGATTTTGAAGGGGGTGAAAACGTTCTATAGTGGCCCTACTGCTTAAATTCTTATTAATGGTGTTCTCACCCTGGTATTTCAGCTTGAGGGAAACTCGTCAGGGCTGCCCTGCCCACTATGCTGTTCATGCTCTCATTGGAGCCTTTAGCATCATAAATTAGACGTCTATCTGCCTGACCTACCTTTATACAATGTAGCAGCGATTTTGCAGTGGATTCATGAGTATTTACATATGTCCCGGATCATTTTTGGTCTGATCATGCCCACCGGTCTCCCTTTTTTGCTGCAGCTCTTGAAATTGGACTGGGATTGGTGGCAATCTAAAGTGGAGAGAGCGGTGGGCCCAGCCCTGTTTTTGGAAGTTCAAGCCAGTTCCAATTTCCCAGTGGACCAGGGTGACACAGCTTTCTCTGGTTGGGTGGAGAGGGGCTGCAGATATATTGGGCAACTCTATAATGCTGCGAATGGTATTAGTATTTCCTTTCCGCAGGCCTAGCAGCAGTGGACGCTTTCCCCACCACTATTTCTTTCAGTATCTGCAGCTCAGACACTATTATGCCTCCCTCAGAGGCAGCTCTGGATGTCATAACCCACTCAACATAATAAGTTGGCACATTGTTATGCCTTGGGTAGGAAACACTGACAGGATCCGTTTCTGGATCAGCTGGCTTCTTCCTAAACTACATTACTTGGGGAAGAGGATACTAGGGAGGAATTATCAGCAGGTTTTGTTAATGCTTTTATCATCACTCCCAGCGTGGGCTTACTAGAGATTCAGTTCAAGATAATGTACTCCATAAAGTTTACATCACTAAAATCAGGGGGAAACAGATGAGTCCTTGGGAGATTGATACTCGTATCAAGTGTCAGCTTACTGCTGGCACTCTAACACATCACTTTGTGAAGTGTAGTACCCTCTATGCCAGGGGTGTCCAACCTTTTAGCTTCCCTGGGCTGCATTGGCTGAAAAAAATGTTTCTGGGGCCGCACAAATGCTGCAACAAGACAGAGGAGGGAGCCGGCAAGACAGTAAAAACCCAGGGGCAGCAGAGGAAAACACTGCATCACCCTCGACCGGGGCCACACAAAATACTTTACAGGGGCCTGCTCTATGCTTTCTGGCTGGAAGTCTTATCTGATTTGGAAAGAGTGTTGGATTTCACTTGGTCTTACAAGGTGTTATTAATGAGTTTAGATTTAGATAGGGACCTGGCAAGCCAAGGGGTGGGGGATTATCAAAAATATTTTATCCATCTGGCCCTTGTCCTAGTTAAGAAAACCATCTTGTTGCATTGGTTGGGGGAAAACCCGCCTCCTTTTAGACAATGGCAGTTAATGCTGCCGATGGCTCAGTGGGAACAGGCTAGATTTCAGCACAGAAGGGACTCTCATAAAGCCTACTATTTACTGTGGAAGAAATATGTGTCATTGACATCTAGAGCAGGGGTGTCTAACCTTTTGGCTTCCCTGGGCCGCACTGGCCGAAAAAAATGTTTCTAGGGCTGCATAAACGCTGCAGCAAGACAGAGGAGGGAACTGGCAAGATGGTAAACACCTGGGGGCAGCAGAGGAAAACACTGCATCACCCTTGACCAGGGCCGGACAAAATACTTCACAGGGCCGCAGGTTGGACACCCCTGATCTAGAGCTTAAGGATTCTGGTTGGGAGGTTGGGGGGGGGGGGGTTGAGGGGAAGGGGCAGAGGGGTATCTAGCTCTTAATGTAAAGGGTTTACTGTGTGTGGGGTATTTTTCTGCTTTTCTCTTGTTGCTTTATTTTATCTCATATTTTTCTTTTGTAGCAAATTATGGTTAATCTAGTGGCTAAAATTGTTCAGCTGTATTTACAATTAGGATACTATGTTAGGATATGCATGGTGGGCATCTGTGTTGCTGTGACTATTTGTCTCCTAGCATTTTATTGCATGTTCTTACAGACAGTCCATTAAGTTTATTGCAGTGTTCTTCCTAGCATCTTTTAGCCAGGCGCTCTGCCCAACTAATTTAGGTGAGCGCCCGGCTGTCTTCCTCCAATGACACACTTCCCCCTCAGGATTAAGTAACATTTTGAAAAAAAAGTTCCATGCCGGCATTTCTACATCCCCTTCCCTCAAGGCGCCTCTCCCACGCTCCCTTTGAAACACATCCAAGGGCCCTGCTTCGGGGTCTGTACGGCTGACTTGCCTACGCGGTACAGCGCTGCCCAATTTGCCAATAGCCTGCATGTTTCCCCCTGGTCTCATCTTTAAAGCTAATTAACGGCAGCCTGCCAGAGGATCACCAGAGCTATGTTAGGATACTAGCAAATCTATCAGGCTGCCGTCGGCTTCCACAGCACATTATCTCTGCCGCGGTCCCGCCCCTGACGTCAGAGGAGGGGCGGGACTGTGGCAGAGGGAACGTGCTGGGGAGGTCGACGACAGCCTGCTAAGTTCACTATAGCACCGGCGATCCTCTGCAGGCTGCCATAATTAGCTTTAAATGTTGGTCTTCAACAAGCGGCTCTCTCGCTGGGTGCGGAAACAGTGGAGGTAAGGCCCCGCCTGTTGGGGTAAAGCTGTTTCCATCGTGAGGGCCCCGGCGGGATGGGGGTTGCCATAGAGATGCTGGATCTGGGGGGGGGGGCAAAGAGACAGAAAAGGACCTTGAGGAAGGGCAGGAAAGCAGACTTGAACCAAAAGGGAGGGGGAAGAGAGGGCAGATGCTGGACTAGAGTGGGTAGAGAGGGGAAACACCTTGAACCGAGGAGAGAGATATACGAGGCCCTGGGGAGGGGGAAAATAAAGAGAGTGAGAGAGACAAAGTCCTGGAACAAAGATGGAAGGACTCGAAATGTTAGCAGAAAATGTAGAGAGGGAGAAACCTGAAACAAAGGCAGATGTTGGACTTGGGAGTGTATAGAGGGAAGAGAAAGAGACTGCAGAGAGGTAGACAAATTCTGGACCAGGGAGGGAGGAAGGAGAGAAAGAGAGGAGAACAAACGCTGGACATATGGGATGGGGGGGGAGATTGTAAGCAGAAGAGAGAGAGAGAAAGGCCTGGGCCAAAGGGGAAAGACAGGCGGCAGATACTGGACTATGGGAGGTGTATACAGAACAGACAGATGGGGAGAGACCCTGAGGAAGAATAGAGAGATGCAAGAACATAACAGAGGAGGGAGAGAGAGGGAGACATGTTGCCAATAGGGGTGGAGGAGAGAGGAAGAAAAGTTGGACTCATGGAGGGACAGAGAGAGATGTTGGATGGGGAAGGGAATGAGGTCCGGACGAGAGGAAGCATGCAGGAGGCAGAAAGAAAAAAAATGTTTATGTACAGTCAGAAGGAAGTCCAACCAGAAACTAATTAAATCAACAGACAACAAAGGTAGGAAAAATGATTTTATTTTCAATTTCATAATCGAAATGTGTCAGTTTTGAGAATTTATAATCTTCTGTCTATATTTTGCACTATATTTGTCTATTTTTCTATAGTTGTTACTGAGGTGACATTGTATATTTTAAAGTCAACTGCCTTGACCTCTTTGAAAAATAAAACAAATATAAATGATAAATTAACAGTTTCTCTGCATACAGTGTGCTTTGTGTTTTTTTTTAATTTTGTGGTTACCATTATGAATTGATAAGATTATATTGTGTGTACATGAAAAATGAACGGAAGAAATTGCATTACAATTATAATGGGGATGGGGGTCAGGGGCAGAGCTTGGGCTGGGGTACTCGGTTGGTATTTGTTAGACTTAGGGGGTATTTGGCTTGAAGTTGAGAAACACTGATCTAGGTGACTATGGAGTTCACTCAGTAAGGGCCCCTTTTACAATGTCACAGTAGCAATTCTCCCATGGCAAATGCACTAAAGTCCATTCATTTCTTATGAGCTTCAGTGCATTTGCTGTGACAGAATTGCTATCGCAGCTTTGTATAAGGAGCCCTAAGGCAATAACTACTGTCTCTGTGCTATCTCTTAAACAAAAACCAGATTGCCGGGGATGCAAAGCATTAACTGATTCAACATGAGTTTGAAGTTGGTTGATTACCACTCTGTCAAGTACGGTAGTTTTGAAAGAAATGGAAGGTTATTCGGAATAAGTTATTTGGAATAAGAGTAGTTATTCGGAATAAGTAGTTATTCGGAATAAGAGAATCTGCATTACTTTTTTTCAAGGGTGACTTACGAATAAATGCTACTGGAACACTGCCTAATTGTCAAACCTTAAAAAAGGAAGTCATATTGAGCACTGGAAAATAATGAATAATAATTAATTAATAAAAATAGTGCACGTTTTAATTTTCCCCACCACCAAATTTCCCCATCCCATCCGGCTATTTTTTCATGTCACCCAGCTGGAAAAAATTTATGGGGAGAACACTGTTTATTGGTTGCACTAGGATGTCCCTTTTGGTCTCACATTGTACCACTGTGTTTTGTATTATGCATATTCATGGCTCCAGGTATCCCTCCCCCCTCACAGGTTCGGCACGGGTCACAAAGAGAGGAAGTTGCATCATAAGGAGGAGCCTGGCAGAGGGAAGTACCGTCAAGTAGGCATGTGTGCAGAGATCAGCTCGTTCTTCAAAGTGTGTGCCAGCAGGAGAGAGGGAGGGAGGCAGGCTGGACCCGCCGGACCCACGAGGGAGAGGGGGCCAGACCTACTGGACTCGCAAACAAGGGTGGGTGGGGGGCGGGCAGGGTAGCTGGAGCCGTCAGCCCAAGGAAGAGAGAGAGGGAATGCAAGGCAAAGCAGATGGGCAGGAAATAAGGGCACAGGAGGGGGCTGGGGCTGAAGGTAAGGGAGAGAGGTGTTTGACCTATGGAGGGGGCTGGAACTGAAGGGAAGGCAGAGAGCTACAGGACCTGCAGAAGGGTGAACTGGAAGGAAGGGGGGAGAAGTACAGCACCTGTGGAAGGGGAAGAGGTGCAGCATCTATGGAAGGGGGCTGCTGGAGGGAAGGTAGAGAGGTGCTGGACCTGTTGAGGGGAGGGGTAGAAGGGAAGAGAAGGAAAAAAGAGTTGCCATACTAAGCGGATGAAGGAAGAGGGAATGAAATACTGAACACAGCAGAGACAGGGAGAGACACAGTGAGATATCAGAAACACAGGGGAAATAATGCCTAAATGTTTGCATGCTGATGCAGATTTATGTTGGTGCTCTTATAGAAATGGCTCACTACCCACAGAAATATAATGCTTAAACACTGGTGCTTTGTTATAGAATTTACTCCTATATATACTAGCACTTTTTTAAAGCCATTTGCTGAGATGTGCTGCTGCTAAGTGCTATTTTAAAACCCAACCCCTTGATGACACAGATGCGAAACGGGGTCTCCCATTGGGGTGCTTCCAGTGTTTGTTTGAAGGAATGGACTGTGATTACAAAAGTTTCTCTGTTCTAGCTTGTCCAGATAAGTACTTATCTTTGATATGCTCTTTATGCTTCAATTTTGTAAGAAGTTTGCTATTTAATGTGGCATGGATTTTGTGCTCTGTTTTCTTGCTGGATACAGACTGTCTACTTCACACTGACTTTGTTACACTAACACTTCTCATAAAAGCAGACATTTTTTCCTTTTTAACCTGTTCTTCCCTTCTTGCATGTTCCTGCTGTGGATTGGGAAGGGATATTGCTGATGTTTTTGAAGTTCTTTTTATGACTAATGATGATTTGAGGGCTCACTCTTTTTACAGCGTTGCTCTGTTATGATGAGTGCCTTGATGGAATTGAGGTCTTTTTCTCCTTTACATTGATTGGCAGCAATTTTGCTTCCCTCTCACCAGAAAAAGGAGATTAAGTTTATAGTGTTTTTGTGATTTATTAATCATGTAGATAGCTCACAAGTCCATTCAGGCAGAAAAACAATGTACAGAACGTTCTCAGCACAACCAACCAAATTCCTAAATTTTGTTACTATAGCTGAAAAGAGCGCTATCATCTCATTAAATGCCAATGTGCAGAAACAAAATTCTATGGTTTTTAATGTTGTTTCAGATCATTTGATTGAACCATATCCATGTCATTCTCTCCTTGGTTGGGCTGAGAACTTCAGCACCTCCTCCTAAGTTATACCTGAGGCAGTGATTCACTTTAAAGCGAGGGATCTCAAAGTCCCTCCTTGAGGGCCGCAATCCAGTCAGGTTTTCAAGATTTGCACCAATGAATATGCATTGAAAGCAGTGCATGCACATAGATCTCATGCATATTCATTGAGGAAATCCTGAAAACCCGACTGGATTGCGGCCCTCAAGGAGGGACTCTGAGACCCCTGCTTTAAAGTCACAAGAGGAATCGGAGGGAGAAGCAGAATTTGAACCCTAGCTTCTTCCCTGATTCTCATGCTGCTGCTGTAACCACTCAGCTAATCTTCTACAGTTAGTAAGCCTGGTACACACCAACACATCTAGGGCAACTTATTTGTAAGCACATAAAAAAGACGTTTGGACCCTTCTCAGATACGCATTAATGTTCTCTTGCGGCAACTTACTGGGCGATTGTCCGCCAGCTCTCTGCTTACACAGCCACACAGCAGCATGATGTAAAGTTCTTGGCTTGTTCCAAGCCCTTTTCCAGCCTGAATCAGCCCTATCCCTCGGCACACCTGCTTTCCTATAGCCCTTTACCAGGCATTCTGCACGCCTCAATTCTTCCCGTCCCATAACTCTGGAATGCCTCTTCTCTCCCTCCCTCAACACTCCACCAGTGTTTTCCCATTTGCACTACAGACTCCCCAGAATCCCAAACACACTTTACTGCTTCCAGTAGTGCAGTCAGTACTAAACCTGACACGGATTTTGGAAATACGAGAAAAATACTAGATTTGTCGCTAAATAACAGAGATTAAAAAGTTAAACACATTTAAGTTTCCAGGACTCTTCGCCACCGAGATGCGACATCTGTCTTTTCTATTCTCCTCAATCCAGTATGCCTCTCCGTCCGTCGTCTCTCTCTCTCTCTTCCCCGTGTCACCCCGGACCTGGCATCCCACCTCTTCCTACCTTCAAACTTGTCTTTTAGCTCACCAGCATCTCTACCAGTTCACACAGCTTGCCTACCACCAGCTCCGGAGAGTTCCTTTTCCGGTGTCTCGTTCTCTCTGACGTACTTCCTATTTCCGGGGGCGGGACGCGGAAGAGGGAAGGAAGTGCAGAGGGACGAAGCAAGCAGTTTTATTTTAATATCTTTTGAGTTTCTTTTTTTTTTTCTAATTTGCAGAACAGAATGGTCAAGCAAAGGTTCCCTTGTGTGAGTTGTTGCTTCTGGCAGTAGTCGACATCTGCTATAGAGTTTCCAATCTGTACAAACCAGTTATTGGACCCATTGCATGTCTTCTGAAAACATGCTGTCCTTTTAACATAGAGTGTCTTCTTCAATATTTACCAGAAAAAAAAGAGTGGGTTCATTCTTTCTTTCTGTTACCACAGCATATGAGTCCTGACAACAGGTGAACATCCCATACTTACAAGTTGATTGCAGGATGAAATTTACACACTTCAGCTCCACCTCCTTGTCCAGTGCTGTAGAGCCCTTGCACTTACTACCAAAACAATTGAACAGTACTAAACACAGAAAACAAGGAGGTAAGGAGAGACTCCCTGCAAACAAACAGTTTCCACAATTATAACATAAGGTCATTAATCTGTATTCAGGTGCATAAATCTCCCCTTAAAATTTTCACATCAGCCTCTAGCTGGCAGTGTTGAATTATTAATTTTCTATAGACAATGTGACAATATAAAGTTACTTAGAAAAATTAAGACAAAGATGCGGGGAATTTCCCAGTGGCAGTAGTTTTTATGAAGACTTCAGCAGCAGGAATTGAAAGCAGGATACCATTACAGAATGACACGGGGATAAAGTTTGTCTATCGTCGTCCCCCCCCCCCCCCTTCCGTCCCGGGCTCTTTCCCCATCCCTGTTAGCTCCATCAGCTCTGTTCTCATTTTCCAAAGCCTTGAATACTTATGATTTTATATTTAACTCTTTTATTAAAATATAAAAAGGAACAATATTCAGTACAACTGGTTTATAAATCACAAATAGAGCCTGCCATTTATTTACCGTGTTTCCCTGAAAATAAGACAGCCATATTCATTTTGGGCCCCAAAAAGGCACTAGGTCTTATTTCTTTTAATGTACAATGATTCTCTCTCCCTTCCTCTCCTCTACCCCAATTCTTCCTATTTCCTTTCTCTCCCCCACTTGTGCAGCATCTTTCCTCCCCTCTCACCCATCCCCTTGTGCAATATCTTTCTAGCCCGTGTAGGGGTGTTTCCTTATTCACACCTGAAGGTTAGGCCTCCCTGACGCCATAAAGCCTGAACCATTGTCTACAAGAAATCTTTCCAGCATGAACCATGAATGAAAGAGAAAGAAGAAAACATCTTTGCTGTTTATGCCTGATGCATTCTGGGTATGTACCAGAACTGTATTCTAGTCAAGGACATCCAGCTATGCCTACATGCTCAGTCTGTGTGAATCTTGGGGGAGGCATTGCTCCTGTGCTGTTCTTATCTCTCCGAAGGCGCCTCTGTTACACGGCCTGTGCGAGACTTTACACAGAAAGACTATTCATCTAAGTTCTGTTTCTGGATTGATCCCGAGAGGTCATCTGACGAGAACCAAGTAGAAGGTGCCTAATTATTCATTACTCTGTGCTAGGATATAAGGGAGCTTGCATCTTATCATAGGTTTCTCTGCACATCTTCTATAATAATTGAGACCTGAAAAGTTACCTCTTGTGACTCTCTGCCTGAGAGAGAGAAACCAGACTTTTATACAGATCTGGATTCCATCACATAAAGGAAACCTTTGCTGACAACCTAATTTACAGCTATTCCAGTGACGAACTGACTTTGTTCCTGAGCGGAGAATTCATATCTTCCGTGCTGAGTAGAAGACGAATTCCTTTCCCTGGATTCTGTGCTAAGGCCTAATAGGATGGTGAGATAAGGAAATTTATCTATCTTATCAGCTGGGGTTAGATAGAATTCTAGTGTGCTACGGGACAATGAAGTGAAGTACCTGTGGTCATAAGCTATATTTTTAGAGTTGCTGCTAAGCAGGAATTATTATAATAAGGAATTATTTAGTGTGTAAGAATTAGTATATTCACTCATTTACTTTGGGATTATTGTGTAATAATTATGTAATGAGATATATGTATTCAGAGACATTGTGAACAAATAGTTATTATTTACTGCTGGCTTGTGAATTATATTTTTATATTTCTAATAAAATACTTCATATAGCTTTGGTCTCTATTCTTAGTATAAACTGGCAAGATAACGAATCTTGGGTAAGGAGTTTATGGTTTCCCCTAGAAAACTAAGAAACACGTGACTTGTTTATGTAACTAATTAGTACATGCATAAATCTACCTACACCCTCCCCCCTTCTATCCCATCCCCCTGTGCAGCAGAACCCTTGCAGCTTATATCCCTCCCATCCTCCCCGTGGAGTATTTTTTAAATCCCTCCCCTTCTGACCCTTTCATCTCTCCCACCCATCCGAACCCTGACCGCAAAACCGAAATACAGTACCTTATAACAAACAACATCGTCAGCAGCACAGGCTCCATCGCGGCTTTCTCACACCCAGGCGTTCCGTGTTGCTGTAAGCGCTGCAGGCAGAGATGGAAGACTCATTTCTCAATTCCAACACTTTCCAGCACGTCCTGTCCTCAAACTCTCTAGAGCAGACATGGGCACTCCGGTCCTCGAGGGCCGGAATCCAATCGGGTTTTCAGGATGTCCCCAATGACTAAGCATTGAAAGCAGTACATGCAAATAATCTCATGCATAGTCATTGGGGACATCTTGAAAACCTGATTGGATTCCGGCCCTTGAGGACCAGAGTTGCCCATGTCTGCTCTAGAGTCTTCCATTTTGATCTGATTTTGGTCCAACTTTCCCAAGATTCAGTTTGTACTTCATCTAAGAAGGTAATTGGATTATCTTTCAGACATGGGTATAGAAGAAAACCTAAAATGTAGTGGATGAACAGAAAAATAAATATCTGTTAAATGTTGGAAATGTTCATCGATGCCAGCAACGATAGATGAATCTTGCAGTTAACAGTAGATGCCTGAGCAGCTGGGGACATGATGGAAAAACATTGCAGGTGGTAGGAGTCTGATCAGCAGACAAGACTCTTGTTGCCATATTAATGGCAGACAAGATAGAAATGATGCTATTTAACAGTAGCTCATTTATTTAAATAAAAAAAACTACAGAAGCTGCTTTTTTTAATCATTCAATTCAGTTGCACATTAATCATGCTTAACACCATTTATTAAACACAATTAAAAATATTAATCAAGCTTTATAAAACTAATTGCTCAAGTTACCTTTACTTTTTTATTCCTCATGCTGCCATTTGCTTCTTTCCTGTTTCAGCCCATTCTTTTGACTGGCTGTTTAACCAAGAATTGCTTCCAGGATTGGCTCTTTGCCCAGGGAGCTAATGAGGAGCACTGTTAAGGGGAGAACATATGAATCCTCCAAACTAACCTGCCACTGGTGCCTACCACTAGTGCTGCTCGTTTCACAATTCAAATAGATTCACTGATTCAGTTTGGCTGAATTGATTGATTCATTTTAGGGTGGGGGGGGGGTGAGGAAACAGACCCACCAATTCAGGCCTGCTCTTGGACTTTCCCTCTGCCAGAGTTCTTCCTTTTGACATAACTTCCTGTTTTGCAGGACTCTGGTAGAGGGAAAGCCCAAGAGCAGGCCTGTACAGATAGGTGGCAATGGACCCAGAGGGGAGCTAGGAGATAGAATGTTGGATTCGTGGGGGTGGGGGCAATTTGGCTGAGGCTAGAGCTGATGGGAAGGAAAGAGAGAGGGTGCTAGCCACATGGAGTAGGTGGGGGCTGGAGGGAAGAGAGGGTACTGGCTCCTCACAAACTGCCAGGGGTAGCTAGGGATAGAGGACATGAGAAGAGGCGACAGGCAGAAATTTGTCCTTAAGACTGGACCCTTGGAGGGGTGCTGGACCTGCAGGGAGGAGAAGGGAAGGTACAGAGATGCAAGATGGATGGTGAAAAGGAGAAATAATAAAATGTCAAATGGTAGGAGACCCTGGCGAGCCAGTTAACAGAAGACAAACAGAAACCAGAGCCTGGGATCAACATGATTTTAATAATAAAATGACCAGACAACAGAAGGTAGAAAAATTAATTGTCTATTTTGTGATTACAGTACGTCAGATTTCAAATGTGTATCCTGCTAGAGCTGGGGTTAGACAGCAAGCACGAGCTAGGACCTAACAGTGTTTGTTTACACTTGTCAGTGCCAACGTGTGATTGGAGAGGGCAAAGTGGGATGAGGTGGGTGAAGAAGATACAAAATAAACATGCCAGCTAATTTAAAAGCTATATCATAGCAAGTGAATTGAATGGTATCAAAAAATCAATTAAATTGCCAAATCAATTTTTTTTTTCTGAAGCGGATTGCTGTACCCACTGTTGCCTGCCCTCCACCTCCTCTCCCCCCCCTCACCCCGAATGCTTCCTGCCTGCATCTCTCTTTCCTCCCGTCTCTGCCCATCCCACTTACAGATCAGGCATGCAGCATAGTCTGAGGGTAGGGAGGGGGACAGGAGAGAAAGCAGTTACTTATCATAACAGGTATTATCCAGGGACAGCAGGCAGATATTCTCACGTGGGTGATGACATCCACAGAGCCCCGGTACGGGCACTTCAAAAGTGCATTGCCACTTTAAGATTTTAGAAAGATCGTGATATCGCGCAGTCCCTCAGTTCAGTAAGCCAGCTAAGAAGCCAACCAGGGGAGGTGGGTGGGTTGTAAGAATATCTGCCTGCTGTCCCTGGATAACACCTGTTACGGTAAGTAACCGTGCTTTATCCCAGGACAAGCAGGCAGAATATTCTCACCTCCAAGCTAACAAGAATGTGATGGTGGGAGAGTTGGCCTTTTAGGAAAATAAATTTTGTAATACTGATTGGCCGAAGTGCCCATCCCATCTGGAAAAAGATTCCAGACAGTAATGCGAGGTGAATGTATGATCCGAGGACCAAGTAGCAGCTTTACAAATTTCCTCAATAGGGGTAGATCAGAGGAAAGCTACTGAAGCTGCCATAGCTCTAACTTTATGGGCTGTGATACGACTCTCCAGTTGCAACCCAGCCTGAGTATAACAGAACGAGATGCATGCAGCCAACCAGCTGGATATTGTTCTCTTGGTAATTGGATGCTCCAGCTTGTTAGGATCAAAGGAGACAAAAAATAGAGATGTTCTATGAGGCTTTGTTCTGTTGAGATAATAGGCCAAAGCTCATTTACAATCAAGAGTGTGAAGTGCTGTTTCTCCTACATGAGAATGAGGCTTAGGGAAAAAACTGGAATCACAATCAACTGAGATGAAATTCAGTGACATTCGGCAGAAACTTAGGATATGTGTGAAGAACTACCTTATCATGGTGAAAAACTATAAAAGGTGGATCCACCACCAAAGCTTGAAATTCATAACATAACTTTATTCTTCTATACCACCACAATCAGACGATTTCTAGGCGGTTTACACCGAAGAGAGCTGGACAATCAGCGAAGTAAAAATACAAACAGCAAAAGTACAACATATTTCTTAAAAATAGTCAGAGTAGAATTATTTTTATTAATATAACTTCTATTTAAGAAATTAATTTATCAAACAATACAGTCTTTTCTGGCAGAAGTGAGTGCAATAAGGAAAACAACTTCCAGGTAAGATACTTAAGATGAGCCGTAGACATTGGTTCAAATGGGGGTTTCATCAACGTAGCAAGTACCACATTATGATCCCAGATTACTGGAGGTGGCTTGAGAGGTGGTTGCACATTGAAAAGACCCTTCATAAATCTGGAGACCAGATGATGAGAAGTTAGGGGTTCACCCTCAACTGGTTAATGAAAAGCAGTAATAGCGCTGAGATGGACCCTAATAGATGTACACTTGAGCCCTGAGTCAGACAAATGAAAAAGGCAATCCAATAGTAGGTCAATGGAGAGGGATGTTGGATTATAGTGATTAAGAAGATACCAGAAAGAAAAATGGGTCCACTTTTGCTGATAACATTGTTGAGTGGCTGGTTTCCTGAAGGCATCTATGATATTTCGAATAGGCTGAGAAAGGCGAAGCCCAGCTGTAGTCAGCCCGAGAGATACCAAGCTGTCAGGTATAATGACTGAAGGTTGGGATGTAGAAGTGCACCTTGACTCTGCATAAGAAGAGATGGAAATATCGACAGAGGCATTGGCTCCCTGGCAGTAAGTTGAAGTAGAAGGGAGAACTAAGGCTGCCTGAGTCACGGAGGAGCTATGAGAATCATGGTGGCTGCCTCTCGCTCAACTTTGACAAGCATCTTTAGAATGAGAGTGGAAACGTGTAGAGAAACTTGTGTGTCCAATCCAGCAGAAAAGTATCCGCCTCTAGGCGGTGAGGTAAAGTCTGGAACAGAAATGGGGCAACTTGTTGTGGGGGAGAGGCAAACAAGTCCACTTGATGAGTGCCCCATTGAGAAAAGATGGGATGGAGAGCTGCAGTTGAGCGTCCATTCGTGAGGCTGAATAATTCTGCTGAGCTTGTCCGCCAAGAAATTCTGTTCCCCTTGAATGTAAACTGCTCTTAAGTAGATGTTTCGAGCAATAACCCAAAGCCAAATCTTTTGAGCTTCTTGGCAAAGGAGAGATCCGGTGCCTCCTTGATTGTTTATATAGTACATCGCTACTTGATTGTCCATGCGAAGCAAGAGGACTTGATTGATTAGGATATGCTGGAAAGTTTTGAGAGCACAATAAATCGCTCTGAGTTCCAGAAGATTGATATGGAACTTCTACTCTCTGGATGCCCAGTGACCTTGAGTTTGAAGACCATGCAGATGTGTTCACCATGCGTAAGTTGGCGCATCGATGGTCAATACTTTTTGATGAGGAGAGCAGATGAAAAAGCAGGCCTCTGGAGAGATTATACACCACTGAAGCAACCGAAGAGATGATGTCACAGAAATGTGTTGCGAGAGAGGATCGGTCGCTTGAGACCACTGTGGTGTTCTGAGATGGAATCTCACCAGAGGGGTCACGTGGACCATAGAAGCCATATGGCCCAGAAGAACCATCATTTGCCTCCTTGAAATGGTCTGGAGCTGGTCCACTTGATGACAAAGTTGAAGCAAAGTGCTCTGACGATCTTGTGGAAGGAACACTCTCATTTGAATGGTGTCGAGAAGGGCTCCAACGAACTGGAGTCTTTGAGATGGAAGAAGTTGTGACTTGGGAAAGTTGATCTCGAAACCCAAGTTCTGAAGAAACAAGATGGTTCGGTTTGTCGCAAGGATGACATCCGGAGAGGAAGGGCTTTTATGAGCCAGTTGTCCATATAAGGAAAGACTTGAAGACCCCGAGACCTCAAGGCTGCTGCCACTACAACCAGGCACTTGGTAAAGACTGGGAGAAGATGCCAGACAAAATGGTAGGACCTTGTATTGATAGTGGTGATTTGCCACACGAAACCTGAGGTATTTCCTGGAAGCCGGATGAATCGAGATGAGTGTAGGCTTTCTCGAGATCTAGAGAGCATAGCCAATCATTGAGATCCAGGAGCAGTTATAGAGTGGCCATAGATAGCACTCAAAATTTCTCTCTGACCAAAAACTTGAGGGCTCTGAGATCTAAAATCAGTCAGAGACCTCCCGTCTTCTTTGCTATTAAAAAATGGCGGGAGTAAAATCCTTGATTCTGCTGGTCGAGAGGCACTTCCTCAATGGCGTTGAAGGGACTGAATCTCCTGAAGAGAGGATTGAGGAGGGTTGAAAATAGACTCTCTTGGAGGATGATCTGGAGGGATGGAGATGGAGTAACCCTCCTTAATAATTTTTAGAACTCAGAGATCGGAGGTAATGAGTTTCCAACGATGGCAATAAATCTGAAGACGACATCCAATTGGCTGAGGGAGAGACTGGAGCAAGGGGATTGGAACTATGCTCTCTAGCAACAGGTCAAAAAGATTGAGTTGACTTGTTGGAAGCAGCTGGCTGAGCTTTGGGAGGATGCTACTGTTTTTGTTTCCTCTGTTGAGGTCTCACTGGAGCAGAAGCTTTAGCTGAAAAGCACCGCTAAGATGAAGAAGGTCTGAAAGGCTTCAATAAGGAGGGCTTAGATTTAGGCTTTACTAAGGTATCCCTAGAGTCTCATGAGCCATGAGTTTTTGGGTTGCAACATCTATAAAATCCCCAAAATATTCATCTCCTAAGTTGGCCAGCCTGTCCTGTAAATTGACATCCATATCAGAGACTCTGAGCCATGCCAGCCTCCGCATGGCCACAGACATGTACAAAGCCCTGGACGTGAGTTTGAAGATGTCATAAGCCGAGCGAACCAAGTACTTCCATAACTTAAGGACAGTGCTGATGAGATTTTGAAAACCTTTCAGCTTACGAGAAGGAATATGCTTTTGATATGCTGGAAACTGCTTGATGAGATGTTTAAGTAGCAGGAGAAATAGAAGTTGTAATTGACAATTCTATTGACCAAACCTGTCCATAGTACATCCCTCCCTCCCTGGAGGAACCGATGCATAAACCTTTGATGGAGTAGATTTCTAACTAAGGATTGATGCGTGAGTTGAGGTTTGTCAAATCCAACTTCTTAGGAGCCACTGGTACCGACAGGGAGGACTCACAATTCTTATAGTCTCTCTTAAGATTCCATGTAACAGCAGTTTTAGCATCTCTCGGGGAGGCTGTTCATAATCCAGTTTCCAGAAATTCTTCACTGTACTTAAGAGTCAGCCTCCAACTTCACTGATTCTTTCCTAATTGACGAATAAATCTAGAAAAGGAAAGCTTTTTAGTAAGAGAAGCTCTAGCAAGAGAATGCCTCAGACTTCAATGCCGGAGAGTCATCAGCATCAGTAGTGGAAGGTGACGGGTCAGGATTCGAGTCATCCTGTAGATCAGAATCTTGCAGGACAGAAGACCTATGCTTTGAGCCATATCAATCAGGTATCAGGGTCACTAAATGCTTGCGTTTGCGTGAGACCTTTCCGGACTTCATCAAGCTCTTGTCAAAACGTCTGGAAGACGAGCAGGAGATCGATGCATGGTTGGTCAGACTGGAACAGTGTTGAGGGTCCTTGGATCGCACCGATGGAGTATTGACGGCACCGAAATCCTGGTAACATTAGACTCGGGCTTGGCTGGTACCGGAAAGCGTTGGGAGCAGTAATTGAAAATGGTCCCCAAGTTCCTCTCAAAGCAAAACATCGAGCTTATGTTTCAAAGAAAGCACCGTCACCTGTAGCTTCGACACTTGTACCACTGGTGCTTGGACACTTTACAGAGAGGATGACTCTCATGATAAAGCACCCCTGGACAATAGGGAGAGCAGAATCTACACAGCTAGTCATGCGTGCAGAAGAAAATACAGCTAGAGGGCGCTAAACTAGCCTCTGATGTACTCTGGAGACAGAGTGAAAAACCTGGAATAGATTTCTTCTGCAGCAAATGCGAGTAGTGAAAATAATCCTATGGTCTAGACCAGGGATCTCAAAGTCCCTCCTTGAGGGCCGCAATCCAGTCGGATTTCCCCAATGAATATGCATTGAAAGCAGTGCATGCACATAGATCTCATGCATATTCATTGGGGAAATCCTGAAAACCTGACTTAATTGTGGCCGTCAAGCAGGGACATTGAGACCCCTGGTCCCCAACCCTGTCCTGGAGGACCACCAGGCTAATCTGGTTTTCAGGATAGCCCTAAGGAATATGCATGGAGCGTATTTGCATGCCAGTCACTTCCATTATATACAAATCTCTCTCGTGCATATTCATTAGGGCTGGCCTGAAAACCCGATTGGCCTGGTGGTCCTCCAAGACAGGGTTGGGGACCACTGGTCTAGAATGTCTCACCTATTGCACTGGAATAGTAGTTTCACAAAGAACTTCCATTATAGAATTCACACTTAGCAGCCTGTATCTTATTGCCTATCTTTAGGCACCATTTACTCCATGGCATCTGAGCAGCAGGGACCAGTCCAGAAGAGCTTACTTTAATTTTCTGGTGTACCATACTACAATTTATTAAGTATGTTTGAACTTTAAGGGTTAAAAATTACCAGCAGCGAGGGAAAATTATATACAACAGAAATAAAACATTCTTGATTTTATTCCACTGTTCTAAGTTTCTGAAACATGGCAATGCAAACTATGTTAACTTGGTGAAGAGGTGACAGAGTAAACCCAGCAGGATCATTTATACTGCAAGACGTTTCCATAGGGACAAGCATTCAAGAAATTCAGGCAGTGGTTGGAAAATACATTAAAATTATATTTAAAAAATGGGCAAGAAAACAATGTTAGCTCTAAGTGTGTGCCCTCTCACTACAGACCCAAGAACAATGCCAGGAGTGTTTTTGGGTTTTTTTTTTAATCCAGAAGTTGAGGCTGATACTCAGAAATTTCTGCTGGTGGTGATACCTCTGAAAAGGCACCAGAGGGCAACCTTTTAACAAACGACCTCTGAATTTTTATACTAGCAAGAGAAAATCTTATTTGACTGAAACAGGGTTACCTCATGTCCAGGTTGTCCTGGACATATCCTCCTTTCTGGCTAGTCAGCAAATCTGGCTGGATTTTACTTTGTGACAGTTTTGTCTGGGTTTTAATTGAACACCTGCAGTGTACTCCTTTCACGTCTCATGTGCTCCAGCCATGAAAGCAGAGATGCACAGCCAATGCCAACCCCTCAGAACTTCCATTGCTTCATTGGTTTCCCTCTGTGCTGTCACTGTAAAGCATAGTTACTTACCGTAACAGGTGTTATCCAGGGACAGCAGGCATATATTCTCACATGTGGGTGACGTCATCTACAGAGCCCCGATGCGGACAGCATTTCAAGCAAACTTGATTGAAGATTCAAGCTTGCTGTGCTGCACCACACATGCGTGCCTCCTGCTCCACTAGAGGGCGCATCCCCTCCTCGTGGTCTCCAGTTCACTTAACCAGCAAAGAAGCCAACCTCGGGGAGGCGGGCGGGTTGTGAGAATATATGCCTGCTGTCCCTGGATAACACCTGTTACGGTAAGTAACTGTGCTTTATCCCAGGACAAGCAGGCATGATATTCTCACATGTGGGTGACCTCCAAGCTAACTGCAAAGGGATGGAGGGAAGTTGGCAATTTAAGAAAACAGATCACGCAATACCGATTGGCCAAAACGGCCATCGCTCCTGGACAATGTATCCAGACAGTAGTGAGAGGTGAAAGTATGAACCGAAGACCACGTGGCAGCCTTGCAAATTTCCTCAATAGGCGTGGACCTGAGGAAAGCGACCGAAGCTGCCATTGCTTGGACTTTATGCCCCGTTACTCGACCATGCAGCGCGAGACCAGCCTGAGCGTAGCAAAAGGAAATACAAGCAGCCAACCAGTTGGACAAGGTGCGCTTGGAAACTGGGCGTCCCAACCGATTAGGGTCAAAGGACAAAAACAATTGAGGAACCGTTCAATGAGACTGCGTGCGTTGGAGGTAAAAAGCCAACGCTCTCTTACAGTCAAGAGTGTGGAGCGCCACCTCTCCAGGATGAGAGTGGGGCTTGGGAAAAAACACTGGCAAAACAATGGACTGATTGAGATGAAAATCAGACACCACCTTAGGCAAAAACTTAGGATGAGTGCGGAGAATCACCTTGTCATGATGGAATACAGTGAAAGGCGGGTCCGCCACCAGAGCCTGCAGCTCACTAACCCGCCGAGCGGAAGTGAGGGCAAGCAGGAAAATCACCTTCCAAGTGAGAAACTTAAGATGACATTTATCCAGAGGCTCAAACGGAGGTTTCATAAGTTGAGCCAGGACCACATTAAGATCCCAAACCACCGGGGGAGGTTTGAGAGGAGGATGAACATTCAAAAGACCCCTCATGAAACGAGAAACCAAGGGATGGAGTGAAAGAGCCTTCCCATCCAGGTGCTGATGGAAGGCAGCAATCGCACTAAGATGTACACGAATGGAATTTGTCTTCAGGCCAGAATGAGATAAATGAAGCAAATACTCCAGAACCAAAGACACAGGGACCGATACCGGGTCCTAGCGGTGAGAGGAACACCAGGACGAAAATCTAGACCATTTCTGAGAATAGCAGTCTAGTCGAGACTTTCCGAGAAGCCTCTAATACCTCCCTGACCACTGAGATACAGGGAGAGAGGTCAGGGGGAGAGAAACCAAGCAGTCAGATGAAGTGACTGAAGATTGGGATGTAACAGTGAACCCCCGACTCTGAGACAGCGAGAGGGAAATACAGGCAGAAGCAGAGGTTCCCGGACACTGAGTTGAAGTAGTAGGGAAAACCAAGGCTGACGAGGCCACCGAGGAGCAATCAAGATCAGAGTGGCCCGCACCGATTTGAGATGGACCAGCGTCCGCAGGATCAGGGGGAAAGGCGGAAACGCGTACAGGAACCTTCCCTCCCAATCCAGTTGGAAGGCGTCGGCCTCGAGACGATCCGGGGAGTACATCCGGGAGCAAAAGAGAGGCAGTTTGTGATTGAGGGGGGAGGCGAACATATCTATCTGATGTGTCCCCCACCTGTCGAACACTTGTCACAAGACCTGAGAATGCAGGGACCACTCGTGCGGCTGGAGGAGGCGACTGAGCTTGTCCGCCAGACAATTTTTCTCTCCTTGTATGTAGACCGCTCGAAGGAAGATGTTGTGGGACACCGCCCACTCCCAGAGACGGAGAACTTCCTGACAGAGGGACCAGGACCCTGTCCCACCTTGTTTGTTGACATAATACATCGCCACCTGGTTGGCCGTACGGACGAGAACCACCTGGTCGTGAAGTAGATGATGAAAGGCCACAGCGGCGAGATAGATGGCCCGGAGCTCCAGCACGTTGATGTGACAGCGACGGTCCTCTGCTGACCACATCCCCTGAGTGCGTAGACCATCCAGATGAGCCCCCCAAGCATACTCCGACGAGTCCGTGGTGAGGACCTTGTGGTGTGGAGGGGCGAGAAAGAGTAAACCGTTGGAAAGATTCGAAGAGTCGGCCCACCAACGGAGCGATTCTTGCAAGGAAGGAGTCACTGTCACGGGACGGTTGATCGGGTCTCGATCCTGACGCCACTGAGAGGCCAAGGTCCATTGCGGAATCCGCAGATGGAGATGGGCGAAGGGAGTGACATGGACGGTAGAGGCCATGTGGCCCAAAAGTGTCATCATTTGTCGTGCTGGGACCGAGTCCAGCATCGAGATTTGTCGGCTCAGATTTACCAATGCCTCCAGACGCGGAGGGGGAAGGAAGGCACGAGGACGAACCGTGTCCAGCACGGCCCTGATGAACTGTAAGGACTGAGAGGGGCACAGTTGGGATTTCGGGAAGTTTACCTCGAATCCAGACCTTGAAGGTAAATAATAGTCTGTCTGGTCGCTGAGATAACCCCCTCCCTGGACGGGGCCTTGATTAGCCAGTCGTCCAGGTAGGGGAATACCTGGAGACCCTGGGAACGCAAGGCAGCTGCGACCACCACGAGACACTTTGTGAATACCCAAGGAGACGAGGCCAGTCCAAAGGGGAGGACCCGATATTGTAGATGCAGGTCTCCCACCTGAAAGCGCAGGAATCTGCGATAAGCGGGATGCACCGGAACATGTGTGTAGGCCTCCTTCAGATCGAGGGAGCAGAGCCAATCACCCTCGTCGAGCAGATGGTAAAGAATCGGAAGGGAAAGCATTCGAAACTTTTCCCGTACCAGAAACTTGTTGAGGCGTCTCAGGTCCAGAATCGGGCGCAGATCTCCCGTCTTCTTCGGTACCAGGAAGTAACGGGAGTAAAACCCTTGCCCCCGTTGGCAGGGGGTACCACTTCCACCGCCCGCAGGCGAAGAAGGTCTCGAGCCTCCGAGAGAAGGAGGGGCAACTGCGCCTGATTGGGTGGACAAGCGCTCAGAGGGCTGTCGGGAGGGATCTCCCGAAAGTTGAGAGAGTACCCGGATGAGATCACGCCAAGGACCCAAGCGTCCGACGTGATGGACTCCCGAGGGTAAAAGACTCGCAGGTGTCCCCCGATGGGAAGAAGGCCTGACAGAGGCGCGGAGAGGGCCAGCCCCCATCCGCGCATCCCGTCAAAAGGACGGAGACGGCTTGGCAGGGGCAGTCGGCTGGGATTTCGACAATGCCCTAGAATGAGCCTGTTGATGCCGAGGTGGAGGCCTAGAGAAAGCCGGGGTGGACTTTTGTGGGTAGCGGCGAGGCGTGCCCCGTAGGCGACGAGAAGCGGCCGGCTTGGACTTCGGGCGCACGAGGGAGGCAAACGACCGCTCATGCTCCGATAAGCGTTTCGTAGCCGCTTCAATAGTGTCGTCAAAGAGTTCCTTACCGACACAGGGAAGGTTAGCCAACCGGTCCTGGAGGTTGGGGTCCATGTCGACCAGGCGCAGTCACGCCAGCCGGCGCATGGCCACAGCAAAGGCAGCGACTCTCGAGGAAAGCTCAAAACCGTCGTAAGCTGCATGAAACAGGTGGAGACGGAGGTTAGAAAAATCCTCTAGGAGGCCAAAAGCCCCTTGGCGAGAGGATGGCAAATCCATCGTGAAGGTGCTCAACAGCCCAAGCAGATGTTTAAGATAAGATGAAAAAGTGAAAGTGTAGTTCAGCACTCTAGAGGCCATCATAGAGTTCTGATACAGACGGCGGCCGAATCTGTCCAGGGTCCTGCCCTCGCGACCCGGAGGGACCGCAGCGGAGACCCGGGAGGGGTGAGCCTTTTTCAATGAAGATTCCACCAACAGCGATTGGTGAAAGAGCTGTGGCTGCTCAAACCTCGGACAGGGTACCGTACGGTATTTCAACTCCATTTTAGATGGGACAGCCGTCACCATGTAAGGAGTCTCGAGGTTCCTAATAAAGGTTTGCCGGAGCACAGGGTTCAACGGCAGCCTGAGGGACTCTCGGGGTGGAGAGGGCATATCCAGCTCCGCCAGGTACTCCTTGGAATACCTCGAGTCCGATAGTAGGTCCAAGTCAAGGGCGCGTCCCATGTCCTGGACGAACCTTGTAAAAGAAGGGCGGGACGTTCCCGTAGCCCCTTGTGGGGACGGGGAACGAGACCTGCGTCTTGCCGAAAAGGAAGGAGAGGCTTCCCTTGAGTAGCGAGGCTCACGCTCAGACCCTCTATCTGAGACCGGACAAACGCTGTGAAAGCGCTCCAAGGTCGAGGACCTGCGCCGCCTCGAGGAACCCCTCGGGGACGCCGCCGGGGTAAG
Organism: Geotrypetes seraphini; assembly: GCF_902459505.1. Classification (NCBI taxonomy): domain Eukaryota; kingdom Metazoa; phylum Chordata; class Amphibia; order Gymnophiona; family Dermophiidae; genus Geotrypetes; species Geotrypetes seraphini. Next base: position 513,724,589 of record NC_047084.1, on the reverse strand, counting down.
AGGCACCAACCGACGGCGGGCCGGAGACCTCTCCCCGAACTCCCTCGGCGAAAGCCTGGAGCCTCGGACCAGATCCCCGGACCGAGGGGGAGTCAACAAGAGCCGAGAGTTGGTGAGCGATAACTCCGCCACCTTCAGCCGCCCTCCGGAGCGAGGTGTCGGGGAGCGACCCCGCAGTGGAGGTGAGCTCCGGGGTTTCTTCAAACAACGTTTCGCCCCGCGGAGCCCCGTGGGGGAAGAACGGCTCGAGGACCTCGGCGAGGAATCCGAGGAGGACGAGAGGCGTCGAGATCGGCACATCTTGCTCCGAGGTACTTCGACGCGAGGCTCAGGCTGGTCCGGCGCACGCGAGGTCGGGGCCGGATTAAGGTGAGCGAGGGCCACGGACAGCTCCGACGATATCATCGTCCGGAGCATGTCTTGAAAAACCGGCACGGACAGCATCGAAGGCATGTCCGAGGCCGTAGTGCACTCCACCGGGGGCGACCTCGTATCAGAGTATTCCCGTGTGGTGGAGGCACGGCCCGAAGATTTGGAGGATTTTGCCAGGACCGAAGGCAAGGAGGTCCCACCATGCCCGGCCGGCGTCCCCGAGGCTGGCTTCTTCGCTGGTGCGGAACCTGAGGAAGGAAGAGGGGACTTACCCGGAGCCGAGGACTTAAGGGAACCCAAGGTCTTCGGGGTCGAGTCTCAAGGCGGGGCCGAGGGAGCCAGGGCCGAGGTCAAGGCCGGGGCCGAAGGACTTCTTGGCTCCGCGGAAAAAATGAACTGGAGACCACGAGGAGGGGATACGCCCTCTAGTGAAGCAGGAGGCACGCATGCGTGGTGCAGCACAGCAAGCTTGAATCTTCAATCAAGTTTGCTTGAAATGCTGTCCGAATCGGGGCTCCGTAGATGACATCACCCACATGTGAGAATAATAATAATAATAATAACAGCTTATATACCGCAATACCGTGAAGTTCTATGCGGTTTACAAAAGATTAAGCAAATGTGCTATTAGAACCAACCTCCCCTTCCCCCCCCCCCCCCGTATCCCTAGTGCCAGTCTGACCCCCCCTTCCCCCCAGATACAGAGTGCCAGGACACAGTGCCTGCTTGCTACTGTGACTTCTGACCTCAACTGGTGCTGGCAAGCGTGAGAGGCTAACTCCAATACAATTACACACAAGCTACGTTTTCACCTTCAATAATCTTCTGTTAGTCCCTGGAGGATTCAGTATGCTAGGTGTTCAATCCCTTCTCGCAATCTAGAATTGCAGAAATCCAATCACTTTTCTGAGCACATGCTTCTCCCATCTCAGAGAAAGAGCCCCCTACAGTTTTCAATTTCCGCAAGGGTTACCACTCTTCTGGACCTGATGCTCATACTGTCTTTCCAGTCACCTGTATCTTGGCAAGGCATCTTTCGGAGCTTCAAGCTCTTTCATGTGGAGACCCTTTCTCTATTACAGACGCTAGAGTTAAACACTTAGCATACTGAATCCAGAAGGAACGTAACAAAAATTGCATTATAAGAGGAGAGTGAGCGGCTGCTTCCTCCTTCAGTGTTGGCCTAGAACCAATTGTATGTTAATCAGCGGGGTTCACAAGCAATCAGAGCTCTAGCCAAAGGAAGAAACAGCCCAATATGCATGTGTTCTCTCTTCCTCTTATAGTGCGACTTCAGTGGGGAAGAACAGTACAGCTGTTGCCTTCCTGTGCATACAAGTGCACAGTAACCTTGCCCTGCCCATGTAGTCTAGGTCTGGTTGTAGTAAAGCAAGGTAGCTAGCCAATGAAAAGATCCTACAGAAGATGTTCCTTCAAACACTGCCCCGACTTACCCTTATCAGAGGAAAGTTTATGGAAAATAACCACAAGACCGAAAGAGAAAAGCAAAAGGTACTTACAGTCACATGAAAAATTAGGAGTTGTATCAGTAGGAATGTACAGTCTGCTCCAATTGTGGAACACTGGTATGAAAAGATTCACTGCATTGATGATTTAACATTTTTTGTATTAAAAGTGATTCGTACTAGGTGGAGGGGAGGGGATTTGGATCTTTTACTTATGAGAGAGTAACAACGTTTTATTCATAATTATAATACCATTAGTCCAGTAGGCAGGCCCCACACCACCTTAAATCATCCCCCATACCACGTCTCCCCAGTACCATAAATCATCCCCCACGTACCGCCCAGTACCTTTAAATTCCATCCCAGCCCCCCAATCATCACTTTTATATACCCCTGAGCACATTTAAATTCAATCCCAGCCCCCCAGCACCTTTAAATTCCAACCCAGACCCCCCCGGTACCTTTCAATGTTGGAGGTCAGTGGATGGCTGCTTGTTGGGGTCCGCGCCGCACAAGCGCGCTAATGCCTGGGCCCGGACATTTCCCTAATTGGGCCGTCGCTGGTGTTTCGTAGGGCTGCTGCCTGCTGATTATCAGCACGTCGGGGCCAGCAGCGCACAAGCGCGCTGCTGTGTGGGCGGGCGTCACTTCTGAATGGCTGCCTCAGTAAAACTGAGCAGCCATTCAGAAGTGGAGCCTGCACACGCAGCATCGTGCTGCTGCCCCGACATGCCAGTAATCAGCAGGCAGCAGCCCAGCGAAGCACCAGCAACTGGCACAATTAGGGCAGTATTAGGGCCCAGGCATTAGCGCGCTTGTGCGCCGCAGGCCCCAACAAGCAGCAGGCAGCCGTCCACCGACCTCAAACTTTGAAAAGTACCGCTGGGGTTACTTTTTTTTTTTGTATATTTGCTTGTTAAGACGCACCCTTATTTCTGCCCACTTTTTTGGGGGAAAAAAGTGCATCTTATGGAACGAAAAATACGGTACTAATATACACAAATGAAATCCTAAGATGCCAAACTCTACATATGCAGTACAACACCAGAAAAATAGAAAGAATAATTTCTTCCTGAACAGTGCAAACTATAGACAGCAAATATAAATTCTCAAAAGTGACATTTCAAATCACTTAGGGCTAGATTCACTAAGTCCACTGATCATGTCCCGACCACTTAATGACCCCAATCAAATTCACTAACCTCTGTGCCGATCATCCTCTGATCTGCGCATGCAAATGAGGTGAAACGGCATACAAAGTAGGAAAGACGCGATTCACTAAACTAAAGAAGGCACACCGACTGGACTGGCTGATCCAAAAACAAGCGACTGGTGAGGATCAGTCGCTTGAGCAAAAACCCCTGCTCTCTGCCCTGACTCTCTTGCTCACCTGCCCCACAACTCTTTTTTGCTGGCCACACTGCTCTCTGTCCCGATTCTCCTGCTTGCTACCCCACTGTCCCCACTCTCTGCCGACTTCAGTAAAGCATTTCCTGCTCTCTGCCACGATTCTCCTGCTTGCCACCCTTCCCTGCAGCGCGAGCCTGTGGTTTTAACCCGCTTTATACTCGTGGGTTAAAACCACAGGCTCGAGAGTAAAAAGTAAAAAAATAAAGCACGGACAGCAAAGCAGATGGTCTGAGCATGCATCGGGATCGCTCTCCAGCGATCCATGTCATCGGTGAGGGGCTTGCCTCCGATCACCTCCATTTGCATGAGGGCACGTTGTGGATTAGTCGGCCTGACTCGGATTGCCCATGGATCAGTGGGCTTAGTGAATCTAGCCCTAAATTGAAAATAAAATAATTTTCCCTACCTTTGTTGTCTGGCAATTTTATTTTTATAATCATCTTTTCCCAGGCTCTGGTTGCACTTCTTCCGTCTGAGCTCTTAATTGTGTTTCCAAGGCTTCCTTATTCATTTTTTTTTCCCTCTTTGGCATTAACTTTTAACATTCAACTTTTACATTTTTCTGTGTCTTCCCTTCCCATCTATCCACATGTACCATCATCTCCTTTCTTCTCTTATTCCCATCTTTTCTTAAAGAACATTTCTTGCATCTCTCTTACCATCCCTATGCAGCATCTCCTCCCTCTTTCCCCTTCCTCTCCATCTGCGACAGCCTCTCCTGCACTACACTGAGCCCCCTGGCTGCCCATCAATAAGCTTTATGTCTTCAAGGGCCTCACACTGGCCTACAAAAACTTCCACCACAAACCACCAGGATATGTATCTGCCAAACTGCAACCTTATACACCTAGCCATTCCCTTTGCTCAGAAAACAAGAAACGTCTCAGCATACCCTCTGGAAGATCCCCCCTACTAGAAACAGCACGCAAGCGCTCTTATACCCACTTCTTCCCCAAACTATGGAACTTGCTGCACATGCAGATCAGGTCTTTGGATAGCCTGATGAACTTCAGGAAATGAAAGCAATAAAAACCTCTCTTCCAATGACACAACCACAGACCCAATACTCTATATGTGGACTAAAGATCTATAAGTGAAATGACTCGTTATGCATGTACTCTCTGTGATCATTCATTGTATGACGCCTGATTGCCTTGCCTGATTTACTCTGCTCTTATGTGTTGTAGATAAGTTCCCTACTGTTTTTGAAACTATGTACATTGCTGTTGCAACCTGTCCCGAGCTTTCTGGGAGGACGGGCTATAAAACTAAATAAATAAATAAAATGGATAGTAATTCAAGAGTCACACAGAACACATTTGACAATTTATTAATTTCTGCCAATTAAGCAGCCCTGGAAGTAACAGACTAAATATAAATCTTAACAAGTATTATCCTCCCTTTTTTTAATTATAGTCTATACATGAAATAAATAGGAGTTAGGTTTTAACTTTGTTGCTCTATGCCCCAACCATATAGTCTAACTGGCTCTTCATTTTTACACCGAGTACATTGTCCAAACAGTCTTACTTACTAGTGTTACAATAGTTGATATATAGATCAAATGCAGAAAAACAATTAAACAATTTGCAACAGTTTGATTCTTTAGTCCCAGGGCAAGGCTGAGATATGATAGAGTTAATATTTTCAAAATTAAATGCCATAGAAGAGTAAGTAGCCAAAAATTATAAATGAGCACTCTTTCAATAACTAAAGATCACAAAAGTTTAATATGTTTACCACTTAGGAAATTGCATCTTCAGAATCATTTGTGCACAGCAATTAAAAATGATTTACATTAATTGCAGCTGTTATATAGAAACCTGAATCATTTCCAGTGGCTATAGAAGAAATTTAAGTAACTCAAAAGTAACATACATGCAAATGAATAAGCTTTATTAAAGAAATAAAATTCAATACTTCTACAGATGACATTCAAGAAAGAAACTGCACAAAGCAACTTTTTTTTTTTTTAAACCACAGTAGTAAGCTATTTGCAACTGCCAATAACTGAGCTCTGTTGCTGTGAAGAATACAGCTCATGCACAGATGGATGAATGATTTGTACATTAAGTATTCACTGAATACCAATATATATTTGAAGTCCCCAAGAGATTCAAGTGAAGATCCAGAAAGCAGTTCATTTTTGTTGGTCTTTTGGAAGGGGTCGTCTGAAGAGAAGTATATGAGGTTCTAGAGAGAAACAAACAACAATTTTTATAGTTTTACAGGCAATAAAAATATTAACTTTATAAATAAATGCCAGCATGGCATTGTCTGACAAAGCAAGTTGCTTACCTATAAAAGGCATTCTTTAGATAGCAGGATTAAATCCAAGAATACAAGTGGGTGTTAAGAGTGTGCCAGGATGTATAGCTCTCAGAATTAGTATAAGTTCTAAGTCTATGTGCAGCAGTCACCTGTTCCCTTGGTTAGTGTAAAAGATCAGGAAAAACTTAATAGGTGGGAGGAATTTTATGTTCGATTAATCATGTCCGCGTAGAAAGAGAATACAGTGGCACCTCGGTTTACAAGTGCACCGGTTTGCGAGTGTTTTGCAAGACGAGCAAAACATTCGCAAAATCGGCACCTCGGAAACCAAGCATGGCTTGATTTACGAGCGCCCCCCCCCCCTCCCCGCGATCTGGCACTCCCCCGCCGCTTACTGTCATCTGGGCACCGGCATGTCCTGTGTGTTGGTGCCAGTGCCCGAAGATCGGCCTCCTCTTCTTGCTGAGCCTTGAGCATCTGCGCATGCTCAAGGCCTGCAAGTTCACGGAGAGAATGTGAACTCGCAGGCCTTGAGCATGCGCAGATGCTCAAGGCCCAGCAAGAAGAGGAGGCCGATCTTTGGGCACCGGCACCAATGCACAGGACATGCCGGTGCCCAGATGACAGTAAGCAGCAGTGGGGGGGTGCCCAATCGTGGCGTGGGGGGGGGGGAACGTATCAAAGCGAGTTTCCATTATTTCCTATGGGGAAACTCGCTTTGATAAACGAGCATTTTGGATTACGAGCATGCTCCTGGAACGGATTATGCTCGTAATTCAAGGTACCACTGTATTTACTCAATGTTCTATTCCATTCTCCCAGGAGAACACAGAACAGTTTACATTAATTTATTCAAGCAATCTAGCATTTTTTTCCATCTGTCCCAGTGGGCTCACAATCTATCTAATGTACCTGGGACAATTGGGGGGGGGGGGGGAATCAGGTGACCTGTCCGGGGTCACAAGGAGCAGCATCGATTTGATTATGTACTTACCCTGGTAAGCTTTTCCAATTTGAAACTGGAACAATGGGTTATAGTAGGGCATCAAAAAGGGGCATACGTTAGATTTAGTATTGACTTCTCATGGTATGGGAAAGCAATGTTACTTACCGTAAAGCAATGTTACTTACCGTAACAGTTGTTATCCAGGGACAGCAGGCAGCTATTCTCACTAGTGGGGGTGATGTCATCAGACGAGCCCCGGTACGGACGTCTCACAAGCACGTGTTGCTTGTAGAAACTTAAAGTTTCTAGATGCCCGCACCGCGCATGCGCCGGTGCCTTCCTACCCGGAGATCCGGGCGTGTCTCCTCAGTTCAGGTAGCTAGCCTGAGAAGCCAACCCAGGGGAGGTGGGTGGGACGTGAGAATAGCTGCCTGCTGTCCCTGGATAACAACTGTTACGGTAAGTAACATTGCTTTATCCCAGGACAAGCAGGCAGGTATTCTCACTAGTGGGTGACCTCCAAGCTAACCTCAGTGGGATGGAGGGGGAGTTGGCGACTTAAGAGAATAAATTTTTCAATACTGTTTGGCCAAACTGTCCATCCCGTCTGGAGAGGGTATCCAGACAATAATGTGAGGTGAATGTGTGAACCGAGGACCAGGTGGCAGCCTTGCAAATTTCCTCGATTGGTGTTGATCTGAGGAATGCTACTGAGGCTGCCATTGCTCTGACCTTATGGGCTGTGACCTTACAGGGAAGTGATAATCCAGCCTGGGCATAGCAGGAAGAGATACAAGCCGCCATCCAATTAGAGATGGTGCGCTTTGATACGGGTCTTCCCAACTTGTTAGGATCGAAGGAGACAAAAAGTTGAGGAGTGGTTCTGTGTGGCTTGGTGCGATCCAGGTAGAAAGCCAAGGCACGTTTACAGTCTAGAGTGTGGAGGGCCGATTCTCCGTGGTGAGAATGAGGCTTAGGGAAGAATACTGGAAGTACAATGGATTGGTTGAGATGAAATTCGGAGACCACCTTAGGCAGGAATTTCGGGTGAGTGCGGAGGACCACCTTGTCATGGTGGAATACTGTGAATGGTGGGTCCGCCATCAATGCCTGGAGTTCGCTGACTCTGCGAGCGGACGTAAGGGCTACAAGGAAAAGCACTTTCCAGGTGAGATACTTCAGAGGGGCCCTGTTGAGTGGTTCAAACGGGGGCTTCATGAGGTGAGAAAGGACTACATTGAGGTCCCAAACTACTGGGGGTGGTTTGAGAGGAGGGTTAACATGGAAGAGTCCTTTCATAAATCTGGCGACCACCGGATGGGCCGAGAGGGGTTTCCCTTGTAGAGGCTGGTGGAACGCCGCAATAGCGCTCAGGTGGACTCGTATGGATGTGGACTTGAGCCCAGATTGAGATAGGTGTAGGAGATAATCCAGCACGGAGGATAAGGAAGCTCGCTGAGGTTCCTTTGACTTAGAAACACACCATGAGGAGAATCTGGTCCATTTCTGGGAGTAGCATTGTCGAGTGGTGGGCTTCCTGGAAGCCTCCAAGACCTCCCTCACTTCTTGTGAGAATTGGTGAGGGGTTACGTTGAGAGGAACCAAGCTGTCAGGTGGAGAGACTGCAGGTTGGGATGAAGTAGTGATCCTTGATGTTGAGTAAGTAGTGAAGGAAACACTGGAAGTGGTACTGGTTCCCTGCTGCTGAGTTGAAGTAGGAGGGAGAACCAAGGTTGTCTGGGCCACCGAGGAGCTATTAGAATCATGGTGGCCCGTTCGAGTTTCAGCTTGACCAGAGTCTTCTGGATCAGCGGGAATGGTGGGAACGCATATAGAAATCGTTTCCCCCAGTTCAGTAGAAAAGCATCTGCCTCGAGGCGATGAGGAGTGTAGATCCTGGAGCAAAACTGAGGCAGTTTGGCGTTGTGGGGAGCCGCAAAGAGGTCTATCTGAGGCGTCCCCCATTGCGTGAAGATTTGGTGGAGGGGGTTGGAATGGAGAGTCCATTCGTGCGGCTGTAGCAGACGGCTTAGTTTGTCTGCTAAGACGTTGTTCTCCCCCTGGATGTATACTGCTCTGAGTAGGGCGTTGTGGCGCACCGCCCAGTCCCAGACTCGTAGAGCTTCCTGGCAAAGGAGGGCCGAGCCCGTGCCTCCTTGCTTGTTGATATAATACATGGCGGCCTGATTGTCTGTGCGAATGAGGATTACCATGTCGTGGGGTAGGTGTTGGAAAGCTTGGAGCGCATTGAAGATGGCTCTGAGTTCCAATAGATTGATTTGGTGTAGTCTTTCCGCACTGGTCCAGAATCCTTGGGTGCGGAGACCCTCCAGGTGGGCCCCCCATGCGTAGTTCGACGAATCGGTTGTGAGAACTTTCTGATGGGGGGGAGAGTGCATCAGCAAACCTCTGGATAGATTCGAAGAGGTCATCCACCAAAGTAGAGACTGCCGAAGAGCAGGTGTGACTACGATGCGTTTGGATAGTGGATCGGATGTCTGATTCCACTGTGATGACAGGGTCCACTGGGGGATCCTGAGGTGGAGTCTGGCAAAGGGTGTCACGTGTACTGTGGAGGCCATATGGCCCAGAAGCACCATCAGTTGTCTCGCCGGTAGGGTTTGGCGAGTAGCCACCGACTGGCAGAGATAAAGAAGAGACTCCATGCGTTGCCGAGGCAGGAATGCTCGGAGTCGGGTGGTGTCCAGGACCGCTCCGATGAAGGGGAGGGTCTGGGTGGGTTGTAGATGAGACTTGGAGAAGTTGATCTCGAAACCCAAATTCTGGAGGAAGTAGGTTGTAGCCAAGGCCGCCGAAGTGACCTCTGGGGCTGACGGGGCCTTGATGAGCCAGTCGTCGAGGTAGGGGAACACCTGTAGACCCCTGTCCCGGAGTGCTGCGGCCACTACCACCAGGCACTTTGTGAAGACTCTGGGGGACGAAGATAGGCCGAATGGTAGCACTCGATACTGTAGGTGCAGATTTCCCACCCGAAATCTGAGGAACTTTCGGGAGGCCGGGTGAATGGGGATGTGAGTGTAGGCCTCCTTGAGGTCCAGGGAGCATAACCAGTCGTTCTGCTCCAGGAGGGGGTATAGAGAAGCCAAAGTCAACATGCGGAACTTCTCTTTGACCAGGAACTTGTTGAGGGCCCGAAGGTCTAAAATGGGTCGCAGGTCGCCCGTTTTCTTCGGGACGAGGAAGTACCGGGAGTAAAACCCTCGGTTCAATTGGTCTGACGGGACCGGCTCGACGGCCCGAAGCTGAAGTAAGGTTTGGACTTCCTGAAGAAGAAGGGCGGTCTGCGTCGAGCTTGAAGGATACTCTCTTGGGGGATGGTCCGGGGGGACCCGGTGGAATTGAAGAGAGTATCCTTCTTTTATGATGGAGAGGACCCATAGGTCCGTGGTTATGGCCTCCCATCGGTGGTAAAAAAGATGGAGGCGGCCCCCTATGGGAGAGGCCGAGGTTATGCTCCCGGGGGGGGCGTCAAAAGGGCTGGGGAGCCTTAGGTACAGCCGGTGGCTGAGGTTTTTGCTGAGACTTCTGGGGAGGTTGTCTCTTCGCAGGCTGTCTCGCAGCGGGCGTTTGTCTGGGCATGTAACGCCGCTGGTAAATCAGGGGTGGCCTGGAAGGTCGAGACTGTTGAGGTTTGGGTTTGGGCCGCAGGATGGATTGAAAGGATTTTTCATGATCCGACAGCTTCTTGGTAACAGTTTCGATAGACTCATCGAACAGGTCAGCTCCAGCACATGGTACGTTGGCGAGTCTATCCTGTAGGTTGGGATCCATATCGATAGTACGGAGCCATGCCAGGCGACGCATAGCTACCGCGCTTGCGGCGGCGCGTGCCGAGAGTTCGAATGCATCGAAGGAGGATTGCATCAGCTGGAGGCGCAATTGGGAGAGGGAGGCTACCACTTCCTCGAACTCGAATCGAGCTTGGTTGTCTATAAACGGAGTGAACTTGCGGAGCACCGGCAAGAAGAACTCCAGATAGGAAGAGAAAAAGAAGTTGTAGTTTAGCACCCGTGACGCCATCATGGAATTTTGGTAGAATTTTCTACCAAATTTATCCATCGTTCTCCCCTCTCGGTCCGGTGGTACAGAGGCGTAGACCTGGGAGGGATGAGAGCGTTTAAGAGAGGACTCGACCAGTAGGGATTGGTGGGAGAGTTGAGGGCCCTCGAACCCTTTATGGTGCACGATGCGGTATCGAGCATCGAGTTTGCTGGGGATCGCCGGTATGGAATACGGCGTTTCGAAGCACTGCATGAAGGTCTGGTCCAGTAATTTATGCAAGGGGAGCCGAAGCGACTCCGTTGGAGGGTTAGGTAAATGCATGGTGTCCAGATACTCTTTGGAGTATCTGGAGCCCGTGTCAAGGGTCACATCCAGATCATCCGCCATTTGTCGGAGGAATGATGAGAAGGACAATTGTTCCGCCAGCGTCGGTCTGTGGGACGGGCTGGAGGAGGATGAGGCCTCTAGGTCCGTGGACATCGGGGAGTGACAAGGAGAATCGGGCACCGGTGCCTCGTACTCCGGGCCCCTCGGAGGGGACACCTCTGATGAGGAGTATCCCCTACGTTGCAGTTTTTTCTGCGGTGACACCTCCGAATGGCGTGAGGAGTGCCAGGATGAGTGTCTCGATCGGTGCCCGTCTCGGTGGCGGGACGGGGATCGGGATCGTCTGTGCATCGCATGGTCTCCCGAGGCCCCCAAATGGATGGGGCTGGAAGCGGTGGATCGTAACTGGGTTTGCGATGCGGGTTCTTGCGATGCTACCCAAGTCTGGTAAGGAGTACGGAAGAACTCTTCCTGACTATGCCCAGGGCTTCGATTATCGATCGGAGGTCTGGTCCCATGTTGGCGCGGGGGCGTAATGGGTTCTAATGGCGGCATATCGGTAAGCGATGCTTGCCGCGTGGGCATCGCCGCCCTCCCCCGTTCGTCCTCGTCGGTTGTCGAGGTCGAACGGTGTGGGGGAGGAGGAGGGGGCGGACCGCCCCTTTGGATCGGTGCCGGGAGGTCACCCTGTATGGCAGCGATGAGCCCGGGTCCGATGGTCTGCATGAGCTCAATGAATTGAGCTTCCAGCACGGACCGTAGCGAAGCCGATAAGGAGGGATCCGCACCGAAAGGGGGTCCTCCTGCACGGACATCGCGCTCCTTCGAGGCCGAGTGCTTCTGCTTAGTAGCTTTCGGCACTTTGATGACCATTGGTGGCACTGTGGAAGGAAGAGGTACCTGAACCGAGGAGACCGGGGCAGGCACCGACGTCGAGCTCGTGGAAGGTGTCGGGGCGAGCGATGCCGGTTTCACCACGCTCGATGCAGGAGGGGGTCGATGCCGGTTTTGCCCGAACCGGGGAGGTATCGGATGAAGTGGAGGCTGAGGGATCCTTAGCTGCGTCCATCTTGAACATCGATTCCCACAATAGGCAACGCCGCTTGAATGAGCGTGCCGTCAGGGTAGAGCAAGGCCTGCACGATTTCGGGATGTGGTCAGGGCCCAAACACTGCAAACAGCGCCAGTGAGGGTCCGTGAGTGAAATCGCGCGTTGGCACTTGCTGCACTTTTTAAACCCGGTGATTGGCCGGGACATAGGCCGGAAAATCTCCGCCGCAAGGTCGAAACCAGTGGGCCTAAGCCACGTGGCTGGCCCGTTCGACCCGCCGGAGGAAATAATCTTCTTTTTTTTTTTTTTTTTTTATCGAAAAGAAAAGAACTGTTAACTGTAATTAAAAGAAAGCGAAAACGCGGACAAGGAAGGCAAATTTAACTGAATTCAGCTAGCGCATGATGAAGTTGAACTTCTCAGCTCCGCGGAAAAGAAAGAACTGAGGAGACACGCCCGGATCTCCGGGTAGGAAGGCACCGGCGCATGCGCGGTGCGGGCATCTAGAAACTTTAAGTTTCTACAAGCAACACGTGCTTGTGAGACGTCCGTACCGGGGCTCGTCTGATGACATCACCCCCACTAGTGAGAATACCTGCCTGCTTGTCCTGGGATAACAGTTGTTATCCAGGGACAGCAGGCAGCTATTGTCACTAGTGGGTGATGTCATCCGACGGAGCCCCGATACGGACATCTTGCAAGCATGTCTTGCTTGAAGAAACTCAGAAGTTTCGAGATGCCCGCACCGCGCATGCGCCAGTGCCTTCCCGCCCGATGCTCCGGGCGTGTCTCCTCAGTTCAGGTAGCTAGCAGAGAAGCCAACCCAGGGAAGGTGGGTGGGACGTGAGAATAGCTGCCTGCTGTCATTGCATACATTAATTCATGCCTTTGTATTGTCAAAGTTAGATTATGGTAATTTAGTGTATGCAAGCATTGGGTTGGGACAGTTGAAGCGTTTGCAAACAGTACAGAAAGCAATGTTACTTACCGTAACAGTTGTTATCCAGGGACAGCAGGCAGCTATTCTCACTAGTGGGTGACGTCATCCAACGGAGCCCCAATGCGGACATCTCACAAGCATACTTGCTTGTAGAAACTCTTAGAAGTTTGAGTTGCCCATACCGCGCATGCGCAAGTGCCTTCCCGCTGCACCGGGCGCATCTCCTCAGTTCAGATAACTAGCAGAGAAGCCAACCCAGGGAAGGTGGGTGGGATGTGAGAATAGCTGCCTGCTGTCCCTGGATAACAACTGTTACGGTAAGTAACACTGCTTTATCCCAGGACAAGCAGGCAGGTATTCTCACTAGTGGGTGACCTCCAAGCTAACCCAAATGAGATGGTGGAAGAGTTGCCAACTTAGGAGAATAAATTTTGCAATACTGTTTGGCCAAACTGTCCATCCCGTCTGGAGAAAGTATCCAGACAATAATGAGAAGTGAAGGTATGAACCGAGGTGAAAACAAGAAAACGCAATGTGAGCCAACGATAATGAGCCCAAAAAAACCTCAAAACCGCAGGCACAGAAGGCACAAGTGAAGGAACTTCGCGCAGAGAGTCGAAGATAGACTTCTCAGCTCCGCGGAAGAGAAAGAACTGAGAAGACGCGCCCGGTGCATCGGGCGGGAAGGCACTCGCGCATGCGCGGTGTGGGCAATTCGAAACTTCTAAGAGTTTCTACAAGCAAGTATGCTTGTGAGATGTCCGCATCGGGGCTTCGTTGGATGACGTCACCCACTAGTGAGAATACCTGCCTGCTTGTCCTGGGATAATACTGCAATTAGATTACTAGGCTGGGTGTTTATTCGTGATCATGCGGCACCTTTGTATTTAAAATTCCATTGGTTACCAATAGAATTTAGGATCAAATTTAAGATCTTAACGTTAGCACATAGAGCATTAGTCCAGTTACAGCCTTCATATCTTTCTAATTTGGTGCTATTCTACGCCCCAAGGCGTTTATTATGATCTCTGAATGACAATAGGGTAGTCGTTCCTTATATTTCGAGGGCACATCTTGCATCGACTAGAGATTGTGCATTTTTTTTATTTGGTTCCACAATTATGGAATAGTCTGCCCATAGACTTAAGAAAAGAAGAATCATAAATTTTAAGACACTTAAAAGCACATTTTTTCCCAGTTGGCTTTCTCAACTTAGAACAGAGTTTCGGATTGTGATCTGTGTTTTATTGTTTTACTATTAGAATTGTTACTGTTGAGATATTTGCTATTTTATGAGGGGGGGAGAAAAAGGAGAAATTAGGTTCTTACCTGTTAATTTACTTTCTTTTAGCTTCTCCAGACCAGTAGAGGTTAATCTTTACGAATGGGTATATATCCAATCATGACCAGCAGGTGGAGACTGAAAACAAAACTGTGGGACAGTATATACTATACTCCCTTCTCTATTTCCCTCAGTCTGCCGAATAGCCAAGCAGAACCAAGAACTGGAAAGACAGAAAGAAAACTACACTCCGAATAGGAGTAACAAGTAACATACCCAAATGCTGTTGGAAAATGCAGAGGAGAAATACCCGAAGGAAAAATGTCCCCACAGCTCGCCAGCTAAGCCAGCCGAGCCACAGCCGCTGTTCTTTAATTCTTCCCGGCCCTAGAAAAATACTAGAACCCGCAGCAAAAAACAAACTGCCCGCGAAACAGCCCCAACAACAACAACAGACAGGGTGGGGACCTCTACTGGTCTGGAGAAGCTAAAAGAAAGTAAATTAGCAGGTAAGAACCTAATTTCTCCTTCTTTAGCACTCTCCAGACCAGTAGAGGTTAATCTTTACGAATGGGACGTACCAAAGCAGTCCCTCTCACGGGCGGGACCCCCGAAGGGCCGATACCAGAACACGCTCACCGAACACCGCGTCCCGAAGCGCCTGAACATCTACCCGATAATGTCTAACAAATGAATGCAAGGAGGACCAAACCGCAGCCTTACAAATATCCACTGGAGGCACGAGCGACGACTCAGCCCAAGAAGCCGCCTGACCCCGAGTGGAATGAGCTTTGAGAAACTCCGGAACCGGCTTCAGTCTCAGAAGATAAGCGGAAGCAATCGTCTCCTTGATCCAGCGCGCAATAGTAGCCTTAGAAGCGCCAGCCCCTCAACGAGGACCCGCCAGAAGGACAAAGAGATGATTGGATTTCCGAAATTCCCGGGTCCGCTGCACATAAGAGCGAAGGACCCGACCGACATCCAACTTGCGCAGCTGCCGTTGCTCAGAAGAGCCCTCCCGACTACCCAAGACCGGGAGGACCACCGATTGATTGACATGAAAAGGAGAAACTACTTTCGGCAGAAAGGAAGGAACAGGCCGCAAAACAACCCGCTCCCTCGAAAATTCCAAGAAGGGAGCCCTACAAGAGAAAGCCTGTAGCTCAGAAACACGCCTAGCGGAAGTAATGGCCACCAAAAAAACCGCCTTCAGAGTAAGGTCCTTCAAAGAACAGCCATCCAACGGCTCGAAAGGCGGGCGCACCAAAACAGAGAGAACCAGATTGAGATCCCAAGAGGGAATCGAGGGCCGCAGGGGAGGCCTGAGCAACTTGGCCGCCCGTAGAAAGCGAATTACATCAGGAATGGCCGACAAACGCTGACCTGTCACCAACCCTCGAAAAGCCGACAGGGCCGCAAGTTGAACCCGGAGAGAAGACCAAGCCAGGCCTCTATCCAGGCCATCCTGCAAGAACTCTAGAATGTTAGGCAGGGAAGCGCGAAAAGAGACCACTCCCCGCGCCCGGCACCATTCCTCAAAAAGACGCCAAACCCGCACATAAGCCCGAGAGGTAGAAAGCCTCCGGGACCCCAAAAGCGTAGAGATCACCTTATCTGAATATCCCTTCTTACTAAGGCGACCCCTTTCAAGAGCCAAGCCATAAGACAAAAGGGAGACGGGTCGAACATGGGAATGGGACCCTGCGTCAGAAGATCGCACACGAGAGGCAGAGGAAGAGGATCCGCCACCAGATGCCTCACCAGATCCGCATACCACGGACGACGAGGCCAATCCGGAGCCACCAGCCCCGGATGGCGAACAATACGAAGCAGTACTCTGCCAACTAATGGCCAAGGAGGGAACACATACAACAGCCCCTCCGTTGGCCACGGTTGAACCAGAGCATCCAGACCCTCGGCCAGACCGTCCCCGCGACGACTGAAGAAGCGGGGCACTTTGGCGTTGCCACTCGTGGCCATCAGGTCCATCAGGGGCTGCCCCCAAGCCTGCACTATCAACTGAAACGCCACAGCGTCGAGACACCACTCTCCTGGATCCAAGAAGTGACGACTGAGGAAGTCCGCCTGAACATTTTCTACCCCGGCTATGTGAGAGGCCGAGAGGTCCAGAAGATGGGACTCCGCCCAAACCATGAGCCGAGTCGCCTCCTGCGCCACCTGAGTGCTCTTGGTGCCCCCCTGACAATTGACATAAGCCACCGCCGTGGCGTTGTCCGACAGGACTCTGACCGACTTGCCCAACAAAAGGGAGTGGAAAGCCAACAGCGCCAGCCGGACCGCTCTGGTCTCCAACACGTTGATCGACCAGGAGGCCTCCTCTGTGGACCAGGTACCCTGAGCTGAGTGACCCAAACACTGAGCCCCCCAACCGAGGAGACTCGCATCCGTAAGGAGCACCGTCCACTGCGGGAGATCCAGACCCACCCCCTGAACCAGGTGAGGGGTCCGGAGCCACCAGCGCAGACTGCAGCGCGCCATGCCTCGCAGGGGAACAGGAACCTCCAAACCGTGCCTCTGGGGAGACCACCTCCGGAGCAGAGCATACTGAAGAGGACGCATGTGGGCCCGCGCCCACCTCACCACGTCCAGGGACGCCGCCATTGACCCCAAGACTTGGAGGAAATCTCGCGCCCGAGGACACCGGGACGCCAAAAGCAGGCGAATCTGAGATTGCAATTTGCTCACCCGGGCCTCTGGAAGGAAGACCTTCCCCAAGGAGGTGTCGAACAGAACCCCAAGATACTCCAGACGCTGAGCCGAGACCAACCGACTCTTGGAAAGGTTGACCACCCAGCCCAGCGACCGGAGAAACTCCACCACCCGAGCCGTAACCCGGTAGCTCTCCTGCAACGACTTTGCCCGAATCAACCAGTCGTCCAGGTAGGGGTGCACCAGGATGCCCTCCGACCGCAAGGCTGCCGCGACGACCACCATCACCTTGGTGAACGTCCGGGGAGCCGTGGCCAGCCCAAAGGGAAGCGCACAGAACTGATAGTGCCGACCCAAGATCGCGAAGCGAAGGAAGCGCTGATGAGAGGCCCGAATGAGAACGTGCAAGTAGGCCTCCGTCAGATCGAGAGAAGTGAGAAACTCCCCCGGCTGAACCGCCAGAATGACCGACCGCAGGGTTTCCATGCGGAAAGAAGGAATCTTGAGAGCCCTGTTGACCCCGTTCAAATCCAGGATGGGCCGAAACGTCCCCTCTTTCTTGGGCACCACAAAGTAAATGGAGTACCTGCCTGTGCCCCACTCCGGCGGGGGCACTGGAACAACTGCCTTGAGATCTAGCAAGCGCTGAAGGGTCTGGCGAAAAGCCTGCGTCTTCCCAGGAGTCTGACATGGAGAAGCGAGGAAAAAATCCGGCAGAGAGCGGGCGAACTCCAGGGCATAACCGTCCCGAACCACCTCCAGGACCCACTGATCGGACGTGATCTCGGCCCATTTGGGGAAAAAGTCGCGCAGCCGGGCCCCCACCGGAACCACCGGGGGCGCCGGCAAAGAGTCATTGTGCAGGACGGGAAGCGGGGGAACCGGCGGAGGGATTCCCTGCCCCCCGAAAGGGCTGCATGCGCTGGAAGAACCGACCCCGGGAAAACCCTGGAGCCGGGAAAGAAGCAGCCCCACGCCCAGGGCGATACTTGCGAAACTCCCGCAAACGCCCCCGGGCAGCGCCACCCCGAGACGCAGGGCGGGCACGGTCCTCAGGCAGACGGGGCACCTTAGAGTCCATCAGAGTCTGAATCAACTTATCCAATTCCTCCCCAAACAAAAAGGACCCCCGAAAGGGAAATTTAGTAAGCTTAGCTTTGGACGCAGCATCCGCCGCCCAAGCGCGCAGCCACAAAATACGCCGCGCGGCCACACCAAAGGCCATAGACTTAGCCGAGATCCGCACCAAGTCATAAAGAGCATCTGAGAGGAACGAGGCAGCCATCTCAATCTTCGCCACCTCCTGATCCACCAAAGACCAGTCATCAGACTCCCGATCCAGGACACGCTCAGCCCACCGAAACACGGCGCGAGCGACCAGCCCCCCACAAATAGCCGCCTGGACCCCAAAAGCAGAGACCTGAAAATTTTGCTTAAGGATGTTCTCCAACTTGCGCTCCTCAGAGTCCCGCAAGGCAGAACCGCCCTCAACAGGCACGGTATGCCGCTTAGAAATCGCCGAGACCACCGCGTCTACGACTGGCGATGCTAAAGTAGCCCGATCCCCCTCTGGGATGGGATACAAACGAGCCATGCTGCGCGCCAAACGAAACGGCGCCTCCGGTGTCTTCCACTGTTCCAGAATAATATCCCAAATATCCTGATGCATAGGAAAAGAGCGGGAAACGGAACGGATCCCCCGCAACAGAAGGTCCCCCACACGCGGAGTCTCCGGCGGCGCATCCTCAAAACGCAACACCGAAGAGACCTGTTGAATCAGGTCCGGCAGCTCATCTCGCTGAAAAAGGCGCACCACGGACGCCTCTTCGCCGGAAGACGGGAAACCCGACAACCCGCCGCCAGCGGCCGTCCCCTCGAGAGGGTCCTGGAACTCCTCAGAAAGGTCCAGGTCCTCATCCAGACCGACACGCTCCTCCGACCATAAATCCTCATCCCAAGACACCCGCGGACGCTTGGACAAGGGAGGAGGAGGAGGGGATGCCACAACAGCCGAGAGAGGCAAAGCCGCAGGGAGCGCGGAGGAAACCCCACTCCCCGAAACCCCCTGAGCGCAACCGGGACCCCCAGCCGCCTGAAAATAGGCTCTGCACAAGGAAAAAAATAAATCAGGAGAAAAACCCCCCGAGGGTCCCAAGGGACTCCCTGCCACAGCAGGGGACCCAGCCGAAACCTGCCCCTGTTTTTCCAATACAGGGGGAAGGTACCTGAGGTGGAAGACAAAATGGAGGGGCCAGACTGAGAAGATGGCGACTTTCCCGCCAAAAATGCTCCCTCCATAGCCTGTAGCGGCTGAGAAGCCTGAAAAGTCCCAGCCGCTAAAACAGGCAAGCCGGCATCAGCTGTCAAAATATCAGCTGAGAGGGAATCCCCAACAACCCGACCGTCGGCGGCTCGGGGACTCCCTCCGTGGGCGGTCGGAGAAGACCGGGCTTCTCCACTGCTCCCAGCCGACTCGCGAGGCACCATCGGCGGGGAGCTCTGGGCGCCTGCAGCCGCTGCCGACGGAGCTCCTCCACCGCACCGGCCTGAACACCGCTTGCACAGGCTGGCCGCGAGTGCCTCGCGCCTGGAGCACAATGAGCACTTTTTCCCTTTAGAAGTGCTCATTGCTCCATACGCGACCTAGCTATAAAAAAGTGCCGGTTAGATGAAAAAATACAGTAAAATACAGTTTTCTTAAAGGGAAACAACCCTCCAGACCAGCACTACCTCAGGATTTTTTTTTTTTTTTTACAGAACAGACTCCACAGGCTCTCGAAGCAATATGCCTTGCTTGATTTAGGGGGCAAGGCTTACTGCTGAGGCTCCTCTAGAAAAATGTGGGGAGGTGGAGGGACATAACTTCCGGTTTCGGAGGGAAGCCGGCACGCACACGTTAGAGCCACGGAGCATAAGTTCGCTACGGGCTGAAATCTCCAAGCCGTTTTTTTTTGTGTTTTTTTAATGTTCAGCAGCGGCGGCAGCAGCAGATGACAGCTGGGCGGATCGCCCAGCTAAAAGGCCCTAGAGAGAACACTGGAGAGGAAGGCTGATCGGCCCGGTAGATCAGGACGGCAACACGAGTTGGGCTCCGCGATCGACTCGCGTTGCCTTCCTGAGCTACTGGTCGATCACGATCGACGTGTTGGGCACCCCTGTTCTAGACAAATGGGTGTGTCGCCATGGCCATGTGCCATCTGCAGAAGGAATCCAGTTAGGATTTTTTCCTGTGCTTCTTCTGTATTTCAGAGCTCCTTGGCTCCACCTACAAGTTAGTACCCAAGCATCAAGAGCCAAACCAACGTGAAGTAGACACACCCATAACAAATCAAGGTCATAAAGCAGAGTTACTTACCGTAACAGTTATTATCCAGGGACAGCAGGCAGATATTCTCACACATGGGTGACATCACCAACGACAGCCTCGAAAGCAGACTGCTTGAAGATCTTTATAAGAGCTTTTCCGAGTGCTGTACTGCGAGTGCGCTTCGAGATAGGTTGCCCCCAACTTATTTGGATCGAAAGAGATGAAAAGTTGAGGAGTTGTTCTGTGAGGCTGAGTGCGCTGTAAGTAGAAAGCCAAAGCACGCTTGCAGTCCAAAGTATGGAGCGCTACTTCTCCAGGATGAGAATGAGGCTTAGGAAAAAATACTGGCAGAACAATAGACTGATTGATGTGAAATGCTGAAACAACTTTAGGTAAGAATTTTGGATGAGTATGGAGGACCACCTTATCATGGTGAAAAACTGTGAAAGATGGGTCCGCAACCAAAGCTTGTAACTCACTGACTCTTCGAGCAGACGTGAGGGCAATCAGGAAAATCACCTTCCAAGTGAGATACTTGAGATGAGCAGTATCAATTGGTTCAAAAGGAGGTTTCATCAGTTGAGCCAAAACAACACTGAGATCCCAAACCACTGGAGGTGGTTTAACTAAACTAAACTAAACCTTGGGTTTATATACCGCACCATCTCCACGAATGCGGAGCTCGGCACGGTTTACAGGAAGAAAGATGAGAGAGGAACTACAGTGGAGAGATTAAAGAGTTAGATGTAAAGGGGGAAGGTGAGAGGCCTAAGAGGGGGGAAGTGTTACAGTTTTGAGAATAGCCAGGTTTTTAGGTGTTTGCGGAAGAGTTGGAGGGAGCTTGAGGTTCGGAGAGGGGAGGTGAGGTTATTCCAGATCTCAGTGATTCTAAAGGGTTTAAGTGGTGGTTGAACATTAAAGAGTCCTTTCATAAACCGGGAAACCACCGGATGTGCAGAGAGAGGTTTCCCATCAAGAGGCTGATGAAAAGCAGCAATCGCACTGAGATGGATTCAGATAGATGTAGACTGAAGGCCAGATTGCGATAAGTGAATAAATAATCTAAAACAGAAGCCAAGGAGGTAGACATTGGCTCCAGCTGACGAGTGGAACACCAAGCAGAAAATCTAGTCCATTTCTGGCCGTAACATTGTCGAGTGGATGGCTTTCTGGAAGCGACCAAAACATCTTGAACAGACTGAGAGAAGTGTGAAGAGTCTGTTATGGAGAAAAGTACCAAGCTGTTAAGTATAGAGACTGTAGGTTGGGATGTAGTAAGGAACCTTGACTCTGAGTGAGCAGAGAAGGAAAAACTGGTAGAAGTAGAGGCTCCCTGGTGCTGAGTTGAAGTAGAAGGGAATACCACAGTTGTCTGGGCCACCGAGGAGCAATCAGAATCATGGTGGCATGTTCCGTCTTGAGTTTGACAATAGTCCTGAGAATCAGCAGAAATGGGGGGAAGGCAATGAGAAACTGACCCATCCAATCCAGGAGAAATGCATCTGCCTCGAGACGCTGGGGAGAGTATATTCGAGAGCAGAACTGAGACAACTTGTTGTTGATGGGGGACGCAAAAAGGTCTATCTGCGGGGTCCCCCATCGGACAAACACCTGTCGGAGCGTGGAGGAATTGAGTGTCCATTCGTGAGGTTGTAGAAGGCGACTCAAGGTGTCCGCCAGACAGTTGTGTTGACCTTGAATATAAACAGCTCTGAGAAAGATGTTTCAAGTTTAATAAAATTTTGATATACCACCTTATCATTTATTTCAAGGTGGTTATACATTTTAAAATAGGACAGAAACGGATAATATAATTTAACATAACTTTAACAAAATAAACATACACGATTAGATAAAAACAATGACATACACGACTGGATAAATGGATACAAGTGGAAAAGAAGGGGAGAACTTGCCATCTTCGTGGTAGACGAAAATATTCCTTGTGCTGTTGTCTTTCAAGTAAGTGATTTGCAGACCATTTGGGTTTCCTATTTTCTTGGGTTGAAAAGTCACTTTTAAATGCTCTATCTTCATAATTGCTTTGGGTTCTCTCGCATCATTTTTGTTGAAGTACTTCAGTGCTCCTTCCCGTTCTGAGAGTATAAATTTTCGACTCAGAAATTGTCCATTGTCACGGCCTCGCTTCCACAGAAGACCTTCTCTGTAGCCTGCGGAGTATGACTCCTGCTTTTCTGTGTAAATGAATTCCTTTCTCTCGTACTTGGCTGATCCACTGTTCTCGAAGCACTTGACAGTCGGAGGACGCGGGCTTGTAATAGAATGGAGGCACCTTCGATTCATATTTTGCTTTGACTATGTTGTTTCCAGTGCAAGCCATGAACTCAACTTGGACATCAGAGCTTCTTGACAAAGGGAATGAGATCCCGTACCTCCCTGTTTGTTGATATAATACATGGCCACCTGGTTGTCCGTCTGGACATGTACCACATTGTCGTGAAGAAGGTGTTGAAAAGCTTTGAGAGCATTGAAAATCGCTCTGCATTCCAACAGATTGATATGACAAAGACGGTCTGCCGGAGTCCAAGGACCCTGGGTATGGAGGCTGTCGACATGGGCTCCCCATGCGTAGGTTGACGAGTCTGTTGTGAGAACCTTCTGATGAGGGAGAGAGTGGAGCAGCAAACCTCTGTAAAAATTGGAAGAGAGCGCCCACAAGTGGAGACACTGCTTCAACAAAGGAGTTATTGTGATCTGTTGAGAAGGCGGATCTGTAGCTTGTTGCCACTGAGATGCCAGGGTCCACTGAGGTATGCGGAGGTGAAGTCTGGCAAAAGGAGTCACGTGAATTGTAGAAGCCATGTGGCAGAGCAGAACCATCATTTGTCTTGCGGAAATTGATGGCACTTGTTGGCAAAGGCGAATGAGGGTATCCCGACATGGTGGAGGTAGAAACGCTCCGAGCTGAACAGTGTCTAGGGTGGCCCCAATGAACCGGAGAGATTGATATGGGGTCAACTGAGACTTTGGAAAGTTGATTTCGAACCCCAGACTTTAGAGGAACATAATAGTCTGTTGGGTCGCTGCAATAACCCCTTGATGAGAGGGGGTCTTGATAAGCTAGTCGTCCAGGTATGCAAAAACTTGAAGACCCTGGGTACAGAGAGCTGCAACCACCATCACCAGGCATTTCGTAAAGACTCTGGGTGAGGAGGCAAGTCCGAAAGGAAGAACTCTGTATTGCAGATGAAGATCCCCCACCTTGAATCTAAGATATTTGCGAGAGACAGGAAGTGTAAGCCTCTTTGAGATCCAGCGAGCACATCCAATCTCCCTGATCCATCAGGGAATATAAGGTTGGTAACGAGAGCATCCGAAACTTCTCTTTGATCAGAAATTTATTGAGAGCTCTGAGGTCCAAAATGGGTAGCAAATCCCCTGTCTTCTTTGGAACTAGAAAGTAACTGGAATAAAAACCCAGGTTCCGTTGATGGAGAGGAATTTCCTCGACAGCTCGAAGGCGAAGGAGAGCCTCCAAGCATCGGGAATAATCTTCGAGGTCGCCCTCCTTGGAGCGCACTGCTGCACCTCTGAGACTTGATCCCCTTGTCTCGGTGCCGATGTTTGAGGACATGTTGAAGAGCATATTGACTACTCAAATTTCCTCGATAGTAGCTCAGCTTATCCCGTCCTCGACCCTGCCTCCTTCCAGTCAGCCTGAGCAGCAGTCTGAGCCTCCTGAAGAAGAGGAAGTTGCGACAAATTGGAAGGACACTCTCTTGGAGGGTGATCTGGAGGCACCTGAAGCAAGTGAAGAGAGTATCCCTCTAGTAGAATGGTAAGAATCCAGAGATCTGAGGTGATCATCTCCCACTGGGAATAAAAATGGGAAAGATGACCTCCTATGGGAAGAAGAGAATTCTGATGCAGGGAGGTTGGAATGCTCAGACTGGGAATGTCAAAAAGACTGAGCTGGTTTAGTTGCAGCAGGAGTCTGAATCTTCTGCTGACGTTGTTGTTGCTGAGGACGTCGAGGTGGAGGCCTGGAGAAAGCCGGTATCGTTTTCTGAGGATAACGACACTGAGGTGGTTTATATACCCGAGCAGGAGGAGTCTTAGGCTTGGGCCGAATCAGGGAAGCAAAAAAGCGCTCGTATTCAGAGAGGCACTTAGTAGCAGCTTCAATGGAATCATCAAAAAGTTCATTTCCTTGACAAGGTAAGTTGGCTAGACGGTCTTGCAGATTGGGATCCATGTCAACAATGCGTAGCCAAGCAAGACGACGCATGGCTACTGCAAAAGCGGAGACTCTAGAGAAAAGCTCAAAAGCATCATATGAGGCTTGTAACATAAAGAGTCGCAATTGAGACAGAGTTTTGAGGATCTGCTTAAACTCTTGAAGACGAGGGCTCGGAAAATCTGGATAAAATGATGGCAACAATTTCAAAAAAATGATTGAAATAAGTTGCAAAAATGTAATTATAATTAAGAATTCTGTTCCCCATCATGGAATTCTGGTATAATCTGCGGCCAAACTTATCCATGGTACGACCCTCCCTGCCTAGAGGGAACGCAGCATAAAGTTTAGAGGGATGAGCCTTCTTCAATGAAGATTCCACCACTAAAGACTGATGAGAGTTGTGATTTCTCAAAGCCTTTGCAGGGTACAGTGCGGTAGCGAAATTCCAATTTGAATGGAATAGCTGTAATGGAATAAGGAGTTTCCATATTACTCATAAAAGTTTGTTTCAATACTGGAATCATAGGAAGTCTCAAGGTCTCCTTAGGTAGATGAGACAGCGCCATGTCAGCCAAGTATTCTGGGGTATACTTGGAATCAGAGTGAAGATCCAGTTGCAGGGCTTTCCCCGTGTCGAAGACGAATTTTGCAAAGGAAGTAGACTTTGAGGTTGAGGCATCCTCTGGAGAGGGGTTGCGAGACCGAGGAACTGCAGAGTAGGACAGAGAAGCCTCTCTAGAATATTGAGACAAGGGCTCCGATTCCAAGCGCACAGTGATGGAAGAAGAAGCACTACCAGTATGAGGTGGCATCAGCGAGTGTTACCTCGCTTCAAACTCCTCGATGGAGAGGTCCCCGGGATTCGAGGCACAGAGTGGGTCAAGGCAAGAGGGGAAGACTCTCTCAAAGATGGTCTCAACGGAGGAGTTCTGGACATCGTTGGACTTCGAGGGGAAATAGCCGGCGTAGTAGTGGTACGAGACTTATGCTTAGATTTGGAAGTTTCGGTGGCTTTGGATAAATGAGGTGTAGAAGACTCCGTATCCAGTGAAAATGAAAACTTCTGTGTAAGAGAGGTCTCTTTACGAAGTTTGGAAGCAAGGTGCCTCGAGTGCTTCGAGCGATGCTGAGGAGACATCGGCCGAGGCTCAGGTGAAGAGTCACTAGATGAGAGCATACGAGGTATCTGAGATCTACCTCGAGATGCTTCGACAGGAGGCTCAGACTGCTGCTCAGGCTGACTGGAAGGAGGCAGGGTCAAGGACGGGACAAGCTGAGCCACTATCGAGGAAATTTGAGTAGTCAATATGCTCTTCAACATGTCCTCGAACATCGGCACCGAGACAAGGGGATCAAGTCTCAGAGGAGCAGCAGTGCGCTCCAAGGAGGGCGACCTCGAAGATTATTCCCGATGCTTGGAGGCTCACTTAGCTGGAGGTCTCGATGAGGCTGACAGGACCGTAGGGGAGGGTCATTGGGGTGGGCAGACTAGATGGGCCGTGGCCCTTATCTGCCGTCTATTTCTATGTTTCTATGTACGGCTTGGGATGCCTGAGACTCTGGTGGCTTCTTAGGGACGGTACTTGAAGGAGAGACAGGAGACTTACCCATGGAAGATGACTTCAGAGAAGGGGCCGACGAGGCCTTCAAGACCGAGGATGTCGAGGTCGAGGCCTTATCGGGAACAGAAGCTGGTGTCGAAGTCTTCGAGGTCGAGGCCAGCGCCGAAGCCGAGACTTTCGAGACCGAGGCCGTACTCAAAGTCAAGGTCGAGGCCTTCTCGGGCGGTCGGTCCATAGTGCCAAAAAGTTAGAGGAAATGGGCACAGTGGCGACGAAAAGCCCGAGGTTGAAGGGTGAAACAGCGCTGACAATCTTCGAGGCAATGTCCGGGACCCAAACAGACCATACACCGACTATGGGGGTCAGTGATGGAAATTGTCTTGCTGCACTGATTACACCGTTTGAACCCGGTAAGAGGCCGGGACATAGAAAAAATAAAGTCCGTACTGAAGGAGCGGTTGGGTCTAGGCCCAAGGCCCGCCGACCGGACGGAAAAAGAAAAAGGGATAATTAATTTATTTATTTTTAAAAAGAAAGACAGGAAACGCGAGCACAGCGACTGAAATCAAAAGAAAAAAGCCGCGGTGAAGAGAAGGCAACTAAGACTGCAGAGCTGAGATGAAGAGAACTGAGGATCCTCACAGGAGACGCGCCCCCTAGTTAGGGCGGGAAGGCACTCGCGCATGTGTAGTGCAGCACTCAGAAGCTCTTATAAAGATCTTCAAGCAAGTCTGCTTTTGAGGCTGTCCGCTGCGGGGCTCCGTTGGTGACGTCACCCATGTGTGAGAATATGCTGCCTGCTTGTCCTGGGATAAATAACTGTTCTGCTCAAAGAAGTAACATGAAAATATCAGCTGCAGCCAGCCAGCCAAAACCTCAAAGAATCTCAGAAACTACTCCCGCAGAAAAGAGGAACATATATACAGTATACTCCCCAGCCCCCCCCCCCCCAAGGGCTGTCTGGCATCCAAAATACAACTTGGACACATACTGAAACAGTAGTCAGACGCAGAAAGGACGGAGCGGTAGCATAGAATGTTTCACCTATCTACTGGAAAAGAGCTTACCAGGGTAAGTACATAATCTTTTTCCAGTGCAATAGGTGAGACATTCTAGACACGTGGAACGTACAAAAGCAGTCCCCAAAAAGCTAAGACGGCCTTACTGTGCTAACCTTTAAAACTGAGGACCCAGAGTCCTGTATCACCACTACATCCACTCTGTAAAAATTGGCAAATGTGTAGAAACATCACAGCAGAAAAAGGTCAACTGGCCCATCTAGTCTGCCCATCCACAGTAACCATTATCTCTTTCTCTGAGAGATCACACATGCCAGTATAGAGAGAAAACCATGTTGTTGCCCTGCAAATCTCCTCAAGGAAGACAACTCTAGCTGCGGCCCACAACAAAGCCACATGCGTCACGATGGGGAACAGGAGACTGTTTCCTAGAAAGAAGTAGAATGCGCCCTGATGGGAACAGGCCTCATGGATACATCTGGAAATCATGGCCGTAGGAGCGGGGGTATCCCGCTTGACAGAATGAGTTTGCACAAACAAATGGTTAGAAAGACGAAACTAATTTGTGACTTCCAGATAGCAAAAAAACTCTTGTGCACATCAAGTTTCCTCAAAACACAATCCTGTGTCTTTGAACCAGCAGGTTGAAAAAACAAACAAACAACCCCCACCTCCCCCACCAGTCAAACGGACTTCCTGATTAACATGGAAAGTCGAAACCATCTTTGGCAGGAACGAAGTAACCATGCACTAGGAAATACCCGTTTCCAAGACCTGGAGGAACAGTTCACTGCAAGAAAGAGCCTGGAGTTCAGACACACACATCGCTGACATAACAGCAACCAGAAAGACCATCTGGAGAGTTAAGTCCAAGAGGGAAGTCCCGAAAGGGCTCAAAGGAAGTCTTGGGTAGACTAGACAGCACCAGTTTGAGGTCCCACGAAGGGAATGGCAGCTTAATCAGTGGTCTAATGTGAAGAGCCCCTTTCAGAAATCTGGCAATGTCAGAGGGAGACGCCAAAGACGAATGATGACCCCAGGCTTGAAAATGAGAGCCCAACCACTTGGACCTGAAGGGATGCCACAGTGAGGCCTTGATCAAGACCAGCCTGGAGAAAAGCGAGTATCATCAAAATTGGAACAGAGTATGGAAACACTTGTTCCAGAGCGCACCAATGCTGGAAAGTCTCCCATGCCATAAGGTAAGCAAATTCAGCTGTCGAATTCTTAGACATGAGAAGAGTGCTAAGGACCACATCAGAACAGCCCTTGTGGTCTAAAGCAGTGCGATCAAGAACCATGCTGTAAAAGCAAAGCAGCCTGGGCCCTCCACTCAGACCAGAGCCTGGTCAAGACAGGTGCTCATCCGAAGCCACGACCCTAGCGAAGATGCATCTGATCTGTGTATCACGGCCTACGAGGCCAGTCTGGAGCCACCTGAGTGACACGACCTAGTTGGTCCGCTATCTGCTGAATGACTTAGCCTATCATGGGGCAGAGAGGAAAGATATACAGGAGGATTCCCTGAGGCCACGGCTGCACCAGAGCGTCAAGATCCTCGCTTCCGAGCCTGGACCTTCGACTGAAGAATCGATCTGCTGTCATGTTCTTTGCTATGGTCATGAGATCAAAGAGGGGCCAAATCTAGTACCACACAATGGCTTAGAATGCTGTCAGGGCCAGCACCCACTCGCCCCGATCCAAGGGCTGTCTGCTGAAGAAGTCGGCCTGAACAATGTCAACTCCCGCAACATGCGCTGCTGAGAGCGCCTGGAGGTGGTATTCTGCCCACAGAAAGAGAAGGCAGGCCTCCTGAACTAGAGAGTTGAGCCCGACAACCTCCTTGGCAATGGACATAGGCTACTGCCATTGCATTGTTGGAGAAGACTCTGGCCACTTGGTCCTCCAGCTCCAACCGGTTGATTGACCATTTCCGAGAGGGTATCCAATACCTCTGAATGGGACGCCGATTGCAGTGGGCTCCCCAGCCCAGAAGGCTGTCATCTGTCATCACCACAACCCAGGAGGCAATCTGTAGTGGTATGCCCTTGCATATCGATTGCGGGAGAAGCCACCAATCATGCTGGCCCAAGTCTCCAGAGTCCAGGGAAGACTGGTCTGTAACGCATCCCTGTGCAGATCCCATGCTGGAAAGGATGCCATGTGCACTCTCACCCAAGGAACCACATACAACATGGCTGCTACAGAGCTCAGGACTTGAAAATATGACCATGGGCTGTGTCTGTCTTCCAGGGATTATCAAAGAGAACACCCAGGTATTCTAGAGACTGCATGGGTGAGACACTGCCCTTTCTGTAATTCATAATCCAACCAAGGTCTTCCAGTACCTAGATCATCTGATCCACCAATGAAGCAGCTCCGATTAGCCAGTCATTCAAGAAAGGGTGCACTTGCAGACCTATCTTACAAGCAAGCCACTACACTCACAATCACCTTGAAGGTACGAGAAGCCGTCGCTAGTCCCAATAGGCAGAGCCAAAAAGTGAAACTGCAAGAATTTGCGATGGGCTGGAAAGATCAGAATATGCAAATATGACCCCATGAATCCACATAGGCAAGAAACTCTCCCGGGGCCACCGCTGCTATGATAGATTGCACTGTTTCCATGTGAAAACGCAGAATCTTGAGAGCCTCGCGTACTTGCTGCAGCTCCAGAATAGGCCTCCAACTGACTGAGCCATTCATTAGCACGATAAAGTATATGGAGTATCTGCCAGAGCCCAAAAGGTCAGGCAGCACCTGCTCTAGAGCTTGAATATCCAGCAAGTGCTATACAGTAGCCTGCACTTGGGAGCACCTTCTCTGGGTGCCCTGCAGGAGAGTCCACGAACCAATTGGTAAGAGGCTTGGTGAATTCCAATTGGAGTCCAGCTGAATAAAAGTCCAGAATCCACTGGTCGGACAAAAGGCAAACCGAAGCTGGCAGAATACTGACAGCCTGCCCCCTATCTGTAGAGGGGGGGGGGGGTACCCCCAGCCTAGAGTCATTGTGCCATCTTGGCAGGGGGCAAAGGACGTGAGCCAGATGGCTCGGCACATCTGTAGCCAGAGTACTTCTGCTGGGAGCTCTGGTCTGAGATGTGGTGCTGGAATACAAGTGGTAACACCTGGAACCACGAAAATTAGAGTAACCAGAACCCCAAGAGGGTCTGGGTCTGCTATCAGTCAGGGCGACTGACCACAGAATTCATGAGGTCGACCAGGCCCTTGCCAAATAACTGCCAATTAAAGGGAAATTTCACCAAAGTACCCTTGGAAGTGGAATCACAGTCCATTGTCTTATCCAGAGTTTGTTAAAAAAAAGGTTGCTAAAAATCCAAGATGGCCACCGCTATGACATTCACACCAAAATCTTGCATTAGACAAAGCTAATGTTCTGGAAGTTACATCAAAGATTGATTTTGATATGAATTTATAGGAATGAATTGTTCATAATGAGACAGGTGTTAAACTAAATACTTAAAAACAAAATGTCTTATAAAAAGCATAGTTGAGGATGCATCTAGTAAGCATTGTACAGTGGTACCTTGGATTACGAGCATAATCCTTTCCAGGAGCATGCTCGTAATCCAAAATGCTCGTTTATCAAAGAGTTTCCCTATAGAAAATAATGGAAACTTGCTTTGATACGTTCCCACCCCCCCACCCCGATAACCGGCATCACCCCCCCCCCCCCGCTCGCAAAGGCCCCCTCTCTCCAACCGCCCCCCCCACCCAAACAACTTAAACTTAACCCCCCCTCTGTCTGGCACCGGCATGCAAGCACAGATTGTGCCGGTGCCTAGAAGATCTTCCAGCTTCTGCCTGCCTTGAGCATGCATCTGCGCATGCTCAAGGACTTCTAATTCTCCCTCTCGCCGAGAATCTCGGCAAGAGGGAGAATTAGAAGTCTTTGAGCATGCGCAGATGCATGCTCAAGGCAGGCAGAAGCCGGAAGATCTTCTAGGCACCGGCACGATCTGTGCCTGCATGCCGGTGCCAGACAGGGGGGGGGGTAAGTTTAAGTTATTCGGGGGAGGGGGGGCGGTTGGAGCGAGGGGGCCTTTGCGAGTGGGGGGAGCAATGCCGGTTATCAGGAGGGGGGGGAGAGGTGCTCGCAAATCGAGTCAACACTCGGTTTGCGAGTCAAAGTTTGCTGAGTGTTTTGCTCATCTTGCAAAACACTCGCAAACCGGGTTACTTGCAGACCGAAGTTTGACTGTATTTTGAAATAGCTAACGACCAAATGTTTCCAAGGTAAGCCTCTCCCTATTTGGAGGTGTAGTGGCATATGATCTGGAGCTGGACAACCTCTTCAAACAGACAACCAGACGAGATGGATGCTGCAATTGTGGTCTATTAAAGCCAAGACATGCCTGCACCCTGTAAAGGTAATCCAATTTGAATAGAGCTACTGGAATATGTAGGAGAATCTCCCAGTTTTGGTTTTGCTTTTTTTTAACATGAATTCCCATATGAGGTCATGAATTCAGAGTTGTAAACATTCTCTTGGAAGTTACTTAAAAGTCAAATGCATTGAAAATAGCAGCTCTTTCCTGGTTTCTTGACATTCTGCAGAAAAGTTTTGAGGGGATTATCTAGCATATATGCAAATTTGCCACGTTCTCTGAACACAGGGATGGGAGGGGCCATCCCCCGCTTCTTCCGGACATTTGGAGAATCTGTGGGTAACTCTGGAAATTGCCTAAGCCAATTTCTATTCTTTATCAGTATTTGAGGGGATCTGAGCAATTTCAATCTACTTATAAGAAAGCTTGGGAAATGTCGCTGGCTGAAGGAGGGCTGAAGGCCCAAAATCTAAAAATTTCAAAAAAAAATCCAGAGAAATCAAAATAGTACCAAAGAAAGCTAAGTAATGAATAAAAGGGAAAGGCACAAAAAAGGAGAAAAAGTAGCACAATTGGAGAGACTCCTATGATACATGCCTTTTTAGATCCGCAGAAAACTAACTGATGGTCCCGAGAGCCGACATCAGGTGGGTACTTGGCACATGCACGCTATGGGAAACTTCTAAAGAAGTTAAAGGGCAGTACACTTTTGCACTGTCTGTACCGGGCTCTGTGGATGACATCACCCATCTGTGAGAATATGCTGCCTGCTTGTCTTGGGTTAACAAGTTGTCCATAGAATGATTCACTGCATCACAATTGGTGACCGACAACAGTTCAAATTTAAACATGACTACTCGACGGCAAAGCTCAACCAAGCAGTCTCGGAAGACTATCCTCTCCTTAAGGATCTTACCAGGCAAGCAGATTTTTCAGGTCCTATTACTGAATTAAAAGCACCACCCACACATTTTTGTGCCTATTTTGTACCTGGCTCATGTATCATATAGTGAACCCAACCAAGGCTCTGCTGGACACCAAGTCTTCTCCATTCCTCCTCAGACATCAAATGAGTTTTTGGTACTTGCTTTGCGAGTTCCTTGGGCAGCATTACATGTCTGTCAAAGATATGAAATTGTACATACATCTGTAAGTTAAATCAGGTTTGGTATATCAGCACAGCCCTTCTCCCAAGGAAACTCAGAACAGTTTACATAAATTTATTCAGATACTAAAGCATTTTTGACAAACAACTGATAACAGCCAAGCTACAAATATGAAGAAGTTCAAGTAAGTGGTTCTCCATCTAATGTATTTCTTTGAAAATGGTGCTACATTACAGTATTCTAGGTTTTAAGTTTCACAGTAAGGAGAAAATGTATTACCTGATAATTTTCTCTTTAGTCAGCGACACGGTACTGCACAGGTGGGCAGCAAAGATAGAGAGGAAAAAGATAAGAGAGGAAAGGTAGAGAGGAAAAAACCAAACCTGATTTTTACCAGCAACTTCACCAGTATTATTGATGGTGCTCCCTGGAAAGATCCAGTATACATCTGCAAAGAAGCAGAAGGTCTCTTTCTACAATGCACCTATGCCCCAACCACCACTACTGTTACAATGATAAAAAGCATACCACCACTCACTATCCTACATACTTCAAGATAAAGCACTCTCATGAGAAACCTGTATTGCTGTAAATTGTGAAGTTGATTTTTTTTTTTTTTTTTAAATACGACGATACACCCAGAGCCCTGGGCCCTAAGTCTTCTCAGGGCAGGAAGCAGAAAAGTGTAGCTGACTAAAGGAAGAAAGTTACCAGGTAACATTTTCTCCTTCCTTAGAATCTAGCTACACTGTTGTGCATCAGTGGGATGTACCAAAGCAGATCTAATGGGCAGGGGAAGACATCCCCCCACCCCTGAATGACAGGTCTGGCCAACACGTCCAGTATGTACTGTTTGACAAAGAAACGGAGTAGTGACAAGTCAGCGCTCTGCAAATCTCTTCAGGAGCCACCACCTAGACCTCTTCCCAAGAAACAGCCTGACCCCGAGTGTAGTGGGCCTTCAGGCCTAGGTACCAGATGACGCTTGCAAATGTAAGCAGTTTGAACAGCTGCCATGATTCACCTTACAATGGATACCTTAGAGCAGTATTTTTCAACCTTTTGACACCTATGGACCGGCGGAAATAAAATAATTATTTTGTGGACCGGCTTCGGCTCGTGGACCAGCAGTTGAAGATCACTGGGCTAATTTGTGCCTATCTCCACTCAACCTCTGCCCCAGACCACACCCCCATAATAGTACTAATTGTAAAGCACAGTTACTTACCGTAACAGGTGTTATCCAGGGACAGCAGGCATATATTCTCACATGTGGGTGACGTCATCTACGGAGCCCCAGCGCGGACAGCTTTTCAAGCAAACTTGATTGAAGTTTCAAGTTTGCTACACTGCACCACGCATGTGCATGCCTTCTTGCCCACTAGAGGGCGCATCCCACCTCGTGGTCCTCAGTTCCATAACTAGCAAAGAAGCCATCCCCGGGGAGGTGGGCGGGTTGTGAGAATATATGCCTGCTGTCCCTGGATAACACCTGTTACGGTAAATAACTGTGCTTTATCCCAGGACAAGCAGGCATGATATTCTCACATGTGGGTGACCTCCAAGCCAACCAAAAAAGGGCAGGTGGGAGGATGGCAATTTAGGAAAACAGATTCCGTAACACCGACTGGCCAAACCGGCCGTCGCTTCTGGACAAAGTGTCCAGACAGTAGTGGGAGGTGAACGTATGAACCGAAGACCAAGTGGCAGCTTTACATATGTCCTCCACAGGAGTAGACCGGAGGAAAGCAACAGAAGCTGCCATCGCCCGGACCTTATGCCCCTGACTCGACCCGGGAGCGTAAGACCAGCCTGAGCGTAACAAAAAGAAATACAAGCAGCCAACCAGTTGGACAAGGTGCGCTTGGAAACAGGATGTCCTAAACGATTAGGATCAAAGGACAAAAACAATTGAGGAACCTTCCGATGAGACCTGGTACGTTGGAGATAAAATGCCAACGCCCTCTTACAGTCAAGCATGTGGAGCGCCGTCTCGCCAGGATGGGAGTGGGGCTTAGGAAAAAACACAGGAAGAACGATGGACTGATTGAGGTGGAAATCAGACACAACCTTAGGTAAAAATTTAGGATGGGTGCGGAGAACCACCTTGTCATGATGAAACACAGTAAAAGGTGGGTCCACAACCAAAGCCTGCAGCTCACTAATCCGTCGAGCAGAAGTGAGCGCAATCAGAAAAACCACCTTCCAAGTAAGAAATTTCAGGAGAGACTTGTCGATAGGCTCAAAGGGAGGCTTCATCAGTTGAGCTAAGACAACATTCAAATCCCAAACCACGGGAGGAGGTTTCAAAGGAGGACAAACATTGACTAGACCCTTCATGAAACGAGTCACCAGAGGATGAAGCGAGAGAGAACGCCCTTCCAAGTGACGATGGAAAGCAGAAATGGCACTGAGATGCACCCGAACGGATGTCGTCTTCAGGCCCGAATTAGACAGATGCAATAAGTATTCCAGCACTGAAGACACCGGGACCGAATCCGGATCCAGATGATGCAAAGCACACCAGGATAAAAACCTGGGAATAACAAAGCCTGGTCGAGACCTTGCGTGAGGCTTCCAAAACTTCCCGCACAGACCGAGAAACGGGAACCGAAGTCAAGGGGAAAGGAACCAAGCGGTCAGGTGTAAAGACTGAAGATTGGGATGCAACAGCGAACCCCGACTCTGAGATAGCAGAGAGGGAAACACAGGTAGAAGCAGAGGCTCCCTGACACTGAGTTGAAGAAGCAGGGAGAACCAGTGTTGACGAGGCCACCGAGGCGCAATGAGAATCATAGTGGCTCTGGATGATTTGAGATGAACCAACGTCCTCAAGATCAGAGGAAAAGGAGGAAACGCATAAAGGAACCTCCCTCCCCAGTCGAGAAGAAAGGCATCTGCTTCGAGACGGTCCAGGGAGTACATCCGAGAACAATACAGGGGAAGTTTGTGAGTCTCCGGAGAGGCAAACAGATCCACCTGCGGAGTCCCCCAGCGGTCAAAGACCTCGCGCAGGACTCTGGAGTTGAGCGACCACTCGTGTGGCTGGAGAAGCCGACTGAGTTTGTCTGCCAAGCAGTTCCATTCTCCCTGGATATAGACCGCCCGTAGGAAGATGTTCTGGGAGATCGCCCATTCCCAAAGGCGCAGTGCTTCCCGGCAAAGGGACCAAGAGCCCGTTCCACCTTGCTTGTTCACATAATACATGGCCACCTGGTTGTCCGTTCGCACGAGGACTACCTGATCGCGGAGTAGGTGGCAGAATGTTCGAGCCGCCAGAAAGATGGCACGAAGCTCCAACACATTGATGTGACAGCGTCGGTCCTCCGCCGACCACAGACCCTGGGTCCGCAGACCGTCGAGGTGGGCCCCCCACGCGTACTCCGAGGAGTCCGTGGTCAGAACTTTGCGATGTGGAGGGACGAGAAAGAGCAAACCCCCGGACAGATTCGAAGAGTCGGTCCACCAACGGAGCGATCGCCTCAAAGAAGGAGTCACCGCTATGAGACAAGAGACCGGAACGCAATCCTGGCGCCACTGAGAGGCCAGAGTCCACTGAGGAATTCTCAGGTGCAGTCTGGCGAACGGAGTGACGTGGACCGTAGACGCCATGTGGCCCAGAAGCATCATCATGCGATGAGCCGACACAACAGGTAGCCGAGAAACCAGACGAGCCAACCGAACCAGAGCCTCCAAATGAGGAGGAGGGAGGAAGGAACGGAGGCGAACAGTGTCCAGCACTGCGCCTATAAACTGAAGTGATTGGGTCGCTGAGACAACCCCTTCTCTGGTCGGGGCCTTGATCAGCCAATCGTCCAGGTAAGGGAAGACCTGAAGCCCCCGAGACCTCAGGGCTGCAGCGACTACCACCATACATTTCGTGAAGACTCGAGGGGACGAAGCCAGGCCGAAGGGGAGGACCCTGTACTGCAGGTGTAGCTCGCCCACCTGGAACCGTAAGAATTTGCGGAAGGTGGGATGCACCGGAACATGGGTGTACGCTTCCTTCAGGTCCAGGGAGCACATCCAGTCCCCTTCCTCCAAGAGAGGATACAAAATCGGAAGTGACAACATCCGGAACCTCTCCTGGACCAGGAACTTGTTGAGCTTCCTGAGGTCTAGAATGGGACGCAAGTCCCCGGTCTTTTTTGGGACCAAAAAGTAACGGGAGTAAAACCCCCGCCCCCGCTGGTCGGGGGGTACAGGTTCCACCGCCCGAAGCCTCAACAAGGCCCTGGACTCGGCCATGAGGATGGGGAGCTGGGTCCGATTGTATGGGCAAGCCCCCGGTGACTGTTCCGGCGGCGCAGAACAAAAGTTGAGAGAATAGCCCTCGGAGACGGTCCGGAGCACCCAAGCGTCGGATGTAATCTCGGTCCAAGCCGCGTAAAAGGACCGGAGTCGACCCCCTATGGGAAGGGGGTCCGGCGTGATCGCGGAGGGGGGCCGGCCCCATCCGCCTAGCCCGTCAAAAGGACGGCGCTGGCTTGGCAGGACCCTGCGCCGGAGTTTTGGTTTGTCCCCCTCTTCCCTGTCGAGGTGGGCGCCGAGGCGGTGGCCTAAAAAAAGCCGGGGTCGACTTCTGAGGGTACCGCCTCGGGGGAGGCCGGAAGGGTTTCTGCGGCGTGGCTCGAGGTTTCGGAAGGACCAAGGAGGCCAACGAGCGCTCCTGTTCCGAGAGCCTTTTGGTCGCCGCCTCCAGGGATTCATCAAATAATTCGGACCCCACGCAACGCAAGTCCGCAAGGCGTTCTTGCAGGTTTGGGTCCATATCGAGGGTGCATAGCCACGCCAACCGGCGCATAGCTACCGCAAAAGCCGACACCCTCGATACCAGCTCAAACGCATCGTACACCGCATGAAAAAGGTACAGGCGCAATTGAGACAGGTTGGACATAAACCTGTCAAACCCTTCCTTGCGGGAGTCCGGCAAGGCTTCGCGATATTGGGGCAGATCCTTTACCATGCCACGCAGATAGGATGAAAAGGTAAAGGCATAATTTAAAACCCTGGTTGCCATGAAGGAATTCGCATAGAGGCGACGACCAAACTTGTCAAGGGTCCGACCCTCCCTGCCGGGCGGGACCGCCACAGAAACTCGGGAGGGTTGCGTCTTTTTGAGCGCAGACTCGACCAGTAAAGACTGGTGGGAGAGTTGAGCCTTCTCAAAACCCTTGGGTGGAATCGTCCTATATTTGGACTCCATCTTGGACGGGACCGCAGTGATTGTAAGAGGTGAAGTCAGGTTCTTAAGCAAGGTCTGATGAAGGACCTTATTCAAGGGCAGCCGAGGGGATTCCCTTGGGGGAGTGGGAAGGTCCTGCACCTCGAGGAACTCTTTTGTATATTGAGATCCAGCCATGAGGTCCAGACCCAAGGCACGTGCCATGTCCTGCACGAAGCTGGAGAAGGAGGACGGTCTGGCGGGCGGCGAGGGGGTTCTCGACCTCCCCGCCGAACAGAAGGGGGAAGCCTCGTGGGAATATCGTGGTTCCCTACCGGACCCTGAGTCCCACGAGGCCAAATCCAATGGCCTCGAGGGGGTCGGGGAACGTCTCCTTTTCGAAGAACCCCTGGGAGAGGTCCCAGGTGTCAGAGGGACCGAGGCACGCCCCCTCCTCTTCGGCGAGGAGTCACGCGAACCCCCTCTCGCGGGGGAACGGAGCAGCCTCGGGTTGTCGAGGCGGAGCTCCGAGACCCGCAAGGCCTCGCCCCCGAGCGGCGAGGAGCGACCACGTCGTCGAGGGGAGCCACGCGAACGCTTAGGCTTCCTCGGCCGACGCCTCGCCTGAGGCCGGCCCGAGGGCGAGGAGCCCCGGGAGGACCTCGAGGAAGAGGAGGAGATCCGCCTCACCCTGCGCACCTTGTCATGGGGCCTGACGCTACCCTCCGGCGGGGCCCCCGAGGCCGAGGTCGAGGGTAAGGTCGGGGCCGAGGTCGGTGCCGCCCCGGTACCCGAGGGAGTCGAGATCGAGGCCGCCGAGGCCGGGGTCCTCGAGGCCGAAGCAGTCGAGGCCGAAGCCTGCTGCAACTGCTCGAGGGCTCCAGGCAGCTCCGTGGCAATCAATGCTCGGAGCAAGTCTTGGAACGCCGGGATCCCCACCATGGTAGGCAGGTCCGAGGCCGGGGGATGCTCCCTGGAGGGCGACCTCGGTCTCGAGTATTCCCTCGGGGCATTAGCGGCCGTAGTTCTTGGCGGGGCCGAGGACGACCCACCCGCTGTCGAGGAGCCCGAAGATGGCTTCTTTGTCGACCCTGGAGTCGAGGATGGAAGAGAGGACTTACCCGAGGCAGGTTTCGTCGGAGGCGTAGGCTTGGAAGTCGAGGGACGCGGCGAAGCCGAGGATCCCGAGGCCGAGGTCAAGGCCGGGGCCGAAGCCGACGTCGAGGCCTTCCCCGGCGCGGAGTCGACCGCGAAGAGCTCCGCCATCCTGGCACGACGTCGACGGAGCGCTCTGGCCTGAAAGGTGGAGCACCGATCGCAGGAGTCCGTCGGATGCTCGGGTCCAAGGCAGAGCAAGCACCACCGGTGGGGGTCAGTGATAGAAAGTAACCGCTCACACCGGGTGCACTTCTTGAAACCCGTCAAGGGACGGGACATGAAAACCGAACCGACCGAAAAAGAAGGCCGGGTCGCGGCTCACGGACTAGAAGAAGTCAAGGCTTCGGGCTCCACCGAGGCCTGTGAGCAACAGGGAGAATAAAAAACCTCGGGGTCCTCGAACTCCGGGCCCAGAGGAGGAGACCTAGCCGAAGCAGAATAACCCATCCGGGGCAACTTCTTCTGAGGCGAGACTGTCGAGAGGAATGCCTCGAAGAGTGCCTGGATCGATGCCCCTCTCGATGCCTGGACGGGGATCGAGCCCGCCTATGAGAATACTGGTCCCCAGAAGCCTCCAAGGAGCAGATAGGACTCGACGCTGTCGATCGAAGAGGCCGAAGAGTCGGTGCCTCCCCAGAAGCCGCCCAGGCTTGATAGGGGGTCCGGAAGAACTCGTCCTGCTTCCTGCTATGCCCAGGACTGGGAGGCCTCGAAGGTGGACGCCACACTGAGTCATGGGGCGGAGTAATAGGCTCCAAGGGAGGTAAGTCACTAAGGGAGGATCTCCTCGAGGGAATCGGTTCCAAGGGAGGCATATCCCCAAGAGGGGCCTTCTTTGAAGGAATTGGCTCCAAGGGAGGCATGCCACTAACCAAGGGCCGCCTCGAGGAGCCGGACACCGCCCGCCGCTCCTCCTCGCCGAGCAACGAGGTCGTGCGGCGCGGGGGAGGAGGAGGGGCGGCCCGCCCCTCGGGACCAGAACTGGGAGGTCACCCTGGATCGAGGCAATCAGCCGGGGACCCATGGTGGTCATGAGTTTCACAAACTGAGCCTCCAGGAGGGACTTCAACGAAGCCGATATGGAGGGATCCGCACCAAACGGGGGCCCTTCCGCACGGTCTCCGCGCTCCTTCGGTGCAGCGTGCTTCTGCTTGCCAGTCTTCGGCACCTTAAGCACCACCGGTAGAACAATGGGTGTCGGTACCTGATCCGAGGGGACAGAGGAAGGCACCGGCGCCGATGACGAGGCCGAAACTGGCGTGAACGATGCTGGTTTCAAAAGACCAGAAGCAGCCGGGGAGGCAGAGGGCTTTGTCGACGAAGTCGAAGCAGCAGTCGATGTCGAAGTGATAGGGTCCAACGAAGCTTCCATCTTAAACATGGACTCCCACAGCAGGCAGCAGCGCTTAAACGCTCTCGCCGTCAAAGTGGAGCAAGGCCGGCACGATTTCGGAAAGTGATCTGGACCCAGACACTGGAGGCAGAGTCGATGAGGGTCCGTGAGCGAAATCGCGTGCTGGCACTTGCTACACTTTTTAAAACCGGTGATCGGCCGGGACATAGGCCGGAAAAGCTCCGCCGCAAGGTCGAAGGCGCGGGGCCTCTGCCACGCGGCCGACCCGGTGTCGGAAGGAAAAATTTTTTTTTTTAAAAAA
Source organism: Geotrypetes seraphini (assembly GCF_902459505.1). NCBI lineage: Eukaryota > Metazoa > Chordata > Amphibia > Gymnophiona > Dermophiidae > Geotrypetes > Geotrypetes seraphini. The sequence continues at coordinate 513,684,310 of NC_047084.1, read as the reverse complement.
AGAAACCAAAGAAACAAAAGCACGGGAGAGCCAAAAGACCCCAACCCGCGGAAATAACGAAGGCAAAAACAGATTCAATGGGCGCAGAATTGAAGTTGAACTTCTCAGCTCCGCGGAAGAAAATGAACTGAGGAGACACGCCCGGACCATCGAGCGGGAAGGCACTGGCGCATGCGCGGTGCGGGCATCTCAAAACTTCTGAGTTTCTTCAAGCAAGACATGCTTGTGAGACGTCCGTATCGGGGCTCTGTCGGATGACATCACCCACTAGTGAGAATACCTGCCTGCTTGTCCTGGGATAAAGTACAGTTACAGTGGTGCCTCACACAACGAACTTAATTTGTTCCAGGAGCAAGTTTGTTATGCGAAAAGTTCGTTATGTGAAACGCGTTAAGCGCAGTGACTAACGACTGCCTGCAGTGACTAACGACTGCCTGCAGTGCCTGTGCGGAAGGATTCAATACATCGGCAGCGATCGTGGAAGCTCGGGCGACTTTGTTGTGTGAAACGAAGTTCGTTGTATGAATCATGACATGAAGTTCGTTGTGTGCAGCGTTCGCTGTGCGAGGCGTTCGTTATGCGAGGCACCACTGTACTTACCGTAACAGGTGTTATCCAGGGATATCAGGCAACTATACTCATATGTGGGCGACGTCATCTATGGAACCCGGATGCAAATAGCCTTGCAAGCAGACTCGAAAGAAACTCATAAGTTTTGAATCTGCCACACCGCTCAGCACAGGGTGCGTCTCCTCAGTTCAGATAGCTAGCAGAGAAGCCAACCAGGGGAAGTGGGTGGGTTGTGAGAATAGCTGCCTGCTGTCCCTGGATAACATCTGTTATGGTAAGTAACTGTGCTTTCTCCCAGGACAAACAGGCAGCCTATTCTCACATGTGGATGAGAATTTGCAGGAGCCAGTAAGGAAGCCAATCAGCGCTGCTGCTCATGCCGCTGATTTGGACTAAGTGGATCCGCACTGCCAGTTAGCAGTGGGGCAGGAGTAAAGAAGGCTTGCTCCTGCCCGCTGTACCTCTATCAACGATCGGCAGAGGACCCGCTGCACCTCCACCAGATCGGCAGAGGTAGGAAGATAAATCGGGCAGGGAGGGGGGGACAGAGTGCAGAACTTGACAGGGGAGGGGAGGATGGAAGGATGCTGCTGGGTGCAGAGTAGAGAGTTGCACGGGGACAGAAATCCCACCCGTTCCCGCCAAAGTCCCACCCGTCCCCATGAGGAATCCCACCCATCCCCGCGAGGAATCCCTCCGTCCCCACCCATCTCCGCTTTGCTTAAGCCCTCCCTCCAACGTCAGCGCTGACATCGGGAAGACTTCCGTTCGGTTGTGTGCTGCGGCAGGGCAGGTAGGGAGAAGACGAGCCTTGCGGCTGAGTACATCCAGCCCCGCAGGAACCCCGTGACACTCAGAGGCGTCCCCACGGGATTCCCACGACCCGAAAGGGGAACCCGAGGGAACCCCGCGGATTCCCGTCGTCCCCATTCCCGTGCAGCTCTCTAGTGCAGAGCCTGACAGGGGAGGGGAGGATGGAAGGATGCTGCTGGGTGCAGAGCCTGACAGGGGAGGGGAGGATGGAAGGATGCTGCTGGGTGCAGAGCCTGACAGGGGAGGGGAGGATGGAAGGATGCTGCTGGGTGCAGAGCCTGACAGGGGAGGGGAGGATGGAAGGGTGCTGGACGCAGAGCCTGACAGGGGAGGGGAGGATGGAAGGGTGCTGGGCACAGAGCCTGACAGGGATGGGGAGGATGGAAGGGGGCTGGGTGCAGAGCCTGACGGGGCAGGACACTTAAAAATTAAGCTGCCTGACTTATATTCGAGTCAACCATTTTTCCTTGTCATGCTGTTTGCCAATTGTAGTGAAGCTGTAGACAGCTTACAGGGAGAACTTCTGCCTCAAACAGGCCTGGATTTCTTATCTCTTCAGACTGCCTCTCGAGCCTAATGACCAGCCAGAATCCTCAACCCCCACGTAAACTTGTACACAAAGGTTGTTGGTTTTTTTTTTTTGGGGGGGGGGCAGGGGGTGGAGAGAGAGAAAATGCAAGCAGCCGTGATCCTGGAAAAATTGCCACAGGGCCACACAGCCTGCGCTCAAGCCCACTGCTGACAATCTGAGGCAAGTCATGCTTCCAGGGGACTGGTCCCCAAGCTCCCAGATCATTAATGCAGAACTCGGAATCTGTGCTTTCCTAGCCAGAGATGTCCAAGAATGGGATCCTCTGCAGCACAAAAAAAGCCTTGCAAATGATAAGCAAAATCCAAAATTAAAGGAAAAATAAAACACGAGCAGAAAAGAGGTTCTTACTATCTTGCTTGTAGAGAGACAACTAGGGAATTGGAGGACAGTCCAGAGTTGGGAAACAGAGCAAAAGAATGCTAGTGAAGCTCTCTACAATGTTTCTTGCAGGAACAGTGACTATTAGTGCTGCCCGATTCGAATCAGTTCACCGATTCACTTCGGGTGAATCGATTTGAATCGGATTAAAACAAACAAACAAAAAAAAAACAACAAACAAACGGCTTCCCGATTCGCCTGACCCTCCCCCTCACGTCAGAGGAGGGGCGGGACCGCGACGGAGGAAACAGCTCTGAAGCGGTACTGTTTGCAGGCTGTTCCTAGAAGATAAACAGTGCGGAGAGGCCGGGGTGGGGGGGAGCGGAAGGCCAGGGGGGGTGGAAGCCGGACACCAGGAGGGGGGGAGTGAGCAGTCTTTCGGGGTGGGTCAGGCAGGCAGGCCTTCAGGGGTGGGATAGGCCTTCAATGGGGGACAGGTCTTCAAGGGGGGGGGGGACAGGCAGGCCTTCAGAGCTGGGTTAGGCCTTCAAGGGGGGTACAAGCCTTCAAAGGGAGGCAGGCCTTTATGGGGGACAGGCAGGCCTTCAAGAGGGGGCAGGCAGACCTTCAGGTGTAGGATACAAACCTTTAAATGGGAGACAAGCCTTCAATGGGGAAATAGGCCTTTAGGGATGGTGGCACAGGCCTTTAGGGGTGGGGGCCCTGGTATAGAAGTACACGGAGGGAGGGAAGGGGGTTTCAAAGAGATGTGCGTATGCCAGACTTTGGGGAGGAAGAAATGGGTCTGAAAATAGAAGAGAGGGAGAGAGATGATGGACAATGGGATTTAGGGAAGGAAGGAACAGAAAGGGAGAGAAGTTGGACGCAAGGGATGGTGTGGAGGGGGATAGAGATACTGGATAGGAGGGTAGTTGGGAAAAGAAAGGGAGAGATGGTGGACCCTGGGGTGGTGGGGAAGGAAGGAGAGATGCTGGATGAAAGGGTAGTTAAGAAAAGGTGGATCTGTGGAGGGAGACGAAAAAAAGGAAAGATGCCAGACCTCCTGGGGAGGGAAGAGAAACAGAAGGGGAAGACAGAGATGGAAGATGGATGGTTAGCAGGGAGAAAGAAGAAAGGAGACCCTGGCAAGCAAGTTATCAGAAGACAACCAGAGCTTGAGACCAACAAAATTTGAATAATGACCAGACAACAAAAGGTAGAAAAACTAATTTTATTTTCTGTTTTGTGATTACAATATGTCAGATTTGAAATGTGTATCCTGCCAGAGCTGGTGTTAGACCACAAACGTGAGCTAGGATTTAACAGAGAGAGGAAAAGTCTTTTTTGTTTACACCACAGCACCAGTGTGGTTAGGAAAAGGCAAAGGGGGTGAAGAGGCTGTAAAATAAACCCACCAGAATGTTTGAAAAAAACCACCCACAAAAAACACCCAATTGGGCAGGAAAATCGAATCGAAAAACCAATTCAATAGGCTGAATCGAATCGAAATATTTTTCCTGAATCGGGCAGCAATAGTGACTACCCACAGGTTCAGGAATGTGTGTTACAGTAGAAAAAGATACACACACACACACACGCTGACAAGAATTTAATGAGCCCCATGTAGTGACAGAAACTAACTTAAGAAAATTAGACTGTAAGCTCCTCTGAGCAGGGCCATCTAGTGCATGTTGATGTACAGCAATGAATATACTTTTCAGCGCTATAGAAGTGATAAATAGTAATAGAAACATTTGTGATAAACAGAGGATCCCTGTGCTGGACAAAAAGTAAAACATGGATTTGCTGCATCCTCTGGATTTCCCCAGATCCTCTATAAATTTTAAAATTAGATTATTATAATTATGTGAACTATAGATATATTTTTTTTTATTTCTTAAGTCAATAATGCCATTCATGAGTCGCCTGCAATTCCAATCCTTCAATATTCTCCTTAAAAATCTTCTCCTTTCGTGGTGCCTCCCCCACATGTCAGCTTGGTTGTGTGACTGTGCCAATACAGTACTCCCCCGAAATTCGCGGGGATTCCATTCTAGGAACCCCCGTGAATTTCGAGGCAGGAGAGGGCAGCTGGAGTGCCAGCGAGTTAAGAAAATCACTCGCGGTCTGCTCTGACCGCCTCTTCCTATAGTAAAGTCGGGCTACACCAATCAGGAGCCATTTTGGCATGCAGCTCCTGATTGGTGTAGCCTGACTTTACAGGAAGAGGCGATCGGAGCAGACCACAAATGAGCAAGTCCACGATTCGCAGAGGAACACTGTATTCATTTTAAAAGAGGTGTGAATCTGTGCCAATATTCGTTTTAAAGGCCTTCCTCTGCCCCCCCCAGGGGAGGCAGCCCTCCTAGATAAAAAAAAAAAAAAGGATGCTGGATCCAGGTGGATGCAGCCCTCCTGAAAGCAAAGCCCTACTCTATCTTTCTTTGCTTAGTTCCCACCCCATGGCGGCCATTCAGAGAGCAGCACGGGGCCGAACAGGAAGAGCTCAGCCTGGCGGGTGCGCCGCTGGCCGCGAAAAGGGAACAGGGACGGCAAGACTCAGCACAGGGCAGGGCGTAGAAAGATCGCTCCTGCCCTGTACACCGCTGCACCACCAGGGATTAAAAATGGCAGGTAAGTGCGTGCTGGGGGGAGGGGTTAAAAAAAGTTAGTTGGCCAGGACACAGGACGCATCCCTCCAGTCCCAGCCTACTACTAGACCACCAGAGGAAGGTGAGGCAGGGTGCAAACCCTGGCATGGAGTATGGGGAGCTGGGTACTGAGCCTGGCAAGGAGTATGGGGGGTTGGGTATAGAACCTGTTAAGGAAGGGAAGAGGACTGGGTACAGAGCCTGGCAGGGAAGAGGGCTGGGTGCAGAGCCTGGCAGGGAAGAGGGCTTGAGGTAGGGAACACTGGGTGCAGATCCTGGCAGAGCATAGCACTTGAATATTAAGACCCCCATCTTATATTCGAATCAACCATTTTTCCTCCTTTTTGGGGGGAAAACATAGGGGTCTCGACATATTCGGATCACCTTATATTCGAGCATATATGGTACACTCTGGTCTTAAGGTGGTACAGTACTTTGAAGATCCTGAGAATCTTGTTTTTACCTAGGCCCCACTGTATGGAAAGAGAATGGAATCATAACAAAACTTAAATTCACACTTTAAGAGCATAGAGGAGAGGGTATGTAATCTGTATGGAACATTAAATGGGATGAACCACACAGATCTTTATACTTTGATGCTAGAAACCATCCTTTTTTACATTTTCCACACTAAAGTCTTTGCTCATTTTAGCACATATTTAGCTGCATACATTAGAACATTTTAAACATACTGTACTACTTTTTATTAGGACCCATTAAATATTGGCCACAAGACATAGAATTAAAAGTATATTGTAATGACCTTAACTTTCTGCTACCACTCATATTTACTTCACTGTACCCCATTCAAGGATCAAAAATGGGGTAGTGACAAGACCCAGTCACCCCAGCCTTCTAGAGACATGTTGTATGGATGGGGGTAAAGATCAAGGGTTATTTCAATATAGATTTAGTGTGTGTGGGGGGGGGGGGGGGACACAGAAGTCCCTGGAGCAAAACAAGATTCAGTTTTTTAAAAAGTTAACATTTATTTTTAGAATGGAAACACGTTACACATATGGCTCGCACTAAAACCAAGTCTGCTTACCATTTTAAGTCCACTAGTTTAAGATAACTATTTTCTGCAGATAGCTTTGTTTTCACAAAATTTGCAAGGTTAATCGCCAAACTTGACACTTTTTTTTTCTTTTACTAAGGACCGTCCTAATTCTGCTCCTACTAAGAAGGCTCATGAGCCAAAGAACGCTTGAAGCAGCACAAATATAACATCTTATAATATAATATAAAACTGTTTTCTCCTAATCCTTAATTTCTAGGCACGTCCTGCCATTCACATCGTAGCAAAACGTTTTAACCAAGTTTAAATTTAATTACAAGATACGCTCATAATTTTTTGCTAAATGAAAAAAAGGGCAACATTTTTTATGCAGGAAAACTAAATAATTGCGACAGATCTCATAGCTAATTCCTAACATCTACAGCGTGGTAACGGTAGGACAGAAACAGGGCCATCAGAGCCTAGCCAAAAACAGGTAGACGGAGGTCCAAAACTCATACAGGCCTAAAGGTCCAATTGCCGATACAGAAAAGACTAGAGGTAGAAAAAAACTTAACCTCCGGCATGGCTCATTAACTCCGAGCAAACCCAAACAACTTTTACCCAGGCTACTCCTCACAGACACGATCCTTCTTCCCACCCCCAAAACACTGGCGTATGACGTCTCTTGGGACAATACCATGGCAAAAACCAAACTTAATACCCTTATTCATGAACTAAGAAACCTCTCGCGCGCGCGCGTATCTTACCTATACTCGAAGTGCTCATCGAAGTATTTATCAGAATAATATATGTTTTTGTAAGACATCGCAACGCACGAAACCAGATCAGCGCCTACTCAAAGCACACACTTCAAACCGTCTTCTAGAAACTCAGCCTTAACCGTCCCTCAACTACTAGTAACCCCTCCCCCCCAAGCTGTTTGAATCGAGCGGCCCAAAAGTGATTGGAACTCCACCGCAGCCACTCAGACCTCTGGTCCTGTAAATAGGGGGGGGCCTACAATCCACCAATCACGTGCCTGTTGCGAAGGCGAGAGCAAGGGAGAAATGGGCGGAGGATGCAGTGTTGCACGAACGGTTGATGAGCGCGGCTTGCGCTCAGAGTGTAGGCCCAAAAAGATTCTGATTGGTAGTCTTTCTTTTTCCCTCTTGGCGCGTGAGGGTATATTGTTTAGCGGCGTATATGGTGGTTTATAATTATTTTTCAATAGGTATAAGATTGTTGGCTTTCTTTTTTTAGTGTGGTGATGTTTGAAGGTTTCCAGTCGTACAGTCACTGTGTGACTGGTATCAAGGAGAGCTTTCTAGAATTCTTTTTCTGCCTAATCGGCGTAAGCTGTTGGTGACATTGTTGCTGCAATTGTTTGTGTGTGTAAACTGTGTTCATTATTTGTCTCCTCCCCACCAACGAAGACGAAGGTTTTATTTGTGTATATAATCATACAGAATTTTTTTCGGAGTTCTGTTTTAAGAATGGGTGCTGGAAAGGGAATTATAAGCGATAACGATTCTTAAGAAGTGTGAATGTAGAACTAGATAACACTTTTCTCTTCTTTTTTTCTTATTTATGATTTCAAATACTGTAACTACATACACAACTGTACAGGAAATACTGAATAGATCTCTTCAATTCATCAAATCATAAATGAATATGAAACATAAAAGGAAAAATCTTTAACATAGTCCACCTGTGGAGAGAGAAAAAGCATCAAGAAACCACCTGTGGGCATCAAGGATTTAACTAAATATAATAAAAAGGGAAAATTACTCGAGCACGCATCATTCCTAACATTCCATGATCACATTATACTGAGAAAATCACACTAATCAATTCTCGACTTTAATTTCTGAATATTTAGATGGAAAAGTCAAGGGAAGTAAAGGACTACATCCCCCGAAATTCCTAATTCCACCTTAAATCCAGACTAATCAAATATCTGAGCTATGAGAGTTATGAACCTGAACACTGAAGTGGCACGGTGACAGGTTTAGAGCTCCAGCATTGCCTCTTCCATGGTAAAAACAACAGTTTGAACACTGGGAGTAATTTGCTTGGCTTGGGGAGTGGACTCCCGGGGGGGGGGGGGGGGGGGTGACTCAATCTCCACAATTTGATAACTTTATGCAGCATATATAATGATTTGTAAAGCATGCTTAACTACAGGATTCTATGTAGCAATATGCTGCTTGTAACCCACCTAGAACTCTAATGATTCAGTGGGACTTAGACTGCATACATAGTGGTGTGCAAAAGTCTGGAACCACTTGTGAATTTTACATTCTTTAAACTTTCTGACCTTTTATTTTAATTTCTTTGCTGACCCAATAGATTTGTCTGTACACTGCATTATTAATTTTATTTGTAAATTTTCCAAAATATAAATAAGAAACACAATAACCACAAATTATCCCAGGACAAGCAGGCAGAGTATTCTCACATATGGGTGACATCATCCACGGAGCCCGGATGCGGACAGCCTCGCAAGCATACTTGCTTGTAGAAAACTTAAGAAGTTTCGAGTCGGCCGTACCGCGCATACGCGAGTGCCTTCCCACCCAGCACAGATGGAGTCTCCTCAGTTTTCCGCAGAGCCAGGAAATCTGTACTTTGACACTCTGCGCTGAACTTTGTTTGCGTCGTGCCTTCGCTCACTGTGGTTTGTGTTCTTTTTAGTTGCAAATTGCTGTGTTACTTTATTTTTTTTATTTAAAAAAAAAAAAAAAAGACTTTATTTTTCTTTGTCGGCTGACTGGCTTCCACAACTCCGACCTCGAGTCTCATTAGACCTTTCTCATTTGGATTGTCTTTGCCTCGAGTACACCTGCTTTATCTTCTCCTGAGTTTCCCTTGGGTCAGATAACTAAGCAGAAGGTTCCTGCGGTGTGCCTAAGGGCTTCAACTTCGCAGCGACTGTCCTCCCTCCTATGTCCCGGCCAGTCACAGTCTTCAAGAAGTGTAGCCAGTGCGCGATTTCTCTCATGAACCTACACCGCTGGTGCCTTAAGTGCCTCGGGCCTGACCATAGTCCTGCTTGTGCCTTGAGCTGAAGTTTCACACTCTATGCAAGGAGCCAAGTCTTTGCGAGTGTCTAGTCTGGCATCTACACACCCTATGCAAGGAGTAGATTCTTTGCGAGTGTCTCGACAGGAATCCTCACACTCCATACAAGAAGCAGAGTCTTTGGGAGTGCTTCGAGATTCCTCAATCCAAACCACTGAGTTTAGATCTACTGCTTCTTGCCCTATTTATTCACCAGCAGCATTGCCTGTTTCCATACATAGGGCGAAGTCTCTTCGATCCTACTCGAGACCTGCTTCCAGACACCACTCTCGTCATCAATCGAGGCCCTCATCGAGGCATCCATCGAGGTGCAGGTCTTCTTCCAAAGAGCAGCCTTCCTCGTCTAGACCTCATTCCAGACCTTCCAGCTCTTCGAGGCCTCCAACTCCTCGATCGATGTCACCACTTCCAGACCCTGAGGAATCAGCTGTTTCCATTGCCTCCTCCAAGTCTCCATATTCTTTGGATTGCCACTTCTCCAGAGAGGCTTCGCCTTCGTTCTCCACTTGAGACACCTCGAGGTCATCGAGCCTCTCTTGAGGCAGGGACTTGGTGGATCAGCTGTCTTTCTCTTCCTTCGTCAGATGGCTGATGACCTGGAAATTAAATTAGATGCAGGTTCTAAATACTCTAAGGAGTATCTAGAGTTAATGCATTTGCCTCAACCTCCTGCAGAGTCACTTAAGCTCCCTCTTAACCAGCTTTTGTCTCAAACTTTCAAACAATGCCTGGACTCCTTATGCTATATGCAAGTTGGACTCAAGGTATAGAACTCTACATTGTAAAGGTTTTGAGAATTCACAGTTATCTCACAATCCCTCCTGGTGGAGTCCTCGTTGAGAAGAACCCATTCTTCCAAGGTCTATGCTGCAGTTCCTCCTGAAAGAGAGGGTAAGACCATGGACAAGTTTGGACGTCATCTTTATCAAAATGCTATGATGTCCTCCAAAGCAGAGAGTGCGCGGGGACAGAAATCCCACCCGTCCCCATTTCCCTTCAGCGTCTTCTCCCCACTCTCTCTTCCCCATTTCCTTCAGCGTCCTTCTCCCCACCCCTTTGTCTTCCCCATGTCCTGCCAGCATCCTCCCCACCCCTTTGTCTTCCCCATGTCCTGCCAGCGTCTTTTCCTCTCCACTCCACCTTTCCTCCCTTTCTCCCTCCCTACCCCTTACCTTCGTGGCACTTCCCCGACCGACAGGGCAGGTAGGGAAAAGAAGACGAGCCTCGCAGCTCGAGTGCATCCAACCCCGCAGGAACCCTGTGACCCTAGGGGGTGTCCCCACGGGATCCCCGTGACCCGAAGGGGGAACCCGTGGGTCCCGCAGGATTCCCATCGTCCCCGTTCTGTGCAGCTCTCTACTCCAAAGTCCTCAACTACAATTTTGTCTTCATTACTTATCTCAAGTTCCTCATTGATATTCTTCCAGGTTTTCTGAAGAACATGGATCAACATAGGCATTTCAAGTTCCATGAAGTCACTGCTATCTGTCACATCTCAGATTACATCTTCTCCAGTCATTTTATGATGCCTTTGAACTGTCTGCTAGGACCACTGCTTTCTCTAGTGATGCGCTGCTTGGCCTGGCTTCGCACCATTGACATGGACCCTAATCTTCAGGACCGTCTGGCTAACATTCCTTGTGAAGGAAATGACCTCTTATGAATCCATAGAGGCGGCCACTAAGAAATTGTCTGAATGTGAAAAATCTTTTACTTCCATTGTCAGACCAAAGCCAGCTCCTGCAAAATCTTCATGTCCTCTTCCTGTTTTCCAGAGGCGTTATACTCCAAGGGCGGCTCCTTACACTCAAGCACCTCCCAAGAAACCATAGCAGCAGAAGCAACAGAAACCTCAGCCTTCTGCGCCTAAGGTTGCGCAGCCTTTTTGACTGTTTAACTTCCATTGTTCTGCCTCTGACCTCTCTTCCCCCCATAGGCAGTCGTCTCTATCATTTTTACCATTGATGGGAGACCATTACATCCGACCTCTGGGTGCTGTCAATAATCGGGGAAGGATACTCTCTTCATTTCACTCAGGTTCCACCAGAGCTTCCTCCAAGAGAGTATCCTTCCAATCCATCCCAGACCACTCTTCTTCTTCAGGAAGCTCAGGCTTTGCTTCGTCTCCGTGCCATCGAAGAAGTTCCTCTGGAACAGCAGAGCAGGGAGTTTTACTCCTGTTACTTCCTAGTTACGAAGAAGACGGGCGATCTGTGACCCATTCTGGATCTCAGGGCTCAACAAAGAAAAATTTTACATGTTGTCCCTGGCGTCCCTTTACCCTCTTAGATCAGAATGATTGGTTATGTTCTCTACATCTCAAGGAGGCTTATACTCGCATCCTTATTCATCCGACCTCCGTCAGTACCTCAGATTTCAGGTGGGGTTATTTGCATTACCAATACAGAGTGCTAGCCTTTGACCTTGCTTCATCTCCCAGAGTGTTCACCAAGTGCCTGGTGGTGGTAGCAGCAGCTCTAAGGAACCATGGTCTTCAGGTGTTTCCCTACCTAGACGACTGGCTCATCAAAGAATCAACATCTCAGGGGGGTTATTGTAGCGACCCAACCGACTACGCGGTTCCTACAAAGCTTGGGACTTGAAATGAACTTCTCAAATCCCAACTTCAGCCCTCTCAGAATCTACAGTTAATCGGAACTGTTCTGGACACTATCCAACCCAGAGCATTCCTTCCTCAACAACGTCTGGATGCTCTTCTTCAACTCTGTCATGCAGTGTCTTCCCGCTCTTCAATCTCAGCGAGACACATGATGGTCCTCCTAGGCCACATGGCCTCCACAGTGTAGCACAGTGCCAGGCTTCACCTCAGAATTCCTCAGTGGACCCTGGCATCTCAGTGGACGCAGGCTTGCAAACCACTCTGACACATTACAGTCACTCCTTCATTGAGACAGTCTCTCTGCTGGTGGATGCTCTCTTCCAATCTCTCTAGAGGCTTGCTGTTTCAAGCGTCTCATCAGAAGATCCTCACAACAGATTCCTCAACCTATGCTTGGAGGGCTCATCTTGATGGTCTCCGTACTCAAGGCCACTGGACCAGCACGGATTGTCAGTGTTGCATCGATCTGTTGGAACTCGGAACGATCTTCAATGCTCTCAAAGATTTTCAACATCTTCTTCACGACCAGGTAGTCCTCATTTGGTTGGACAACCATGTCGCCATGTACTATGTCAACAAACAGGGAGGGATGGGATCTCCCTCCCATTGTCAAGAAGTTCTGAAGGTTTAGGACTGGGCAATCCTCCACAACACCTTCCTGAAAGCTGTCTACATCCAAGGGGCAAAAAACTGTTTGGTGGACAAATTGAGTCGTTTTCAGCAACCTCACGAATGGACAATCAATTCCTCGCCTCTTCATCACATTTTTCGCAGTGGGGAATTTTTCAGATAGATCTCTTTGCATCTCCCCACAACCACAAACTGCCTCAGTTCTGCACCAGGATATATTCTCATCACCTCAAGGCAGATGCTTTTCTACTGGAATGGATGAGTCGCTTCCTGTATGCATTCTCTCTTATTCTCAACTCTTGTCAAGTTGAAGAACGATCATGCCACCATGATTCTGATAGCTCCTTGGTGGCCGAGACAACCTTGGTACTCCCTTCTACTTCAACTCAGCAGCAGGGAGCCATACCTTCTACCAGTTTTTCTATCTCTGCTTACACAGAGTCAAGGGTCTCTACTTCATCCCAACCTGCAGTCTCTACACCTGATAGCTTGGTACCTCTCAACATAACTCCTCTTCAGTTTTCTCAACCTGTAAGAGACATTTTAGAGGCTTCTAGAAAGCCTACCACTAGACAATTCTACCATCAAAAATGGACTAGATTTTCTACGTGGTGCATCTCTCATGATAAGGAGCCTCAAAATTCCTCCTTATTTTCTGTTTTAGATTATCTTTTGCACTTATCCACCTCTGGCCTCAAGTCTACATTGATCTGAGTCCTTCTCAGTGCAATTGCTGCTTTCCACCAGATATAGAAGGGAAACCCCTCTCTGCTCATCCGGTGATTTCCAAATTTATGAAAGGACTTTTCAATGTTAAACCTCCTCTCAAACCGCCTCCTGTGGTTTGGGATCTCAATGTTGTTCTTGCTCAATTGATGGCTCATCTGAAGTATCTCATTTGGAAAGTGGTGTTTCTCATTGCCTTCACATCTGCTCGAAGAGTCAGTGAGCTGCAAGCTTTAGTTGCTGATCCATTTTTCACTGTGTTCCATCATGACAAGGTGGTCCTTTGTACTCATCCTAAATTCTTACCTAAAGTGGTTTCAGAATTTCATCTCAACCAATCCATTATTCTTCCAATATTTTTTCCAAAGCCTCATTCTCACCCTGGAGAGTCGGCTCTTCATACTCTGGACTGTAAACGTGCTTTGGCCTTCTACTTGGAACGCACCAAACCACACAGAACTGCTCCTCAACTTTTTGGCTCCGATCCAAACAAGTTGGGATATCCAATCTCTAAGCGTACCATCTCCAGTTGGATGGCTGCTTGTATATCTTTCTGCTATGTCCAGGCTGGACTGCATCTACAGAGTCGAGTCACAGCCCATAAAGTCAGAGCCTTGGCGGCTTCAGTAGCTTTCCTCAGATCCACTCCTATTGGGGAAATTTGTAAAGCTGCCACCTGGTCCTCGGTTCATACTTTTACTTCTCATTATTGTCTGGATGTTTTCTCCAGACGGGATGGCCATTTTGGCCAGAGAGTATTGCAAAATTTATTCTCCTAAGTTGCCAAAGCTCCCACCATCCCATTCTGGTTAGCTTGGAGGTCACCTATATGTGAGAATAGGCTGCCTGCTTGTCCTGGGATAATGCACAGTTACTTACCGTAACAGTTGTTATCCAGGGACAGCAGCCAGCTCAGCTCTGGTTGGCTTCTCTGCTAGCTAACTGATCTGAGGAGACTCGCCCTGTGCTGGGCGGGAAGGCACTTGCGCATGCGCGGTGCGGCTGACTCAAAACTTCTGAAATTTTCTACAAGCAAGTATGCTTGCGAGGCTGTCCGCATCCGGACTCCATGGATGACGTCACCCATATGTGAGAATAGCTGCCTGCTATCCCTGGATAACAGCTGTTATGGTATGTAACTGTGCTTAACGGCAATAATATTTACAATGCACAAACATCTATAAACAATTAGAAAGTTCACAATAGGAATAAGAATATATATTACAAGGTTAAGAATGAGTACAGTATGCATCCAAGATTCTCCATGTTTTGACAAAAGATGGCAAATGATTGTTTTAAGGCTATAATTTCTTCATATTTTCTAAAAACACAGTCTTCCACCATTCATGAAAAGAAAAATCTATAATAATAAAATGCTAGCCGCACATGCGCACTCTCGCCGCGTGTTCCCTGAGATCTGATCTGTCGCGCTGTGCTGGCGAGAGTGCGCATGCGCGCTTAATACGTCACCAGGATCCACTCCACAAGCCGGGACCGCAGACAGCCGCCTATTGCCTCCACAAGCCCGTTACTGGAGGATCGCCAAGGGAGCTCCCGGAGAATGCTGCGGCAGCGGGCGGGCGGGGAGGGGGGAAGGTCAGAGGAGAAGGCATCGCTGCCGACCAACCCTGAGGGCAGAGGCAGCCCGCACGCACGGTGGACCGAGCGCGAGGACGGCTGCCCACGCAAACTGACAAAACGGCTCATGCCGCGGCCCCGCCACACGCGCTCGGCCCCCGAGGCGCAGCAGCACTTCATTGACTGGCGGTGACCTGGGAAGGGGTGGGGGAGGAGGATGAGGAGGTGGGAACTCGCGTGCAACCGTCCCCCCCACCTCCTCCCCACCCCTGGATTCAGTTCCGTTTCTCCTAGCGGCTCGCTGGCGTGCAGACCTCGGTTTCCCCGCCCCTCTCCCCCCCCCCCCCGGAGGGACCCGACGGACTGAGGGAGAAGGAGACGGAGTGGCGCGGTGGCAGCGGTCGCGGGAGCTGCGAAAACTGTCTTAAAGGGACAGTAACGATGGCTGCTCGCACGTTCCTCTCTGGACAGATACTGCAGAACAATGATACTTTATAATAATCAAAAAGTTGGGCGCAGGTATGAAGTATGCAGCTTTCAGCTCTGTCTCTACTGAGATCCAACACAGCGTTTGGAGACCTGGGGAAGGGAGCACAACAAATACTGGACCCAGGCACAGGAAGGGGGAGGGTGGAGAGACACACTGGACCCAGGAGTGGGGGAGAACTGTTAGGCCTAGGGTTGTGGGAGCTGAGGGAAGGGAAAGAGAGAGAAACCTGGAGCATAAGGGGAGAGTTAAGAGAGGGGGGCAGATGCTAGATTGGGCGGGGTGCAATTGCAGAAGGAAGGAATGCTGATCCAGTGGAGGGGAGGAGAGAGAGATGTATAGACTACAAAAGATGGGTGGGGGGTCAGGAGGAAGGGGAGGAACAAGGCAATAACGGAGAAGGCCAGACCGTGGGAAAGGAAGGGGGGGGCGAAGGCCAGACTGCGGAAAGAGAAGGGGGGTGGAGGGAAATGCTGCTGCTGCACAGGGGGAGGGAAACACACACAAAGACAGACAAAGAAAGGGGGCCAGGGAGAGAGAAAGAAAGAAAGACAGACAGACATATATTCTAGCACCCGTTAATGTAACGGGCTAAAAGACTAGTACTGGTATATTATTTTTCCAATGAATCACAATGATTTGTAAAGCCAAGACTATCAAAGTCAAGCAATCTAGAATGAGTGTAATTAATGACAATATTGGGGTTGGATGATTGAAGAATTATAGTTTCATATGTTATTGAATCCAATATAGAAAATACATTGGAAAATGTCCCAAATTTGTGTCCAGTATTGCATTAAATTGGTACAATAAAAAATCATATGCAGTAATGATCCCACTGAATTATTACAAGACCAGTTTTATAGGGGTCCAATAAGCATTATACAAAAAGTATGGCAATTGTAATAAAGGTGCAGATAAAAATGATCTAACCCAAAAATGTTTCCATTGAGAGGTTAAGTAATGTAATGTAATTTATTTCTTATATACCGCTACATCCGTTAGGTTCTAAGCGGTTTGTAGAAAATATACATTAAGATTATAAATGAGAAGTAAGAAGGTACTTAAAAAATTCCCTTACTGTCCCGAAGGCTCACAATCTAACTAAAGTACCTGGAAATTAATAAAGAAGAGAAAATAAAGATGGTTGAAAAAAGAAAAATTCTATGTGAACTTATAGGATGGAAATTAAACTGACAGTGAAGAACTGTATGAAAAATACATATGGTATATAATATATAATATAATATATGGTATATAATACATAAGTATAGATCTAATTGTATATTCCACTTAAGATTAACAACAGACTGGTCTTTAGAAGCTTGGCTTTGCAGATTGTAGAAGAGATACCCAGTTGGAGGTGATAGGAGGAGGTTTAGAAGCAACTACAGGAGGAGGATTGAAAGTGTTTCAGTAATTGATTGAGTAAAAATCCAAATTGACTCATGTTTCAAACTTAGATCATATTTGTCTCTAATAACCTGAAAAGTAAGTAATTTATCATTTTCATAAAGCTGAGAAAGAACCAAACATTTGCATTACACCATTCCCTTCTTATTATATAAGGAATCTTACAATCAAAAAAAGAACACTACCATAGTGAGATATCTGTAATATCAGTCCAATTCTGATGTAATTGTTTCATTACAGTATTAGTGGCATGAGAGGTAGCTTTTAATATGCAAAAGTTGTTTCTAAATTTAAATCTATCCATTGAAGGTAAAAGATGTAAAGGAATATCGCATTATAAGGGATACATTTGTCTATTAGAATCAGCTTTGTAAGATCAATTTTGTCTATATTGGAACATAGCTACTATAACTTTTACAGATCATGCATCAAAACTGGATTGAGATTGTCTAATCAGTATGTGTTATTTCTGACCATTCAGGAGGTTGCTTTCATCAATCCAGACATCTAGGTATGGTGTAGCTATAAAAAGTGTTGGCTTTTTGGGTTTCATAGACTCTCTGCATCTACAATGAACAAGATTCGGAACCTGACGTTGGCGATTGTGTTCGTGTGTCGGTGATGAGCGAGAGAGGGTTTTCAGACCTCCAACAAAGTCAACAATATTAAAGATTGTAGAAAAGAAGAAAGTAATGGGATCAGTGGTAGACAAGCCTCGGATCTTGCTCTGACTCAATCTCTTCGCTGGTTGATGCTCTCTTCCAATCTATCCAGAGGTTTGCTGTTCCCCCCCCCCCATCAGAAAGTTCTCACGACCAACTCTTCGACTTATGCTTGGGGGCTCATCTGGATGGTCTCCGCACTCAAGGTTACTGGACCAGTACGGACCGCCAGTGCCACATCAACCTCCTGGAGCTCAGGGCGATTTTCAATGCTCTCAATGCTTTTCAACATCTGCTTCATGGCCATGTTGTCCTCATTTGCACGGACAACCAAGTCGCCATGTACTATGTCAACAAACAGGGAGGCACGGGATCAGCCTCCCTCTGCCAGGAAGCTCTGAAAGTTTGGGATTGGGCAATTTGCCACAACACCTTCCTCAAAGCTGTCTACATTCAGGGGGCGGACAATGCCTTAGCGGACAACTTGAGTCGTCTTCTCCAATCTCACGAGTGACTCTTCACGCCCCTTCATCTCATCTTCTCTCAGTGGGGAACGCCTCAGATAGACCTCTTTGCAGCCCCCCACAACTTCAAACTGCCTCAGTTCTGCTCCAGGATCTACACTCCTCATCGCCTCGAGGCAGATGCCTTTCTGCTGGATTGGACAAATCTCTTTCTATATGCGTTTCTTCCATTTCCTCTCATTCAAAAGACTCTAGTCGAGCTGAAGTCCGACCATGCCACCATGATTCTGATTGCTCCTCGGTGGCCCAGACAACCTTGGCACTCCCTTCTACTTCAACTCAGCACCAGGGAGCCTTACCTTCTACCAGTTTTTCCCTCGCTACTTACACAGCATCAGGGATCGCTGCTTCATCCCAACCTGCATTCTCTACACCTGACAGCTTGGTTCCTCTCGGCATAGCTCCTCTCCAGTTTTCTCAACCTGTGAGGGATGTTTTGGAAGCTTCACGGAAGCCTGCTACTAGACAATGCTATCACCAAAAGTGGACTAGATTTTCTACTTGGTGTTTTTCTCATCATCGGGAACCTCAGCATTCCTCCTTATCTTCAGTTTTGGACTATCTTTTGGACCTTTCTCAGTCTGGCCTCAAGTCTACTTCGATACGAGTCCACCTTAGTGCAATTGCTGCTTTCCATCAGCCTCTTCAAGGGAAACCTCTCCCTGCTCATCCTGTGGTTTCCAGGTTCATGAAAGGACTTTTCCATGTCAATCCTCCTCTCAATCTGCCTCCAGTGGTTTGGGACCTCAATATTGTTCTTTCTCAGCTTATGAAACCTCCATTTGAACCTATTGACAAGACTCATCTGAAGTATCTCACTTGGAAGGTTGTGTTTCTCATTGGCCTCACTTCTGCTCGTCGAGTGAGCTTCAAGCATTGGTTGTGGATCCACCTTTTACAGTGTTCCATCATGGCAAGGTGGTTCTTCGCATTCATCCAAAATTCCTTCCTAAAGTTGTCTCGGAATTTCATCTCAATCAATCCATTGTTCTTCCAGTGTTTTTTCCAAAGCCTCAATCTCATCCTGGAGAATCAGCTCTTCATACTCTGGACTGTAAGCGTACTTTGGCTTTCTATCTGGAACACACCAAACTGCACAGAACTGCTCCTCAACTTTTCATCTCCTTTGATCCGAACAAGTTGGGACGTACTATCTCCAACTGGATGGCGGCTTGTATCTCTTTCTGCTATGCCAAGGCTGGATTACCCCTTCACAGTAGAGTCACAGCCCATAAGGTCAGAGCAATGACAGCTTCTATAGCTTTCCTCAGATCTACACCTATTGAGGAAATTTGTAGAGCTGCTACATGGTCCTCGGTTCATACCTTCACTTCTCATTATTGTCTGGATACTTTCTCCAGACGAGATGGACAGTTTGGCCAAACAGTTTTGCAAAATTTATTCTCCTAAGTTGCCAATTCTCCCACCATCCCACTTGGGTTAGCTTGGAGGTCACTCACTAGTAAGAATACCTGCATGCTTGTCTTGGGATAAAGCAATGTTACTTACCGTAACAGTTGTTATCCAGGGACAGCAGGCAGCTATTCTCATGTCCCACCCACCTCCCCTGGGTTGGCTTCTCTGCTAGCTATATGAACTGAGGAGATGCGCCCTATGCTGGGCCGGAAGGCACTTGTGCATGAGCGGTGCGGGCGACTCGAAACTTCGAGTTTCTTGAAGCAAGACTGCTTGTGAGGCGTCCGCATCGGAGCTCCGTTGGATTAAGTCACCACTAGTGAGAATAGCTGCCTGCTGTCCCTGGTAAGTAACATTGCTTTAATCTAAGACTGATCTAGCATGTCTCACATTAGTTTGGCCTACTACTGTTTTGGTCTGACACCATCAGATTCTGAGGTTAGAATGGAAACATTCCAGGTCTAAAAAAAAAAAAAAAGTTTAGACAAGTAGAAGAAAAACAAAATACAGAAGATGGGGATTTTGGGAGAATGCTTCATAATAAAACAAGAAAATAACTACACAGTGGCCAACATTATTATGCCAGGCTTTGCACCCAGCTTAGTTTGGCTTTTGTGCGTGATTTGGTGTGCTACCATAGGGTGCCCTATGTTAAACTGAGTTTTGCACATGAGTTAACTATGCAAAAACACACTGATACCAGTGCACAGCTTTTATCCCATGGTAATGAAGATACTACAGTAGCTATTCAACACATGCAGTGAAGTGTGCTGAATGCTAAATGCAGGGGTTTCCAACAAAGTCTGAGGAGAAGGAATAAGTTAGCTTATTTTTCTGGAGCCACCATTAGTAAGGATTTTATGCTTATTTCTTCTCTTTACTGCAAACATTACAGGACCTGCAACTCTTTCCTGACTTCCTTGAAGAGAATTAGTTACAATAAAAAAACATAGCTGAGGGGGAAGTATGATGGGACAAAGAGTAAAGTGATAAA
Organism: Geotrypetes seraphini; assembly: GCF_902459505.1. Taxonomy (NCBI): domain Eukaryota; kingdom Metazoa; phylum Chordata; class Amphibia; order Gymnophiona; family Dermophiidae; genus Geotrypetes; species Geotrypetes seraphini. The sequence goes on along the minus strand of NC_047084.1, from coordinate 513,664,235 downwards.
TGTTCACAAATTGGCATAGCATTTGCAGGAATGCCATTCTGTGCTTAAATGGTAATGCTGCAAAAATTGTATATACAGAATAGCATTCCATCACAGGTGTAGATGTATTTGCATTCAGCAGTGAATGTTGATTTTGTGTGCAAAATGTAGCAGCCACTAATACAGACACATATAGGCATGCAAGCAGTGTACTCTCCTATGTTAGTGCATATTTGTTGTACACAGCCTATTTGCTTACTACATTGGGGAGCAGTCTTTTCTTTACATGTGTGTTGAGAAGCCATCCACTGAGTTGTAATGTACAGCTGTAACATAAGGTTACTGCAAGGGTCTCGGAGTGTACAGGCCCATATAGGATGACATTATATCTATTCAATGTGAACCCTGTCCCTGAAACAGTTCTTCTGACACTCTAAATCCCATAGAAATGGTGACACAAGTATGAAAGGAGGAGCATCAGACTAATTAAGATTTATAGGTTCCTCCTGTGTTGCTGTCTCAGGCACAAAGAAATAAAATAGGGTAGAACGTGAACCCAGTTAGTCATGCACCATTTGATGGAAGGGTTGTCTGGGCTGTTTGATGCCTTTTGAACTTTAGTGACCCAGGCTTAATATTTAAGGGAGAAGGCTTTATGGATAACTATGATCTAAATTTAACATTTTGTTTGGACCAGTGGTTCCCAACCCTTTCCTAGAGGACCCCCAGTCAGTCGCATTTTAAAGATATCCCTAATGAATATGCATGAGAGAGATTTGCATATAATGGAAGTGACAGGTATGCAAATATCTCTCATGCATATTCATTAGGGATATCTTGAAATTCCGACTGGCTGGACTGGGAAAGGTTGTAAAAAGTGAATTGGGTGCCTGTTTCATGGGGCAGCTGTTGCCCTGGACCTCTAGTGGTTGCCATAAGTACTTCTGTGCAGCCATAAGGGTTATTGGGGTTTTAGACAGGTGGTTATAGTAAGTGTTGGGGTATTTGGGCGCTCACCATGACCTGCAAGGGACTTATGATGAGATGTTTTATGTGGCATCCTTTTTGTGAAGTTCACAGCAGTGCCCTACTACTCTGCTGTTATGTCTGGGTGGGAGTTAACCTCAATGGTTACCTATGAAGTCTGATCTCTAAGAAAGTCAAGTTTCAAGTTTAATCATTTTTTGATTAATCGCTTAATCATACTTCTAAGCGATGTACAGTTTAAAATTACATTTGATGGGTAACAATACAATAAACAGCAATATTTTTAAAAAGTCCTCAGACTTCGGTCTCTACATCCCACTACTGTCTAGAGCAGTGTTCTTCAACCTTTTGACACCTATGGACCGGCGGAAATAAAATATTATTTTGTTGACCGGCACCGGTCCGCGGACCGGCAGTTTAAGAACACTTGGCTAAGTCGAGCCCATCTCCACCCCAGACCCCGCCCCCATAATAGTACTAATTGTAACACCATTTTTTCCATTCATTTTTCATATATATATACACACAATATAATCATATTAACAACACAATGGTTAACCACAAAATTAAAATACACAAAGCACACTGTATGCTTTTCAACATTCATTCCTACCAGCAAACAGATACCCCCATGCAAATGCAGGACCAAAAACTAAAAGTACTAATATTTACAAACAAACCCTAAGATGCAAGACTCTGCAAGCAGTACAACCCCAGAGAAAAAGAAACAAATGCATTTCTTCCTGAACAGACAGCAGATGTAAATCGATCACTAAATAAAAAAATAAAAGCATTCCCCCTTCCGTTGTTGTCTCTCTCCCTCCATGCTGTGCCTTGCCTTCTGGCCTGCCTCCCGGTGTTATCTTTGGGCCGTTCCACGGTGCAATTGACTCAGTGTCTTTGGACCAACACCGGTCCACAGACCGGCGGTTGAAGAACCCTGGTCTAGAGAAACATTCTAATTGGGATAGTCGGTTCAACCAAGCAGTTCTACAAAATTTATTTTCTGTCTAGATACCAACTACCTACCATCCCCTTAGGTTTCACCTAGGGAGTCCCACATATAAGAATATAGTGCCTGCTTGTCTTGGGATAAAGCAAAGTTACTTACCTGTAACAGATGTTGTCCAGGGACAGCGGACAGATATTCTCACAACCCTCCCCCCCCCTAGTTGGCTTCTTAGTTTTCTTACTGAACTGATGGTCCTGTGAGCTGCCGTTGGGCAGGAAGGCACTGGTGCATGCACTGTATGAGTGGTCCTGAGACTTCTAAGAAGTTAAACTGACAGTACATAAGAACATAAAAATTGCTGTTCTGGGTCAGACCAGTGGTCCATCGTGCCCAGCAGTCCCTTACGCGGCGGCCCTTAGGTTAAAGAACAGTGCCCTATCTGAGTCTAGCCTTACCTGCATATGTTCTGGTCCAGCAGGAACTTATCTAACCTTTTCTTGAATCCCTGAAGGGTGCTTTCCCCTATAACAGCCTCTGGAAGAGCGTTCCTGATTTCTACAACTCCCTGGGTGAAGAAGAACTTCCTTATGTTTGTATGGCATCTATCCCCTTTCAACTTTAGAGAGTGCCCTCTCGTTCTCTTCACCTCGGAGAGGATGAACAATCTCTCTTTCTCTACTTAGTCAATTCCCTTCAATATCTTGAATGTTTTGATCATGTCCCCTCTGTCTCCTCTTTTCAAGGGAGAAGAGGCCCAGTTTCTCTAGCCTCTCATTGTACGGCAACTCCTCCAGTCCCTTAACCATTTTTGACGCTCTCCTCTGGACCCTTTCAAGTAGCACTATGTCCTTTTTCATGTACGGCAACTAGTGTTGGATGCAGTATTCCAGGTGGGGGGGCGTACCATGACCCCGTACAGCGACATGATAACCTTCTCAGATCTGTTTGTGATCCCCTTCTTAATCATTCCTGTCATTCTGTTTGCCCTTTTCGCCACCGCCGAGCATAGCGCGGACATTTTCATTGACTTGTCTACAAGTACTGCCAAGTCTCTTTCCTAGGGGCTCTCTCCGAGTATAGCACCAGACATCCTGTATTCGTGCATTTGATTTTTGTTACCGACATGCATCACCTTGCACTTATCCACGTTAAACCTCATTTGCCATTTTGCGGCCCATTCCTCGAGTGTGTTTATGTCTCATAGGTCTTCGCAATCCTTCTGTGTCCTCACAAATCCGAATAACTTTGTATCGTCCGCAAATTTAATCACTTCACTCGTGCCAACTTCAAGGTCATTTATAAATATATTGAATGTCCTTTTTCATGTACAGCAACTAGTGTTGGATGCAGTATTCCAGGTGGGGGGGCGTACCATGACCCCGTACAGCGACATGATAACCTTCTCAGATCTGTTTGTGATCCCCTTCTTAATCATTCCTGTCATTCTGTTTGCCCTTTTCGCCACCGCCGAGCATAGCGCGGACATTTTCATTGACTTGTCTACAAGTACTGCCAAGTCTCTTTCCTAGGGGCTCTCTCCGAGTATAGCACCGGACATCCTGTATTTGTGCATTTGATTTTTGTTACCGACATGCATCACCTTGCACTTATCCACGTTAAACCTCATTTGCCATTTTGCAGCCCATTCCTCGAGTGTGTTTATGTCTCATAGGTCTTCGCAATCCTTCTGTGTCCTCACAAATCCGAATAACTTTGTATCGTCCGCAAATTTAATCACCTCACTCGTGCCAACTTCAAGGTCATTTATAAATATATTGAAGAGCACAGTCCCGAGCACCGAACCCTGTGGCACTCCACTCATGACACTTTTCGAATCTGAGTATTCTCCATTTACCTCCACTCTCTGTTTCCTATCTGCCAACCAGTTTTTAATCCACGTGAGTATATTACCCTCTTCCATGGCTCACAATTTTTAGAAGTAGACATTCATGTGGGACCTTGTCGAATGCCTTCTGAAAATCTAGATATACGATGTCGACTGGGTCACCCATGTTTATCTGCCTATTTACTCCCTTGCAGAAGTGCAGTAAGTTTGTCAAGCAAAATCTTCCTTTGAGGAAGCCGGGCTGGCTGGTCCTCATCAGTTTGTGTCCGTTGAGGTGATCGATGATGTGGTCCTTTTGTACTGTGTGTACCAGACTTCGTGAATGATGTCACCCACATGTGAGAATACCTGCCTGCTGTCCCTGGATAACACCTTTTACAGGTAAGTAACTGTGCTCTACTGGATGTTGAGAGTTCCACTTTGTTGCAGGACTCCAGAATCAACCAGTCAAGTGTTACTAGGGTAACCATCACTGTCTGCTCTATGATACCTCACCGCCAAAAGGAAGAAAGACTTCAGTAGCACCTCTGTTACCATGGAGACTTGTTTCCGAGCCATGTCTGTTGCTACTATGGAGGAGAGATCTTAGAATATTTGATTATTTTGTGAATGCTTTAGTTTTTTTAATTCAGACTTAATTAGCCCTTCACTTTTATTTGGAGATTTTATTGAACTGCGAGTCTTAATGAAATGATTGATTACTAGAAATAGCTAAATTTGATATCAAATTGTGCAATATGAAAAACAATATAGAAATCTAGTTCAGAATGATTTCTCTGTCATGTTTAGTTGTTTGAGTTGGTTGCCTAGTTAGTGTGTCTGATTAAAAAGAAATACAATATTGCTTTTGCATCAACTATATGGTTCTAGCTGCATCCTGAAAAAACTGTTTCCTTATCTGTCTAAACTAGTCCAGACTGATAGGTTATATGTCCTGCTAGACGTCTTCTTAGACTACCTGCCTGCCGTGACATAGTACACACACAGTTTCAGGTGGCAACCTTGGTGCTGTCTGAAGTAGAGATGTGTATTGGGACATAATGTCGCCTTGAGATTGAATAGGTTTGTGCGACTCACAAATGGAAGATTAGATTAGATTCTGTCCCCTTTCAGTCTAGAGTTGCCAGATGGTTCCAGGTCATGGAGGACAGATTAAGCCAGTCTTCCATTGAAGCAACAGAAGTAAAATTCAGACTGGCTCAATCTGCCCTCCTTGACTTGGAACCTCTGGTAACCCTCCCTCAGCCCATCCCCATCATATTGCTACTTTCCTTAGCGTCGACAGCAGATGAATCCAGAGACAAGTGGGATAGCACACATCTACCAGCAGGTGGAGATAGAGAACTGACTGCCAGCAGGTTGGATGGTTGCTGTTCCGATGGTTCCTGGATCTCTGATGACTCCTGTGTGGAAAGGTTGTTTCTCCTGCTGCTTAGGCTCCAGTTGAGTTCAGGGGTGTCAGCAAATTACAGTTCTGACTTTGGTGGGCAACACCTGGGTCCTTCCAGGTCCCTTCCCCACCATCGTCGCTCGTGGAAAAAGGTTCCTGGTGTGGAGGGCTTCTTTCCCATAAGAACCCACCCCCTCCCCCTGGCTTGGACCAGGTTTGCCAGCACAGCATTGTGGCTTTGGTGCTGGAGTGGGCCTTTTGTAATAGTAGCACATGAATACTGCTGTGTATTGTCTGCCGGGGGAAGGCATGACAGCGGAGGCAGTGAAATGCTGCTCGCAGTGTGGGAAGCGCCACTCTATTTTGGGACTTTGTTCAGACGGATGTGCGGGAGATGCGGCTGCAGCAGTTCTTTTGGCAGGCTGCAGCAGTTCTTTCGGAGGGTGCGCCTCCTCCCCGCACCAAAGACACACTTGGAGAGAGGAAGGCAGGACCAGCTTTGGCCACACAGCCGTACACCTCAGCTGCGGCAGCGGGAGAAGTGCTGACTCAGGGAGCGGCAGCTCCGTGACAGCTTGGCCCTTAGGTGGCCTCTCACCGGAGTTTGTGCTTCTGCTATATAAAGTTTTTTCGCAACAGAGGGCAAGCCCGGACAGAAGGGGGGTTCTCCGAGGGGAGCCTAGCTCAAGGGGTGGTGATACAGCTACATTATGGTCATAAAAGGGCCAAGAGGCATAGGGTGCCCGAGGCTGATGACTTTACTTACCTGGAGATCTCTCTTCCTCTATTTAGTTCTGGGGGAGGCCGGAGAGCAGGACATGGATATAGAAGAGGCTGGAGGGGATGATCCCCTCAGTGTTGTGCCTATTCCATAGGGAGGAACTGGCGACCTTTATTTCTAAAGCGATGGACTGTCTGCACATTTCCGTGCCGGATATAGAAGGGGGGGGTGCCCAATCCCCTTTTGGCAGTCCCAGCACTACACAATGACGGGGTTTTGGCTCCTTCCGCTGAGTGAATTGGGGGGGGCAGCTGGCCTCATTACGGGTGAATGGGCTAAGATTACGTGGAGCCAGGAGGTCCTCTTTGTAGGACACAAAGGTTTCGATTGAGAATGTTTCTTTCCAGATGCAGATTCTTTCTGGGCATCCCTGTGGACAGGGACCAGATAGGAGGTTGTGAGAAGTTTGCTCTGGGGCCAGCGAGCCTTGGAGCCGGGGTTTCTGGTTCCTTGCAGACAGAAGGGCCAGGGGCTCTATTCAGGGGTTTTGAGGGCCCACCAGCGGGTCAGTTAGTTCCTCAGGAGAATCAAGGGGGTATGTCCTTTCGTTCCCTTGCGGTGAGTTCCCTGGCTCCCCAGCAGGCACGGCGAGCAGGCTCGGGAAGTAGGGTAGCCCCTCGGTCCTCCAAAGTCCCCATGGTGGTTGTTAAGGGGGTTACCTCTCCAGCTGGTGAGGGGGCGTGTGTTGCTTCAACTGGCTCGCTTCTCGAGTGCAGCGGGGTGGGTAGTTCAGGGTTGTCCACGGCCCTCAGGTTAGACTCCTTAGAGGAGGTGGTCACAGGTCACTCTGCTTCGGTTGCGGGAGACACCCGTCTGCTTCACACAGGAGTTGGTTCAGGGGGGCACTCTCTTCCGCTTTGGTTTTATGGCTGGGCTATTGTCCAAAGGATGGCCACCAGAATGGTCTCAGGGCTTAAAGGTCTCTCGTACGAAGCAAGACTAAACAGTTTGCAGCTCTACACTCTCGAGGAACGCAGGGAGAGGGGAGACATGATTGAGACGTTTAAATACATCACCGGACGTATAGAAGTGGAAGATAACATTTTCCTTCTCAGAGGCCCCTCAACCACAAGGGGGCACCCGCTCAAACTCAAGGGCGGAAAATTTCACGGCGACACCAGGAAGTATTTCTTCACGGAGCGAGTGATTGATCAATGGAACAAGCTTCCAGTACAGGTAATCGAGGCCAGCAGCGTGCCAGATTTTAAGAATAAATGGGACGCCCATGTGGGATCCCTAAGTGGATCAGGGTAGAACATTGGCTAATATTAAGGGGAGGGTCTATAGAGTGGGCAGACTTGATGGGCCTTGGCCCTTTTCTGCCGTCATCTTTCTATGTTCTATGTTCTAAGTCGAGGCTGCAGCGTAGGGGATAGTCCAAGCAGGTTATCTCTACTCTGCTGCAGGCAAAGAAGAGGTCTACCTCTACGGCTTATGCTGGGATCTGGCGGGTGTTTGAAGCTTGGTGTATTCAATTAGAGATTTTTCCCTTTCAGGCTGCCCTGTCTCAGATTCTTTCCTTCCTGCAAGAGGGGATTGTTAAAGGGTTGGCCTACAATTCCATTCTGGTACAAGTAGCGGCTATCACCTTTTGCAGAGGGAAGGTGTCAAGTTTGTCCATAGGGTCTCACCCACATGTGGTTCGGTTCCTTAAGGGGGTGAACCGCATTAAGCCGCCTTTGCGGAGGCCATATGTCCGGATTGGAGTTTGAAGGTGGTCCTTGGAGGTTTGCAAAGGGTGCTTTTTGAGCCTTTTGATAACGTGACACTCAAGGATGTTACCTTAAAGGTGATTTTTCAGGTAGCCCTGGCGTCAGCCAGGCGGGTATCTGAGTTGCAGGCATTGTCCTGCAGGGATCTGTTCTTACATTTCTCGGAGGCTGGAGTTTCAATTCGAACAGTTCCTTCGTTTCTTCCAAAAGTGGTGTCTTCTTTTCATGTCAATCAGATCCTCTTTCTACCGTCCTTTAGGGAAGAGGATTGGGGGGTCGAAGTTTCCTGCCTTGCATTTGCTCGATGTAAGGAGAGTGCTCTTACACTATCTTCAAGTTACTAATGATTTTCGGCGTTTAGATCATCTCTTTGTGCTCTTTTTGGGTCCTAGAAATAGTTTGGCGTCTTCCAAGGCTTCAGTGGCTCGTTGGGTCCAAGAGGCTATCTCTTCCGCTTATTTGTTGGCAGGTAAGCGGTTGCCGGAGGCTCTACATGCTCACTCAACAAGAGCAATGGCTACGTCTTTGTGCAGAGTCCTGGGTTTTTTTCTGGAGGAGATTTATAGGGTGGCCACTTGGTCGTCTTCCAACATGTTTTCTAGGCATTAATGCTTGGATGTAGCGGAGCGTGCGGAGGCATCCTTGGGTGCTTCAGTACTCACGGAGGCGGCATGTTCGCCCCACCCGAGTTGAGGTGGCTTTGCTACATTCCACTAGTCTCTGGATTCATCTGCTGCATCTAAAGGAAAGAAAATTAACAGGTAGGACATAATTTTTCCTTCCTTAGCTTAGACAGCAGATTAATCCAGAGCCCCATCCCATCGGTATTGTTCCATGATTTTTTTTCTCTTGCAGGTTATGTTTCATGGTTGGGGTCAGGATTTCTTTTGCTTATGGGAAAGAAGTTTGTTAGGCTACAACTGCACTGTCTCCAAAGATTTGTTGAACAAATCTATAATAGGACCCGCCAGAATCTCTCTGAGCTCCCTCAATATCTTGGGATGGATCCGGTCCTGTCCCATCGCTTTGTCCACCTTCAAATTTTTCAAGTTGTTCATAAACACTTTCTTCTGTGAACGACATGGTATCTACTCCATTCTCATGTATAACTTTGCTAGACAATCTCGGTCCTTCTCCAGGATCTTCTTCCGTAAACACAGATCAGAAGTATTTGTTTAACATGTTTGTTTTTTCCTCATCATTCAATACATATCATCTTTTAGTCAAGCGATCGAGAGATGAGGAGGTCATGGATGTAGGCAATCAATGAAATCACTCTCCAAGATCTACTTACCTTTTTTCTCATCTAAGGGCATCTCCACTATGTCCCATTCATGAGATAAGTCAGCAATTGCATTTGACTGTATAGTTGCTCTCACTAGCACCTCAAGGTGAATTGGCTGTAGAGAACATGGAGGCCTCTCACCTGTCTGATGATGTAAATGTTAGATTTTTGCTATTTTTTTTTCTACCCTGCTAGAGATAGAAAATCTGACAGATTATTTACAATATGCGTCTTCACCCTATTGGCATTCTAACCTGTGCTGCAATCTCCTCTCATTCTCTCTTTTTTATTGTTTTTGCCCGCACATGCCCATGCCACACATAATCTTGTGTATTCAACACAGAAGAGCCATACCAGCTATTCTATCTCCTTCTCTATGAAGTGTGGCATATGAATCTGTGATCTGTAACCTATCGCTAAAATCGTCTACTACCTGGCCAATGTTATACCGATTTTTAGAAAGGATTCCAGGTGAAATCCGGGGAATTATACAGTAAGCCTGACCTCAATGCTGGGCAAAATAGTGAAAACAATTATAAAATATGAAATTGTGAAACATGTAGACAAACATGATTTTATGAGACAGAGTCAGCATGGTTCAGCCGAGGGAGGTTTTGCTTCACCAATTTACTTGACTTCTTTGAAGGTGTGAATACACATGTGGATAAAGGTGAGCCGGTTGATGTATTTGTATCTAGATTTCCAGAAAGCTTTTGATAAAGTTTCTCATGAGAGGCTCCTGAGAAAATTAGAGTCATGGGATAGGAGGCAATGTTAAATTGTGGATAGGTTATTGGACAGAAAACAAAGGGTAGGGTTAAATGGCCATTGTTCTCAATGGAAGAGGGTAAATAGTGGTGTGCTGCAGGAATCTGTACTGGGACTGGTGCTACTTAACTTATTTATAAATGATCTGGAAATTGGAACTACGAGTGAGGTGATTAAATTTGCAGATGACACTAAACTGTTCAAAGCTGTTAAAAAGCAGACCGTGAAAACTGCAAGAAAACCTTAGGAAATTGGAAGACTGCACATTGGGAAGAATAATCCAAATCATAGTTACGGTATGCTAGGGTCCATCTTGGGGGGGCCAGCGCTCAAGAAAAAGATCTGGGTGTCATCGTGGACAATTCGCTGAAACCTTCCACCCAGTGTGCGGCAGCGGCCAAGAAAGCAAACAAGATGCTAGGAATTATTAGAAAAGGGATGGTAAACAAGACTAAGAATGTTATAATGCTTCTGTATTGCTCAATGGTTCAACCTCACCTTGAATATTGCATTCAGTTCTGGTCTCCTTATCTCAAGAAAGATATAGCGGCAGTAGAAAAGGTTCAAAGAAGAGTGACAAAGATGATAAAGGAGATGGAACTCCTCTCATATGAGGAAAGACTAAAGAGGTTAGGGCTCTTCAGCTTAGAAAAGAGACTGCTGAGGGAGATATGATTGAAGTCTACAAAATCTTGAGTGGTGTAGAACAGGTACAACTGCATCGATTTTTTTACTGCATCAAGATTTACAAAGACCAGGGGACACTGAAGTTAGTGTAATTCTTTTAAAACCAATAGGAGGAAATATTGTAGCACTCAGAGAATAGATGTGGTAAGAATGGTTAATGTAGCTGGAGGAAAAGTCTATAAACTGCTATTGAGACAGACATGGGAGAAGCTACTGCTTGCCCTGGATCGGTGGCATGGAATGCTGCTTCTATTTGGGTTTTTGCCAGGTAGTTGTGACTTGGATTGACCTCCATGAAGACAGGATATTTGGCTAGTTGGACCATTGGTCTGATCCAGTAAGGCTATTCTTATGTTCTAATATGTTTCTGCATTAACATTTCCACCTGCTTGATATCAATGTCCCTGCAGTACTGGGATGCATCTCCCTGCTGGATTTTATCCTCCGTAGCTAGTCGCAAAAAACAAGAACAAGCAAAAATAGCAAAAAAAACCCAAAACAAACCCAACCCCCTCCCCCCCAAAAAACAACCAAAAAAACCCTCAAAATATTGTCAGACAAAACACATAGCAAAATGCACAGTATAAAACACAAAACTTAACACTCACCACTGGTGAAGCAGGCAGTTCACAGAAAATAAATGGTTTCCTAAAATAAAACTGTATATATCAAGCTGCCACAAAGACAAAGAGACTAATATGTACTCCCAACTGTCCCTATATACATCTTTGTATTCAAGACATTTTTTTCAACATTCCTTGTTTTCTGGCATGCACCCATACACAGGCACTTTATGGCACACTTTTTTATTTCTTGAGTCTAGCATTATATGCTTTTTGGTAAAATATCATGGCCAAAACAGTTGTGAATAATTTTCTTTATTGGCACATGAACCAGAGCATCGGCAAGCACTTAAAACAGCATCCCTTTAATATGTGAATATAAATGTACACTACAGCTGTGCAACCATCTGTTTAAGAATATAATGTGCAGTTACAGTACCAGTTATAGCACAGATATGTTTATAAGCTGCAGTGATAACTGGATACGGCAACACTGGTTTCCAATAAAACGTCGTGTTGGGCAAGGATGTATCTTGTCACCTTACTTGTTCAACCTGTATGGTGAAATCATCTTCAGAAAAGCAAATTTGGAAGAAGAGAGTGTGGCCGAAATATAAATAACCTGCGCTACGCAGATGATACAACGCTCATCATCAGCAGCAAAGAAGACATGCTGTATCTACTGAGAAAAGTCAAAGCCAAAAGTCATAGCATGGGATTAGAACTAAACATAAACAAGATGAAGATCATGAACACGGAAAATGATGAATATTTTGTTCTTGAAGGCGATAGAATAGAAGTTGTAAAGGATTTCAATCTGGGCTATTTTGTAAACAAAGAAGCAACTAGCAGGGAAGAAATCCTCTGCAGAATAGTACGTGATCGCTCTTTAATGAAGATTCTCAACAAAGTATGCAAAGACAAGGAGGTAACATTCCAAACGAAGATCAGACTTGTCCATGCACTCATTTTCTAAGTGATCAGTAACGGATATGAAAGCTGAACACTACGGAAACAAGACAGAAAGAAAATTGACTCATTTGAGCTTTGGTGCTGGAGAAGGATTTTAGGCATGCCGCAGACTTCCAGAAGAACTAGCAAATTGATTCTGGAAGAGATCAAATTGGCTATTTCACTCGAAGCCCAAATGATGAAGTTACAACTGTCTTATTTTAGCCACTAAACAGGATCGGCAAGTAATTTGGAAAGAGGAGGACACCTCTTACCATAAACGTTATTAGACGTGTAGGCTGCAGAGGGAGTAAAATCTCTTTGAGTACTCACCTCTTATTTTACCTTGAATAGATTTTTTTCACTGCTGAGAGCGTACAATGTTATGAAGAAGATAGCGAAACAGAGCTCTGTTGGGCAAACCATGGACTTTCCTTGGATAAACCACGGATTTTTCATTCAACACAGATAAGTTTGAATTCTTCATGCATATAGATTTTATATATATATATTTTTTTACATTGTGCTGGGACATTTTCACTGCATGTATGAATTTTGAGGACTTACTTGTGAGAGAGGGAGATGAATGAATTTTATTTACATTTGCTCACATTTTTTCACTGTTTATTTTTGTTCCACATTATTATTTAAAAGAAGAGACATCGTGATGTATCAGGCGAACTCACTCTGAGTTTAAATATCCTCACTAGAGTTGACAGCCTGGGGGATACTTACCAAGGTCTTGTAAACGCATTATAGTTCCCTGATACTGAAGTCTCTTTCACTGCTAGGGTTATTGAGTGGAATAGGGTTATTTAATAGATTTTTTTCATTCATTCCCTCTCCCTCTCTCGAGTTTATGGTAAGAGGTGTCCTCCTCTTTCCATATTACTTGCCAATCCTGTTTAGTTTATATTTAAGTTTTTGGCAGCATTAGGTTCTTTTGTTATTATTTAATCACACCATCAGAAGAGAGAGATCATTGGAGAAGGACATTATGCTTGGGAAGACTGAAGGAACTAGATGAAGAGGGCGACTTGCAATCAGATGGCTGGACACATTGAAAACAACCATGGGAATGACGCTGAAGGACCTTTCCAAACTAGCACAAACTCAATTTCTTTTTAGATCCACAATTCATCAAGTTGCTGGGATTCGAACATGAGTCAATTGTACCTAACAATAATAATAACATGTTTTTAATCTGAATATGAATGACTATTGGCACATCTTCTATAACTTTATGTTTATCAAACCGCACACTCGAACTGTGCCCACCCAAAAAGAGAACTTTTTTTTTTTTCTTCATTAACTGCACAACATAGCTGCCATTACTTTTGGAAACAAATGTGCATACAAATGGTTTCCTCACCCTGGTAAAAGTGTGATTTAACCACACTTAAAATGTCCATTTGATTAGCTTACAACATGTCACAATACTTTTGAATCCCTAATTTTGTAATACAAGCCACCTGGCTTTCTGCTGTGACCTCAGGGTTTACTATGGCAAAAAAAGGCACATTTCAGAAGGAAACCTGAGAAGTATATCAGTCACAGAAACAAAAGAATTAAGAAAATGAATAGCCAGATAAACACTGAAAGAAATACTACTACCCCAGCGGCGCGATTGCTAGTCAGTGATTGTATTACTGATTCTTTCCCAATTCAACGCGGCACCAGACAGGGTTGTCCTTTGTCCCCTCTTTTACTTCTTCTTTACTTGGAACCTTTTCTTCATACGATGGTGAAGGGTCCGGATGTGGCCAGGATCAAGTTTCCTAAGAAGTCAGTAAAGGCACTGGCTTTTGCTGACGACTTACTTTTTACATTAACTAATCCCCACTGGTTGATCTCACAGCTTTTGCACTCCTTAGAGGAATTTCAATTTTATTCGGGGTTTGCGTTGAACTGCACTAAGTCCATGGCTTTGGCTGTTCCAGAAACACCTCTCACACAATTGGGTGGGCGATTTTCCATTTTCCTGGGCCCAGACCTCTATTAAATATCTGGTGGTATGGATTCCTAGAGATCTTAAGACACTTTACGCTTGTAATGTTGATTCGTCAGTGGCGGATACTCTTTAAATCTTTGGTCTACTTTTCCTTTATCAGTTGCAGGGTGGGTGGCATTATATAATATGATGTTGTTCCCAATATGGCTGTATGGATTTCAAGTTATTACCACTTTTGTTATCTCATTTGCATACACACCAACTAGCATGCGGGCTGCAAAAATTTATTTGGGGGGGCGGGCAAGAGACCCCATATGACTTTGAAGAGGGTATGTTTACCTCGAGACGGGGGGAATATGGTTTATTAAATGTTCGTTGGTATGCGCTGGCGTGTCAGATGAGGCATATCAATGACTGGTTCCGGGGAACTTGTTACTTTTCTAACCCAGTCCTTGAATTATCATTGCTTACACCATACCATTTTAGTTTTATGCTTCATGTGACGAGTCCTGCCCTTTGTTCTGTGGTGAAGAGAGATCCAATTTTTGCACCGGTACAACGAACATGGTGCTGGGTTTATAAGATTTTATCTGTATCTTATTTTATCTCTCCTTATCTCCCTATTCAGGGTAACACAAACTTTTTGCCAGGGATCCAGTTGGTCTTTTTAGAGGTGGGCTACCGGGGGACTACATTGTTTACAGAGAAAGGTCTTTTGGTCCCTTTTGAGACTCTACACCGCAAATATAAGTTACCTTGGCAGGATATTTTTTTCTTATTATCAATTAAGACGTTATATAAAGGCAATACCAGCATGTCATTTAACCGAGATGTGTAGGGAAACAATATCAGAGATGTTCAGCCTTTCGGCTCAATAGCAGATTCCCTTACGATTTCATCATGTGAGAATCATAGACAGTCGACCTGGTACTAACTTTGTGATTCTGACTTCAGCATGGGAGAAGAAGGAGGAAGGAGAAGGAGTTTAGAGGGGAAGAAAGCAGGCAAACGATGGAGAGAGAAGAGGGGAAGAAAAAGCAGAAGGAAGCAGAGAGCAGATTGAGAACTAGGGGCAGCGGCGAGAGTTAGCTTCGCCCACCTCCCCGACATCACCCACTGGAGCTCCCCCTTAAAAGGGGAGGAGCCAACATCGGGCCTTAAGAAGGGACTAGTCACTGAAGAGTAAGAGAACACCTACAGCAGACACAGAGGACAGCCACAGCAGACAACAGACCGGCAAGCGGACAACAATGGAAGCAGCAGACAGAAGCAGGAAGTTGAGCTACCCAGTTTTCTGCACCGTCTGCCATATGTATGACTACCTCCCCTCTGGGAGGTGGTCTTATGTATGCACTCGATGCGAGGAACTGAAGAGCTTGAATAAACAAGTCAGACTCCTGGAAGGCAGAATACTGGAACTGGAATCAGGAGGCTAGAATTGGCAACTATCTGGATTTTTTCAGGATTCTAAAAAGTTGTAAATTATCTGTCCCCAAGCCAGAAGGATGGCTAAGTGTGTGGATATTTTTCAAAGTTTAGCTCACTACAGCTTTCTAATGCTCCCCCTTCCTTTGGTAGACTCCAGCCAATGGAAAGACTGCTCTAGTCATAGAAAGGAGAGGCTGATTGCAAGAGCTGTGGGGGAAACTGCACTGCACTGGCTTTATGGAAAGAATCAGTGAAACAAGTGAGTGTTTTGGGGGGTAGGGCTGTTGAAAAAGATTTAGACTGAAGAATGGGATAAAATGTGAAGGCTTACTGTCAGCTGAGGAGAAGAACTGTCAGCAAATTCTAGTATTTATTTGATGGTGGGTAGACCTGGTGGAGGATGGGGGCACTGGCTGAAGAAGCATATGAGCTAGGGACAACATTAGAAACGAGAGCTAGAGCAGTGTCTTGCGAAGCCGTGGCACACTAAACTGGTTGCCGCAGCTCGAGGGCATCCAGAAACGCGCAGACGTCGATGCGATGATGTCACATGCATGCATGACATCACGTCGATGACTGTGCATGCATGAAGGCCCTGATTGGCTCATATGCCTAAGACCTCCTTCCCAGTACATCCCAGGATGCACTAGGATGCCTAAGGCCTCTCCCAAGGGATATTGGGGGTTCTGGGGAAGAGTTTTGGTGGCAGCAGGAGGGAGTGGGCATCCATCTTGCTGGCCTTCAATAGGGAGATGAGGGCAGGGGTTCGGCAGCAGGAGGCAGTGGACATCTCTTCTGCTGATTTTGGCGGGACTTGTGGGGGTCCCCTGTTGCAGCCACTCAGCTGATCATGGCAGGGGGATTTCCCTTGGTACACTCAGCTGATGGCAAGGGATCCCTTGATCAGACAGGCGTGATTCTCTAACTAGGGCTTGTGACATGGACGCTGGTTAGAGAATCATGATGGTTAGGTGGGATTAGGCGTCTGTCCATTAGGGCAGACACGATTTTGTATAGGACGCCGGTGTGCGATTCGCAGTCACTTCTTAGGTGGCTGCTGTGACCAACGTCCTATGCAGAATCTGCCCCTTACTGCTTACAAAATAGGTGTTAAGTGCTCACTTGCTAATTTGTTTTAATGGCCACCTGCTAATGGCCGCATACACTCCAACCCCCCCCACCCCCACCTCCCTCTCCCCCCCCTCTTCTGATTTCCCACTCCCTCCATTTTATCCTCTAACCCAACTACGATAAACCTGTGACTCCTTCCGCGCTACCTGCAATTCCGATAAAATTTTTGTAAATCCGGGTTCAGACCGGATCCTAATGTAACGAATGTAAACCGCCTAGAACTCTCTGGGTATGGCGGGATATAAGAACCTAATAATAATAATAATAATAATAATAACTAACATGTAGCCATTAATAAAATAAAAAAGAGGGAAATTGTCCATTTTACTGCTGCAGTAGAAAGAGACCTTTGCGCACAGGACAAGGGCCATTTTTTCCTGCATCTTTGTAAAAGGACTCCTTAATAAAATTCTATACAGTACATCTAGAGCCACTGGTTATTTTATGTTGCTGCTTGTGTCCTTGGACCTATGATTTGCTCCAGCCCAGGGATCTCTCACGGTGGCTCACCTATGTCTTAACTTTTCTTTTAAATTTCCTTCACTAACCCTCTACTAACAAGTACAATTCATAAGCTGAAGGTGTGACAGCACTATCCATTCTCATCGATGGATAAAATTGCACTGTATATGATGATGGTACCTACTACTATTTATTATTTTTATAGCACTACCAGACATACGCAACACCGTACATTAAACACGTAAGAGACAGTTCCTAATTATGACAGACATACAGACAAATGGTGAATCTATGTATGTTGTTTAGGTATGGAATTACAGAGGGAACGATGAGATAGAGAGGGTAAGGGACTACAGAGGGAATGACAAACAGATTTTTGTGCTTAGCAAGTTGGTAAGGTTAGGACTTAAATGCAACTTTGAAGAAGTGGACTTTAAGTTTGGATTTGAATACCGCAAGAGATAGATCCTGATATA
Organism: Geotrypetes seraphini; assembly: GCF_902459505.1. Taxonomy (NCBI): domain Eukaryota; kingdom Metazoa; phylum Chordata; class Amphibia; order Gymnophiona; family Dermophiidae; genus Geotrypetes; species Geotrypetes seraphini. Next base: position 513,646,886 of record NC_047084.1, on the reverse strand, counting down.
CCAAGTAAGGCAGGTTGTTCCAGGGGTGTGGTGCAGCAAGGCAGAAGGAATAGAGTCGAGGTTGGCAATAGAGGAGAAGGGAACAGACAAGATAGATTTGCCTAACAATTGGAGTTCCTGGGGCAGGGTATTGGGAGAGATACAGAGGAACCACAGAGTGAATACACTTGCAGGTCAGTAAGAGGAGTTTAAACTGTATGTGGAAATGTATAGGGAACCTGTGATGCGTCTTGAAGAGGGGTAACTTGAACATAAAGACCCTGGCAGAATATGAGCTGTGCACAGAATTCTGAAATGATTGAAGGGGCTAGAGATGGCTTAGTGGAAGACCTGTGAGAAGCAAGTTGCAATAAGGCAAGAGGTGACGAGAGCATGGATATGATCTTGGCTGCTTGTTCAGAGAGGAAAGTCAGGATTATAATGACATTGTAGAGAAAGAAGCAGCAAGTTTTGGTGATCTGTTGAATATGTGAAGAGAAGGAAAGATATTTAGTCAAAGATGACCCCAAGGTTGCTGTTGAGATAGGAAAGATGAGAGCATTATCCACTGAGATGGAGAATGGAGGGAAGGGTTTTGCAGGAAAGATATGGAATTCAATCTTGGCCATGTTTAATTTTATATAGCATGGCCATGTTTAATTTTATATGGCAGAGAGACATACAGGTAGAAATGGCAGCCAGGTAGGCCGAGACTTGGACCTGGATTTCTGTAGAAATTTCAGGCGCAGAAAGGTAGATTTACGAATCATCAGCATAGAGATGGCACTAGAACCATGGGAGGAGATCAGAGTGCCAAGGGAAGAAGTGTAGATGAAGAAAAGAAGATATCCCAGGACAGAGCCCTAAGGTGCGTCGACTGATAGTGAAATGGCAATGGAGGAGGCTCCTCAAGAGTATATACTAAAAGTGCAACAGGAAAGATAGGAAGAAAACCATGAGATAACAGAGCCCTGAAACCCAAATAACGACAGCATATCAATGAATAGATGTTGATCTACAGTGTCAAATGTCATGGATGGATTAAGGAGAATGAGAATGGAGTAGAGGCCTTTGGATTTGGCCAGGAGCTGGTCATTGGAGACTCAAGCCGAATTGAAGTAAGTCAAGGATGGCTCGAGACAAATGTCAAGACAAGGCGGTGAACAGCACGTTCGAGTAGCTTGGATAAGAAGGGGAGGAAGAAGATGGGGTGATAATTGAAGAGGCAGGAAGGGCCAAGCGAAGGTTTTTTGAGGAGCAGAGTTACTACAGCATGTTTGAAGATGGATACAGTTGCAGTGGCGAGTGATAGGTTGAGGATATGGCAGATAGAGGGGATGATTGAAAGAGAGATGGGGGATCTGTAGTTGGATGGGGATGGGATCAGAGGAACAGGTAGTGAGTTTGGTGGAGGACAGAAAATGTGCAGTTTCCTCCTCAGTGATTTCAGAGAAGGAAGAAAAGGCAGCAGGGTGTCAACAGAGGGTCAGTAGGGCAGACAGGAGGAGTGAGAGGTGGAGGCAATATAGTCAAGAACTGAAGGTTAATCTTGTGAACCTTGTTGTGGAAATAGTCTGGGAAGCAAGTAAAGGAAGAGTCGGAAGTAAGGGCCCTTTGAGTAGAGAGTTGGGTGGCAAAGAAACTGCGAGGTGTTGTATATTTTCCAGACATTACCATAAAGCTTTGATGGTGTTTCTGTGAGGTGGTAAGAGGGCATGATTACCCCTGGGAACATTACATCTACCAAGAGATCAAGGCAGTCTGGAATTGCTTAGTGTCAAACAATTTTCCGTAGCATGTCAGATGTGACACATAAATGACTGATATCACAATATTAATTACTTCTCTAACCTTGGAGCAGAGCATCTTATATATTTTCTATATTACTTTATCCGTTGCATGTGAAACATAAGCCAAAGGGATTGAGGGAGAAGGGGGATATTTATCTAAAATGGAAAAAAGTATGTAATACACTGCAACTTAAGTCATATATATTTACCAATATGAGGAAGGAAGGTAGGTAGGGAAGGAGTGGCGTAGTGGTTAGAGCAACAGCCTCAGCACCCTGAGGTTGTGAGTTCAAATCCCACGCTGCTCCTTGTGACCCTGGGCAAGTCACTTAATCCCCACCATTGCTGCTACATTAGATAGGGAAAATGATTGTAAACTGCTTAGATAACTTTGATAGGCAGTATATAGATACCTTAAAATCAATCAATCAATAAGGAAATAGAGAATTCCTTCCAGGTATCTCACAGAAAACATTTCAGCGATAGGTTCAATGAGGAATAAAATGCATTTTTCAAGTAAAACTGAGCAAGGCCAGATAAAATCTTTTGATTTTTTGAAAGAAGAATATGCTTTACCTCAAAGCAACTGGTATAGTTACCAGCATCTCAGGCATTATGTTAATACTTTGCCTAAGGAGGCTATATGTTTTACTGCGCAAGATCAGATCTCAATGAGGTACCATCATAAATTTCTATAGGAGCTGAGAGGGAAATTGGACTATAAGGGTGTAGTCCAAAAATGTATTTGAGACTTAGATTGTCAGATTACTGGAGAAATGATAAAACAGGGAATGTTATGATGTGGAAAGTTCACTCCTTAAGCCACAGATTATGAAATAAACTATAAGTTTCTAGTAGGAAACCTAAATGGCTCCAAATAGAGCATGTAAAGCAAGGATTTGTGACACTGATAAATACTTAAAATGCTTTCAATCGGGTGCAACTTTGGAGCATTGCCCAAAAATAGCCTTTTGGATGTCAGCAAGCACTTATACATCTAACACAGGTGTCAAAGTCGGTCCTCGAGGGCCACAATCCAGTTAGGTTTTCAGGATTTCCCCAATGAATATGCATGAGATCTATTAGCAAACAATGAAAGCAGTGCATGCAAATAGATCTCATGCATATTCATTAGGGAAATTCTGAAAACCCGACTGGATTGCAGCCCTCGAGGACCGACTTTGACACCCCTGGAAGAAATACTTTTTTACAGAAAGGGTGGTAGATGTATAGGCAGTCTCCCAGAAAAGGTGGTGGAGACAGAGACTATGTTTGAATTCAAAAGGGCCTGGGATAGACACTTGGGATCTCTGAGAGAGAAAGAGATAATGGTTACTGCGGATGGGCAGACTAGATGGGCCATTTGGCCTTTTATCTGCCATCATGTTTCTATGTTTCTAGATGGTGGAGGCATCCTTGGAAGATACAACCAGCTCAATTATTCCTTACCACCACATGGTGACAGGCAAAGCCAAAAACTACCAAGCATTCCATCATCAAGCAATTTTAATGGGACATTACAATGCTGGTTGGAGAAAGAAGCTCCAACATTAGTTCATTGGCGGAATCTTATGATCTCAATGATTGAACTAGGATGGCTTATGACTCCAGACTTAGATATGCAGAAAGGAAGATAATATTGTGGAATACATTAACCCCTATAGTACAGAGTAAATTACTTAATATGAAATTGTATAGAGCGAGAAAAATAAAAGATTTGTGGACACAGAATGACAGTATATAAGTGGGGGAGGGAGGGAAGGAGGGAGAAGTGTAAAAAAATGGAACAGTTATGATGGTTTCTTATTTCACACTTAAAAGTTAATAAAAACGATTTAAATATAAAATCCTAAAATTATTACCAGTTTATATTATAGCTCTGTCTTTCTCCCAAGATTGTGGACCAATAGTTACAATGTAGGGATTTATTTTCCTTGATTACTATAAATTGGAAGAACATAAATGATTCTTAGAAATTTGATTTCTGACTACATTGCATAATTTCTGTCAACTGCTCTGTCATTGTAAAATGAAAATTGCATAAATATAAAATCCTTTATTATTCAATAATTTTTGCTGGCCACAATGGTTCTCAGTCTTGGTCTGCTCAACTGTTCCTTTTATAATTTTCAGCTTCCTCCCACCAACAGCCCAAGTCTTGCACCACTTTTTCATAGTGAGTAGAGGAAGTGCTTTCTTTGAGGACATAAGAACATAAGAATAGCCTTACTGGGTTAGACCAATGGTCCATCTAGCCCAGTAGCCCGTCTTCATGGTGGCCAATCCAGGTCACAAGTACCTGGCAAAACCCCAAATAGTAGCAACATTCCATGCTACGGATCCAGGTCAAGCAGTGGCTTCCCCTATGTCCGTCTCAATAACAGACTATGGACTTTTCCTCTAGGAACTTGCCCAAACCTGTTTTTAAAACCAGCTATGTTAACTGCTCTTACCATGTCTTCTGGCAATGTGTTCCAGAGCTTAACTATTCTCTGACTGAAAAAATATTTCCTCCTATTGGTTTTAAATGTATTTCCCTGTAACTTCAGATCATGTTTCTGCTCAGTCCCTTTAGTCTTAGTGGCTTTCCCTCACTTGTGACAGTCCTGTGCCCTGATGATCACTGCTGCATTAAAAATCAATACCTTTCTTCATCTCCCACAGCTTACTGGTGCAGGCTCTGCTCCTTTCCACCTGGTACTGACAACTTGTTTTGGCCTGATTTTCACCTGCAGGTAAATGCTGTCAGTGGTGTACTAGCTCCATTCTCCTCTCTCTCTCTCTCTCTCTCTCTTTTCTGACCTGCCCAATCCACCTGGTTATGCAGGGTGGCAACCCTTGCTGCAGCTAATGCACTTCTCTGCATCATTGGCAACCCTATTGAACTGACTTTAAGATCACAGGCACATGCTCTCATTGAGACCTGAACTGCTGCCCTCTTCTGGAAGTGCACTTTCTCATTTCACTTTGTGGCCTCTCTCTCTTTGGGCTATGGTCTCTCATTTTCTCAGTCCTGCTTCCTCACAGCAGAACTCTGCCTCTATTTTCTTGGTCACCAAATCAGGTAATTTTAACATTTTTTCCACATAAGTGCTATTAGGATTAACTTGTGCTTCCAGTTAGAAAGTAGATTAGATCAACTGCAAGACGAGCAAAACATTTGCAAAATTGGCACCTCGGAAACCGAGCGCGCTTCGATTTGCGAGCCCCCCCCCCTCTGCGAACCGGCACCCCTCCCCCCCGTCAAACGTGAACTCTCAGGCCCAGCACAGGAAGCAGAACTTCAGGCACCGGCATACACAGGACATGCTGATGCCGGTGCCGCTGCGGAGGCTACAGAAAAGTAAGAAGAGGGTTCGGGTGGGTTGGGGGGACCTCAGGTCGCGGGGGGGGGGGTGCCAGATCGCGGTGGGGCCTTCGGGGGGAGCAATGCCGGTTCTCGGGGGGGGGGGAGCAGCGCTGCTGGCCTTGGGGGGGGGGGGAACATATCAAAGCAAGTTTCCCTTACTTCCTATGGAGAAACTTGTTTTGATATACGAGCATTTTGGATTATGAGCATGCTCCTGGAACAGATTATGCTCGTAATCCAAGGTACCACTGTATGTATTTAATATAATAAAATGGTAAGCCGCGCATGCGCAGTGCCTAAGCTTGGGTCCATTTTCTGTGAGCTGTAGCACACATAGGAAGTGCGCATGCGCGGCTTACGGTCTGGCCTCACGCGAGGCAAGACAAGTGGCATGCGCGCTCTTCCCTGCTCTCCACCGATGCCGGCCGCTAACACCCCCTGCCCTCTCCAAGCCGGGACCACAGCCAGCCAACGATCGCCTCCACAGCGCGCGAGAGGAGAAGGGAGAGGGCTGAGGGCTGTCCCGCTGGCAGCATGGCCCCGATCCCCTTGCGCCGCAGCAGCGTCGACGACTCCCCCCCTCCTGCAACAACTGCTGCCGCTCCTGTTTGAAGCAACCTGATAAGGTTCGCGGCCGGCTGTAGCAAACCTCGCAGGCCGCTCTCCACATGAAGCACGTTCCCTCTGACGCGATCGCGTCAGAAGGAACATGCTATCATATGGAGAGCGGCCTGCGAGGTTCAATACAGCCGCCCATGAACCTAAGCAGGCCACTTTGAAAAGGAGCGGCAGCGGCGGAAGGAAACCCGCAGGTAGGAGCCGCATGCCCCTACAGTACTCTCTCCCTTCGCCGCCACCGTTCGTTCTTTCAAAGACGCAGCGGTGGCTACTCTCACGATACCTGCCTGCGTCGGACTTCCGACGCAGGTGGGGATCATGAGAGGAGCCAACGCCGCGTCTTTCAACTAAAAAAAAAAATACTCGCTTTTAAAAAATCTTCTGGCGCCAGCGATGGCTTGCCGCACGCGCCCCAACTTCCCAACGCCAAGCGCCCTTTTAAAATCTTCAGGCGCGAGCGGCGGCTTGCCGCACACGCCCTGACCTCCAAACCCCCCTGCCGGCATCTATTTTTCCTCCTCCTCCCTCTCGCATGCTCACAGCGTTTAAATGAAAAGCGCTGCGCTGTGCTGCCACAGGCCTCACCATCTCCTCTCCACTGCGGCCCGCCCTCTCACAACTTCCTGTTTCCGCTAGGGTTGGCCGCACTGTAGAGAAGACACTGAGGCCAGCAACAGCGCGGTGCAGCGCTTTTCTGTGAGGCAAGTAAATTTCTGTGGGACATATGCACAGGGGGAGCAGAAAATGAATGCTGCTGGACGGGGGAGGGAAAAGGAAGGGAACAGGGGGAGCAGGCAATGGGTGGGTGCACAGGGAAGAGGGGGAATGCTGCTGTACAGGGAAGGGGGGAATGCTGTTGCTGCTACACAGAAGGGGGAATGCTGCTGTTGCTGCACAGGGAAGTGGGGGAGGGGGAGAAAGGGAAAGGGGGCCAGGGAACAATCTTGGTTTGCTTTGGGGGGAGACAAAAGGGGGCCATGGAGCGAGACAGAAAGATAGGCAGGCAGCGCACGAGAATGAAAAACAGTCACACAGAAAGACAGCAGGCAGGGAGAGAAACAGAAATAAAGAAAAACAGACAGGAAAAGGGGGCCAGGAAGAGAAACAGACAGAAAGAAAGACAGACAGTGGGAGGGAGAGACACAGAAAGAAAGAAAGACAGATAGATATATTCTAGCACCCGTTAATGTAACATGCTTAATGACTAGTATGTATATATAAATATATATATCTCTTTATTCATTTTCATTCTAAAACCAGTGCATACAAAAATTGCATAACAAGTTGCCTGAAAAAAAGCACTTATATCCATCAGTGAAATACATAAGAATAATTTCCCCCCCTCACCCCTTATTTCAATATATTCAAAATACCCATACATTAGTACTAACAACTCATAAATAAACCAGTCCCTATATATTATCCTTCTTCCTCCCACTCACCCCCCTTCCCTGGATATAAAAAGTATAACCAAAAGTAAAGGGAAAAAACATTCAATTAGAATCAATAAAATTGGTGAATGGACCCCACATCAGATTAAACCACTTAATATTGCCTCTTTGTTCAGACATCATTTTCTCTTAACAATAACACAAGCATATCGAATTCTACCAAAAAGTGAAATTTAAGCAGTCACAATTCTTCCAGTTTTTCGTAATCATTTGGATGGCTACCCCAGTCATTATACTCAATAACCTGTTTTTATGCCTATCTACTGAAGATGTAGGAGATAAGTGTCCTATGTAATACCGCTTCATATGACAGCGGAACCACAGTCTCCAGAATCAGAGTAATATGTCCCCATATAGATCTCCAAAAACTGAGAATCAGAAGACAATAGATGATCCAGTGTCCCTATATCGAGATGACAGTGCTAGCATCTATTTGACTTTAAACTATCTAATTTCTGCAAATGAACAGGGGTCCAAAAACTTCTATGCAACAAAAAAAAACAAAAACAGCTTTGTCTCATAGATGCTGACGCTGTATACCTTATTCTCCAAGACCAAATCCGTGGCCATTGAGTAGCAGAAATCTGCTGCTTAATCTTAATGCTCCAAATATCTCTCAAACTTGTTTTTGGTTTCTTATTCATATAGCCAGATATTAATTTATACCACCTGGCTGCCTGATGCCCCAGCAAATTTGTCTGGAAACAAAGGCCCAGCAAGCTATACTGATTTTTTAGATTTCACCAATCAGGGAACCCCTTCTGAATGGCTTGCTTCAACTGTAACCACTTATATATTTGAGATTTTGAAATACTGAATGATTGTTGCAGTTGTGAAAAATCAAGCATTTTCCCATTATATATCACATCATTTAGCATACGTATACCTACCTGCAACCAATGCTTCCAGAGGATCTTAGACTCGCCAATTTGAATCTTGGAGTTCAACCATAAGGACTGACTCGTGGATTTTTCTACTGGAATCTCTGTTAAGTTGTTAATAAATTTTAAGGTGCTCTATGTGGCAAATAAGATACTATTGTCCTTATAAATTCTGGGCAATTTGATACTCACCGTATGACATAATCTCATGACATAATCCAACCACTATGAAATACATTTGAGTGGCTAGTGGCATTTCTGAGGGTCTGAAGAACAGTAGTATTAGAGTGGATAATTAAGAGGTGGCCATTAATAGACCAACCTCCCGAGATTTGGTTGATATCTATCCTCTCATTCAATAGACACTTTGAAACATTAGTCATTAATTTATTATAATCTTAATGGGGACATAAGTTGCCATTCTAAGTAAAGCCAATCAGGGAGATGTTCCATGAGCTCAGGAAGGATTCAATGCATACCCTGATGCAGTATATAGGCCTGATGGTACCTATAAAAATTTGGGAAATTTACCCCACCGGGCACAATTGGTTAGGATACCTCTCTTAAAAACAAGGCTTATAATTCAGTTCTGAAAGTAATTGGGAGCTAAGGGCATGCTACCAAAAGAAAGGAACATGATTAAAATTTCTGGAGCCACAGAGGAGTTTGAATTATGGCTGTTTTAGAGAGATACAGCAAATGTACTTATATTGCTTACATATTAATTTACTTAAAAACCCCAAAATACTCATTTTATTATATAAACACAGAACTACTTTGTCTTCTCTCTATACCTTTACAAGGTTCTACAGAGTGGATGTGGTGGCTCGAGAGGACACCACTTTTGGGTCCTTGATTTTGTGGGCAAGCTCATCCTAGACATCTGACACTGCTTTGGTATTTCACCAAACATATAGACTCCTGTGTTTATGTAAACAGAATGAAAGATTAGGTTCTTACCTGGATAATCTTTCTGTTAATACACACAGGAATCTGGCCCGCCCTGTGGGTTTTGCAATATGCCTGCCTTCTGCCTTGGACAACTTGATAGCCCAGAATTGGAGTTCTTCTTCTGTCAGTTGGATGAACACCTGAGTAAATTATTAATAAAAGTACTAAATTAGTTGAGCTTTGGAGCTCCTTATGTGTTAGTGCTAGTTGCACACAGCAAGTTGGTTCATGGATACATTTATGTTGCAAGTTCATGCTAATTATTTTTCCTTTTCATTAGTTACAGAGCTGAACAGAAATGTATGATATCTCTGGGGAAGTTCCCCATGCCCCTCCTTCTCTCTTCTGTTACAGTGGAGATCGATTGTTTTGGTACAAACTGAAGAGGGCTCTATAATCCACTGGTAAAGGAGGAGGAGCTGAAATATGTGATTGACACCCTTCTGCAAACAGTTTGCGAGTACAGATTGATTACCTAACATACAGACTCCTGTGTGTATTAACAAAAAGAAGATTATCCAGGTAAGAATCTAATCTTTCATTGATCTGGGTATTAATCTGAAGCAAAGATCATGAAATTGATGATGTTTGGCTTATATCATGTTATATATTTTTGAAGTTGGTGTGTTTACTAGTTTTGATGCTGAAGAAACTGATCGTTTCAGAAATACAACTTCAGAATTAAGTCTCTATCAGTTTCAAAGATAAAATATGCTATAAAAGTAGCCTTGGTAAATGTCTCTTAGATATTTCCAAATGTTTTATCAGGTTAAAGCTTTCCAAAGGTCTCAGTATATCCATAGTCTTACAGAGAGATTGGAATATAATAAACTCTATGGGGATCATAATTAAAAAAAAGCCCTCCTGGCCCACGACCCCCTCTAACCCCCACTAAAATACGGGCAGGAGGGATCCCAGGTTCTCCTGCCCTTGGTGCAACCCCGACCGACCCCATGACCTCCCCACCCCCACCCCCTTCCCTGTACCTCAAAAAATGTTGGCTGGACAGACGGGTGCCAAGCCCGCACGGCAGGCCAGCCAGCGCAGAAATGGCCCAGGAGCCTTAGGCTCCTCTTGTGGGCAGGGCCTTAAGCACATGGGCCGGGTTGCATTGAGGGCAGGAGGGCCTGGGATCCCTCCTGCCTGAATTTTTGTGGGGGGTGGGGGTTAGAGGGGGTCGCGGGCCAGGAGTGTTTGGGCTCCCTCCTGGCCGGATCGTGTGGTGGGGGGAGGGGGGAGATCGCCGAGCCAGGAGGGCTTGGGCTCCCTCCTGGCAGGATCATTTGGTGGGGAGTTGGGGGGGGGGAAGATCGCTGGGCCAGGAGGGCTTGGGCTCCCTCCTGGCCCCAACGGATTTGGCCCAGGGGGGGTGATCGCGGGGCAGGAGGGCTTAGGCTCCCTCCTGCCCTGATAGTATCAGGGAGGTCAGGGGTGCCGCGGGGCAAGAGGGCTTGGGCTCCCTCTTGCCCCATCAAGTCGGGGAACGTCAGAGTGCCGCGGGGCAAGAGGGCTTGGGCTCCCTCTTGCCCCGATGTCGTCAGATGTGGGGGTTGGGTATCGTGGGGCAAGAGGCCTTGGCCTCCCTCTTGCCCCAATGTCATCGGAGGGGGGATTCTGTAACCAGTGTTGTTTTTGACAGACACCAGTTACAGAATCCAGCTTTTAGGCAAAGGACTGGCTCCTCCTTCGCCTAAAAGCCCTTGTTTTGAACGTTTGGGGCTTAGGCTTTTTTTAGGTTGATTATATGGTATAAGTTTAGACGTAGTGGTGGTCTGGGCGTTTAAACAGCTGAACATAGAGGCAGACCATTATTAAAAAAAACCCTCCTTTTGGATGTTTTTTTTATAATGGGCATTTTCCCTGCTTCTACTTTCAACGTTTAAGGCCTTAGGCCTAAAGGGGTCTTAGATGTTTTTTTTTATTATGCCCCTCCACGCATTTTAGGAATCTGATGAGATCTTAAAGTTCCCAACAAATATTTTTTTCACAATTTAATAAGGAGAAATCATGGTATTTGTGTGGAAAACCAATTACTGTTTCTAGTACAAGGGGGCACTCGGAGAAATTGAAAGGAGACAGGTTTAGGACAAATGCTAGGAAGTTCTTTTTCACCCAGAGGGTGGTAGATACATGGAACGCGCTTCCGGAGGCTGTGATAGGCAGGAGCACGTTACAGAGCTTCAAAGAAGGTTTGGATAGGATCCTAGAGGACAAAGGGATTGAGGGGTACAGATAGAAGTAGAGGTAGGTTATAGGGATAGGAGTAGAGGTAGGTTAAAGAAATAGGGACCACTGCTCAGGCAATAGGCCTGATGGGCCACCGTGGGAGTGGACCGCTGGGCGAGATGGACCTCTGGTCTGACTCAATGGAGGCAACTTCTTATGTTCTTAGTCCTCCATAGTTTCCATCTTCCTGTGTAGGACTGTATTATCCTTAGTCTGATATTACTCACCTTTCTCAGCAATTCCTTTCCAACTTCCCTTTACACGACCACTGAATAACAGCTTCTATTTACACTCTCATGTTCTTCAAATTTATGTGCAGTAGATAAAATCAGTGTTCAAATTAGGAGTCCCTTAGTATGCTGCCTTCAGGATGTAATCTTAACTCCATCCCTCCTTCATCTAATTTTTCTGTGTTTCTTTGTGATGATAAAGATACATCTTCACTGAAAGGAATGGCCTTCCGCGTCAGGTAATCGAGGCTAGTACCATGCTCGACTTCAAGGGACGATGGGACAGAGAGATGGGGTTGCTCCAGAGGAATGCTTAAAAGATGGATTCTCGAGGGAGGGAGGGTTCTTGAGTGGGCAGACTTGTTGGGCCGCCGGCCCTTTTCTGTCGTCATACTCTGTTTCTATAGTGGAGTATAGATATTCCTTATTTTCAAATGCACTTATACTTAAAAAATGTTGTCTGTTGGCATTCACACCTGCTGGTAGTCACACAAAACTGTCAGCTGGCTGCTTGTTTGGAGCACCGATTAAAGGGGGAATTGTGCTTAGTTCTCTGGTGCTCAAAACCACCTCAAAAATGATTTTAAAAAAGGGAGTTTTGGAGCAAAGTTCTTTAATTGGCTCCCCTAGGACATGCAGTTTTACAAAATCTGCTACTTACACATATAAATGGTGACATTTACATGTGTTGAGCATCCCCAATATTGAGCAAACGCCTTCATTTGGTCCTGGGGGGGGGGTGTAATTTATGATGGGTTAGCACCCCCAATCATTCTACAAAACTGGCTTCTCTGTGTGTAAGTGCTGTTGCTACATGTACACAATTTGTTCTTTTTTAAGGATCACTTTTGTAAAATGGCTGTTCTCAATGAATTTTTCTCCAAATAACATGTTTTTCCCACAGCCTTGTATGTATTTTATAAAAGGATCTGCATTGTGAACATCCTGACTGAGACATCCTTTCTTTGAGTTAGAAGCTGTATACAAAACTGGCCTGCCTGCTACCAGCCTAACTCTATATATAGATGCTGATAATTTGGTGCTAATTGGCATCAATTAAAATTTACATGCACATTTTTAGGCGCTAGGATCTGTGCATAAATTTTATGCACGGATCTGAAAAGAGGAGCATGGGTGGACTGGGGGCTTTCCTGGAATTTAAGCACAGTTTAAAAGAATAACGAAGATCCATGCATAATTTAGGTGCAAGACTTTGCACCAGGGTTTACTTGGTGTAACTCCTCACACCTAAAATTTGGTGCAGATCCTGGTGTCCAACATTATTTTATAAACTGCTCCCAATTTTGATCTGCAAATGGTAACACATTAAAATTTATGTAATTATCCAACATAATTTAAATGCAAAACAGGCAAAGAAAGATTACCGTATTTTCACGTAGATAACGCGCACCCGTGTAAAACGCGCACACGGGTATACCGCGCGGAAAACACAAATTTATGAAAAGAAATTTTTATATACCGCGCTCACGGGTATACCGCACAGGCTGCCCCGACTCTCCTCTGGCTGCCCCGACTCTCCTCTGGCTGCCCCGACTCTCCGTTCACCTGCCCCGACTCTCCGTTCACCTGCCCCGACTCTCCGTTCATCTGCCCCGACTCTCCGTTCACCTGCCCCGACTTTCCGTTCACCTGTCCCGACTCTCCTCTGGCTGCCCCGACTCTCCTCTGGCTGCCCTGACTTTCCGTTCGCTGCCCCGACTCTCCGTTCACCTGCCCCGACTCTCCGTTCACCTGCCCCGACTCTCCGTTCACCTGCCCCGACTTTCCGTTCGCTGCCCCGACTCTCCTCTGGCTGCCCTGACTTTCCGTTCGCTGCCCCGACTCTGCTCTGGTTGCCCCGACTCTCCGTTCACCCGCCCCGACTTTCCGTTCACTGCCCCGACTCCCCTCTGGCTGCCCCAACTCTCCGTTCACCCGCCCCGACTTTCCGTTCGCTGCCCCGACTCTCCTCTGGCTGCCCCGACTCTCCGTTCGCTGCCCCGACTCTCCTCTGGTTGCCCCGACTCTCCGTTCACCCGCCCTGACTTTTCGTTCACTGCCCTGACTCTCCTCTGGCTGCCCCGACTCTCCTCTGGCTGCCCCGACTTTCCGTTCGCTGCCACGACTCTCCTTTCACCCGCCCTGCCCTGCTCCCAGCTCTGTAAGCATGCGCAATAGTCTGAGCATGCTTGCCGCTTAGTTTTATGCGCCGGGTTGTGGGGGCGCGCTTTTGACCTGTCACCAAGGCGGTTTTTCTGGTGGTGTGCTTTTCACCACGTGGCTGTGGCCCCCCTCTATCTGGCCTTGTAATTTGCCCAGTGAATACTATTTTGATTATACAACAGCATCTCAGCCTTTGGGTAAGCCTATAAAAGATTAATGCTGCATGTAGAGTCCACATTTTAATTTGATCTCTTTAGATTGGTATTCTGCATTTATCTACCCGGTAGTAGAGTTTATCAATTAAATTTAAATTTACCGCCATAATGGCAGGAATGAGACGAAAGTCATATACAGCGGACTTTAAGCTTCAAGTCGTTGTGAAAGCTGAGGAAATAGGCAACCGGGCCGCAGCGAGAGAGTTTGATGTTGGAGAAACATCGGTGCGTGAATGGAGAAAAGATAAGAAGGAACTGGAGAAATGCAATCTGCGAAAACGGGTACATCGTGGGGCCAAACCAAAATGGCCTCAGCTGGAGGATGACTTGAAGCAGTGGATTCTGGCGAGAAGGGAGCAAAATCAATCAGTCTCTACTGTTGCGATTCAGATGAAGGCAAAACTACTTGCCAATGGAAGAGGAATACCTGACTTCAAAGCTGGCTTCACATGGATCTCAAAATTTATGAAAAGGAACGGACTATCAGTTAGAATGAGAACAACTGTTGGCCAGCGACTTCCAGATGACTGGCAGCAAAAATTGATTGATTTCCGTGACTTTGTCGCCAAAGAAATATCTGAACTTGGCATCACTGCAAAGGACGTCATCAACATGGATGAAATTCCAATGGCATTCGACATTCCAGCAACAAGAACCATAGCCCCCACAGGTACTAAATCTGTTGCCATCACCACAACTGGGCATGAAAGAACGTGTTTTACAGTCGTTCTTGGTTGCTCAGCTAGCGGGGTTAAGTTAAAGCCCATGCTCATTTTCAACAGGGTCACTATGCCCCGTGAAAAGCTGCCCACCAGTGTGGTTGTGCACTGCAACAAGAAGGGATGGATGGACTGCGACGTAATGAGATTGTGGGTAGATAAATGCTTTAGGGCAAGACAGGGTGGATTCTTTGCAAAAAAATCCTTGTTAATTTTTGATGCCATGGCTGCCCACAAAGAAAAAAATGTTCAGGCCTACATAATTCTACTCGTGCCCACATCGCTGTGATACCTGGAGGCCTGACGTGTAAGCTGCAACCACTTGACATCGCAGTGAATCATCCATTCAAGACTTTTATTAGAAAGGAGTGGGAGAGTGGATGCAGAGTGGCATGCATGAGTACACACCCACGGGGCGGCTGAAGCGGGCAACTTTCACAGAAATCTGCAAGTGGGTGGCTTCAGCATGGGACAAAATAACACCAGATACCATTCGAAACGGATTTAGAAAAGCGGGCATTGTTTATGAAACCAATGACACTACGGGTACTACCAGTGCAGCGGAAGGAGGCAACAACATGGATATCAGCGATGATATGACGATGATGACGATATTACTTCGGAAATAAACGAGGATCGTCTGCAGGCCGTGCTCACTTTATTTAATGACGATGATGACAATTCGGATTTTGATGGATTCAAATGACTGTGATGATGATGACTGAATAAACCTGTAAACTTTGTTTATTTACAACTTTACCGTAATTATGGTAACTGTATTTAGATTATTTTGTCCTCGATACTTCGTTTGATCTACCGGTTAATGTTATAGTTTATAAGAATGAACATGTAATTTCTGTTCTTGTTGCTGAATTCATACTCACTAACTCTAGATTAAAAGTTATACGGTTGTTTATAAGAATGAACAGTTTTTTTCTTTTCACGTGTTTGGTTGGAGGGTGTGTGAATGGTGCGTGAGTTCTCCTATGTCTGGTTGAGGTGGATTGAATTACCGGTATTTAGCTGAAGAAATTATGGTAAGTTAAACACCCCCCCCCCCTTCCATTCCATACACATTACGGTAATTCTCTTCCATTTTTGTTCCCATTATAAAAAACACTGATAAGTTTCCAGAAAAAAATACATTAAAATAAGAAGTGAAAACAAAGGCCCCTACAGATGAGAACATAACATAAGAATAGCCTAACTGGGTCAGTCCAATGGTCCATCATGCCCAGTAGCCCATTCTCATGGTAGCCAATCCAGGTCACTAATACCTGGTCAAAACCCAAAGAATAGCAAACATTCTATGCTACGGATCCAGGGCAAGCAGACGCTTCCCCCATGTCTTAATAACAGACTATGGACTTTTCCTCCAGGAATTTGTCCAAACCTTTTTAAAACCAGTAACGCTATCTGCTTTTACCATAACTTAAATCTTTCCTTCCAAACAGAGACCTTGCTAGATGTCAAATTCAGAAAGAACAAGGTAACTTCACAAGGACTTAGCTGTGCAGGAAATGTGAATCTCCTCATACACCCACCATATAGTGCAAAAATGTGCAAAGGTCTGTTTTTTTTCTTTCGATCACTACATAGCCTAATGCCACACAAATATATTCTGAAGGTCAATGCTAAGGTTAACAAAGTTTCCTTCCTTGGACCACAAGGAGATACTGACAAACCACAAGAAGAGATCCCAAAACAACTACGCAGGCACAACACCACTCAGTGTGTGAACCAGTTCAGTGGAGTGGACTACGGTAACTGGGGGGTGGAAATGGACCCGGAGTTTTCTCAGCAGAATTTCCCAGAACATCTCTTCCTCTCAACACATTGACATGCTGGTGGGTTTATTTTATAGCTTTTTCACTCCCTTCGGTCTGCCTGTCCCCCCTTGAAGTCCTGCCTGTCCCCCCTTGAAGTCCTGTCCCCCCTTGAAGGTCTGCCTGTCCCCCCTTGAAGTCCTGCCTGTCCCCCCTCAGAGGAGATATGATAGAGACCTTCAAGATCCTGAGGGGCATCGAAAAGGTTGACATGGACAGATTTTTCAATTTGAAAGAAACCACAAGAACAAGGGGTCACTCGATGAAATTGAAGGGGGGCAGGTTTAGAACAAACGCAAGGAAATTCTTTTTCACACAGAGGGTGGTGGACACATGGAACACCCTTCCTGAAGCCGTGATAGGAAATAGCACAGTACAGGGTTTCAAGGAAGACCTGGATAGGTTCCTGGAGGACAAAAGGATTGAGGGGTACAGATAAGAGCAGTGGAAGGTTTAGAGATAAGTGTAGAGGTAGGCATAAAATTAGTCAGGGACTGCTGCTCAGGCAATATGCCTGATGGGCCGCCGCGTGAGCGGACCGCTGGGCAGGATGGACCTCTGGTCTGCCCCGGCGGAGGCGACTACTTATGTACTTAAGTCCTGTCCCCCCTTGAAGTCCTGCCTGTCCCCCCTTGAAGTCCTGTCCCCCCTTGATGTCCTGTCCCCCCTTGAAGGTCTGCCTGTCCCCCCTTGAAGTCAGAGAAAGGGCGGGACCGCCGGAAGAGGAAGCAGCGCAGCAGGGCTCAGAGAAGGGGCAGGACCGCCGGCAGAGGAAACAGCTGGGCTCACTGGCATCCGGAAACAAGGTAGACAGCTTCTCCATGGGGGAGGGGGGAGACTGTGGGGGTGCGAGCGGTTCTTCGGGTGGGAGTGCGAGCGGTCCATCGGGGTGGGAGTGCGAGCGGTGGGGGTGCGAGCGGTCCTTCCGGATGATGAGTCAGGCGGGGTGGGAACTATGTAAAAAAAATTTTATATACCGCGCAAGGTTATGCACGGTTTGTAAAAACACGTATAACGCGTGCGTTATATGCGTGAAAATACGGTAGTCACAATTCTTTCACATATCCATCAATGTTATATGAAGCCCTTTTACTAAAGTGCATTAGCCAGTTATCTCTTGATTCTATATATGGCCCCCCAAATTGCATCAGATGCATTCTATAATTGAGTGCACATCTTAATTGATAAACAAGCAGTTAATTGATAACTGGGCACCAACAATCAATTTGACACCATTTGGCAATAAATTGGATTTACATGTGCATCTTGCTAAATGCTGTTCTGAAAAGGGGTGTGGCTGTGGGAGGGGAAAGGACGGGACATGGGCATTCACTAAAGATACACATACTATTATAGAATTTAAGGGATCCATGCCTAATTTATACATGAGGATTTACACCAAGTTTCAGTTCAATGGTATAAATCCTCTTTGGGCGCTGATCCCAGCACCCAACTTGGAGCGCCATTTTTAGAATATTACTCAGCATTCATTTAGTTCAGCGCACAAATTTACTTGGGTGCCTATAAGAAAATTTTCAAAAAACTAAGAGTGGTTCAAAACACTGCTGTTCGATTGATTTTTGGTTTGAAAAAATGGGACCAAGTTACTCCCTATTACCAAAAATTACATTGGTTATCGATAGAGGCTGGAGTTTTATTCAAATTTTCATTTTTCTGCTTCAAATCAATTTTTGGTATGTCTCCAGGTTACCTTGTTTACCATTTCTCCTTAAATGACTCAAATAAGCCTACATGTAAAGTCCAGCTATTTATATACCCTCCTGTCAAATTATGTCGTTTTAAGATATTTTTAGAGAGAACTCTCGCTTTTCAGGCAGCTAAATTGAATACCTGGTTTGGCAAAATTATGCTAGAGGTTCCATCTTACTATAATTTTAGAAAATTACTAAAAACACAGCTATTTGATAAGTTTGTAACTTAAGTGTTCTAATGTTAATACTTTTAATCTATAGGCATTATGTATTTTCTAGAAATAGCTTTTCTTGTATTGTAAATCGGCTGGATGTTCAGCCTTATCTTGCTGTGAACCACCTAGAAACTTTTACTAGTTTGGCGGTATACAAGAAATAAATTATTATCACTATTATTATTTGGGCCTTAATTTGCAAAATTAGTATGCACTGTCGGCGAACACATGCACTGACTTAACTTGCTTGCATGACAGCACATGCTAATTTATGGGTTAATTTGCATGCCATTTTGGGGGGTTAGAACTTGGGTGGCTTATGGACTGAGAATGGGCAGAGTTAGCGCATAATTATTACTGTGTGCTACCACTTGTGCAGTTAGTGTGGGGGTGCTTGCTACCTCCTCAAGAGCAGGCAGTAGGAATATTTGAAGTTAATACAGACAAACTTACTGGAGAATTCTATAAATGGCACCTAAAGTTAGATTCTAATTCTGTGCGCAAATTTCAGCATGAAAACACATTCCAGTGGTTGTAAGGTGCTAAAATGGGGCTGGAGTAGCAGATCAACATCAAAATAAACTTATGTACCCAGTTACAGGATAGTGCCTAAGTATAACCAGGCACAAATATAAGTCCTTGCACCCAAAGTTGGGCGTGGAATTTGTTGACCAATGGTATTCTATAAAGGACACTCATTCTAGAGTGTCCTTTTCAAAATAGCTCTGGACACCTTTAATTGAATCTGGCCCTTAATGTGTGGTAAAGAACTTTTATCCTAGGACAAGCAGGCAGCATATTCTCACATACGGGTGACGTCATCCACAGAGCCTGTTATGGACAGTTTCAAAAATACATTTTAAAGTTTTTAGAAACTTTGCAACTGCCCGCACCACACATGCGCGAGTGCCTTCCCACCTGACATTAGCTTACTTTACCTCAATTCTTCATTTTCTGTGGAGCGAAGAAGTGCTATTTTTTTGGACTCTGTCCAAAATTGCGTTGTCTTCCTGTCAATGTTTCTCTTTGTTGCCCTTCAGATTTCTTTCTTTCTTTTATTATTATAATGTTCTTCGGTCTGTTAAAAAAAAAAAAAAAAAATTATATTCTTTTGTACCTCAGTCATGCCATTGGGCCCTCTTTTTTCTACTTTGGCGTTTTGTTGACCTCGGTATCACCATTGAGTCTTTTGATTGAGATTTTTCAATCCATGTCTAACCTTTGAGCAGTTTCAAATAGTGCTGTCGGTGCCAGCGCCCTATTACAATCACTGGCCCACACAGTTGGTGCTTACAGTGTTTGGACCTGAGCGTCGAGTAGACACATATACTCGTCATTCTACACTACAGAAATGCTCGCTAAAGGCTCAACATATCCAGAAGGAAAAGCTGTTTGGCTCGGCCAGTGACTCCACTGATAAATCTGAGCCATCGGTACCACCGGTACCGGCATCAGTATCCTATGCTGTTCCTCCATCGGGCAAGCCTACTAAGAAGCCATCCTCTTCCCTACAAGCATAGCAGACCTCTACAGCATCGAGTCCCTTAATGCAGGCCAAGAGTCAACGCTATTGTTTGCCACAGCTCCTGGAGCCCCCTGACAAAAGTGAATGTCTTCACCCTATTTCAATTTATGATTTTTGACATTAGAAGAGTCACAGATATCCAGGTACTGGAACTGTAAAGCATCCCATATGTTAGCCCAGAAATCATTGAAGGCAGCTCCATTGTATTGGGAATCTGTCAGTGTCATCTATCCCAGTCTGGCCCTTCTATGTTCACATACATGCACAAATGCCAAATTCTATCTAAACACTATTCTGTAAATATGTGCATATCTTACAAGTAGGTGTACATGTAGATGAAGTCTGAGTAGAGCATGGGCAACAAATGGAATGGGATTTGATATACCACCTTTCTGTGACCACAAAGTGGTTTACATATTATATACAGGTACTTATTTTGTACCTGGGGCAATGGAGATTTAAGTGGTTTACTCAGAGTCACAAGGAGCTGCAGTGGGAGTTGAACATGGCTCCCTGGGGACTCAGGCTATTACACTAACCATTAGACTACTCCCATTTATGCATGTAATTTATGGAATGCTATAAGTTATGCATTTATCTCTGGCATTTAGGTGTGAGCACATACACCTGCTCTATGGATGGCATAAGTGCTTGTGCTTAAGTTATAGATATATGTTTTTGTTATAATTCTATAAAGTAAAGTAACCTCATACTTTTCTTTATGGAATATGTACCACATAAGAACCCTTTAGGTGCCTTAATATAGGTACACAGTTATAGAATTT
Organism: Geotrypetes seraphini; assembly: GCF_902459505.1. Lineage (NCBI taxonomy): Eukaryota > Metazoa > Chordata > Amphibia > Gymnophiona > Dermophiidae > Geotrypetes > Geotrypetes seraphini. Next base: position 513,626,251 of record NC_047084.1, on the reverse strand, counting down.
TCCACATAATGGGCAGGACTAGGTTTATACATTTCAGTCTCATCAGGTAAAATTTTCTCATTCATTTAGAATATTTTGGCTTCATTTGGCATTGTACATTGCACAATGTTTCAGTATGTTTGTTCCTTGCATCATTTCCTCCTTGCGAAAATCCACAGTTTTCTGGAACATTGGATGTTTCTTTTTTTAACTCAGCATAATTGGCATCAGCCAGAAGCTTGTTCTTAATCTCTTCAAGGAGTCATTGGGGTACTGGAGTATTGGATTTTCCTGCAAAAGAGCTTCTCTGCTTGGGACAGTTTGGTGTGATTAGTATTTCAAACTGCTTAACCAGGGTTTATCCAACAGCATTTGTTCTTCTCTTCAGGCAACACTTGGTTAGCAAATTCAGGATTAGTTGTATTCAGCATCTCTGGATACTTTTCATCCAGATTTTCATGCCAGATCGAGAGAACGAGAGCTAGAAGGCCTTGAGCATGCGCAGATGCTCAAGGCCCGGCCCAGGCAAGAGGCGGGAGCTTGCTTTCACTCTCACAACCAGCAGAAGGGGTAAGGAGCGTGTTTGAGAGGAAGGGCGGGCGGATGCCGCTTTCAGCACGGGGGTGCGATGCGGTTCTCGTGGGAGGGGGGGAGGCGTTTGCAGGGGGGTTTGCGATGCCGGTTCGGGGGGTGCAATGCCAGTTAGAGTGGGGGGGGGAGAGGTGCTTGCATATCGGAACATGCTCGGTTTGCAAGGCAAAAGTTTGAGTGTTTTGCTCGTCTTGCAAAACACTCGCAAACCGAGGTTCCACTGTATTAGTGATAGGAAGAAGTACAAAAGTGGCATTGTGAAACTTAAAGGTGAAGGGGAGAAATATGTAGAAGCTGATAAAGATAAATTGCTTAACAAATTTTTCTATGTTCACCGCTGACGTGCCAAGATCGGGATGCAGGAAACAAACACAAATAGGGTTGGAGGTATGGTAGACCCTGATCGATTTTCGGAAGATTGTGTTTATGAGGAGCTAGCTAAACTAAAGGTTGATAAAGCAATGGGATCGGATGGTGTACATCCAATGGTACCGAAGGAACTTAGGGAAATTCTGGTGGCTCCATTGACTGACCTTTTCAAGACTTCTCGAGTCTGGAGTGGCAGCGGAGGATTAGAGAAGGGCAGATGGGGTCCCTCTCCACAAAAGTAGAAGTAGGGAACTACAGGCCGGTAAGTCTGACTTCTGTGGTAAGTAAATTAATAGAAACTCTTTTAAAACAGAGAATAGTAACATTTTGGAAATCCAGTAAATTACAGAAACCGAGGCAAATTTGATCAACTTCTTTGACTGGGTGGAAAGAGGGAAAGCACCAGATGTGGTGTATTTAGATTTTAGCAAAGCCTTTGACAGTGTTCCACTCAGACGTCTAATAAATAAACTGAGTGCCCTTGGTATAGGCCGCAAAATGATGGTCTGGGTCAAGAACTGGTGGAGTGGAAGGTGACATTAAAGTGTCTTGTTAAAATGTTTATTTTATTTTTATTTTTCCTCTAACTCTACTTTTCACTTCTCTATTACCCTCCAGGTACTTTAGTTAGATTGTGAGCCTTCGGGACAGTAAGGGAATTTTTCAAGTACCTTTCCTATTTCTAATCTTAATGTATATTTTCTGTAAACCGCTTAGAACCTAACGGATGTAGCGGTATATAAGAAATAAATTACATTACATTACATTACATGACACAGGATAGTATTCACTGAAGATTGCTCTGAGGAAAGGGATGTTACCAGGGTTGTGCCTCAAGTTTCAGTTCTTGGGCCTGTTCCTTTTAATATTTTTGTAAGCGATATTGCTGAAGGGCTGTCAGGTAAGATTTTCCTCTTTGCAGATGATATAAAAATCTGCAATAGATTAGACACCCCTGATGGTGTGAATAACATTAGGAAGGACGTAGCAAAGTTTGAAGAATGGTCTGAAATTTGGCAGCTAAGATTTAATGCTAAGAAATGCAAGGTCATGCATTTGGGTTGCAAAACCCTGAGGGAACGGTACAGTTTAGGGGTGAAGAACTTTTGTGCACGAAAGAGGAGTGAGACTTGGTGTGATAGTATGTGATGATTTTAAGGTATTGTAAAATAAACAAACATCAAACGTGACCCCAAAGACCTCAGATTGGGACAGGCTACACCAGCGAAAAATCACTCTGCTGTGCCTTTGAACCCAACTTTAAATTAATCATTGGTCAAAAAACCTCCTGTAATATATGCTTTTATATAATCTGTGCTTTCAACAAGAAAAATCACAGCACTTATCTTGAATCCCTACGGAGTATGTCTCTTTCACCCACGGCTTCTTCAGGAGAATGAAATCCTAAATCAGTGCAGACATTAATTTAGTGCTCTGCAAAATCACAACTTCAAATTCCCCAAGCCTCCTCCACTCCTATTCCACTATCAGTTGGGAAATTCTAGGGTTTTCTCTTGGGATCCCTTCTCTTTTCCATCTATGCTCATTCCCTTGGCGCTCTGATATCTTCACATGGTTTTCAATACCACCTCTAGGCTGACAACTCCCAAATCTACCTCTCCACACCAGAAATCTCTACTGGTATCCAAATCTGTGTCTCAACCTGTCTATCCAAAATCACTTCCTGGATATCCCATCACCACTTAAAGCTGAATATGGCCAAGACTTAGCTACTTATCCTTCCACCTAAACCCACCTCTCCTCTACCCCAATTCTCTATTTCAGCAGATGGTGCTGTCATCCTCCCTGTCTCGTCAGCTCACAACCTCGGGGTCATCGTTGACTCCTCTCTCTTTCTCTGCACAAATACACCAGACTGCTGGGCTAAAAAGAAAAAAGATGGATATGGGGTCTGGGTAAAAGCTGTATCCAATGCTTCCCACCTTAAAAGTCACCAGAGCTGACTTGGATCCTTTGGATTGCAACTGCAGCACCTTTTAAAATTGGAAGCATGGGATTCAGGAAATCTGGCTTCCTTTTCTATGCCATGCTCAGTTTAGCCATAGCTACCCCTTTTCTCTGGGATGCATGTAGAACAGAGATAAGGAAAGGGAGGTAGTACAAATCAAATCCTAACCATTAGAATAACCAAGACTACAGCAAAGGTGAACTGAGCATGGAGAAGAAAAGGAAGCAGGATTCAGTTTATACCTATTTTGCTCAGAATTTTCAAATTTTTTTGTGAAGAATTCCATCAGGAGTAATATTATAATTCCTCCTTATTGATCTATACGTCAGATTCCTTTATATCTTTCTTTTTGAAAAGCTCTAAAGACTTATTTTTTTTCAGGAGGCTTTTGTTAATCAAACTGATTTTCTGGACTTGTCAAGGGACTTCATATGCCTCTGAATGTTGCTGTTCGCCTAGAGCTGAAAGGGGTGTATCTGGTGGAGTGGTTAAGGTGAGATGTGGGCAGGATGTGGGCCGATCTAGACTTAGTTGTCCTGCAGGGATAATCAAATGTTTTACTAGACATCCTGGACGAAAAACGTTGTGAGTTAGACAACATAAAAACAGTTCTGTGGAAAAAAGGTATCCAAAGTGACCAGATAACCACTGCAGAGACAAAGTAAAGACCCATACACACTCCCCCAGTGTTCACTGACCCCCCCTCACATCCCCACAAGATCAGAATAAAAAAGTACATACCTGTCTCCAGAACATCAGCACCTGGTCTAGTAAAGTCACGTTACTCCTTTTCTGATCAAATTTCACTGGCTTCCTATTAATCACCGCATCACTTTAAAAATTTTATTACTAGTATTCAAAACTCTTATCACTAACGAACCCCAATTTATCAATAAATCACTTATTGCTTATAGTACGTCGCATTCCCTTCGGTCTACTAACCAAAAGTTCTTAGTAGTTCCCTCCCTGAAAATTATTGGAACTCGACAAGATATGTTCTCGGTGATGGCTCCACAACTTTGGAACACTTTACCTCAGCAGTTGAGAGAGGAAAATAATTTGAGTCATTTTAAAAGTAACTTAAAAAGTTTTCTTTTTAAAGATGCTTTTAATCTTTAAATTTCGTTCAAAAATTTTACATTACCTTCTTCCAGGTTTTCACCTCTCCCCCCTAATGTTTTTCCATTTATGCACTCTAAAAATATTGAATTGTAGTTCTGCCCTTTTTTTACCTAATGTCTCGGTTGGTCTGTAAGTCTGTTGGTCTTAACTATTGTTTTAAAATTTTTAAATGTTATGTTAAAATAAATGTGTTTGTTTTTTTTCAATGTTGTAACTCGCTTAGTAAAAATTAAATTAAGCGACTCATCAAATTAAAATAAACTTGAAACTAGAGCTGCACACATGTGTCATAAATAGCCTGGGGGGAGGTGAGCTAGTGAGCCATAGAGAGGAGGACCCCCCAAACCCTACTCTACTGCCATATTGATGTTATAGACAAGTGGGTATAGTGGGTTTTGGGGTTGTTTTGAGGGGCTCACCATAAATTATAAGGGAGTTCTGTGAGATGTTTATCTGGCATCCTTTTTGTGAAGTTCATAGCAGTGCCCTCTAAGGTGTCCATTGCTTTGTTATGTCTGGGTGGCCAGTCCATTACAAGATTGGCCCCTTCCATGTCGAAATGGTCTTGTTCTAGACCAGATATAGGCAACTCCGGTCCTCGAGGGCCGGAATCCAATCGGGTGTTTAGGATTTCCCCAATGAATATGCATGAGATCTGTTTGCTGCTTTCAATGCATATTCATTGGGGAAATCCTGAAAACCCGATTGGATTCCGGCCCTCGAGGACTGGAGTTGCCCATGTCTGTTCTAGACATTTGTGAGTTGGACAAAATTTTGGTTGAAAATGTGATATAAAGATATCCTGGCGGTCTGGACAAACAATAGCCTGGATGTTAGGATAGATGATTAAAAAAAAAATATATATATATATATATACACACACACACACACATCTTTTTTGAAAATGGACATTTCCCACTGCCGACTTTGGGCATCTAGCACCATCCGCCCAAATTAGACTTAAACGTATGTTTTGATTATGACCTTCCATGTGTCTGCTTTCCTGTGTCATGATTTCTCCTCATTCGGATTTGAGCTCTCCTATGCCATCCTCTTCATGCCAGTACTTGTTTCCCAGCTATGTCTTGGTTTCATTCCAGATCTAAAACTTGATGTTAGTGTTCCCCACCCTGGGCTCTGCAGGCATGTAGCTAAGGCCTAGTGGCCACCACCACTACCAAAAAGCTTAACCCAGAGAGAAGTCAATCGCCTACAACTCATGCAAAATACAGCTATCAAAATTATTTTGGGCTCCAAAAAATTTAATCATGTCACCTCTTTGTTACAAAAAGCTCATTAGCTGCCTTTTTTCACATCGTATCACCTATAAAATTGCGCTTTTAACGTTTAAAACTATACGGACTAATACCCCTGAAGACCACGTATTTCACTTTTAGACTTGGAGTGCTACATCTGGTGAGCATTTGGACTGTGCTCCTTAGCCTGCTGTCTCTGGGTCACCACTTACCAGTGATACCATCACAACATGGCACAGTCAGGTTCCTCTTTCATGTGCTCAGGGTGGAACCAGAAATTCCCTCAAAAGGAGAAGAAAGAGTGAACACAGGTCTGGACAGTTCTTCCTATGTACCCAGAGATCAAAGAGCAAGTGAATGCAGGGCTGAGAATTCTCAAGAAAGACCATGATCACTTGAGCAAGAGATCACACAGCAGACACTGGAAGAAGAGAGATACAGAAGTCAGAATGATGCCCTCCCTGGGTTCTGAAAGTTGGGAGGCTGTGGATCCTCTTCTCAAGCCCCAGGAACAGAGAGAAACTGAAGGTGAAGCTAGGGATGGCCTTATGCTTTTTCACGGTTTGCTATAAATGACAATTGGCATCCCAATGGAAATGATGTAACTTCATGAAGATGACCTCTGTTTAGAATGGTTTTAGATAAGTCAGTTTTCGGGACAAGAGTAGCCTGAAGTAGGAATGCATAATAGTGCCTTAATAGTGTTGATTAAACAATGTAACAGTAATTGATAGGATCTGATAGCGGTGAAATATATTTTGAAAGTGCTAAAAATTTGGGCTCGACAGGAAAGTCCCTAGACCGCTCTCTGTGATGTACCAGTATTGGAGGGGCCACTTACCCATTACTTATTCTTTTCAAAAGCACTGGGAGAGGGACTTGGAGTCACGGTTTTCTGCTAAAGACTGGGAGGTTATATGTAGGGAGGTTTATAGAGCCTCCTCCTGTGCCTTGGTTCAGGAGAACGCATATAAGGTCCTCACCAGGTGGTACTATACCCTGGAATGCCTGCACAGAATGTTTCCAGGAGTATCTGATCAATGTTGGAGATGTGGTATGCATGTGGGGTCTTTTTTACATATTTGGTGGGACTGTGTGATCATTAACTCTTTCTGGAAGGAGGTGGTTGGTACTCTGTCTGTTTGCCTGGTGGAATGTGTTGCAGTGACTCCCCAGAGCTGCTTGCTCGGCTTACATAATAATAGGGAGCATACCTGGCAGACCAAGTTCCTTCATTGGGGTTTGGTGGCGGCTAAATGCCTAATTGCCAATCATTGGAAAAATAGAGAAGCCCCAACTCGTAGTACTTGGGTTAATCGCTTGTTATCCTTGGGGAAGATGGAGATGGCCATAGCTAAGCATCGCCATAACTATGTACTTCAACCTACAACTTGGCGTAAATTGGAAAGGCTGCTGGCTACTCTATAGTGGATCTCTCAGACCTGGACACTTAGTCGTCTGCTCGGTGATGGGGGAGGGTGGGGGTTTGTGGAGAATTTTGGGCTGGGGAATTTTGGTTTGGGGGAAGGGAAGTACAGGGGCAGAATGGAAGGGGATGGTGAGTTTTGGTTTTTTCCTTTGTCTTTGCTATATTCTTTGCATTTGTATTTGCATTTGATGTTGCTTGTTCTTTGTTGTTTTGTTTGCATTTTATATCACCAAAAATTTTCAATAAAAATTTAAATATAAAAAAAAAATTTGGGCTCGATTCTGTTTTAAAATTATAATGGTCTGCACTTGTAACACTAATGATGTATTTGGTCACTGGTTAGGATAGAGCAGGGCTGCCCAAGTCCGGTCCTCGAGATCTACTGGCAGGCCAGGTTTTCAGAATATCCACAATGAATATGCATGAGAGAGATTTGCCTGCACTGCCTTCTTGGTATGCAAATCTCTCTCATGCATGTTCATTGTGGATATCCTGAAAACCTGGCCTGCCAGCAGATCTCGAGAACCGGACTTGGGCAGCCCTGGAATAGAGTATGTTCTTGGCACACACCAAGCCAGTGTGGTTTTCAAGATATCAGCAAAGAATATGCATGAGATAAATTTGCAAGCTCTGTCTCCATTCTAAGCAAATCTGTCTCATGCATATCCATTGTGGATACCCTGAAAACCTGAATGGTTGAGTATGTCCCTTTGAGGACTTACTTGAGAACCCAAGGGATAGAGCAAAGCACAAGTATGATGTAGGTAAAGTATTTATTTATTTTAAAAATTTCTATCCTGCTTATATCCTAAGCGGGTATTGTCTGATGGGTCCCATGTTTAGTGTCTGAGCAATCCTAACTACAAAAGACCATGAAATCAATTTCAAACTTAACGCTTTCCAGGCTTTCTGACTCTCAGAACATAATTCACGATAGCATTTATGATTCTTTTCAGTGTTAGATTCAGTTCTTAACTCTGCATCTGAGTGTTGACTGTGATGTAGTATATACCATTCTGTTTTGATGTCTGAAATATTTTGCAAGGATAGTTACAGTTTTGTTTCCTGCTTGTCTCCAAAGCCACTCGGCTCAAAGCTGGATGCTGCAGCCTTCCATTGTGGTTCAGGTCACGTACCAGTGAATGAACAAGATTGCATGAATACTGCACTCTTTATTCAGCGATTGGATGAAAATGAATGCCCTTAACACCTACGTACATCCAATCTGCACTGCTTCCTGTGCGCTTATTCTTCCAGAAGCCTTTATTATTTATCCTTGGAGAGAATTTGACAGCTACAAGTAGTCACGACTCTGCACATTAACCCTATAAGCACCAAACTTCATTTGCATATCAGGCAGGCTCCAAGGACTTCTGGAATGTAGCTTATTGAAATGGCATGATTTCCAGTCAAAATGATCAGACTCTTATAAACTAACTGTTTGCAGATCTCAACTGATTTAATCTTTGTGGTGCTGTAAAATGGTATTGGTAACTTTAAAAGTAGAAGTTAGTTCAAAAGGCTTTAAGAACTGATCAAGACAGTGTGGGCTGTATCTATTTTCTTAGAAGATAACTATGCTGTGATCAAGAAGGCAGGTTAGAATTATAAGTTGACATATGTATGCTTGCTGTATTCCTTCATTTCATAATTCCTTGGGCAGTGACCTGCTTTAGGGCAGTATGAATATCCCAGTAAATATTAAAAGGTAACTATTAGAAGAACAAACTTTCTTAAAATAAATTAGCAATTTTGCATTCATACTTATTCAGTACAAAAAGACTCAGTAAATGAGCAGTAAATTACAGGTTTTATATTGTAAGACATTGTTGCAAACCTGAATTTTAAATCAACATACCATGAACTGCTAACATGCATATACATTTCTGTAGGGAGATTGTTAACAACCAGAGCTGTTTCTCACCCTACCATTATAACTGCATTCCCTACCTCATAAACTACCAAGTAGAATTTACATTTCAGGGTGTCAAGAACACGAAATGTTCTTACAAGAAACACCGATTATTAAGTCTCTAAAAGAAATCCAAAAAGACAGAGGGCAATATGCAGTATAGAGAAAATCAATACAGAAAGCTATTATCAATATTCTGCCTTTCTGTAAGTTTTACCACATTTTTGTTATATACAAAATTGACTTTATATTTAAATATGTTAATTTAGGGGTTAGGTTCCTAACTTTGGAAGATAGGCTCTGAAATCGGCACCTAAAAAAATCTAGTTGGGTTGGGTTTCTAAACTTTGTTCCTCATTTCACTATGCTCTAAAATTTTAAAGTGGGTATCTAAGGGTCAGAGTTAGGGAGGGAAAAGAGTTGGTGTCTAGCATTGATTTTCCATTGTAAATACTCGATAACAGAATTAGTGCATGCTATTCTCCTGATTCTAAAAAGGGCACCCAAATTTGGTCATCCAAAATTGATTGGAACCCAAAATAATTAGTTAATGGGCTACAATGATTTACAATACAAGTTAAAAATCTGGACTGCTCAGGGATTGGATCAGTCTGGATTTGGCAGTTTCCTTCTGTTGATGTGGCTTGCAGCATAAGGTAGAACACCATGTATCTTCCTTTGAAATTTCCCAGGTTTTCCCTTTTTTTTTAAGGGAGAACGAGAGGGCACTCTCTAAAATTGAAAGGGGATAGATTCTGTACGAACGTAAGAAAGTTCTTCTTCACCCAGAGAGTGGTAGAAAACTGGAACGTTCTTCCGGAGTCTGTCATAGGGGAAAACACCCTCCAGGGATTCAAGACAAAGTTAGACAAGTTCCTGCTGAACCAGAACGTACGCAGGTAGGGCTGGTCTCAGTTAGGGCACTGGTCTTTGACCCGAGGGCCGCCGCGTGAGCGGACTGCTGGGCACAATAGACCACTGGTCTGACCCAGCAGTGGCACTTCTTATGTTCTTTTTTTTAACTTTTTATTTATTCAATTTATCAATTGAAACAAGCAATTAAAATATTTATATACAGATTTACAAACATTATTAACAGAAAACTTTTAAACCCAATTCCAGTTAACTCAGTGATTTAGGTTATTCTTTTAATTCAACCTATTTAGTCCATATATAGAGAGAAATTATAGAAAAATATTAATAAATGAAACAAATCTTATTCAACCCAGGAAGCAGCACTTATCTGCAGTGCTACAGCCATTCATGACAAGTTATACATTATCAGCTACGGACACTATTTGCTCTTTTGATTCTAACAGTTGTTTAGGTTAAAAAGAAATAGATAACTTTTATTCTGATGGGAAACCAAACATTGTACAGGAAATTTCAACAAAAAAATTTGCTCCCAGGGCTAGGACTCTTGGTCTCAAATGCCAAGAACTCCTTCCTATGCCTCTGAGATCTTAAATCAATCTTATAGCCAGAATATACACTTTCTTAAGGCTATGAAAACACCTTGTTCAAGTTTTCTCGACCCTCAGTGGCACCACTCAGGACTCAAACTTCTCATCGTCCTAAGCTTTATGTGTCGGTTCGTCATCGGGTCTATTACTTTTTGATAGAGCTTAATCTTATGTATGTTATTTGATAAATTCTTATAAAGGTGAATACTTAGCTTAAAATATGGCTACGTCTTCTTGGTTAGAGATGTCAGCACTATTAAGGGATATCAAAGCCGACATCTTTCGCCTAGCTTGCTTTTTCAAGGCTCAATCCCTAAAGAAATAACCAACATAACCATAAATTAAAACCTGTTTCAAGTCATTTACAACTAAACCAATGCTTTTATAACCATAAATTGAACTCAAAACAAGCTCTTTCTTATCCAGCATGTTACTGAAACGTTACTCACCCTTTAAACTGGCACCTTGATAAACTTTTAAAAATAGTGCATTGATCTGAGATCTTAAAGACATGTCTGGAAAAATTTGCACATTAGAACCCAAAAACTGATAATTTATATGACGAAAATACAGACGTAATACATATTCTCTATCACTTTCCAAAGCAAGAGTTATTAGCAAGGTTTTCCTTTCCATTATAACCTCTAAAGAGTTTTCCAGAAAAGTTAATTCTTATGTTTTATGGTGGCCCATTAACTAATGTGGCCGTGGTAGTGACAGTTGCTGGCAATAATCCACAAACCACAGCTTCCTTCAGAACCTGATATAAATACATCCTAAATCCAGCCACTGGATGTCAATGTTGAATGTCTAAGGGCTCCTTTTACTAAGATGCGCTAGCGTTTTTAGCGCATGCAGAAAATTACTGCGTGCTAAACCATGCTGAACGCTTCTAGAATAACGCTAGCTCAATGCTGTTGTTAAGGTCTAGCGTATGCGGCATTTTAGCGCGTGCTATTCCGCACGTTATAGCCCTAACGCACCTTTGTAAAAGGAGCCCTAAGGTTCCCTTCCCATAGGGATTGTTTTTACTGCCTGGGAATTAAATGTGGGTCTTTTGCATAGCAGTAAATGGTAATGATAATAATAATACTGCATTAGAGCCACTGGGATGGCTAGAAGGTATACTTAAAGAGTTAGTTTAATCATCTATATCAAATGATATACCTTATATACTTGAATATAGGATGAGATTTTTAGCCCAAAAATATGGACCAAAAATGGGGGTCTTGTCCTATATTCAGGTCATCACCTAGTGACCACCCGACACCCTCCCGGACTTGCTGCAGGACTGCCGTTAGGCCGGGACAGGAAGGATCCCTCCCGTCTCCTGGACCGGCCAATACTAAAAATTTTTATCCCCCCCTCCCTCCTCCGTAGGATACACAACTGGACCACCAGGGAAAAGGTACATGGGGAGGGGGTTGTAAAAAATTGTTATTATTGGCTGAGAGATGGGAGGGATCCCACCTGTCCCGGCCTACCACTAGACAACTAGAGAGGGAAGAAGGAACAGGGAAGGAAGGTGGGATAGGGTGCAGAGCCTGGCAGGGAATGATGGGGGCTTGGTTCAGATCCTGGCAGGGAAGGGGGCTGAGTGCAGAACCTGGCAGGGGAGGGCATGAGGGAGGGGACACTGGGTGCAGATCTTGGCAGGGCATGGCACTTGAATATTAAGTAAGCCCCTGTCTTATATTTGAGTCAACCATTTTTCCTCCTTTTTGGGGGGAAAATGGGGTCTCAACTTATATTCAGATCAACTTATATAAAGTATTCCGTCTTAGAAGACAAAGTGTGTTATAGTTCCATTTAGATTGTTACTTTACATGCCCATAATAAAAGACAAATTAATTATTTTATGAGGGTTTTTTTTTTGCGTTTCTTGTTTTTTTAAGAGTTACCCATTTAGTCCTTTTGGGTGGGAATTTTAACAGTTGTTTAAACATTTAGCTCAACAAAACTGGAAAAACCTTTCCTTTTACTGTGTTAGGGCATTAACGCGCAGAATAGTGCACGCTACAATGCCACGCGCGCTAGATGCTAACGCCAGCATTGAGCTGGCATTAGTTCTAGTTGCGTAGCGCGCGGTGTAGCATGCGGCAATATCCTGCGTGCGCTAAAAACACTAGCACACCTTAGTAAAAGGAGCACATAGTAAAATAGTCATCTAATAAAAGTAAAATTGCATACAATCCTCTTGGATAATTCATCAATTTTAGCGGAGATAGTTAAAAAAAGGCATCTATGAAAAGCTGTGACTTTAGTAATTTTCTAAACCTACCCTTTTCACCCACTAAGTAGTTCCATAACTTAACTCCTGCACAACAGGAAGTCCTTTTACCTGTCTCAACAAGTCTTGGATTAACGGACGTCTTCAGTAAGGCCAAACTCTCAGAGCACAGAGATCTCATTGGTGTACTGTATAGCTGAGTATGTTACTTTTAAGCAATTCTGGAATGTTGCCATACAAGAATTGGTAACAAATCATCACTGCTTTATATTGGACTCTGAAGGCAACCGGAAGCCAATGGAGTTTTTTGAGATATGGTGAAATATAGTCATATTTATACACACCCATTATGAAACATGCTTATGCATTTTGTAAAACCTGCAATGCTCTAAATCTTACTTTTGTTATTCTGAGATATAGAGCATTGCAGTAATCAAGCCATGACAAGACCATGATCTGAACAACAGTTCAAAAATCAAACGATGCAAGCATTCAATCTGTGCAACAAGTGCATTTGTGCAAAACATGCCTGAATGATCTTAGTTACTTGCAAGTTCATTGTTAGGCCTGAATCAAGTCTTACACCTAAGATAGTCAATGATTCGTGCACAGAAAGATCAAAAATCGATAACCTTAACCTCGTTAGGCCACCGATAATCTGACTTCCCGACAAACATTATTTCAGTTTTATCTATGTTTAGTTTCAAGCCTTGTTTCCCCATCCATTCCTCAATTATACACATGTATACAGACAATGATTGTTCAATATTATCATCCCCAACACCTATTGGGAAGAAAAAAATAATGTCATCTGCATATATTCGGTATTCAGCTCCCAAGGACTCAAATAGGTTACCTATAGCAGCTATATAGATGTTAAATAATAGGGTAGAGATAACCGAGCCCTGTGGCACTCCTATCCTGGCCAAATATACCCCTGAAATCTTAGATCCATTCCTTATTTGTAAGAAACATCCTAATAGGTAAGTTTTAAACCAATTAAAAACAAAATCATTCATTCCAAGATTATACAATCTGCACAACAAGTTATGGAGATCAACAGAATCAAATGCTCCAGATATGTCTAAAGACACAAGACAAAATGTCTTGTGTTGATCCTCTAATCGCAGAGTATCAATCAAGGAGATCAAAAGTAATGCAACGCTATGATCCTTCCGGAAACCAAATTGGAGTTTAAACAATCAATCTCAAACAAAATTGTCTAACTGTGAGAGAACAATTTTTTCTAAAACCTTTCTGAGGAAGAGTACAATAGAGATAGGCTGATAATTTTTCAGAATACTTGTTTCTAGATTTTTCCACTTTAGAACTGGTTTAATAGTAGATTGCTTGCAAGCCCCTGGAAAGATCCCATTTTCTAGTGATTTGTTTACAATTTTAGTGATTACTGGAATAACCTTGTTAGGCGTTTCCCTAATGACAATTGAAGAACAAGGATCTTGTATTGCCCGAGTAGGTATACAATCACAGATAACTTTATGAACTTCAGATTTATCTACGCTATCAGACTTAGACCATTTCTCATTTACCACATTCTCTACAAAGTGTGAATCTAAATCATCTAGAAATTGTGGAGTTCCCCCCATTCTATCCACTAAAAACTGTGCGTACTTTTCCATGTCTAAATCAAAATTGCCAACTGAGTCATCATGTCCAGCGATTAGATAATTAACTGTATTAAATAATTATTTTGGTCTGTTCAAAGCCTGAGTAACTCGTTCCTTATAATACTGGTTCCTTTCATTATCACACAAACAGAGATATTCCGTGAGACGGATTTTAAAGGCATCATAGTCTTCACTATCTTTTGTCTTGTGCCATAGGTGCTCCGCCTTTCTAACTTCACTTCTAACCTGTACTATTGCTTCAGATCTCCATGGACATGACTTGTATTACCCTTTCAGCACAACTAATTTTTCAAGCGCAATAACATTCAACACATTAGTCAAACTATTATGCCAACTAACAACCATCTCATCTATAGAATCATTCTCATCAATCTTTGCATGCAACAACAATTACTTTTCTAGTTCCTTTATATCGAAGTAAGGTCTTATTAATCGCACTTCTTTTTTCTCCTGACTCCTATATATTGGCCTGAGCACAAAAGATAACATCTTTTGATCAGACCCTCCACCTGTTCTACCAACAAATTATTTTCAAGCAGACTCTTGCAGCCATGGGACATAAAAATTAAGTCCAAAACATGACCTGCTCGATGTGTGCTTTCATTCACCATCTGTTCTAAACATAAAGCAGAAAGTGTCACTAGGACAACATGCTCTGAATCAGCCTCACCAAATTCCTGAGGATTTAAAGGAATATTAAAATCACCTAAAATGCATAATTTGTTAAAATCAATATTCAAACCCATTAAAAAAATCTAAAAATGGGAACCCATGGTTAGCAACTATACCCGGGGGAAGATAAACCACGCATAACACATAAAAAAACATTCTGAACCACGACACATTCACCCAGCTCACACACCATTTTATCAATCAACCTAAATCCCAAATTCTGTCTTGAGAAAACAACCACACCTCCTCCTATTTTCCCTTTTCGACATGACCATTCCCAACCAATCCCAGGTGGGCAGCACTGTCTAATCAATACTAGGTCTATCTCCAGAAACCAAGATTCAGTTATACACAGTAAATCATATCCACATTCATCCATTAAATCATAGGTCAGATCAACCTTGTTTCTTACCTTACTGACCTGGCATTTATATAGCCACATTTAATCCTAGGTAGGCATTCTTTCATCATAACAACATTCTTTAAATCACTTGTAACACCCGGTGTTTCTTGTTTGCAAGAAGGCATGTTTGAAAGCACTAAGAATGATCCCTCTTGCTACCTCTGACTTATGAAGATGTTTGAGTCATAAGAATAGCCTTACTGGGTCAGACCAGTGGTCCATGAAACCCAGTAGCCTGTTCTCACGGTGACCAATCCAGGTCACTAGTACCTGGCAAAACCCCAAAGAGTAGCAACATTCCATGCTACTGATCCAGGGCAAGCAGTAGCTTCCCCCATGGAGTCTGTCCTGAGTTCTTTTAGTGAGAGCTCATTGTTTCTCACATCATGTTAGCAGCCTACAAAGAATTTGTGAAAATCTATAAAGCTCTATATAGGTCAGTGTCAAGGTTCCAGTGGTAAGCCAGTCTTTGTAGTATACCTCATTATGCTTTGTGACATCATCAGAATCTCAAATAGGGTCTGATAAACTAAGATTTATGCCCATAGATATAGAATGGGAAAAAGGTTTGGTAAATCAGGGTTCATAGACTCTCTTATCAGATGTCTACCCGTGTTCATTCTTCATATGCATTAAATACCAAACATTTCATTGATAAATTCCTAGCAGCTTCTCTTTCTTTGTTTTCTCCTTCAATATCAGTTTCAATGTGTTTCCATGGAAACACTGTTGCTAAGAGTGGTTTGTTGGAATACATCCCATTATCTTGCAACTTTATATAAGTTGTTCCCATGGAAAGCCAGGTATACCTATGAGGTCGACAAACTAAAATGTGTAATTATCAACTCTGAATGTCCATTAATTAGCTTGAGTTGATGGTGTATGTTAAGGATATATCAATGTGTTTTGTGTTAATTTACTGCACTGAAGCTAATGCTTTAATGTGGATGCTGTTTTGGGGTGGAGTGTGAAATAATGTGGTGCAGTCTGTGTAATAGGTAGCAGTGGAATCCGTTTGTGCGTCTAGGCGACATTACAGAGGGAGGGGTTAGAAGAGTGTATGGTGGGCAGGAAGGAGTGGAGAGGAGAGAAGCATGTAGAATATTTCATAGAAATTCCTAACTTTACAGTTAGGAGCACCATCTATGTAAATGATATCTAAATGAATTAAAGTAATATGTAAAAAGAAATAGAAGGGAGGAACTGTTAAACAATAGCATTCAGGGAAATTCAATTAATAAAATAAGAAGTATAGGGGTAAAAACAATGGAATAAAATTTAAAATAATTCATAAACTGGAAAAAAAATCAAATCAGTCTAACAGAAGTCCAATTATGAGAATCTTGCTATGCCGCCTTTCTGTAGTACAATCAAAGCTGTTTACATATAATATACAGATATGGTAAATAAGAGGTCTGTGCTTACTTTTCTTCGTTGCTATTTTGTATGGGTTATAAATAATGAGCCATTTTGCATAGCTGTACACTTTATTATAACATTATTATAAAATTTTGTGTTGAGTTCTGTGAACTACATTATATTTGTGTTTTAACAGTGCTTTTCATGCATGTTGATGTTACGAAAATGTTAAGCCACTGACCCTGACCCATAGGATAAATATCTGCTGTTTGGAAACTGAGATTGGGAGGCTCATTTTCAAAGCGCTTAGACATACAAAGTACCTTAGTTTTCTGTGGTACTTTGTGTATCCAGAAGCTTTGAAACTGAGCCCCCATAGTGTTTTCTGTGCATTATGGTTTCCTTTGATATGTAATGGAGGTCACTTGAGAAGGCTGTTGTGGAATTTATATGTAAACCAAACAAAAACTGCAGACAATGTACACGATTGCAGGCAAGAATTTATTGTACCAAAGTTAAAATGCAGTAATAAAAAACCTTTTTACCAACCAAGAGACCCAACACGGTCCGTGTTTCGGACAACACGCCTTCGTCAGGGGTCCATGCTTTTGAGTGATTTGGTTTTTGGCAGCGGCTCTTGGTGTAATACACAGGCATTTGTTGTTACCTTCATTTTTTGCGGTACATTGCATACCTTATTTTGTTTGGTTTTCCTGTTTTGGTGGTTTTTCTGCAGATTCAGTTGGATTTCTTTTTTGTTGGAATTTATATGTATACATAGTGGCATTGGCCATTTAAATATGCATCACGTGTAAATGCTATACACTAATGTTAAAAATCATACTCTCTGATTTGTTTGAAATGCACTATTTAGTAACTTCATGGGATATCTCCTAGTCTTTGTACTTTTTTGAAAGAATAAATCATATTTAGTCATTTCACTCCAATTGTGATCTTATCTATTATCACACCTGTTCATTGCCTCCTCTCTAAGCTATGGAGCCCGGATTTCCCTAGCCTTCCCATTTAGGGGAGGAATTCCACCCCCTTTTATTGTTTTGGTCACACTTTGTACCTTTTCTGTATCCCAGGACAAGCAGGCAGATATTCTCAACATATGGGTGACGTCATCCATGAAGCCCCGATGTGGACAGCTTCACAAGCAGACTTGCTTGAAGAACTTTTAGAAAGTTCTCTCAACTGCTGCACTGCACATGCGTGAGTGCCTTTCCGCCCGATGTAGGGCGCGCTTTTCCTCAGTTCTAAGTTTTCCACGGAGCTGAGAAGCCCTCGTTTCAAAGCTGTGCTTGAGTTAGTTACAAACTCATGCCTTCTCTTCACCGCAGCTTGTGTACTTATTTTCTTTTTACAGGGTCGTAGTGTAGCGCTAAAAAAAAAAAAAGTAGTTTTCTTGTTTATTTTTCATCGTGTCACGGCGGGGCCTACTCCGTGGCCTCAGCCTGTGGGCTTCGATTTTGCCGTGGATGTTTTTCAATCCATGTCCCGGCCCGTCATGGGGTTCAAGAAGTGTAGCCGGTGTCAACATGCAATTTCCATCACTGACCCACATACATGGAGTGTGCAGTGTTTAGGACCTGATTATAGTCCGGAATCGTGCGCTTGCTGTGCTACACTTCAAAATCAAGCCCTTAAACGTTGTCGAGTTGAACTTGAGAAAATCTTCGGGCGTATGGATATTTCCTCAGCTAAAGCCTCAATCTCGATTGCGCAGTCGACTTCAACTCCATTGAAGTTTTCTGTGGGGCTTAAACCTTCAATCTCGACCTCAGGCTCATTAAGCCTTCCTCGATGGGGAAATCCTCATCTTCAGGAAAGTCTCCTAAATCATCTCCTGAAGGGCCGTTATCCTCCATCAGGTAAGATATCTAAGCCAACTCTTCTGGAGTCACAGCCCATGTCACCCTTAGAACTGGTGGTTCCAAGACTGTCCAAGAAAAGGGTCTCAAAATTGAGGTAACACTCTTCCTCCAGGTCGTCTTCCTCGGAGTCAAAGCCGCACCAACTGTACCAGCTTCAGTGGTCTCGGTGCTGGCTTTACAGAATATGTTGGAAACTATTCTGCATCAGGAGTTTGGTAATATGCTTGCCAAATTGACTCCTGCCTCGACTCTGCTTTCTGCAGTCCAGCCTGAGCACTCAGCAGTAATACAAGGAGTCAAGTCCTCGAGAGTGCCTTGAGTCCAACCTACACACTCTATCCAATGAGTCAAGTCTTTAAGAGTACCTCGATGTCAGTCTGAACACTATTTACAAGGAGCTGAGTCCTTGCAAATGTCTCAACCTCTCTCTTCAACTTCCAGCCCTACCTCTCAACATAAGGCATTGCCTTCTTCGAGGCACAGGGCGAGAACTCCTCAACATTCCACATCGAGGCTTTTAGACACCTTCACGATCAAGTAGTCCTCATTCATACAGACAATCAAGTCGCCATGTACTACGTCAACAAGCAGGGAGGAACAGGATCTCTTCCTCTGTGCGAAGAAGCTCAGCAGGTTTGGAATTGGGCAATTTTCATAACATCTTTTTGAAAGCCGTCTACATGCAAGGAGAGAAAAACTTCCTGGCAGACAAATTGAGTCATCTTCTACAGCCTCACGAATAGACACTGAATTCCTTACCTCTTCATCATATTTTTTCTCAGTGGGGGACTCCCCAAGTAGATCTCTTTGTGTCTCCCCACAACAACAAACTGCTTCAGTTTTGCTCCAGGATTTACTCTCCTCACCGCCTGGAGGCAGATGCCTTTATCCTGGAATGGACGAACAAGTTTCTGAATGCGTTTCCTCCATTCCCTCTCATTCTCAAGACACTCAAACTCAAACAAGAATATGCCACCACGATTCTGATAGCTCCTCGGTGGCCCAGACAACCTTGGTTCTCCCTCCTACTTCAACTCAGCAGCAGGGAGCTACTACTTCTGCCAGTTTTTCCATCTCTGCTTACACAGAGTCAGGGGTCTCTGCTTCACCCTAACTTGCAGTCTCTGCACCTGACAGCTTGGTACCTTTCAACATAACTGCCAATTTCCAGTTCTCTCAACTTGTAGCAGACATTTTAGAGGCTTCCAGAAAGCTTACTACTAGGTAATGTTACAACCAGAAATGGATTAGGTTTTCTGCTTGGTGCGCCTTTTCATCACAAGGAGCCTCAATCTACCTCCTTGTCTTCAGTTTTAAATTACCTGTAGTATTAATTACACTCAGGTCGCAAATCCACACCCATTAGAGTCCATCTCAGTGCAATTGCTGCTTTCCATCAGCCCTTAGAGGGAAAACCCCTATCTGCTCATCCTGTGGTTTCCAGATTCATGAAAGGACTTTTTAATGTTAACCCATCTCTCAAACCACCTCCAGTGGTTTGGAATCTCAGTGTGGTTCTTGCTCGATTGATGAAGCCTCCGTTTGAACCAATGTCTTCAGCTTATCTAAAATATCTCACTTAGAAAGTGGATTTTCTCATTGCTCTCACGTCTGCTCACAGAGTCAGTGAGCTATAAGCTTTAGTAGCAGACCCTCCTTTCACAGTATTCATCCTAAATTCTTACCAAAAGTTGTTTCAGAATTTCATCTCAATCAGTCTATTGTACTTCCAATGTTTTTTCCAAAGCCTCATTCTCACCCAGGAGAAACAGCTCTTCATACTCTAGACTGCAAGTGTGCTTTGACTTTCTACTTACAAAGGACTAATCCACAAAGATCTTCTCCTCAACTGTTTGTCTCCTTCGATCCAAATAAGTTGGAACATCCAGTTTCCAAGAGAACCATTTCCAACTGGTTGGCTGCTTGCATCTCTTTCTGCTATGCTCAGGTTGGACTGCATCTAGAGGGTCGAGTCACAGCCCATAAAGTTAGAGCCATGGCGGCATCTATAGCTTTCCTTAGATCTACTCCTATTGAGGAAATCTGCAAAGCTGCCACTTGGTCCTCGGTTCATACATTCATCTCTCATTATTGTCTGGATTCTTTTTCCAGATGGGATGCCCATTTTGGCCAGGCAGTATTACAAAATTTATTCTCCTGAATTGCCAACAACCCCCCACCATCCCATTCTGGTTAGATTGGAGGTCATCCATTTGTTGAGAATATGCTACCTGCTTGTCCTGGGATAAAGCACAGTTACTTACCGTAACAGGTGTTATCCAGGGACAGAAGGCAGTTGTTCTCACAACCTACTCACCTCCCCTGGTTGGCTTCTTAGCTAGCTATCTGAACTGAGGAGACACATGCCCTACGTCGGGTGGTGAAGGCACTCGCGCATGCATGGTGCGGCAGTTGCAAACTTTCTAAAAGTTCTTCAAGCAAGTCTGCATGTGAAGCCGTCTGCATCGGGGTTTCGTGGATGACATCACCATATGTTGAGAATATCTGCCTGCTGTCCCTGGATAACACCTGTTACGGTAAGTAACTGTGCTAATTCTGCTATATCTTTTTTGAGATGTGGTGCCCAGAGTTGGACATAGTACTCCACGTGAAGTGTTACCACGAAGTGATACAAAAGCATTATGATTTTTTTGTTTTATTTTACATTCTTTGTCAAATAATTCCTAACATTCTGTTTGGCCACTGCTGCACACCAAACAGCCAATGTATTATTCACTATGATGCCTAGTTTCTTTGGCTGGGTGGAAAGTACAAAGTGATGGACATAGGGAAGAATAACCCAGATTAGAGCTACACAATGCTAGCTTCCAATCAGTGGAAGGGTCAAACAGGGAAGGGAAGAATATTAAAGCTCCGAGGATGACCCTTTGATCCTGCAACATAGATGATTTATTGGGAATTTTTTTTTTTAATGTACTGTATGAAAGATGGCAAAATGGCATGAAGGTAAAAAAATAATGCTTTAGTAGTAATGTTTTGATTCATATGTACTATTACTATTTGGTGTGTACTTGTACAATATTAAGCAGTATACAGAAGGTACAAAATTCTTTAAAACTGTGTGATAAAACCTTCAAATTTTCTTCCTAATGTAGCTGAATGTTTTCCATATACAGTGTGGGCCATGCATGTAGGATGGATCTAAAATGAGCAGATCTTTCAAAGTATTAGTACCACCTGGTTAAAGGGTGTATTTTCAGCTGTAGACCTGAGATAGCTATAACTGACCCTCACATTTGGTGTAGGAGAAACAGCTGGTCTCATAGATCATGGTAGATGGCATAAGCCTGTCTTGGGCTTTAGGTATTAATCTAAGCATAAGAATAGCATTACAGGGTCAGACCAATGGTCCATCAAGCCCAGTAGCCCTTTCTCATGGTGGCCAAACCAGGTCACTAATACCTGCTGGCCAGGTCACTAATACTAATACCTGGCCAAAACCCAAGGAGTAGCAATATTCCATGCTACCGATTCAGGAAAAGCAGTGGCTTCCCCCATGTTTTTCTCAATAATAGACTATGGACTTTTCCTCCAGGAACTTGTCCAAACCTTTCTTTAAAACAGCTATGCTATCCGCTCTTACCATAACCTCTGGCAATGCGTTCCAGAGCTTAACTATTCCTTGAGTGAAAAAAAATTTCCTCCTTTTGCTTTTAAAAGTATTTCCCTGTAACTTCACGATGATATGCTAATGGGCCATCTGTACTCACAAAAATGTTTGATTATGAACCTTAGAATTCTGCTGGTAAATGCACCATTTTTGGATGTTTATTTTTGCCTTAGCTACAATTCTCATTAATAGCTGATAGAGCAAGAAAAGGATGAATTTGATATACTGCCTTTCTGTGGTTTACATATATTATATGTGGGTACTTTGTCCCTACTGGGTTTATAATCTAAGTTTTGTACCTGGAGCAATGGAAGATTAAGTGATTTGCCCAGGATCACAAGAAGCTGCAGAGGGAATTGAACCCAGTTCCCCAGCCCAAAGCACTAACCATTAGGCTATTCCTCAACTCCAAAATGATGGGTGGACACTACTTCTCCTGGAAGGTTCCCCTAGACTGTTTCATCCTACAGTCTTTTTTGGGAAGCCACCCTTTCGTTCACCTAACCCAGTGTATCGCAAACTGTGTGTCACGGCACACCAGTGTTTCTTCTGAGGTTTCAGGTGTACTGCAACACACTGGCTAGGAGGAGAGTCATCCACGCCGGCTGACTGCCTACAGCGAGAGGCACGTCCTGTAGGCAGTCAGCCAGTGCGGTTGACTCTCCTCCTTGCTAGCGTATGTTCTCTCCCCGCACCTCCACTCCCGGATCCCTCCACCGAAGCAGATCGTGCCAGATGGGCCTCCATGCATGCACAGACGTCAACACGATGACATGTGCGTGACGGCATTGTGTTGACGACCATGCATTTCTGTGTGCCTTCTGGCTGTGGCACTGGGTTTAGTGTGCCACCGGCCGGAAAGTTTGCAAGGCACTGACCTAACCCATGCCACTCTGCTGTCTGTCATTACTTAAACATCTTCTCTGTGCTGCTGCCTGTCTGAATGGCAACCTATATTTAGCACTGTACACTAAGGGAATTCCATAAGGAGCTGCTGTTAAGATGTGTTGTTTTACCACCAGCTCATGCTGGGTTTTTTTTTTAGCACAGGTCCCATTTTAAGTGATGAGAACTAGTTACTATTAGGGCTACTTTAAGTGATAACATAACATAACAAATTCACTTATATATCGCAGTCTCTTGCTTATGTAAACCACATCGATCTGGAAGGTTTTGTGGTCTATAAATGTACTGTACTGTAATGTAATGTAAGTAACCTCTCAGTTCAGTGCGGTTAACAACAATCAAGAGACTGTACAAACCCAGTGTATTATAATCACATTTAGAAGGATTTGTCAAATAAGTAGGTCTTTAGAGTTTATCAGGCCAGAAAAGGGTTTATCCCAAGATCCAGCTTGAAAAGATAAAATTCTTTAGAAAAATCTATTATATATGGAATCTTTTACAGTAGGAAATGTAAATAATCTAAAATGTCAAGAAAAATGTTTTCTGTCAGTAAATTTAAAGTGATCAATAATATAATCAGGTATAAGGCCAAACAATATCTTGTAAGAGGTACAACCTAACTTGAATAATATTCTTGCCTCAACTGGGAGCCAATGTAGCTTCCAATAGAATTTAGTTACATGATCAAACTTTTTCAAGTTGAAAATCAACCAAACAGCCTTGTTCTGAATGATCTGCAACCTTTTGATAATTCTTTTTGCTGGAGGCTAGATAAATGATGTTAAAATAATCCAGGGAACTCAAAATCAATGATTGTACCAGTAGTCTAAATGAGGAAGGATGAAAATATGCCCTAATCGATTGCAATTTCCTTAGCATAAAATTAGTTTTCCTAACTAGTGCCTTAATATGAGCATCGAGTGATAGATTTTGGTCTAAATGAAACCCTAAAATTTTTATAACTGGCATAATAGAGTATGTAATGCTATTCAACTTTATGGTGTTCTCTGAGATCTTATTGGAAGGTGAGGCCAGGAAGAATTTAGTTTTCCCTGGGTTGAGTTTGAGTTTAAAGTCCTTCATCCAGGAGTCCACTGTCTGGATTATAGAAGAGATAAATTGTAGACTATCTGCTGATAAAGATAGGATTGGGACTACAATTGTTATATCATCCGCATAGCTATAGTGTATGATTTAAAAGGAAGGTGATCATATTCCTAAAGAAGCTAGATAAAGATTAAACAGTGTTGGAGAAAGAAGTGATCCCTGGGGCACTCCACATATATTTTTCCATTTAAATGAATAGTTTTCATCTTTACGAACCTGATAGGGTAAACATTCACTTTGCTCTCTTTCTTGAAGGTGACAGATGCTATCCCTTATGGACCTGGTTGCTGATCCGGGGGAGCACCTGAAGAAAGGTACAGTAAGGCACACAGGGAAACCAGGGCTATGATAGAAAGGATATTTAAAATATTGAAATCATGATTGGACAACTGCTGTAAAACCTGTGACATATGCATGGCTTGCTGTATGCTCTATATCAATAATGCTTCCATTTTTTGGCATGCCTATACATATACTTGCCCTTTATAGAACTGTCCTGGTTCACCCAGAGTGCAAAAAACGAAAAAAACAAAACCCCTTACAAACAATTTCCTATTATGCAGAGTGAGATGAATGATAATTCATTTCCAGTTGTGAAATGATAAATTTTTTGAGACTGGAGATTAATTTGGTATTTGAGCTAGTAGCTGTTTTTATCCCAGAACAAGCAGGCAGCATATTCTTAACGTATGGGTGACATCACCGACGGAGCCCCGGTACGGACCTTTTTAACTAGAAAGTTCTAGTTGGCCGCACCGCGCATGCGCGAGTGCCTTCCCGCCCGACGGAGGAGTGCGTGGTCCCCAGTTTCTTCATTTCCGCGGAGCGAAGAAGTCGCATGTTTTTCAACGGCCGTTGAAATCATTTAGTTTGCCTTCCCGCTCGCGTATTTTTTCCGAATTTCTTCTTTTTTTCCCTTTGGATTACTTTATTTTTCCTATTAAAAAAAAAAAAAACAAAACTCGTTGAGTTTTTTTTATTTTTTCGAGCCGGCCCCGGCGGGGCCTGTTGTCATCATACAGGCCTCCGGCTTTGATTTTGCGGAGGCCGTGTTTCCCTTCATGCCCCCTCAACCGGGTTTTAAGAAGTGCGAGCGGTGTGCATGCCCGATCTCTCTCACAGACCCGCACAATTGGTGCCTCCAGTGCCTGCATCGGGCTGACACCTGCACCCGCTGTGCTACACTTAAAAAGCGCACTTTGAAAAATAGGCAGATCTAGCAAAATATTTTGTTTGGTACCGGATCTGCCATGGAACCTGCCGCGACGTCGACGGCACCCCAAAAGTCGGCACCGACGACGTCGACACTACCGGACCCTTCCTCGGGGTCGTTGGGCCCAGGTAAGCCGGCTAAGAAGCCTTCCACTTCCCTCGAGCACCCTCCTGCCACGGTTGCGACACCGGCCCTTCCGGCACCGCACCGGCCCCGCAAACGCTCCGCTCCGATCTCGGTGAGTGCCTCATCATCGGCCTCCTCATCGCCGGAGCATAGAGCGGCACCTATGGTACCGAAGAAGAAAAAAAAAAAAAACGGTACCGGTGCCTCCCCTGGATGATCGCATCGCAGCCATACTCCAAACACAGTTACAGGAGCAGCTGCAACAACAACTCCAACAACTGTTGCCGGCGTTGCTGGCACCGCACCTTCCGGTACAGGACCGGTCCGAGCCTCTCACTGTCCCATCGGTGTCGACCCCCTCGGTACCGATTAATACCTCCATGCCGGTGCTCTTGGCCGAAACACCTACAGTGCATACCCGTGCTACTGCCGACCCTGTCCGGTCCCAGGAACGACATCGGTCTTCCTCACCCGGTACCGCCTCGGTGCGCTCAGGCAAATCTCTCTCAAAGACCCGCCATGCTGAGCCCTCCACGCCGATGTCCAAACGTACGCACCCCGACGTTAGGGACCCAGACTTGTGGGAAGACTCCCCTCACGGTACCGAAGAGGACGCTTCGTCAACCGACGAAGAACCCTCCATGACCGACACCGTCTCCAAACCTGAGCAATCCTCTTTCTCTAAATTCCTTAGGGAGATGTCTGCAGCTCTTTCCATCCCCTTAGAGTCCGACTCTAAGAAGTCTCAGGCTTTCCTCGATGCCCTAGACTTTGAGCAACCTCCCAAGGAATTTCTAAAGTTGCCTGTCCACGACATCTTACGGGAAACTTTCTATAAGAACTGGGAGACTCCCCTCACTGTTCCCAGAGCCCCACGTAAATTGGATAGCTTATACCGGGTTATCCCAATCCCAGGGTTTGACAAACCTCAATTGCCCCACGAGTCCCTCCTGGTGGAATCTACTTTGAAAAAATCTCAGGGTTCCAGCGTATATGCCTCCACCCCTCCTGGCAGAGAGGGAAAAACCATGGATAAATTTGGTAAGCGCCTTTTCAAAAATTCCATGCTAGCCAATAGAGCCAACAACTACACCTTCCACTTCTCCTTCTACATGAAGCATCTGGTGCAACAGCTCTCCTCCTTACAGAAATATCTTCCTGAACGTAAGGTCCCTCTGTTCCAGCAACAAATTTCCAGCCTCCTCCAACTCAGGAAATTTATGGTTCGCTCCCGCTACAACTCATTCGAGCTGACCTCTCGCGCCTCTGCCATGGCGGTGGCCATGCGCCGTTTGGCATGGCTGAGAGTCTCTGACCTCGACATTAACCACCAGGACCGCTTGGCTAATGCACCTTGTCTGGGCGATGAACTCTTCGGAGAGTCCCTGGACTCAACAACCCAGAAACTCTCAACACATGAGACCAGGTGGGACACTCTGATCAAACCTAAAAAGAAGACTCCACCTGCTCGTCCCTACAGACAACAGTCTTCTTACCAGCGTAGGTTCTCGGCCAGACCTCTCAACCCGCCTCAACAACAGTCTCACCGTCCTCGCCACCAACATCAGACTCAGGCTCGCCCACAGACTCAACCTGCCAAGCCTCCTCCTTCATCTAAGCCGTCTCAACCCTTTTGACTCTTTTCTCCAGAGCATAGCCATTCTCCCACCATCGCTGCCTCTCCCTCAACCTATCGGAGGACGTCTTCAGCTTTTCCTCAGCCGTTGGGAGGTCATCACTTCGGACCAGTGGGTCCTCAACATCATTCGCCACGGCTACTCTCTCAACTTCCAGACTCTTCCACCAGACCATCCTCCCGTAGAGTCTGCTTCTCACTCCTCCCAAACCCCCCTCCTCCTGAGGGAGGTCCAATCCTTCCTTCTCCTCAATGCCATCGAAGAGGTACCTCCGGGCCAAAGGGGTCAGGGATTCTACTCCTGCTACTTCCTGGTCCCCAAAAAAACAGGAGACCTTCGTCCCATCCTCGATCTCAGGGACCTCAACAAGTGTCTAGTCAAAGAGAAGTTCAGAATGCTCTTCCTAGCCACGCTTTACCCTCTTCTCTCCCACCACGACTGGCTATGCTCCCTAGACCTCAAGGAGGCCTACACTCACATCCCAATCCATCCGACTTCACGTCGCTACCTACGGTTCCAGATACAGCACCATCACTATCAGTACAAAGTGCTACCCTTTGGCCTCGCATCATCGCCCAGAGTGTTCACCAAGTGCCTTATTGTGGTGGCGGCCTTCCTCAGGTCTCACGACCTTCAGGTGTTCCCCTACTTGGACGATTGGCTGGTGAAAGCAGCTACGTCTCCGCTTGTACTACAAGCCACTCATCACACCATCTCGTTCCTCCATCTCTTGGGTTTCGAGATCAACTACCCCAAGTCGCATCTGCTTCCCACACAGCGACTTCAGTTCATTGGAGCAGTTCTCGACACCACTCTAATAAGGGCATTTCTCCCCTCCGACCGCCATCGAACTCTGCTCCACCTCTGCCGTCAGGTGCTCCTTCATCACTCCATTCCAGCTCGGCAGATGATGATCCTCCTGGGCCACATGGCCTCGACGGTCCACGTACTTCCTCTGGCGCGACTCCACCTCAGGACACCTCAGTGGACTCTTGCCAACCAATGGTCACAGACCACCGATCCTCTTTCTCATCCCATCTCTGTGACATCGTCTCTTCAGCAATCTCTTCAATGGTGGCTGAACTCCTCCAATCTTTCCAGGGGTCTACTCTTTCATCTACCCCCTCACTCCATGATCATAACCACAGATGCCTCCCCTTATGCATGGGGAGCTCACCTGGGAGATCTTCGCACCCAGGGACTCTGGACCCCTCAGGATCGTCAACATCACATCAATTTCCTGGAACTCAGGGCCATGTTCTATGCTCTCAAGGCCTTCCAGCACCTTCTCTACCCTCAGGTTCTGCTCCTGTGCACAGACAACCAAGTCGCCATGTACTACATAAACAAGCAAGGCGGCACCGGATCTCCCCTCCTCTGTCAGGAGGCCATTCGCATCTGGACCTGGGCAACGACACACAGTCTCTTCCTCAAGGCTGTCTATATTCAGGGCGAACAGAACTCCCTGGCCGACAATCTCAGCCGCATCCTTCAACCTCACGAGTGGACTCTGGATCCTCCCACACTCCGCTCCATCTTTGCTCGCTGGTGCACTCCTCAGGTGGACCTCTTTGCAGCTCCTCACAACCATCAGCTGCCCCAGTTCTGTTCCAGACTCTTCTCTCCTCATTGTCTGGCCCCGGATGCATTCCTGCTCGACTGGACGGATCGGTTCCTCTATGCCTTTCCTCCACTGCCTCTAATGTTGCGGACGCTCTTCAAACTCCACAGGGACAGAGCCACCATGATTCTCATCGCCCCTCGGTGGCCTCGCCAACACTGGTTCTCCCTCCTGCTTCAGCTCAATTCCAGGGAGCCCATTCCTCTTCCTGTGTTTCCTACTCTACTTACTCAGCAGCATCAGTCTCTACTACATCCCAATCTGTCCTCGCTCCACCTGACAGCTTGGTTTCTCTCGGGCTGACCTCTCTAGAGAATCTGTCTCAGCCTGTCCGTCGTATTTTGGATGCTTCCAGGAAACCGGCCACCCTCCAATGTTACCATCAGAAGTGGACCCGGTTCTCCTCTTGGTGTCTCCTTCATCATCACATTCCCACCTCATTGGTGGTGGAAACTATACTGGACTATTTGCTCTCTCTCTCCGACGCTAGCCTCAAGTCGACCTCAATCAGAGTCCACCTCAGTGCCATCACTGCGTTTCATGAGCCTATCCTTGGAAAACCTCTTACGGCTCATCCCCTGGTTTCCCGGTTCATGAGAGGCCTCTTCAATGTCAAACCACCTCTGAAGCCTCCTCCAGTCATCTGGGACCTGAATGTGGTTCTATCAGCCCTCATGAAACCTCCGTTTGAGCCTCTTGCCACAACTTTACTCAAATTTCTTATGTGGAAGGTGCTTTTCCTCATTGCCATCACCTCTGCCAGGAGGGTTAGTGAGCTGCATGCACTGGTTGCCGACCCACCTTTCACTGTTTTTCACCATGACAAGGTGGTTCTGCGTACCCATCCTAAATTTCTGCCTAAGGTGGTCTCGGACTTCCACCTCAACCAGTCCATTGTATTGCCTGTTTTCTTCCCTAAGCCCCATTCCCATCCTGGGGAACAGGCGTTACACTCGCTGGATTGTAAGCGTGCCCTTGCATACTACCTTGATCGTACCAGGGCTCACCGCTCGTCTCCTCAGCTCTTTCTGACCTTCGATCCTAACCGTCTAGGTCGTCCTGTCTCTAAATGGATGCTTTCCAACTGGCTTGCTGCCTGCATTGCGTTCTGTTATGCTCGGGCCGGTCTCTCTCTGGAAGGTGCTGTCACGGCCCACAGGGTCAGAGCTATGGCTGCTTCTGTGGCTTTCCTCCGCTCCACACCTATCGAGGAAATCTGCAAGGCTGCCACTTGGTCCTCAGTTCACACGTTCACTACTCACTACTGTCTGGATGCCTTCTCCAGACGGGATGGACACTTCGGCCAATCTGTGTTACAAAATTTATTTTCCTAATGGCCAACCATCCCTCCTCCCTCTCTGTTAGCTTGGAGGTCACCCATACGTTAAGAATATGCTGCCTGCTTGTCCTGGGATAAAGCACAGTTACTTACCGTAACAGGTGTTATCCAGGGACAGCAGGCAGTTATTCTTACATCCCACTCTCCTCCCCGGGTTGGCTTCTTAGCTGGCTTATCTTAACTGGGGACCACGCACTCCTCCGTCGGGCGGGAAGGCACTCGTGCATGCGCGGTGCGGCCAACTAGAACTTTCTAGTTAAAAAGGTCCGTACCGGGGCTCCGTCGGTGACATCACCCATACGTTAAGAATATCTGCCTGCTGTCCCTGGATAACACCCGTTACGGTAAGTAACTGTGCTTAGTCAAGCTTGGAATAAGTAGGATAGCAGTAGTGAGAAAGAAGCCAATGCACTGTTCCCTCTAAGCTGAGCAAGAGTCTTCCAACTGGATTGCTGCCAGTGGGGGGTCAGTGCTTCAGTTTTGTTTTCATTCTATAGAAACAGGCAGGTTCACTAGAATCCTGTAGAGCTTGCTTGTCCCTCACTATTGAAAATGTAATAGTGAAACAGCACCATCCATTGGCAGAACTATAGGTGGAGGACTCCTGCTCAGTTAGAGGGAACAGTGATATTCAATGGTTCAATTACATTTCCAGTTTTAGTCATGAAAGATACCAGGCATTCAACTTGTGAAGTGCTCTAAATTTTTGAAACTTTTTTATTTTTTTTTTTAAGTTTTAGAATATTTTTTTTTCAAAACACAAATTCCTCCAGTGTTAAGGTATGGTACAATTCGATAGGAAGTGGCTCTGAGACTGAAAGTTAAGCCCTGGGCCTGGTTTCTCAAGGTGTGCAAATCTAGCTGCTAATTGCTTTCACAAAGATGGTCCTTGGTACGCCAGCAATGTCCGTAGCAGAACCTCAAGACAATGCCTTACCTTCTGCTTGTCGGTTATTAGCTTACTCCTAGGCTTATGCAGTAACACAGTTTTAAAAGTGCTGGAATGGATAGTATATAAAGGGTTAAGTATTTTCTCAGCTTTACCAATCCTGCTGACACAGGTGCCGAGTGTCAACCTTATCCCCCTGAAAGAAACGCTTTTGGACATAACCCTGGCATAATTTTGAATCTGACAGTGGCGAGTCCATTCACTGCAGTCAGATATCAAAGTGCGCACATTCAGTTCTTCTTCATGTAAATGAACCAGCTGTAGGAAGCCATGGGGTGGAAGATATACTCGACAGAATGCTTTCCTC
The DNA here is from genome assembly GCF_902459505.1 of Geotrypetes seraphini. Lineage (NCBI taxonomy): Eukaryota > Metazoa > Chordata > Amphibia > Gymnophiona > Dermophiidae > Geotrypetes > Geotrypetes seraphini. The sequence continues at coordinate 513,595,132 of NC_047084.1, read as the reverse complement.
TGCCTACCAGTTCACTACCCCCTTTTATTTTACCATGAGATTCATTTCAGGGAACAGATGCACTGCTTGTCTTCAGGCCACTCGCTTAGTTTATGTCGCCGTTTGTGGTTCTTGCTGTTCTTGCACAAAAGATGCTGCCTGTGATAAAAATGGAACCTTCCACTATTTAGTGAGCCTTTGTTGAATGAGTCATCCAAGCTGTTTCTTATTGGCTCAGATGGCTAGCACCCAGGGGATTGCCTGGCAGAAGCTCCAAGGCCCTGCTTCATTCACAGAAATATTAGTATGCTAGCCAGCCCTTTCATTCACATAAACAGAATTTCATTCACATTTCTTTGCAGTTTTCACTTGCTTTTCATGAAGACGACCATTTAGGAATAATATTTTTGGGGTTTTTTTTTCCCCTCCTGCCAGGTAACAACAGAAATTATCTATGGGGTGTGCATTTGCTGTTGCTATGCTAGCAGGGAGAGGAGGAAAAATGAATACTGTGTGGATACTGAAGCAGGTTGACTGTGAAGATGAAAGGCTGCTCTGCAGATCACTAGACCCCCGCTTTTCTCTTGAATAGGACATTTCGACTATTCTTCTGAGATCAGAGGTGTTGACTTCATTTAATGGTCCAGAAATGAGGCTAATTGAGTACCATTTATTTAAAACTGTATCATCGTTTTCCGAAGATGACATATTTGCCATGTTCAGACTTTGAAAAGCCAACTGAAGATCACTGTTCCGTAATCATGCTGTGGTGATGCTCCTTTACTTGAAATAGTGACCATTGCTTACAATGGTTTGTTATAAACTATAATGCTAAATCTAGATGGACATTGGAATTTCATACAAGATTTGCCAGGTGGATAGGCTGACATTAAGTGCATTGCTCTTCAACTAGGTTGGACCCTCGCCTTACAGTGTATATTTTGTCTTTTTCAAATGCAACAAGGCAGGAGAGCAAATTTTTGCTTCTCAAGGAGTATGTCTGAAACTGGATTCTATGCTTTGTTAGGGGAGCTGATCTTGTTTTTCTTTTTGTTATGCCTTACAATAGACACAGATAGACACTAATTTGGGTATCCCTGCCTTATCCCTTTGCTGTTTTGCACAGCTTTATTCATTTCATTTGTGAACAGGCAGCTTTTTATCTCGTGTATGGGAATGGATTTCAAGGAGAAAGAAATGTGCATTTCCAAAGCCCTTAACTGAGAAAAATGTTTTGGCTTGTAGGCTTTACGGCTTATTCAGAAGAAATGATCTCTGCATGAATAATGTTCAACAATAATTTAACAATTTTGATCTAACACAATTTAACACAATTGTATTGCAACCACTTTGAAAGAATCAACTTAGCACAAAGGCATGTTAAAGCTGTCATTTTGTTTTTTGGGAAATTGTGTTTTTTTTCTACCATTTCTCTGTTTAGGGTTTTTTTTTTTTTTTTGCAGAAGGTTTTGTTGACGTGATTCTTAAATTTATGATATTCTAGATTAGAGCTTCATGATATTTTTTAAGTTTGGTCTTTTCCTGTAAGTAATCTATCCTATTTTGCATATACCAGTGAGACGTTTTACACTGCGGAAGAATCTTCCAAGCAGAACAGAATATCTAAGAATAAGCTAGATCCACTTGTTGGAAACGTTTACCTTTGGTGCCAAAAGGGGAAAAATTTTAAGATTAGGAGGAAATATCTGAAAAGATAGGAAAAGGAAATTTGAGAATTGATTGGTTCTAGTGTGCTGCTGTAAGTGGGTGGATTTTTTTTTTTTTTTTTTGCTACAGGAAGTGATTTACAGTGTTCACTGAGCCTTTTGTTGAAAAGGGTCTTCTCATTTGTGTGAGTCATGCTTTTGCTGTGAGCGACTTGGCAGCTCCAGGCAGGATTGGGATCTCATAGCAAACTATTGCTTCACCCACTCTTAAAAGTGGAACCCCCCAAAATTATTTTTTGAAAGGTTTTCTTCATTTCTATTTTTTTAACATCGAAATTTAATTGTCTGTCGTCGGCGGTATTGTGTCTCGCTGGCTATGTTAACGTAAGGGCTCTCTGGGTTGGCATCAGAACATATGCAGGAAACCAGATAGAAGGGCATGCTTCAACGGACCAAGTATAACCGCTTCAGGAATGATTCTGTGACATCAGTTGATGATCTTATACACAACTTGTCCATGAACAGCAAGGTTTCAGCAGTTGCCACCACCTCAGCAACACCCTCGTACCCGGTCTCGACCGAGGTTCTCCACAAAGATCAAGAAGATGGATCCACCACTCTCTGCACCTTCATCCAGAAGGTGTCCCACTTAAAGCTTTCCAGCACAGGCATCAGAAACCTCTCCTCCGCAGTGAAGGAGCTCGCCGTCTCCAAGTTACAGGGCAGCTCGAATGCACTAAGCTCAGCAGCAGGGACTTTTGACAACGCATGTAACCTTGTCTCCGTTACTCCGTGTTCTCAGCAGGATATGAGCAAAATGAGCACAGGGAAAAAGTCACGCACCGAAGATATCCATCTAGGAGGTGAAGATTGGAATCAAAGTAGCAGCTTTGTCAATAAGCCTTCCCGAGGATGGCTGCACTCGAATGAAAAGATCCTGGGACCTGGTGTGACGTACATTGTGAAGGTTGGTATGCTTTCTTTCCTTTATCCTGTTTTTATCAATGAAAATCTCTGTTAGCTTCAATGGAACATTAGGGAGATTAAAGGAACAATTTTTGCTAAGTATATCTATATTTCTATTTCTACATCTATTTCTATCTACAAAGCAAAGATAATCAACCTTCTTTTGTAATCTGTGTGTTGTACTTTGAAAGCAACACACTTTATTTCTATTTAATTCTACTGTGCATTTTGCAGTAATGCCAGGAGGACAATATTACAGGGTTCTTTCGAAAAAGAGCTATACATTTTCTGTGTCTGGTAACATTATTTCTCTAAATTGCTGTCCTTTTCAAGCAGATATTTCTTCTTCACGTGCAAAGACACAAGATCATTTATTGTGCATTATGTCTGGTATAATTTCTTGTATAATCACTCTCCATATGGCCATGATTAGAAATGGTGAATTTCCTTTCCCATCTTTAAAGAGCGCAATGTGAAATGAAATGCTTTTGAGGAAGCAATGATAAGAGCTGGTTTAAGGAAGAAAATATTGTGCTTCATCTATAGCTGAATAATCCACAAACAGCCCAACCGTTAGTGATTTTTTCTTCCCCCCTTCCTATAAATAGAAACACCGATGCTGTGTCGCGAAGGTACAGATGCAGTTTCTTTAGCTTATCTAGGAGTCAGGCTCTCCAGCAGCCTTTCTGACAACAACTGAAGCCTTTTTGTCCTGGCGAATACAAGAATTCCTGTCCACGATAAATACCATCTGTGCAATTCAACATATGTAGAGAAGTCTCCAGAATTGGCATTTGCATGTATGAATGCTGGTGCGTCTGACAGTTAAAGGATTCAGACTGTATGTTGAAAAATGATCTGGATTTGTGTGGAGCTCAGGAAGTGAAATTACATGAGAATCCATTTTATGATTTTACCTATACGTGCACATAGATAGTCACAGACAGAGACACATACACACATACAAATGCACAGGCACACATATGAATGCAGACGCACGCATGCACTCAGACTGTAACTCAATTTTAGTCTGCCATTGTTTAACAGTTTACAATATCTAGAAATAGTTAATTTAAAAAGTGGGCAGTTATCCTGTTTCACCCATTCACCTTGGAAATTAGTCAGGGGAAGTGCTTTTAAATTGTTCTGAATCAAGAAGATCCATTTTTGCAACTTCAAATCACATCATGAATTGTTTCATTCTGTGCGCAAAAAAAAAAATAGATGGCAGGAATATAATGCTTCCACATTCAGAACAATAAATGATAGCCTTCAGAGTTGTTTATAACTTCTTCTATATACTGCTATGCTCTGATAGCTCTTTCTTCATGGCAGATCTAAAGAGGGTTGTTTGGTTTTTTTTTTTCCTAATATGTATATAAATAAATGTTTCTACTCAAACCATCTGATGCCCAGTTTTCTGGTGACAACAGCTTCTGTGTCATTTTCAGCTAGTTCATGAACAGATGAAATCCATCGCTAGGTTCCTTTGCTGGAAATATTATCACTGACTGCACAAGCACAGACATGCATTAATCTGGTTCTGTTTTCTTTATGTGTTGGATGGAAAAGGGAACACACAGATAATAAAAGTTGGAAAAGTTCAGCTGAAGGAGATCAGTTCATAATTAACATTACTTAAAATGTAACTGCATTTATAAACCATTGGTATTTACAGTAAATGCAACTTCAATGTCAATTTTTTTAAAAATTGAAACGGAGCCATTTCCTTCTAACCTTCTATTTATATAAAATCAAGAAGGAAATGTAGCATGCATGCGTAGCATTGAAATACAGACATTGGGCTCCTTTTACTAAGGTGCGCTAGTGTTTTTAGCGCACGCAGGATATTACCGCACGCTATGTGGCTAGAACTAACGTCAGCTCAATGCTGGCATTAAGGTCTAGTGCGCGCGGCAATTCAGCACGCGCTATTCCGCGCATTAATGCCCTAACGCAGCTTAGTAAAAAGAGCCCATTGTGTCAGAATACAAAATGAGATAACAATACTTTGTGCATGTTATTTACCAACATGCCAAGTGAAAGCATGTTACATGTATAGACACTTCTCTATAACAAACTCCTGTCATATCTCAGTGATTCTTATCATTTAATAAGACAGACTGGAAAAAAAATATATATATACATGGCAGTGCCAGATTGCTCTGTAAAATGTAAAACCTAATGAAATCTGAGCAGTCATTTAAATGTCAAAATGAAGGCTAGGGTAGGAATAGCAAAACCAATGGCTAATTTGCAAATGAAACAATGTAGCACCCTACTTAATAATTTGCTTGGTTATCAGGTAGCGATTGCTCTCTCTCACTAGTTAATAGAAGTATAATTCCCAAATGAGGAAATTGTTCCAGGGATTTGGGGCATCCAAAGTATCCGATCAATAAATGGATAGTACATATGTAGGATAGAAAGCATTCCAGGGATACCTCATGGCTACACATTGAGTATTTAGGGGCTAGTAACATATTTAATTAGCGCCATATGCCTTGCTTGAGCATTCCCATATACTATTAGCTCATGACAAAAATTAGATTTTTTTATGAACTTTGTTTTTGGTTTTTTTTAATACTATATATATATATATATAATAAAACCAACGGCATTTCTCATGGGTTTGTATCGATGGCATGCCCATGATGGTAAAGAGACATGTTGTGGATGCTGGGCAATTTGAGAGAAACCATGTCAGATTATTTCTGATTGTACAGAACAATATTCTTCTTACTGCATATGTGAATGTCAACCCAATAGGAAAAAAAACAACCCCAAAATTGCCAGCAGCCTAGGGATTACAATTGTATTTATGAAGTCTTTCAAGAAGAGGGTTTTAGTGAAAATCTTTTATCAGACAACTGAAAGAAATGTCATTAATCAAATATTGTAGATATTAACCCTTCCATCTGCTTATGAGTCTTTCCCACCTTTACAGTTGCTGGTATAATTTTATTTTTGGTGATGCTCAGGGGAGGGGGTATATATATATATATTTTCTCTTGCAAAATACTGCAGGTAAACTATATCTTTACATTTGTACCTAGTCTTTGGGTACACAATTTTTTAGGTACATTTATTTGCATGTGTTGGATTTTTCAAAAGTATTTGTAGAAAAAAGGTTCCTTCTTTACCCCACCCCGAGAACACCTCTCTGCTCATTGCAGGTTAAATTATGTGCATGCAGACTACATGTATATGATTTTACCCTCCTTTGAGGTAGACTGTTCTCTAAATAGCATGTCCCCATGGAAATGGCTTCAATAATGATCCTTCAGAGAGATGCAATGCTCAAGTTTTCAACACAAGCGCCTTTCCAAAAACAAATTCATTCAAAATCATTCTTGCAAAAAAATTTAGGGGTCCTTTTATTAAGGTGCGCTAACCGATTTAGTGCATGCTAAATGCTAAGGCGCTCATAGAATATAATGAATGCCTTAGCATTTAGCATGTGCTAATCTTTAGCGCACGCTAAATTGGTTACCATGCCTTAATAAAAGGACTTCTTAGCCTTGAATGCAGTGCCATACCAAGGAATCCTTTTTACTAAGGTGCATTCATGGATTTAGTGTGCACTAATGCATTAACAATTGGTAAATTTTATTTATTTTTTTTTTTTAAATACTTTATTCATTTCATATCTTAAATCAAGTACAATAAATACAAATATCAATTTCACTTTCAAATACACTTGACATCTTATAAATAACCCTTATAAAATATAATAATATCCCCCTTCCTTATATAATTATGAAAAATATATTCTTTTATTATAATTAAAAAAAAAAAAACCCACCCCCCTCCCTCCCTTATTTTCTTAAACTTTTTAATTCAGGGAAGAATAATTTTTAATCTTTACAAAAATCCATCAATGGCCTCCACACATCCTTAAATTCCTGCTAGAAAATCATGTGGCATTATCTTATGAAACAGTTTTATTTGGGGTAGAAATGAGAGCGAAGAAACAAATATCTAATAATAACAAATTATTGTTAATTTTAACTGGGATTGCCATTCAACAGATCACTTCCAATTGGAAAAATTGGAATGGTCATATTTATTGTTTTTGGTGGAATTCTGTTTGTCATATATATAAAATGGAAAGGGCGTTGGCTGTTCAAAAAGGGAATTATAATTGGTAAATTTTAAATATTGTATTTTGCAAATATCTTCAGAACAGCCACTCCAGCAGTTTGTTTTAATAATTTTTTGTTACATTTTTATTATTTATCACAGAAGGTGTATGGAACTCCGTGCATTTCTGGTTCTGACTTTATATAATATTGTAGTCTGCCAGGAATAGTGCTGACATTCATGCAGCCCTGCTGTAGATGTTACAGCTTGCACTTAGAGGTCCTTTTACTAAAGCATAGTGTATGTTAATGGACATTAGCGCATGCTAAATGTAGCGGGTCCTATTTTATACTTATAGGACACGTGGCATTTAGCACACGATAATGTCTGTTAGTGCACACTAAGCTTTAGTAAAAGGGCCCCTTAGTGACATCATGCCCAGAGCAATACTACCTTAATGTAAAACATGGTGATATATTGAAAAATCAAAAACCTGTGGGGGGGGGGTTCTCAATTTTTTTTTTTTTTTTTAAATGGTGACTTCAAGTGAAAGAGAATCTGGAACAATGTTCCTTCTCATCTCTGAGAAACTAACTGCCTCTTTTACAAAGCCGTGCAGCAACAGCCCCGAAACCCTTTAAATCTCTATGGGCTTCGGGGCCATTAGCGCAGCGCTGCTGCTAGCGCGGCTTTGTAAAAGAGGCCCTATGTGCAGAAAAATGTTCATTTGTGCAACTTTCTATAAGTTGAGTTCGCTGGGGAAAAAAGGGCAGTTTTTCAAATGTCCCTGTTAATGGCCACGTGCTAATTTTCCCATTAGTGCATGAGCCCCCACTGTGACCCATTATGTAGACGGTAAGATTCTATAAATGGCGCTGAACAGTGCCTACATTGTAGGTGCTGCTTTGTGCGGTTGTCAATCTAAAAAAACAGCGCTGTTTACAGAATCACGCCTAGTGGCACCTAAGCGGAATTAGGTGTTGCTATGCATCTTAGACATAGGTGCCACTCCATTTGGCCAGCTTTTCGCTCACCTAATTTGGCGGCGCCTATGTCGGATGCCTAATGATTTCTAAGTCAACCATGCCTATTCTCTGCCCATAACCACGACTACTTTTTAATATAGGCATCGTTAGGCATCCCTAGGCATTGGATGGTGCCTCCACTTAGGCATCGTTAGGCGTCTTAAGAGTTCAGTTCTGATTGGCTGAAAACCGGCATGGTCAATTACCGCATCGAATAAGCCAATTTTTTTAAAAAAATTAAGTTTGGCATGGAAACTGAACTTAGGCATCACTAGGCAGCTGCGATTAGGGCACCTAGTGGCACCTAAATAGGGCACCATTTATAGAATATGGCCATAAGGACTCACATGCTAAGCACACGCTAATTGGTTAGCATGCGGCAATGTAGCTGTGCTAACCGATTAATAGGAATTGTAATTTATTTGTGTACCCGAAGATTTTAGGCTGTAAAATTAGGTCTTTTTTAGACAGGATGCTTGCATTTCAAGCAAGTAAACAACAGTCCTGGTTGGGCAACTATATTAGTGGAGCCAAATTGTCTTATGGCGCCTTCCGAAAATAAATTAAAACAGTATTATTTGATAAATTCATCTCTTAATTCGATGTTTTATTCCCAACATAATAATTTTACGGCATTAACTTAAATTTTTATTGTCTTTTTAGTTAATATGCTGTATTCTTACTATTACTATTTTGTATTACGCTGATTGTCCAGTTTTTCTCTTTTGTGTAAATTGCCTAGAATTCTTTTGATTGAGGCGGTATAGAAAAATAAAGTTATGTTATATTATGTTATGTAACACAGAACATATCCATTCTCCATCCCTAGACCAACCCCCAGAGCTAAAAAATAAATTTTATTTTTTAGTGCGTGGGTAGAATACGCAATCCAAAAATTACCACGGAACACTTCAGCACACACCACAGTATGCCATTTTTGTTTCAGTAAGCATACATTAGTGCTTTTAGCTGCTTCGTGTAATGCAAATAATAATAAGATTTCAAAAGTGTTATTTATAAAATATTTTTAATTGAAGGAAATCTAAATTACACTGTTTTAGCCTTTCATTTGTTTAAATTATTAGAAAAGACCAGCTGCTCAGATCAGGTAAAAGCGAATACCGTATATACTCAAATAGAAACCCATCTGAATATAAACCGAGGTAACATTTTCCCCCCCCCAAAAGGGGGAAAAAAAAGGTTGACTCAAATATAAACCAAACTCATGGCAGTCTTGTGAGGTTACTTTGGGAACTCGTGTCAGCCATTTTGAGTAGTGAGATCGCATGGGGCAGGAGCATAGGAGGATTGTTCTTGCCCTGGTTCGCTAATGGACCATCAGGGCTTAAGGTACACCCAGGGAGAGGTCTGTGATGAGTCTGAGAGGGAGAAGACTCGAATATAAACTGAGACCCCCCATTCTTGGGCCATTTTTGTGACCTCAAAATCTAGGTTTATATTCAAGTATATACAGTAGTTCTGTTTCTTATACTGCTTTATAGCACCTAATTAAAATTTATCACAGTATAATAATTTCTTGTGCATGCTATTGTTTGCTGTGTGCTTGAGATTCAGAATCTGTGTGCACATGCACACAGCTTAGAGATAACACTGGTCTGTAATATCCCCCCCAAAATAGTAAATATCCTTGTTCTATTTGAAAAAAAAAAAAAAAGAAAAGAAAAGATCGTAAGAGCAGTACATGAGGAGATACTCCACCCTTAAAACTGCAGTTATTACAAAATGAGGTCTTCATCATATAGGGTAATTTTATGTTAACATAACCTAAACAATACTCCTAAATCACACCATGTGGCAGATAAGGAATCCCTGACCTTAGTGTTCATTTCATCTATTGATTCATAATGATTCTGGAACACAGTTATAAAGAATCTTTTCCTACAAAAGTCACTTCTGGAGTACTTTTATAAATCATTTTCATTTTGAAATGCATGTTTTGCATTTGAAAAATGGCTGTTTTAAAAATTGTGTGTCGATAAGAGCAGATGTACTTTTATGCAGTCCATCAATAGCTAATCCTGGGGATAACATCCGAGTGGAAGGGTCATAGATCCGATATATCGCTTTCCTCTGATACAACCAACGTGGTTTAAATATATTCTACCTGGGGCAATGGAGGGTTAAGTGATTTGCCCAAAGTCACAATTTGCTGCGGTGGGAATCGACCTGACTTTTCAGGTTCTCAGCCCTCTGCACTAAACATTAGGCTACTTCTACAAAACATACATAGATTGTTGTATCTGCTTTAGAGCAGGTATAAATTCATGCCTGAGAATTTGTACACTAGTGGAGTTATTATAGAAGTCCATTTTATAAAGGCACACTGGACTCTATCTTGGTCTAATAAAATAATAAAATTGGTATAATATAGATACATTTTTGGAAATTACGTTTCAAATTTATTATACATTTGATATACCACCCATTGGGAAGTACTAACTAAGGGCTCCTTTTACTAAGGTACGCTAGCACAAGATTAGCGCATGCTATAGTGCGCGCTAGCTGAAAAATTACTTCCTGCTTAAAAGGAGGCGGTAGCGGCTAGCGCGTGGAGCATTTTAGCACGCACTATTCCGCGTGTTAAGGCCCTAACGCACCTTTGTAAAAGGAGCCCTAAGTGGTTCACAATAAAATATATACAAGAAGGAAGTGAACTACAATACTCCAGTAGGAAAGGAAGAAGATTTTGCTACTGCATGCCCACAAGTGCCTCTACCATGGGCACCCTTTTATAAAGTTACCCCCGGTGTGTATTTTTTTTCAGGGGTCCTGAAAGAAGTGATGGACAACAATATAATGGGTGAGGGATTTATTTTTTAACCTACCATCGCTTCAAAAGAGGAGGTATTCTTACAACTGCTCATATTTGCAGAAATGTACATGTGTATGTTTTCACTGTGTGGACATTGCCAGATTTTCAGAGCAAAAGTATGCAACCCCACTGTGCTTTGCAAACCCTTTATTTGAGGTGCGCAATTTTTCCATGAAACGTTATACAGATATGTTTGAATTTACAAACGTAGGCATTCAAGTGCATGCCTCTCCTCAACTTTAGCCCTAAAAAATTAAAGACTAAAATGTAATGAAAATATAAGAAATATAAAATATAAATTGAAAAATTGAAAAATTATAAATTAAAGAATCTAAAACAGCATGCTCTCTGCAAGTCAATGTACATGGTGGGCCAGATACTAAATTGCCGTGAAAAGGGCATGTTTAGAAAATTGCTTAAGATGCAGTTATTTGTAGATGCCTTTCTGTAGCCAATAATTTTCCTCTCTGGCAGAGTTGATGAACTATTCATGATCTTTACTATGCAAATTATGGTATTATTTTGGAATCATGATTTCAGAGGATTGTTTGTATGTTTATTTTATCATGTTTTTGTTTTAAAATGATGTATGTAAATTATGTAAACCGTTTAGTTTGAAATGGTATAGAAATTTTTAAAATAAATAAATAAAATTGTGTGCACTTCCTTACATGTGGAGTGGGCAGTTATGTAAAAGCCCAATTAACTCATAGAAAAATATTTGAGAATTGCCCTTCTATAACTTTTAGATGCCAAGAACATGCATAAGAGACTAGCTACTCCCTATGCCTGGAATAAATTACCTGAGTTTGTCCGTCAAGCCCCTTCTCTTACCTTGTTTAAAAGTAGACTAAAAACCCACCTTTTTGATTTATCCTTCAATACTTAACCCTACTCCTCTGTCCTCCAACCTAGCCAGATGATTAACCGTTCTCCTTAACTGTATCCATGACATCCTGTTCATCTGTCTTGGCTGTTTAGATTGTAAGCTCTTTCGAGTAGGGACTGATTTCTTTTTTGTGACTCTGTACATCTAGTAGCGATATAGAAATAATTAATAGTAGTAGTAACAGCAGCATATATTGAGGCAGACACACTGTACACGCTGATGAAACATTCCCAGTGCTCAAGCCAGTTCCTATGTTAGGAGATAAAACAGCTTATATTCCTTGTCTTAGGAAGCCTGCTAGTAACCTGAGTCCCATTAGGAACAAGGTTAGCGGGAAGGGAAGAAAAGAGAGAAGCTATGCAGGGTCAAAGCTCCCCAATAAAACTTTCCCGAATTCAGGTGAGGGAAGGGAAAGTTACCCTTTACAAACAATGTGAAACAAATGATGGAATGCCTGAAACCTGACATCTGGTGGCCAAAGGAGGTTGGGTGAATCAGGGCACACCTTTAGTAGCAAGGAACTTAAAATCAGCTCAGAGGATTCAGGAGGGGAGGAGTTGAACTGCACACCTCTCTCCAACATCTCTCCAGATATGGAAATGGAAGAGGTACTTGTGGAAACTCTGCCGGTAGCTGACCTGAGCTCCCAAGTGCAGCTGATGCAGCAAGAGCCCAGTGAGTGAAATGCTGGAAGGTGACCAGAACCCATGGAGTAGATCTGAGCAATACATGCTGCAGCTTAAAGGCAAGAATGAAGCTTAAATTTGTATTTTTCTAGTGTTTTTTGGCTTGTAGTTTTCTTTTTGAGTTTAAATGAAGCATGTTTTTGTTTGGAACTGAGAAAACCCAGGGTGAAAATGGGAGGAACCCTGATATGCAATGTTGATTGACTAACGGTGCATTCTAACTAGAGAATGACACGGGGAAAAATTCTGTCCCTGTCACTGCCCCGTCCCTGGACCACCATCCTCTGCACTGCCCTGTCCCCGCTGTCCCTTTCACCGCCCCGCCCCGTCACCGCTCCGCTGTCTTTCACCGCCCCGTCCCCGTCTTCAGCGTCTTCTCCTCTCCATCCCCCCACCCCCAGCACCCTTCACGTGGTCCAGCAGCTCCCTCCCACTGGCCAGCCATGCATTTCCCTCCTTTTCTTCTTACAATGGCAATTTCTATAAGGCTACGAGCTATATTACAGCCGGAGCCTTGAAGTCGTGTCGGGTTGCCTGCTATAAGTCTCCGATGCAACCGGAAACAGGAAGTTGCGTCAGAGGAGACTTTTACCAACAGGCAACGCAACGCAACTTCAAGGCTTCGGCTGTAATACAGCTCGTAGCCTTATAGAAATCGCCATTTTAAGAAGAAAAGGTAAGGGAAAAGGAGGGAGGGAGATACATGGACGGTCGGCGGGAGACAATGGGCTGCCGGTTCGAACGCTCGGTCACCGCGCGTTCAAGATTGTTCACCGCCCCGTGCTACAATTCTCCGCTCCACGGGGCGGTGAATGGCCTTGTCCCCGAACTTGCGGGTAACCGCCACTGTGTCATTCTCTAATTCTGACAACAAGAAGAACAATAAAACTTTGATGAACTCTGACCTGTCTCTACTCAAGTTTGTGGAAAATACAGTGGCCTGCTAGTGAGGGTTCATGGGAACACACTGTCAATATCCACAATATATGCATTTGTGTGCATTTATTTATTTAAATGCCAGTATTCCTACTATGCACTATTCTATAAAATCCACTTCATCAAAAAGGCTAAATATAGTAATTAAGAGCTCTTGAACTTATTTCAATCAGTTCCTTCTATATACCTCAAAAGCTCACAAGCATCAGTTTTTCAGGACATACAATATCACTTAGAGCTCGATTACTCTCCTAGCCCTAGAGCTTTAAGTATCCGATCATCACTTGTCTATTTTTACTCATATTTTCTTATTTTAAACTTAGTTTAGCAATATATGGTTTCTTAGAATGATGACTCGGTATATAAAGCCAAGCCTTAGATAAGATTCTACCGTTATCATCTTACTTAAAATCACATTTTCAGATATATAAATAGAAAGCACTTATCTTTAATAAATTTGAGTTGCTCGTTCAGGGTTTTTTTTAGTCCTACAAGTTTCACAAGTTGCTCTCTCAAGGACATACCCCTATAAAAAGATATAGCAAATTAACTTTATAATTCCCTATATCAAAATATAGTATAAACATATTCCACTCAACATAAACCCTTAGCACAAACACTTTTCTTGCCAGCTCCTCCCTGGACCAAGATGGCATTAGCGCATCAGGGTCAAATTTAAAGCACATTCTAAACACCTCCCTCTTTAGCATTACCGCCAATCAAACCCTCCCAGGTCATAAAAGGCTGGCCCACTCAATTTCCATATTTAAACCTAATGGAGCTATAGTTTTTAGCATATAAATTCGTTTCTGTTCTCGCCAATTCAGAAACTTCCAGATTTTTACCCTCCCCACAACTACAATTTGATCAATAATTTGCCATTTAATCTGTTCTATTGTATGGCCCATTTCCACCCAGTTTTGAACCACTGGAGCCTGCATAACCTTATTCAGAATCCTGGACTTGTGCTCATTTAATCTCATTTTTATTTGACGTTTCGTATGGCCAATATATACTAGATCAGTGTTCTTCAGCCGCCGGTCCATGGACCGGTCCGCAGGGCCGGCATGTGCATCGGGCCCAATCTTCAAGTGCCGGTCCACGGTGTGATCGATGCAGCAGTCATCTTCAGTCGGCTCCCTCTTCTTCACTGCCGTAGTACACAAAGCCGCGGGCAGCGGCTCCCAAAGGCGTCCTGTGCATGAACCGGAAGCCTTCTCTCCAACGTCATAACATCAGAGGGAAAGCTTTCAGATGAGGTGCGGGACGTGGGAGGAGCCGCTGACCACGAGAATGCCTACAATTTCGCCAGCAGCATCATCCACACACTTGGGGACTTTATGAGGGAGCTCCTAAAATGCACTCAGCCCCTAGTGTGTCTTCAGCAGGGTGCAAGTCTCAGGCAGTGAGTACAGCCAGCCCTTCTTTCTCAGGGACTAGTGGTCACAGAAGATCCAGATTGCTTGGCCTAGTGGTAGAGCTGTTGCCTCTGCATCCTGAAGCTGTGGGACTGAATCCCAGTGCTGTACCTTGTGACTCTGGTTGTCACTTAAACATCCATTGACCCAGGTACTGAATACTGTATATGTAAACCACTTTGAACGTGTAACCACAAAAAAGTGGTATACAAGTCCCATTTCCTTTCCCCCCCCCTAAATTCCATACATGACAACCAAAAATTCAGCACTGAATAAAGTGCTATTTTATAAGCTGCACTTAAAGTTAGGTGCAGATTATAGAATAGCATTTACACCTGGGAACCATGACTCAATTTAGGCATAACAATTTATATGAAAGAAAATGTAATGTAAACGCCTGATGCCCTGAGTCTATAATTATGCATGTAAAGTAAAATAACAACCCCAACCTCCCATGACCCACCCATTTCTGTGCCCCCTTTTTGACTCAGGTGTAAAATTTAGGTGTGGATCCTGTGCTTAAATTTACACAAGTAACTTGTAATTGATTTTTAGTTAGCACCAAAAATTGTTTGTTAAAAAGCCAATTATTGACTCAAATTAGCTTGCAATTTGGGTACATGACCAAAATTGCATACACAAGTTTTAGTGCTTTTTAAAGAATTTGGGGGTTAGGAGGAAATTCTATATATGGCTGAAGTTTTGGCATGAAATATTTATCTTACAGCTGCAAGGCACCGAAAAGGCACCAAAACAGCAGATCTGCATGAAAACACATTTACATGCCCATTTATAGAATTGCATGAAAGATAAATATTATAATTTGTGTGGATCTGTAAAGGGGAGGGGCATGAACACAGTGTTATAGACTTCAGGGGAACCCCATCCAATTTACACACTGAAATTTATGCCTAGATTCAGTTGGTGTAACTCCTCTCACCCAAAGTTAAGTGCAAATCCCGATGCTACATGTTATTCTATAAAGGATTCCAATCCTGGAATACCTGTTATAGAATACCATTTAATGCCAATTTTTGTGTGTGTGTGTTGAATATTGAGCGCCATTTATGGAATTTCCCTCTTAGTCTGCCTCCAGATGTTTAGACCTGTCTGGCTTGGGCGGCCTCACACTAGTAGCTAATCTACCACCAGCAAAGCTCCAAGTATTGTCAGTCACAAGCTGAGTCAAGACAGTGCCTCGTGTAGGGATTATCATTATTATTTTTTATATTGCATTTGTGTCTTTAATTATGAATTTGTATGAATTGTTTATAAATTATATTTTAATTGTATTTTATGAATAGTATTCTAATATACTGTGCACTATTTTGGGCAATTTGAGCTGAGAAGACACGATACTTAGAACATCTGGTAATTCACTGCATTTGGAGTAGTTAAAGCCATTCTGAGCTCTGTGCTAGAAGACATTCTATTTGAGCTAATTGAGTTATTTTATTCACCCAGTTCAACTCAACGGGGTGCCTCATTCAGATTCTTTGTCTCTTTTCACACTAGCTCTGCTCTGTAGCTTGCTTCAGCCTTGCTTCAGTCTGAATCAGTTTTTTCTAGATGAGAACTACTCTGGGTCTACCTGTTATGGGCAGAACTATTCTGGGCTGATAGGTTTTTGCAGTGGCAGTATGTCCTTTGTAGTCCCAGAATGAGAGCGTTTACCATGGAGCAATAACAAGTTTGGACATTTTAATAGTTGCAACAAGGATAGTTTAGTTGGGAGAGTGGGAACGTAGAATGTTATATACACAATTATATTGTACCACAACGAGAGACTATCTCAATGGTATCAGAGACCTTGCTAGCATGGAAGAAGTGAAATTAATTCAAAATACAGTATGGCTGCAGGAATTATTGGATGGTCAAGAAAATAATAACCATGTTAATGCCAGCTCCATTTGCTTCAGGTGGTTTATCATATTCCTTTTTTTTTCTTTATTGATTTTTAATCAAAAACAGTGTCATACAAATGAAAGAACAAAATATATTCTACATATTACACTATTATCTATACAGGTAACATAAATATCATTCAATGCATATAATAATATAATATATCCTAATATACAATACAAATAAAGAATTTAAATTACTAATTTTAAATTTTAAAGTGGGGTTGGGTTTGGGACCAATATATTTTTAGGATCTTAGGTATGTACTCAAAATGTTGAGCAATTAGTGCTTCTTTGGTGGTGGCTGTGGAATTACTAAATGCTCTATTACAGTAGTGCTTGAAATCTTTTTGTTTTTATTATTTATAATACTTTATTGATTTTCAATTCGAATACAAAGTGCAAAAAATTTTACAAACAAGAAATACAATGAACAGCACTTACATCCAAACAAATAATAATACAAAATATATTTTCCTCCTCCCTCCCACCCTCCCTAGATGTGTGTGAAAATCAAGTAGGAACTGGAGGCTCATATAATTAATCAGATTTAACAAATTCCATTAACAGACCCCCATGTTGCTTTAAATATTTTATTATGTCCCAATATTTCCGTATTCATTTTTTCATATCTGTAACATTGACTCAAAGTTTCCCACCAAAAGGAAAAGTTTAGCCTGTCCCAGTTTTTCCAATTCCTGGTGATCATTTGCATGGCAATCCCTGTCATAATTATAAGAAGTCTGCTTTTATACCTGTCTAATGAATTTTTAACTTTCAGCAATGTTCCACATATGACCACATCATAGGACAGTAGTCGTTCCGCATGAACGACTACTTCGGAAAATTGCAAGCCATAGAATTGAGGGTGAAACACTCACGTGGATTAAAAACTGGCTGGAGCATAGGAAACAAAGAGTGGGGGTAAATGGACAATACTCAGACTGGAAGAGCGTCACCAGTGGGGTGCCGCAGGGCTCGGTGCTTGGACCCGTGCTCTTTAACATCTTTACAAATGATCTGGACATAGGTACGACGAGCGAGGTGATTAAATTTGCGGATGATACGAAGTTATTCAGAGTAGTAAAGACGCAGGGGGATTGCGAAGATCTGCAACGTGACATAATCAAGCTCGAGGAATGGCATCGACATGGCAGATGAGGTTCAACGTGGATAAGTGTAAAGTGATGCATGTCGGTAACGGAAATCTCATGCACGAATACAGGATGTCCGGGGCAGTACTTGGAGAGACCTCCCAGGAAAGGGACTTGGGAGTTCTGATCGACAAGTCGATGAAGCCGTCCACACAATGTGCGGCGGCAGCAAAAAGGGCAAACAGAATGCTAGGAATGATAAAGAAGGGGATCACGAACAGATCAGAGAAGGTTATCATGCCGCTTTACCGGGCCATGGTACGCCCTCACCTGGAGTACTGCGTCCAGCACTGGTCACCGTACATGAAGAAGGACACGGTACTACTCGAAAGGGTCCAGAGAATAGCGACTAAGATGGTTAAGGGGCTGGAGGAGCTGCCGTACAGCGAAAGATTAGAGAAACTGGGCCTCTTCTTCCTCGAACAGAGGAGATTGAGAGGGGACATGATCGAAACATTCAAGGTACTGAAGGGAATAGACTTAGTAGATAAGGACAGGTTGTTCACCCTCTCCAAGGTAGGGAGAACAAGAAGGCACTCTCTAAAGTTCAAAGGGGATAGATTCCGTACAAACGTAAGGAAGTTCTTCTTCACCCAGAGAGTAGTAGAAAGCTGGAACGCTCTTCCAGAAGCTGTTATAGGGGAAAACACCCTCCAAGGATTCAAGACAGTTAGACAAGTTTCTGCTGAACAAGAACGTGCGCTGGTAGGGCTAGTCTCAGTTAGGGTGCTGGTCTTAGACCAGAGGGTCGCCGCGTGAGCGGACTGCTGGGCATGATGGACCACTGGTCTGACTCAGCAGTGGCAATTCTTATGTTCTTATGACAATGGAATCGATGTTTTCAGTATCATATTAATTTGTCCCCTTATAGATTTCCAAAAATTGAGTATCAAAGGACAATAAATCAACAAATGATCCAGTGTCCCTACTTCAAGATGACAATGCCAGCATCTATTAGACTTAAAACTGTCCAACTTTTGGTAAACAAACAGGGATCCAAAAAATTCTATGTAACAAAAGAACCAAGTTTGTCTCATAGATGCTGACGCTGTACATCTCATCCTCCAAGTCCAAATCCGTGGCCATTGAGTAGCAGAAATCTGCTTTATCTCAATGCTCCAAATGTCTTTTAGGCTCGTTTTAGGTTTTTTATTCAAATATTCAGATATTAATTTATACCACTTGGCAGCCTGATGCCCTTGCAAATCTGTCTGGAAATATAGGCCCAGCAAGCTATACTGATTTTTAAAATTGCGCCAATCAGGGAACCCTTTCTGAATGGCCTGAATAGATTTGTTTCAATTGCAACCATTTATAAGTTTCAGACTTTGATATGCTGAATGATTGTTGCAGTTGTAATAAATTTAACATTTTCTCATTTGAGATCACATCATCTAAAATATGTATACCTACCTGCAACCAATGTTTCCAGAGGATTTTAGACTCGCCGATTTGTATCTTGGAGTTTAACCATAGAGATTGCCACGTGGATTGTTGTATTGGAATAGGTTTTAAATTATTTTATTATTTTATTTCTTTATTGATTTTTAAATAATAACAGTGCACTACAATGAATTATCAAGAGCAAATCAGAACAAGCACTTTACACATACAAACATTTTAAAAACAAATCATTTTCTCCCCCCTTCCCTTAACTAGCAATAATTAGAAATATATAATAATAACTATAGTTTCCATAAACTATAAACCATACATAATATTACTATCCTCCCTCCCTCCCACTCTGGATGTGCAAGGAAGTAATTTAATAAGAAAAAGTACATGTCAGCTAATGTGACCCTATATATGTAGTCAATGGACTCCACACCTTATTGAATGCATTACTATGTCCTAAACATTCAGCGTTCATTATCTCTTACTTATAAGTTGAACATAAGTTTGCCCACCAAAATGTGTAATTAAGTCTATTGCAATTCATCCAGTTACGTCTGAATAGCTATTCCTGTCATTATTAAGAAAAGCTGGCTTTTATACCGATCCACAGACGATTTAAGATGTAATATAGTACCACAAATTATGGCTTCATAAGTTAACTGAATTGATGCCTCAAGTACAAGATTAATTTGTCCCCAAACTGACTTCCAAAAATTAGGTATCAATGGACAATAGAACAGATGATCCAAGTTCCCTATGTTAACATGACAATGCCAGCATCTATTAGACTTAGAACTGTCTATTTTTTGTAAACAAACTGGGGTCCAAAAAATCCTATGTAATAAGAAAAACCAAGTTTGTCTCATAGATGCTGACGCTGTACATTTTAACCTCCAAGTCCAATTTCGTGGCCATCGAGATGCAGGAATATACTGTTTTATCTCAATGCTCCAAATCCCTCTAAGACTATTTTTTTGTTTTTTATTCAAAAATTCAGAAATAATTTATACCATCGGGTAGCCTGATGTCCTAGAAGATCTGTCTGGAAGCATAGGACCTGCAAGCTATAATGATTTTTGAGATTCTGCCAATCAGGGAACCCACTCTGAATGGCCTGCTTCAGCTGCAACCACCTATAATTTTGAGACTTTGATACCAAATGATTGTTGCTTGCAGTTGTGAAAAATCAAGCAGTTTCCCATTAGATATAACATCATCTAATATACGAATACCTGCCTACATCCAATTCTTCCAAGAGGTCCCAGCAACGCCTATTTGAATCTTGGAGCTTAGCCATAGGGAATATAAAATCTCTGCTTACATAGATGATATTTTGCTTCATTTGAGGAATCCTGAAACTACCATTCCACATTTACTTGGTTTGATTGATAGATTTGGGAAATTTTCAGGATATAAGATAAATTGGAGTAAACCAGAGGTGTTAAATTATTAATAAATTTTAATTACTATTGTCCTTATATATTACTATTAAATACTATTGTCCTTATATATTCTAGGCAGTTTGATACTCAAAATATGGCTCAGATGTAATGGGCAACTACTGCTATCACAGCTCTAAATAAATTATAAATTTCATTTAAATTATTTTATATCTAATAGTGAAGTGCTCAGACCTTATAACCAGTGCTTTAGTGATTTCACTAAAATGAGGTTAACAAGGGGACCATCATCGCCTTCACTGTCCCCTAATCACCCTTGTACATAAAGACGCTATGAGCTCTATTATATTCGATGGTAATAAAATGTACTTATCTGAAGAGGGTGGTTTGTTGCATATCGTTAATCCTCAATAGTGATATTGTGCCGTTAGGAAGAATTGTTTAGAATATATCGTTTTAACTCACCAGCACAAGCTAACGGCACAATATCACTATTGAGGATTAACGATATGCAACAAACCACCCTCTTCAGATAAGTACATTTTATTACCATCGAATATAATAGAGCTCATAGCGTCTTTATGTACAAGGGTGGTTAGGGGACAGTGAAGGCGATGATGGTCCCCTTGTTAACCTCATTTTAGTGAAATCACTAAAGCACTGGTTATAAGGTCTGAGTACTTCACTATTAGATATAAAATAATTTAAATGAAATTTATAATTTATTTAGAGCTGTGATAGCAGTAGTTGACGATTTTCATCACAGGATACTGAAACTAATCTCCCTATTAATTAGTCAATTCAGACGTAATGGGGACACTAATATCAGTAGTGCTTGAAATCTGATTACAGTAAACCGCTGCAAATTCTCAGTTTGCAAATCATGGACTCAGTAATTTGCGGTATTTTCTGACCGCCTCTTCCTGATACTAATGTCATGGTTACACCATTCAGGAGCTGCTTTGACACGCTATCTGGCATATCAAAGCAGCTCTTGATTGGTGTAACCATGACTTTAGTACCAGGAAGAGGCGATTGGAAAATGTGCCCGGCTTCATATGCACAATTTAAGCACCTGCCTGTGCCCCAGCTGCCCTCTCCTGCCTTCGATCAGCTGAAAAATCGTATTTGTGGTTTTTCAAAATTTGCGGGGGTTCCTAGAACAGAACCCCCATTAATTTTGAAGAAGTACTGTATTAGGGGCATTTTCAAAACTCTAAGACATCCAAAAACAGCATAAATCAGCAGTTGGACCTCCTAATTGCCAGGATGTCCAAGTGCCAATTTTCAAAAATGTCTTTCTGGATGTCTTGCGAGACCTTCTATCCGCTGTGAGTCCAAGAGTGAGTCCATGGGAGGTCACAGCAGCCATTTTGAGATTGGAGCCAGCATGGTCAGGAGCAACTAGAGATATTTCTATTCTCTATCTTCTCTTTCTTCCCTCTTTTTCTGTCTGTTACATATTGTTGCCTCTACTGGGCAATGACCTTGTCCCTATTTAATAGTAATAGGTTTTATAGAATGACCGATTGCTATTTGGACGCTCTATAGTGTAGTCTCTTGATAAGGTATTTAAATGTAAGGAAATAACAGTTGAAATGAAGATCAGACTGGTCCATGCACTCATTTTCTCAGTGGTCAATTACGGATGTGAATGCTGGACATTTCGGAAACAAGACAGAAAAAGGATTGACTAAGTTGAACTCTGGTGCTTGAATAGGGTTCTTTGTGTGCTGTGGATCACCAGGAAAACTAACAAATCTGTTTTGGAAGAGATCAGACCAGATATGTCACTCGAAGCCCATGTGATGAAGTTACAGCTATCTTATTTAGGACACACTGTTAGAAGAGAGAAATCACTGGAGAAGGCTATTATGTTTGTGAAGATTGAAGGAACTAGGCAAAGAGAGCAACCTGCAGCTAGGAGGCTGGATATGTTGACAACTACTATGGGGATGACGTTGGAGGACCTCGTCGGACTAGCATTTGACCGACTTCTTTTTGTTATCTTTAACTCGTCAAGTTACTAGAACTTGAACCCGAGTCGTTGGTACCTAACACACAGTAATGGTTTTTATTCTGTATATGCTATTTACTTGTATTTATTAATACTTGTATTTATTAATTTACTTGTTTTTTTAATAATTTCTGAATTGTATGTATCAATCTGTGCTGAATACCATCTGGAGTTCCTCTGGAAATAGGAGATGTAAAAATGTAATTAAAAATATGAACAAATAAAATGAATTGCAACCCGAGGTGGGAGGAAGAAACTTCTGCTCCCCTATTTTCTTTTGTGCTCTCTTCTATACTTATAAGTTCCACTGATATTGCTTATCTAAACAGTAAGATAGTCATGAGTATTTGTATGTAACCGTTCGCAGTGGTGTACAAGAAAACATATTCATGCTGCAGTCTTAAGAGTACAGAGTGTGCAATTCCAGAGGGGTCTGTATGGTACCCCAGTGTTCATCTGAAGCCTGTTCTATTGTGCTGCAGCTTTTAGCTATGGACTGCATTTTGACTTGGGGTTTGATTTTGTATTTTCGTCTTTCTGCATAATGCTGCCTTTATTGTTATACAAGCCTGAAGAGAAACAAAAACACAGTCGGCGTAATTTTTAATCTATTGATGTCGTAACTGAGCAATAGGACTTGTTATTGTTGTTTTTTCTATAGCAAAAATGTTGCGTTTCTGCCACCATGTAGGCTGACTCTCTGTAATTAAAGCAACAGCATTATTTAGATTGTTTAAAATATTAGTTTGAAATATTAGCTTGACTGTATGCCAGCTTTAAGGTTTCTCCTGTGTACCTATATCAGGCAGCATATGCATTGTGGTTATAACATGAATAACTGAAAGGAAGGTCAATTTTAAGAAACAGAGTGTGTAATCAAAGAAGGCAATGGGGCTCATAATTTTAAAAAAAACAAACATTCAAAAAGTGGCCTAAATTGGTACTTGGACGATCAAAAAGACAGATCGTCCAAGTACCGATAATCAAAGTTGGTTTTAGACGTATCTAAAACCAGCTTAGGCCTTTACCCTGCCTCTGAACGCATAAAGCGAAAAGAGGTGTTTTTAGAGGAGGGGAAAGGGTGGAAGGTGGGCTGACCTAGACTTAGTCGTACAGCAAGTATAACTAAAACTGTAACGAGATTGCCCAGTTGGAACTTATAAGTTCTGAATAGGGGCCGCTGATCAGCTCAGCAGCCCCAGCAAACTGCTCACCCCCCACCGCAATGATCGCGGCAGGAGAGATGCCTAATCTCTCCTGCCACGATCGTGATCCTCCCCCTCCCGAACTGCCATGAACTGCAGCAGGAGAGATGCCCAATCTTTCCTGCCAGCACTCCAACCCTCCCGACAATACCGGCAGGAGGGAGCCCAATACCAGCAGGAGGGAGCCTGTCGAGGTGCAGGCCCCTGAACTCCCCAAACCCCGACAATACTGTTAGGAGGGAGTCCATGCCCTCCTGCTGAGGCGCAGGCCCCTGAACCCTGCCCTGACAATACCGGCAGAAGGGAGCCTAAGCCCTCCTGCCGGAATGCGACCCCCCTACCTCCCTCAAATATAGATAGGAGGGATCCCAGGACCTCCTACCCACAGCGCACCCCCCCCGCGACCCTCCAAACCCTTGATCACCCCCCAAACGGAACCCCCTAACTCCCCAACCCCCGACACACCCCTCAACTTAATTTAAGGTTGGCTGGCCAGGTCCCAAGCCTGTCTGGCCAGCATGCCCGCAATCTTTTGAATAGTGGACCTAGGGCCTGATTGGGCAAGGTGCCTAAGGCTCCGCCCATAGGAGGGGCCTTAGGCACATGGGTTGGCCCCATGTGTCTAGGGCCCGGTCCACAGGAGGGGCCTAAGGCAACTGGGCCAGTTCCAGTTGGCCCAGGTGCCTAAGGCCCCTCCTATGGGCGGTGCCTGGCCTAATCAGGCCCTAGGCCTGCCATTCAGAGGCTTGGGACCCGTCCGTCTGGCCAACCTTAAAGTAAGTTGAGGGTTGATGTCAGTGGTTGGGGGATGTCCAGGGTTAGAGGTGCCGTTTGTGGGGTTCGGGGTGCGATTGAGGGTTTGGGAGGGTTGATTGGACGGGGGGTCATGGGGGGGTGCGCCATGGGCAGGAGGGCCTGGGATCCCTCCTGCCCATATTTGAGGGGGGTCCCCTTCTGTCAGGAGGGCTTGTCAGGAGGGTTGGGTTGCTAGCAGGAGAGATGGTGCATCTCTCCTGCCGTGGTTTGCGGCAGTTCTGGGGGGGATCATTGAGTATGTGTGTGTGGGGGGAAATTCTGTAACTGGTGTTGTTTTTGACAGATGCCGGTTACAGAATCCAGCTTTTAGGCGAAGGACTGGCTCCTCCTTCACCTAAAAGGTCTTGTTGTGGGTGTTTGGGACTTGGGCACTTTTTTGGTTGATAATGTCTGGGCAATTAAACTGCTGAACGTAGAGGTAGGCCATTCTCAAAAAATACCCTCATTTTGGATGGGTTTTTTTTGAGAATGGACATTTTCCCTGCTGCTACTTTCAGCGTTTAGGGGCTTAGGCCAAAAGGGGTCTTAGATGTGTTTTTTTTTTTATGCCCCTCCATGTACTTATATTTAAAAAAAAAAAAAAAAAGAGCAGTAGGGCTTTATGAAATAAAATATATTAGGACTAAGAAAATGAAGCTAAATTAGAATGCAATAAGCCTATTAAACAGATTTCTGACTGGAACACTGTACTGCTGAAAAACATCTATGGAAAATGTCACAGTGTTGAAACAAATCTAGATAGGAGAAAGCACCTAAATTCTTCTGTGATAGAGAGACTGATCCACAGTTATAGGAAATGTTTATTTCAATCTACTGTTGATCAGTGAGCTGTTACCAATCACTGACTGAAAGATTCAGATAGTTTTTCTTACAAGGATACCCACTGTTACATCTTTTTGCTGAATTTATGAACCATTTTTGTCTGACTTTTACAGTAGTAAAAAAAAGGTTATCTTTCTTTTTTGTTCCAAGTATAGATTAGGATTTAACTGTTTTGAGTATAAATTGCATAAAAATATAGATCATTTTACTACTACTTATCATTTATATAGTGCTGCTACACATATGCACTGCTGTATATTAAAATATTCACGAGACAGTCCCTGCTCAGTAGAGTTTACCATCTAATCAAACAGACAAACAGGACAAGTACTAGGTTAGGTAGTTTCTCAGGCATGGGCACTTTACAAGCAAGTGGGAGTTAGAAGTTAAAAGCAACCTTGAAAAGGTGGGCTTTTAGTCTGGATTTGAGTAGTCTGGGACAGAACTTGACATATTGACCCAAGCAGTCTGTTCTAGGCATATGGTACAGCAAGAGAGAAGGAACGTAGTCTGAAGTTGGCAGTAGAGGAGAAGAGCACACATAAGAGAGACTTGCCCAATGGAATGGAGTTTCCAGGGAATATGAAGAGAGATATTGAGGGGCTGCAGAGCAAATGCACTTGTAAGTTAATAAGAGGAATTTGAACTGTATGTGGACATGGATAGGGAGCCAATGAAGTGACTTGAGGAGAGGGGTGATGTGAGCATAGCCACTCTGGCAGAATATAAATTATGTAGTAGAATTTTGAATGAACTGAAGGGGAGAAAGATGGTTACGTGGAAGATCTGTAAGAAGCAAGTTACAGTAGTCTAGGCGAGAGGTGATAAGGGTGTGGATAAGAGTTTTGGTAGTGTGCTCAGAGAGGATTCTCTGAGAGGAGAATTCTCTCAGAGAACCTTCCGTGCTGTATAAATAACACCTTGGATAAGCAGTTGGTACTAAGGATTAGAGAATGACGTGGGGGAAAAATTTGTCCCCATCCCCACCCCGTCCCTGCAAACTTGGTCCCTAATTCAAGTCTGTGGATTTTTCCAAATCCATATTTAAACCCAGCTATACTAACTGCCCAGACCTCATCTACCAGCACTATGACCCTGATACTATAAATGGGGCCTATAAGATAGGCGCCGAGGAATGCAGCGCATACCGCTTGCCAATCTTCAGTTAGCTGATGTTTATAGAATCACACTTAGCGATGCCTAAATTTGACTAAGGCACCAATAGGCATCAAAGTCTTAGGCACCTCCTATTTATGCCAGGATTTTCTTGGCCTAAATACCAGCACCTAGATGCAAAACACGCCCAAGATATGCCTACAATCTGCCCTTAATCGTGCTCACGTTTTGGTAGGCGCCTTGGACTAGGCACCTACCCGAAAGTGGTAGGTGCCTACTACCCTATTAATATTAATTTTTGCCAATTATGTGCTCAATATTGTTCATTAACTGTTAAGCTAATGAAAAATTAATCCCCCATTTACAAAACTGTAGCGCAGTTTTTAGCGCCGGCCACGGCAGTAACAGCTCTGATGCTTATAGAATTCCAATGAGCACTGCAGCTGTTACTGCCATGGCTGGCACTAAAAACTGCGCTACGGTTTGTAAAAAAGTGTGTTGAGGGGGGGGGGGGGAGGTAAGTTTGGTGCCTAGGTGCATCAGTCTAGGAGCCTGATTTCAGAAGCCGTCGTTTATAGAATCTGGGCCCATGTGCTGAGTGAAAAAATATTTTCTGTGATTGTTTCAAATGTGATACCTATTTGAAAAGGTAAACAGCTATTCTCTATCTGTTCTACCCCACTCATGATTTTCTTGACATCTATCATATCTTCTCTTAGCCTTCTCCTTCTGTAAGCTGAAGAGCCCTAGCCTTTCCTCATGCTGAGTTTCATCTCTTAGGGTTTCCAGTTTAAATTTTGTTTGCATATTTTTAACTTGTGGTCCCTTATTCTGCATTTACTGAGGATCTGCTGGAGTTGTGTATATGTGACTGAGATGTGGCATTTTGTAAATATGTAGGTTCTACATCAGGGATCTCAAAGTCCCTCCTTGAGGGCTGTAATCCAGTCGGGTTTTCAGGATTTCCCCAATGAATATGCATTGAAAGCAGTGCATGCACATAGATCTCATGCATATTCATTGGGGAAATCCTGAAAACCTGACTGGATTGCGGCCCTCAAGGAGGGACTTTGAGATCCCTGATGTAGAACCTACATATTTACAAAATGCCACAACTCAGTCACATATACACAACTCCAGCAGACCCTCAGTAAATGCAGAATAAGGGACCACAAGTTAAAAATATGCAAACAAAATTTAAACTGGAAACCCTGAGAGATGAGATTGCGGCCCTCAAGGAGGGACTTTGAGACCCCTGTTCTACATAGAGATCTTTACCAGTCTAGCTTGTTCTGTGTTCAAATAGGAAATATGCTGGTATTTTGACTCCCTGCCATATTTCCAGTGGCAACTTATCAAAGGAGGGTCCTTAAATATGTGAGTTCTGGGAGTTAACTCTATTATAGTATGGTAGGTTTTACCTGAGTGACTTTGTTTTTCAATAAGGCTTTGTGTTACAACACAGAGAACCTGGAAGTGGAGGGAGCTTCTGTTGCTCTTACTGAAGTGACACCAGTTTCTGAATATACATTTACATTACATTACATTGGTGTCTTTTATCCCGCCAATACCTTTCAGTTCTAGGCAGTTTACAAAAGAATTGGCTTGGGCATTCCCAGGGAGATTACAAGGTTGATAGTTGGAAAATGCATTAGGACCTAGGGAGTCGATAAGATTTGGTTAGATCAATTGACAAATTTCTTGAATAGCATAGTTTTCAATTCTTTCCTGAAGGTTTTGTAGTTGGGGCATTGTGGTCATCAGATTGGAGAGGTGGTGGTCTTGTCTTGCTGCTTGGGTTGCTAATAGTCTGTCATATAGGTTTTTTTTTTGTTTAATATGCCTTTGACTGGGGGATGGGTAAAGTA
This sequence comes from Geotrypetes seraphini, assembly GCF_902459505.1. Lineage (NCBI taxonomy): Eukaryota > Metazoa > Chordata > Amphibia > Gymnophiona > Dermophiidae > Geotrypetes > Geotrypetes seraphini. Next base: position 513,566,953 of record NC_047084.1, on the reverse strand, counting down.
TGCCTTTGTTCTCTTTGGTCTGGATGTGTTGTTCCTGATTAGGCAAGAAGTTATCATGTGGACTACTGTTAAGTCAGGCTATCTTACAAGTTGGGTCATTTTACCACAGGGACCCTGTGCTAATATAACCTGATGTGGTTAAATAACTTTGGGCTAGATTCACAAAGCTCATCGATCATGTCCCGAGTAGTTTGCGAGCGTTCTCCGACCCGATTCACTAACCTCCTGCCCAATCCGATCCGCACATAAAAATGAGGAGAAATGTCGTGCCAAGTAGGAAGGCAGCGATTCACTAGACTCAAGAAGAAACACCGATTGGGCTAGCTGATCCAAAAAGAAGTGACTGCTGAGGACCAGTCGCTCACGTCCCTGCCGACTCGCCTGCTCTTGACTCGAGTTTGTGCTGCACAATGAACCCCAGAAGCTGCTCTCTGCCACCCTTCCCTGCAGGGCGAGTCTGTGGTTTTAACCCATGGGTTTAAAGCGGGGCTGCACCACGGCGTATTCTGTTCTGTTCCAGGGTGGGGTGGAGGGTGGGAATATTTTATGATTTCTTTTGCTTATGAATAATTGTTGGATATAAGGGAGGGAGGGATATTTGTTGCGAGTTAGAATTTGATGACAGACTAAGGGCTCCTTTTACGAAGCCGTGTTAGCAGCTTTAGCGCGCGCGACTTATAATCACGCACTATCCCCGCGCCAGCTGAAAAACTACCACCTGCTCAAGAGGGGGGCGGTAGCGGCTAGCGTGTCCGGTGGTTTAGCACGCGCTATTAGGCGCGTTAAACCGCTAACACGGCTTCGTAAAAGGAGCCCTAAGTGATGTTAAAGTATAAAATGATTGTATTTTATGTTACACTTATTGTGAGTTTTAAAAATGAATAAAGATTTTTTTTAAAAAAAGAACTTTTTACTTAATGGAAACTGAACATGCTCTCAGTAATTCAGAGTAGAGAATGACACGGAGACAAAATTTATCACCGTTCCCGTCCCCGCGGATAACCGCGTGAAATAATCCCTTGTCATTTTCTAGTGTCTATTTCAACCGCAGTCCTTCTACACCAGCATTCTTCAAAGCAAAGCTTGCGAGTCAGTGGTTGAGGCCATTCATACTCTGATTCTTATATGAGCCAAGGATAATGAAGTCATTGTGACATCACTGATGTGATTGGCTCTTAGGCACTGGTGGAATGAGGCATTATGACATCACAATATCTGCTCTGGATACCAGAGACTGTCATTCTGTAGTGTCTATTTCAACCGCAGTCCTTCTACACCAGCATTCTTCAAAGCAAAGCTTGTGGGTCAGTGGTTATGGCCATTCATACTCTGATTCTTCCCTCTCTCCTTAAAGAATGACATGAAGATGGTTTCCCGCAGTTATCCGCGGGGACGGGAACGGTGATGAATTTTGTCATCGTGTCATTCTCTAATTCAGAGGTTAATGAGCACTAATTGATTTTATGCAATGATGTTTTACAAACCGTGCTAATATTTATTTGCTTCTTAGCACAGCCCAGTTTTCCAGCATGGCAGAAGGGACACATTAGAAGTGTCACACTGCCAGCGCAGCTCACCTATTTATACGTATGTGCACTGTTGTAAACCATCCTATAATCTTCTAGAAAATTTTACTTTTATTTATTGTATTTATAATAATAAACATACATAACATAAATGCAACAAATAGAAACAAAACAAAATCTTCATACATGCACTAAAAACTAGATCAAACCAACACATCTATACATTGGGAAGAGCCTGCCAAAACAAATAGGTTTTCAATAATTTTGTAAAATGTATGTAAATATGTACTGAACTGTAGATAACCAGGGACCTTCATGTAGGGAAAAAAAAAAATCTAACTGGGCAAACTTTTAGGATGCCCAATTTAATTAAATCATAGTCCATCCCTAGAGCCAATTTATTTAAGCAAAGTTTTACACTTCTCCGTCCGTATTCGCTATGATAGGGGATTAACAGAACCGCAAATACAGAAAAACCGCAAATAACTTTTTCAGATGTTATTCGCTGTTTTCTATTATAAACCATCGTGAATATGGTGAAACTGCGAATAACATGGTGGGAGACCAGGCCTGTTCCTGAAAGAGAGGCAAAACACGGTGAAAAATGCTGGGAATCAGCAATTTTTTCTGTAAATGCTTGGAATCAGCAATTTCTCAATGCAAGCTGATGTAATTTGGGGGGGAGGAGCCAGCAAGCTAAAAATCGTGAATAATCAAAACCGCGAATGCTGAAACCACGAATACCGAGGGAAAAGCGTATTTGTTTTGAAGAGCATCAAATGTGTCTATGTCCACTGGACTACCTGAGCTTTTATGGGGAAGTTACAGAGTTCTCTTTTAGCTTCCTTTAACATGGTATAAGTAAATGGAAACTTTTTGTGTAAGGAATATTAAGGTTATGAATCACTATTAGGAGAGGTCTGCACTGTGAAACAGCACATTTTATGGTTTATCTTTTATTTGTTTTACAGTACTTGGGATGCATAGAAGTCTTGCGTTCTATGAGATCTCTTGACTTCAATACTAGGACACAGATTACAAGGTAAGACTTGCTGGATTTATAACAGAGAAATTAGTAGTTAATCTGATATCTGTCTTTTAAGGTACAGTGCAAGTTCAGTCAGGGGCATTCCCTTAACCTAGTGAATACATGGCAGAGTAGATTTGCTAAAAATTTTACCTGTAGACATAATAGGGATGACAGTGGCATAATTCATTTATCGAAAACATACCCCTTGAGAATAGTAACTATTACCATACCTGTAATGGTTTATTTAATAGTCGATTCATTTCTTTGGCTTAACACATCTGACTGGGCAATAAAAATTCATCTGATATACACCTAGAGGGTCATTTTTGATAGGACATCTAAATCCAACTTTGGACATGTCCCGCAAGATGTCCAAAGGTCGAGACAGGGAAACAACCATTTTCAAAACTGCAAGATGTCTAACTTTTTTTTTTTTTTTAAACACTCATCTAGACATCCTGACCCTTAGGATGTTTCTCTTTTTTCAGCCGTTTTCGAAAATCAAAATGTCCAAATGAAAAACATCCAAACAAAGCCCATGTGGACGTGAGAGGGGTCAGCATTTTAATGAACTGGCCACACGGACATGGCAACAGAGCAGTGGGACACCTTAGGGGCTGCTGCTGTGAATGTCACATAAAGGGTGCTAGGTTCACGTGTCACCATATCCCCCTTATAGTGTATGGTGAACCCTATAAAACTCCCCCAAAGCCTACCTGTCTACCACCCCACTAGCCCTTATGGCTGCAGGTGGCACATATATGGTAGTACAGTAGGTTCTGAGCGGGCTCGCACTTTCCACCATAAATGTAGTGGGTAGCGTGGGATATGGGCCAGGATCCCCCTCTCTGTGGTTCACTACACTGCCTACCAAGCTACTCTGGACATCTGCTTGCTGCTCTATTAGGATGTCCTACAATATTTACAGCTGTCCTAGAGGCTGGTATGTACTGTTTCTCTCACATCTTTGGAGGTTGGGGGGGGGTCAATAATCACTGGGGGAGTGTGTGTGTGTGGGGGGGGGGCATGCTTTCATCCCTCCATAGGTCATATGGTCAGTTTGGGTACCTTTTTTGGCCCTTAGGCGCTTTGAAAACAGGTCTAACTCTAAACGTCTAAATGCTGCCCTGGACATCTTCTAAAAGTTTGGATTATCCCTGCAAGACGTCTAAGTGCTAGGACCACCCAAATCTCACATGCTCCCTTAACATTTAGATGTCATGGAGGGTAAATGACCTGCAAGACATCTAAAAACTTAGTTTCGAAAATTGGCATGTGGATGTTTTGGTGATTAAAACATCCAAGGCCCTCTTTTACAAAGCGCGCTAAGCGTTTTAGCGTGGATTTAGGGCTCCTTTTACGAAGGCGCGTTAGGGCCTTAACGTGCAGAATAGCGCACGCTAAAATGCTGTGCGCGCTAGCTGCTACCACCTCCTCTTAAGCAAGCGGTAGTTTTTCAGCCAGTGCGTGCTAAAAACGCTAGCGTACTTTCATAAAAGAAGCCCTTAATGTGTGCTAAATCAACGTGTACACTAACCGCTAACACATCCATAGGATAACATGCACACTGTAGCCACCACTAAAGCCTTGAAGCAGGTCTCAACAGTGCCCCTAGTAGCTACAGCCAAAATCGATCCGGGCGTGTGACTCAGAATGGAGTCATCCCTGCAGGGACTGGAATACTATATAACAAAAAAACCAAACCATAAAATTCCAGATGTAACAGTTCACAAAGCAGATTTAATAGTCAGAATGTGCCAAGCAAAACGAAATGTAATTTCCAACAAAAAAAAAACTTCAGGTGAAAATCCTGTGCAGTGCTCAGGATTTCCCTACACAGTTCACTCTACTCCAAAACTGTATCTTATCACTCAATTAGTCTCTTTTCCAAAGTTTTTTCCTCAGCCTGCACAATGCAGGTCTCAGTTAAGTCCAGCTCCTTAGCTGTAACAGTCCAAGCATTCAAACAGCCCAAACATAAAAGCCTCCAGCTAACACAGCACTGCTTGGGCCAGGAGAATTACCTCAAGTTTGCATTCTGTAAAGCATAAAAACAGCTTTCAAAATTCCCTCCCAGATAGTGGCAAACTTCTCCCACCAAAGGCACTCACTCTCAGCTTCCTACAAGCCTGGGCTGAGAACAAAAAACAGCAATCAAAAACCCACAGTTTCTGTTCAGTAAATGCACAAAGGGAAAACAAAAATATCCTCAGCAAAATCAGCAGTTTCACTCAAATATCCCAATAAGAAAAAAAAAATCCAAAAACTCACAGTTCGCCAAACAAAACTTGCAAATGCCAACCAAATCCACATCAGGTGTTACAAACAATTAATCTGAAGCCAGCTCTCCCTGAAGCTCCATTGGCTCCTCTGGGCCTGATGCTGCAAACTCCGGAGTGGACCCAGGTCTAAGGCATTACCGTCACTTGAGCCTGCAACCTCTTCCTTAGGGAGAGACCTGTGCTTTCTCCCTAACCTCTCTAACAGCCCAGTTAAATCCACAGGCTTTTCATGTAGGGAGACACGCCCTACCCTGGCTGAGCTGGATCTCCCCTGGGTCTCTCGCTGGCTCCCCCGGTGGACACTAGGGCCATAGCCTTGCTCCCTAATCCCAGGAATAGGCTTAAAATCTGCTGTGTGTAGGATAGTGACTGTGTAGGGTTTCCCCATCCCCCCCATTCTGGGTTGTGGCATCATCCAGCTGGTCAGACTGGTACTGGGAGCTGGCCTTGGAAATCCCCTTTTTGGGCTTCTTGCCACCCTTTCTCCCAGCTTTAACAGGGACCATGGCAGACCCAGAGCCTGACTGGTTGCAACGCGTTAGCGTTTAGTGCGCGCTAAAAAGCTTAGCGCACCTTTGTAAAAGAGGGGGCAAGTGCCGGTTTATGCCATTATTCTGGATATCTTTATTTTCTGAAAATGAGCCCCATACCACATATAAATATTTAACAAACAAGCAAAATAATAAAATACGTACGTAACTTGAGACTTTTAAAGTACTGCAGCAGGATTAAGAATAGGAACAGGATGATCATCATTTTAAAAAATATTTAAATGAATATGTAATGTTGACTGGCAATGTCTAAGGATATATAGCAACAATTTAAAGTAAAATTGGTAAATACAATTAAAGGGTTTATCTACTAAGTTATATTATGCCTAACATACATTAGAGTTCTATTATATGGTCCCACAAATGCCCCTAACATAGGGCTCCTTTTACGAAGGTGCGCTAGCGTTTTTAACGCATGCACCGGATTAGCGCGCACTAGCTGAAAAACTACCGCCTGCTCAAGAGGAGGTGGTAGAGGCTAGCACGTGCGGCATTTTAGCATGCGCTATTCCGCGTGTTAAGGCCCTAACGCGCCTTCGTAAAAGGAGCCCATAGTGTTACAGCATATTAATGCAATCACAAATTTAGGGTCTGATTTACTAACCTGTTTTCATGTAATCATAGAAAAGCTTTAGAGAATCAGAATCTAAATATGGAAAGGGAACTGGATAGGGGCAAAGTGTAACAGATCCTTCTGTATGGGATGATGCTTGACCCAGGGCATTCTTTCCTCCCCCCCTTTTTACTAACTCACGGTAGAGGTTTTTACTGCAGCCTGGAGCGCTACCGATGCTCATAGAATTCCTATGAACATCGAAGTAGCATCGGAGCATTCAGTGCCCCGGCCTGCGGTAGAAACCTCTACCATGACTTAGTAAAAGAGGGCCTCTGTGTTGACAAGTTTATTAAGTTTCAAGTTTTATTAAAATTTGATATAATTGCTTAATCAATGAATTTCTAGGCGACAAAAGATACTGGCAGACATTGTTCACACTTAGCTGGACAGCAGTCCTGAACCTACAGTACTGTCAATAGTGAGAGGCAGGCAAGGACTCCTGGGAACCTGCCTGTCCGTAGTGATTGAAAACACAATATTGAGACATGGCCCCCTACTGGCAGCAATGCAGTTGGAGGACTCCCGCTCAGCTGAGAGGGAGTAGTGCCCCTCTATCAGCCCTCTCTCTTGCCCTCTGCATCCCTTGCTAATTTGACCCATATCTCTGAGTCATTTGCAAAGGCTGCAATAGAGGACACAGATTTTGGCTTGTTCAAATGTCTGCATTGTCTTTAAAGTGGTCAGTGTAAAATGGCCACAGACTGCACCTGGAGGTCACCACTGCTCGAGTTAAAGAGGAGAGGCGAGAGTTTGTTGATAGTAGCTGCCATGTTAAACTGTGAACTCTGTGTACAGAAGAAAATTAATACCTTTTGCTGCAAAACTTCAACATTATACAGTATGTATTATTTTAGTCTAGCCAATAACAGCTAGGCTTGCTAATGTGCCCTACTATGTTAGTGTATACTAATTCCATTAACATGCATTATTCTCCACAGGTTCCATTGTATACAATGCAACATAGTCACTAATAATGTGTGTTAATGACAATAGCACATGGTAATGAGGTAGTGCATGTTAGTAATTCTAATTGTAAATCTTAATCTTTTTTTTTTTTCTTTCTTAGTCTCACGTGTTTTCATTGAATTAATAGGAAGAAAAATAAAACCTTTTTTTTGTTTTGACTCTGTAAATAGAAATTGTAGCTATTATGAGCAGAAATACATGACCATTATTATTTCAGATCCAACATTTACCCCCATCCCACCCCTTTTTACAAAACCGCGCAAGAGGTTTTTAGCGCTGGCCGGCATGCTGAATGCTCTGTGCTGCTCCGATGGTCATAGAGTTCCTATAAGCATCGGAGCAGCACAGAGTATTCAGCGCACTGGCCGGCGCTAAAAACCTGTTTTGCGGTTTTGTGAAAAAAAAGGGGGGGGTTTAATTGTGACATGAAGCATGAGAATGATTATATTTTTTAAAGTATGTTTCTAAAATTGTAGGTATTTTCTCATATCAGATCAATTTTTAACATGCATAAAATTACAGCTAGAAGGCGACTGAACATCCTTTGCCAATTGTCTGACTGATTCTGTACTAACTCATGTTTGCTTCTTCTGGAAATTCTCATTTCAACTATGGGGTCCTTTTACTAAACTGTGGTATAAACTGGCCTTAGTACATACTTATGTGTGTCGTTCTCACATGCTAAGGCCATTTTTTTCGCATGGGGTAAAATGGCTGATTTTTAAAAAAATTTCTAGCATTAATGGCCATGCACTAATTTTCCCATTAGCACGTGGTCATAGCACACGAGTCCTTAATTATACCTATTTTGTAGGTGGTAAGTGCTCACAACCTAACTATGCGCTAATTGGTTAATATGCAGCAATGCAGCTGTGCTAATAAATTAGCACAGAACATGTCTACTCCCTGCCCCTAACTTACCCCAGCACTAAAAAAATAAAGCTTATATTTTAGCATGTGGGAAACACGCACATATGCAAAAATTATCATGGGATGCCTGAGCGCACCCCCACAGTAAGCACTTTTTTGCTGGGGTAAATAAAAGGACTTTTAAGCCTTACACTCCCCCCATCAAATGTGGAAAACCATTGTTAGAAAAGTTAACAGTGTTGCAAAGAACTAGAAAGTATTGAAGATATCAGAAAATAAATGAGACAATGATTGCTTATGCATACTGTTTGCATATTGTGAAGGTTAGACCTGGGTCTAAAGTTTCTCTTAGTCTCTTTCAAGCAGTTGGTGCATGAATCTGTGTAGTACAGTACCACGAATACTGATAGAAATGGAGTTATTTCATAGAACTTGTTCATTTGTGATTGTTGTCTGTTATTGGACACAACTGAAGTCTTTTGAAATTGGTTTAACACATGAAAGTCTATTTTGTGAAAAAAAATTTGCATACTTTAGTAGAGTGTCCCACAAACCTTTTGGCTAGAAGTCACACTAAACCCAGTGTCCTGGCCGCCAGGCATCCGGAAGTGCGCGGATGCTACCGCGATGATGTCACGTGCATGCGTGACATCATCATATCGGCACAGAGTCCCATCTGGCTGCGATTCTGAACCCATAAGTTCGGTGGGGGATCCTGGAGGAGGAGAGGTGCGGGGAGAAGAGGAGAGATGCCGGCGAGGAGGAGAGTTGGTCGGTGCTGGCTGACTGCCTACAGGACATGCCTCTCGCCACAAGAGGCATGTCCTATAAGCAGTCAGCCCATACTGGCGCCAGGGCCGGATTTAGATGAAAAGAGGCCCTAGGCTATTCCACTTATGAGGCCCTTTCACCTCCCATTTTTAAATTTGTAAATTACATGAGAGATAATAAAATACATCATTGCTCTGATATATATCAATATGTTAAATGAAACATGTTGTTATTGGTACTAACCTTTATAGAAAATGTGACACGGATCTTGAGGCCCTAGGCTGAAGCCTAGTTAGCCTATAGGAAAATCCGGCTCTGACTGGCGCATCGCCTCCTTACCGGCGCCTCATCGGGGCACACCTGGAGTCTGCTGCGATACACTGCTTTAGTACATCTGTCTCTAGGAAACTCAAAATTTTTATAGAAGCTGAACATAGGAAAACAGTCATCTTTTTGCCAAATGTAAGAAATTTATTCATTCCTAAAGAATGACAATTTAAAGCTGTCTAAAGTAGGACAAAAATAAAATGAAACAATCAATGGTGAAAACTAAATCAGTGAGCTATGGAAAAGTCTAAAACTCTGGCGAAAATGCAATCAAGTGTCTAAATGCTGTCACAGCATGACAGGTATGCAGTTGCTTTATGTTGAAAATAAATCAATAGATTTTTAGCAAAATGGATAATTGCAATAGTATGATTTTTTATTTTAGCCTGTATAATAGCGGTAGAAAAACACCTCAGTAATAAAGGAGTCTGTTAAAGTACAAATCAAATGCCACTGTTCTGTATGAAAGCCTTGGACATGAAATGTCGATGAAAGCAACAGCAGCATAAACAGCAATGAGGTTGGAGGTGTGTTACTCCTTGTTACAGAAATTTTAAAGTAGGGATGCACAGTCATTAGAAACAATTCTATGTATTAGCAATCTTTAATGCGCATCCATCATCAATGGAAAAGTTTAATTTAAAAAATAATTGTGCATGCATATACTCATTATTTTCATCAGCACACACTTTTCTCAAATAGTGTAAAGTTTTGAAAACTGAGGGGTCACTGATAGGGCTCTTTTCTTCCTCTGCATTCCTATTGGCTGCCTATTGAAACCTTTGGAGCCTTAGTAGTTCTCTTTGCTTCCTCTGCATTCTCATTGGTTGCCTACAGCTATGTATTTGTTTATACTAGTGCTTTGCTGCCACAGCTCTTTCTGTAACATTCTCATAAGGAGGGGGAAGGGCAGGAGTGGGGAAGAAAAGGGAACATCATAGTTTGTATTATACAGTCCTGTGCTGTGATGAGTTTTGTTTGTAGGAGAGGAGGATGGCCATGGATATTCCATAGCTTTTGCCATCATCTTTTCTACCTGTTTGGTTACAATGTCTTTCTTTTTCATGCACAAAAGTTCTTCACCCCCCATATGCTTGCAGTTTTAGAATCAAATCTTAGCTGCCAAATTCTGGACCATTCTTCAAGCTTTGCTAGGTGTGTCTGTAGTACCTGAAGATCTGATGGTAGCCAATGTTATGCTGATTTTTAAAAAGGGTACCATGGAGATCTGGGAAATTACAGACTGGTAAGCTTGACTTCAGTGACGGGTAAAATAGTGGAAACAATTATAAAAAATAAAATTGTGGAACACTTAGACAAACAATTTAATGGGACAGAGTCATCATGGGTTCAGCCAAGGTAGATCTTGCCTCACCAATTTGCTTAATTTCTTTGAAGGTGTCAATAAACATGTGGATAAAGATGAGCTGGTAGATGTAGTGTATCTAGATTTTCAGAGAGCTTTTGACAAATTCTTCATGAGAGGCAGATTAGGAATTGGTTATTGGATAGAAAACAGAGGGTAGGGTTATATGGCCATTTTTCTCAATGGAGGAGGGTAAATAGTGGAGTATCACAGGGATCTGTACTGGGACCAATGCTATTTAACTTATTTATAAATGATCTGGAAATTGGAACGATAAGATAGGTGATTAAATTTGTAGATGTCACTAAACTGTTCAACATTGTTAAAACTCATGCAGGTTGTGAAATATTGCAGGCAGGCCTTAGGAAATTGGAAGACTGGGCATCCACATGGCAGATGAATTTAATGTGGACAAATGCAAAGTGATGCATATTGGGAAGATTAACTCAAATCATAGTTACCAGATGCTAGGGTCCACCTTGGGGGTCAGTGCGCAAGAAAAAGATCTGGGTGTCATTGTAGACAATATGCTGAAACCTTCTGACTTCTGTGTGACTGTGGCCAAAATAGCAAAAGGATGCTGGGAATTATTTAACAAAAAGGATTAACAAGACCAAGAATGTTATAATGCCTCTGTATTGCTACATGGTGCGACTTCACCTTGAGTAGTGCATTTACTTCTGGTTGTCTTATCTTAATAAAGATATAGTGGAACTAGAATAGTTCAAAGAATGACCAAGTTAATAAAGTGGATGAAACTCCTCTTGTATGAGGAAAGACTAAAGAGGTTAGGGCTCTTCAGCTTGGAAAAAATGATGGCTGAGGGGAGATATGATTGAAGTTTACAAAATCCTGAGTCATATAGAATGAGTACAAATAGATCAATATTTTACTCCAAAAATTCCAAAGACGAGGGGACACTCAAAGAAGTTACATGGAAATACTTTTAAAACCAACAAGAGGAAATATTTTTTCACTTGGAGAATAGTAAAGCTCTGGAACGCATTGACAGAGATTGTGGTAAGAGCGGTTAATGTAGCTGGTTTTAAGAAAGGTTTGGACAATTTCCTGGAGGAAAAGTTCATAGTCTATTATTGAGACAGACATGGGGGAAGCCACTGCTCGCCCTGGATTGGTAGCATGGAATGTTGCTATTATTTGAGTTTTTGCCAGATACTAGTGACCTGGATTGGCCACCATGAAGGTGGACTACTGGGCTAGATGGGCCATTGGTCTGCAATAGGGTGTTTACCCTATTGCAGGTTTTGGTATCATCTGCAAAGAGATAAATCTTACCATATAGCTCTTCAGGAATATTGCTTAAGAAAATGTTAAAAAGAACTGGCCTAAAAACCAAACCCTGCGGCACACCACTGGTAACATCTTTTTCCTCAAAGTGAGCTTCATTAATCACTACCTTCTGTCACTTTCCACTCAAAACAGTTCCTAACGCTGTTAGTTATTTTAGGGTCCATACTGAGGGTACTATGCTTATTTATTAGTTGCTTATGTGGAACCATATCAAAGGCTTTGCTAAAATCTAAATACATCTAGAGCTCTCTCTTGATCCAATTTTCTAATCACTCAGTCAAAGAAATTAATCTTTTGCTTTTCAAAAACTTTACTATTCTGTTTTAAAACTGATTCCATTAATTTACTTACCCCAGAAGTCAGATTTACAGGCCTGTAGTTCCAAAACTCTTTACTTTACTTTTGTGTAGAGGGACCACATCTACCCTTCTCCAATCCTCCAAGATGCCTCCCAACTCTAGAGAAGCATTGAAAAGGTTAGCCAGTGGAGCCATCAGAACTTCCCTAAGATCTATTGTTTAGAGGATGTTCTGGTATATAAACCGCAAGTTTAGATTAGATCTTTCAATATACTTGCATATATGCTGCTTTGCCTATCTATAGTTTAGCCAAAAAGAAACATATAGGATGATAAGAATATATGAAGACATAAAAAGGTTTGAAAATATGTTATTGTATCACCCTGCTGCAGCTATACCTGAAGAGGTGGGAAAGTTGAGGTTGGTAGTAACAGACCTTGGATGAGGAGGTGGGACATAAGTAAGTGTGTGGATGAGGGTGCAAGTGTATTGGTAAGAGAAAGTGAATGTTGGTAGGGGGGGAGAGAGGAGAATTTCAACTGTCAGTAATCTAAGTATAGAGGGGTATTAATTTGCTCATTACATTGGCTGGTTTAGAGTCCTTAAGGGCTGAGTTTGCTGCAGGAGGACAGATAGTGGTATGAGAATTATTGGAGTTACCCAGAGGAGAAATGTTAGCTGGGTGTGAATTTGGTGCAGAGTTAGCATCACCTATGGGGAATTGTGGGCTAGAGCAGTGGTTCGTAACCCTGTCCTGGAGGACCATCAGCCATGGAGCAGATTTGCATGCCTATCACCTCCATTGTATGTAAATCTCTCTCATCCATGTTCATTAGGGCTATCTCAAAACTCCGACTGGCTGGTGGTCCTCCAGGACAGGATTGGGAACCACTGGGCTAGAGTATCAATGAACTGCTGGAGATTGAGAGAAAAGTATGAGCACTCTATTGGTTGTTACTTCTGTAACTGGACCAATGGCTCCTTTAATTATTAAACTGGGCACCATCTGGACTGCTATAATTTCTTTGAGATTCGTTTCAAGCTGTTTGAACAGTGTGGACACTACTTTGGATAGTTTGAACAGAAAGATCCAAGTCCAAGAGGGAATCTTATTAGTTAAACCAAGTGAAATACTGGTGGAAGCCTTGAATCAAGGTAAATTGTTAGAGTTTGAACCTGACACATATCCTTAAAAGTTCATCAGAGAAAGAAGATACAAAGGGCTCTGTTTGCAAAGCTGCGGTAGTGATTCCCCTGTGTCAAATGCACCAAAGCTCATTCAATTGCTATGGGTTTTGGTGCATTTGCCGCTGGAGAATCTCTACCGTGGCCGTTTTAAAAGGGGCCCAAAATGAACTCCTTTGATATCTTATGTTTTATGTTTGTTTCTTTATTTACATTTGAATATACTGCAATTTGCAAATGTGTCAAAGTGGTTCACAAAATTACAATAATAATAACAAGAAAAGAATGCCAAATTATAGGACAGAAACATACTGTTTGATAGTCAAAGTGATTTAAGTGGGTGGCAGAGCCTCCTGCCCAGTGAAATTACTTGTGTCTGCCTATCTGATGATATTCAGCAGCACCTAATTGCCCCTGTGCTGTCTGGTTAGTGCCAGGGCAGTCCATTTGTAGGGCTTGGGTGGAGCTGGGACAGAGTTGGTACTTAACCGGTTAGAGGCATATTAAAACCACTAACCAGTTAAGTGGCTAAAGTTAGGACAGCATACAATAGGAGTGAATGGGCATCGGTTCTCTCTGAAGGACCTTCTAGACCACCAGAGGTATTAAGGTGGGCCTGTATTTAGCTGAGACCCACATAAGTGTCTTATGTGGGTCCTAGCTGAATATCAGTCAAAAATTGCCTATGTTTCAGTGGCCAGCAGATACTGGCATGGCCCTGAATATTCAATGTTGGTGACCGAACTTGGCCCAACATTGAATATCCAGGTCTAATTCTCTCTAGGGCAGACAGCATTAACCTCCCCCCCCCCCCCCCGAAAAAACCTCCAAAAAAACATGGCACCAAAGGAGAAAATGAAGCACATCACAGTGGAGATAGACGGATGACACAAACAACCAAAGGTGCTCACATCCAAACTTTATTGCAAAAACATGGGTCTGACTCAACACTAATCGTGTTTCAACTATAAAGCCTGCTTCAGGAGTTTAATACTTGTGCCCAACACAGTAAGGTTATTGTTGTATAAACCACACCTTACAGATACAATATACAAAATAAAAAAATATAATATAAAAAAATGTTTCTTGGATTTTTTTGTTTGTACCTCTGAGTGTTTCTTGTACTGAAATTTGCATAGAATAGTGGCATTCACAAACTTTTGCTCCTTACTGTACATCTAAACCTGAGCCTGAATATAAAGAATGAATGCCCTTCTATGGAAGGAAGACCCCTTTCCATGACACTACTTCTAAGGATCATCAGCATAGTGGACTTGGTGGGGGAGCGGGGAGAAGATTTGGAAAGATCAGGGTATGATGTTGAGGGATTCACCTTCTGGGGTACAACTTGGTAGGTCTTGGTCTTGATGAGGACATGTGTCATGGGTACTACTCTGGTGGAGAGCAAGGCTAGAGAGGGGCTTGATTATGGGGGCAGGCACTGTCTGGGGGAAGGGTACTGATGAGTAGGGGAGGGAATGGCTGGGGAGATCAGATTGAATGGTTTGGTTTAGGGGGATTCACAAAAGGGGGGCTTTGCTAGTGGGGTTGTCTTGATGGGGAATTGGATGGGGGGGGGCATAATTTTTTTTCCCAATGGATTGCCAATACTGTAACTGTACTTTGCCACCTTTTGAGATGTAGCTTCACTATCAGCCAAGCTAAAGGCCTACTTTTTTGAAACTGCTTTCAACTCTTAATTCCCACTCACTGCTGTCAGATACCTATGCCCTACACCTTTCCAAGGGTAATCTCTCCAAGCCTGAAATGTCCTGTCTAAATTAGATTGTAAGCTCTTCTGAGTAGGGACAGTATATTGTATGTTAAAATGTACAGCGCTGCGTACTCCTTTCAGCGCTATAGAAATAATAAATAGTGGTAGTAACATAGAAACAGAAACATGACGGCAGATAAAGGCCAAATGACCCATCTAGTCTGCCCATCCACAGTAACAATTATCTCTTTCTCTCTCTGAGAAATCCCACGTGCCTATCCCATGCCCTCTTGAATTCAGACACAGTCTCTGTTTCCACTACCTCTTCCAGGAGACTGTTCCACGCATTTACCACCCTTTCCAGAAAAAAAGTATTTCCTCAGATTACTCCGGAGCCTATCACCTCTTAACTTCATCCCAAGCCCTCTCATTGCAGAGTTTCCTTTCAAATGAAAGAGACTTGACTCATGTACATTTATATTACGTAGGTATTTAAATTACTCTATCATTCTCCCCTTTCCCACCTATCCTCCAAAGTATACAGATTGAGATCTTTAAGTCTGTCCCCATACGCCTTACAGTTTCAAGTTTATTAAAAGATTTTTTAAACCACTTAATCAGGTTTCTAAGCGGTGTACAATATAAAATTTACATAAAAACATATTAAAACTGGGGATACTGGATAAAATCTAAGTGACATAATAAAGCACTGATAAGACGTATAGACCTACTTCAAACAATAGGAAAATGGGGAAGAACTACAATCATAAAAGAAAAGTGCAACTAAAAGGGAAAATACAATAGGTTAGGGTAAAAAGCAATAATTTTAATTTAATTTTTGTCCTTAAGAGGACAGTTGTTTTCCAAAAGCATCCTGTGAAGATAACACACCATTTTAGTAGCCTGCCTCTGGACCAACTCCATCCTTTTTATATCTTTTTGAAGGTTTGGCCTCCAGAATTGTACACAATATTCTAAATGAGGTCTCACCAGAGTCTTATACAGAGGCATTGATATCGCCTTTTTCCTACTGGCCATACCTCTCCCTATGCAACCTAGCATCCGTCTAGCTTTCGCCGCCACCTTTTCAACCTGTTTGGCCACCTTAAGATCATCACATACAATCACACCCAAGTCTCGCTCTTCCGTTGTGCACATAAGTTCTTCACCCCTAAACTGTATCGTTCCCTCTGGTTTTTGCAGCCCAAATGCATGACCTTGCATTTCTTAGCATTAAATTTTAGCTGCCAAATTTCAGACCATTCTT
Source organism: Geotrypetes seraphini (assembly GCF_902459505.1). Classification (NCBI taxonomy): domain Eukaryota; kingdom Metazoa; phylum Chordata; class Amphibia; order Gymnophiona; family Dermophiidae; genus Geotrypetes; species Geotrypetes seraphini. The sequence goes on along the minus strand of NC_047084.1, from coordinate 513,550,872 downwards.
CAAGCTTCGCCAGGTCTTTCTTCATGTTATTCACACCATCTGGCGGGTCTACTCTATTGCATATTTTGGTATCATCTGCAAAGAGGCAAATCTTACCCAACAACCTTTCAGCAATAAAAATGTTAAAAAAAAAAACAGGCCCAAGAACAGAACCTTGAGGCACACCACTGGTAACGTCACTTTCCTCAGAGTAATCTTCATTGATCATTACCCTCTGTCGCCTTCCACTCAACCAGTTTGTGACCCAGCCCTTCACTTTGGGACCCATCCCAAGGGCACTCAGTTTATTTATTAGACGTCTGTGTGGAACACTGTCAAAGGCGTTCCTAAAATCTAAATACTCACATCTGCCGCACATCCTCTAATCAATTCTCTGGTCACTCAGTTAAAGAAATTGATCAGATTTGTCTGACAAGACCTACCTCTAGTGAAACCATGTTGCCTCCAGTCCTGTAATCCACAGGATTCTAGAAACTTGACCATTCTCTGTTTTAAAAGCATTTTCATTAATTTGCTTACTACAGAAGTCAGACTTACAGGCCTATAATTCCCTACTTCTTCCTTACTTCCACTTTTGTGGAGAGAACATAAGAATAGCCTTACTGGGTCAGACCAATGGTCCATCAAGCCCAGTAGCCTGTTCTCACGGTGGCCAATCCAGGTCATTAGTACCTGGCCAAAACCCAAGGAGTAGCAATATTCCATGCTACAGTAGCAATATTTGCCACATCCGTCCTTCTCCAGTTCTCCGGTACCACCAGTAGTAGTAATACCAGCACAGTACCAACCTGCATGCTAGTTCTTACAGATGGTACTCCTCTGTCCATGTCATGCCCGTGACTCATCCCTACATGCATTAAGTAGCTCGTGTGGGTTTTACACCATGCTGGCTGGTTTCAACAATCAGTAGCCATTAGTGAGGGTTCAAACTAATTTCTACCACATTGTAAAACCCATGCCAGCTGTAAAGTACCCTGCTAGTCTGTCCAATAAATGAATCTTCAAAAATGTACGTTATTCTGTACCTGGATTAAATCTATTAGAAAATCAAAACTTATTTCTGTAATGACTGGAAAGTTAAACAATATGTTGCAGGAGTGAATGCTTCAACAGAATAAACATTTTATCTAATCTTGTGTCTAATTGCAGTTATGGCCATACTAGACTTAGTCACCATGATACCATCTGATACTCATGTGAACAGATGGTGACTAAGTGTAAGAACAAGTAATACATGCACATTTTAATCCACTGCTTTCCTTCGGATATTTTTATCTACATAAGTTATGCACATTGTGAGCTTAACTCAAAACATCAGAGAAAAAAAAGCATCTCATAGGTCCCAATCCAGACTATAGAATGAGGTATTTATTTTAGCTCAATCTTTACAGACATTTTTTTGACAAGGAGGTTAAAGACCTTTCTATGGTAGACAAGAATGCTGAGATGTATGTTAACACAGTGAGTTTGATGAGCTACTTCTGAGTCTTGGTGAGTTGCAAGTAAGTTTTTTTTTTCTTATATGGCACAAACTATAAAAAGAAACAATGAGCTAATGCTGACGAGGCAGCAATTATAGCAACAGCTGTACCAGTATTATGCCTGAATAATCCTAACATACTGTGCAATTGCACAAGTTGATGGTACATTTGTATTCCACCCAGCATTGGAATAACCTCCACACATTTTCTTGCTCTTGAGTGGTACAGTTCATGTAATGTATCAGCTGGTAATGCCTCCTCACTAGCATCTTTGGCTAGGTAGGTAGCTAAAGACAAAAGTGACCTAGAAAGATAATATTAAACTATTGTTCAATGCAAATCCTCCATAGATCTTGTCTAAGATGACCTATGAGGGATCCAAGGCTTCTTTTAGGGGATGATGTTTGGACAATAGTACACCCTCCCCTAAGAATAGCAGTTAGGGCATAGTGCCTTTCTGCCTGGTCAGAATTAGAGAATGACACGGTGACAAAATTCATCACCGTCCCCGTCCCCGCGGATAACCATGGGAAATAATCCCATGTCATTTTCTAGTGTATATTTCAACCTCGGTCCTTCTACACCAGCATTCTTCAAAGCAAAGCTGGTGGATCAGTGGTTGTGGCCATTCATACTCCGATTCTTCCCTCTCTCCTTAAAGAATGACATGAAGATGGTTTCCCGCGGTTATCCGCAGGGACGGGAACGGTGATGAATTTTGTCACCATGTCATTCTCTAGTCAGAATGAACAGAGAGATGATGAAATACTAATAGAATTTAGGCATGCTATCACCTTGGAGCAATACAATAGTAATGGGTGATTTCAATTACTATATCAAATTGGGGGAGCATGATAGTCACAATATCATACAAAACCACTCCTAGGCCTGCTCCTAAGAATATATGCACCTAAGGGCTCCCGGCAGATGCTAAATATCCACCAGGAGAAAAACACAGAACCAAACCAAACATAAATGGAAGGAAAAAGAAAAAGAAGTAGAGAAAAAAGCCTCAGTTAGACTTCATGGGTTAAAAAAAACTCCACTCCTTCTAATGTGACATCCCAATAAGGGTACCAATAGGGAAAAACCCTTTGAATGAAGCACAAGATTAATCTATGGTTGCTGTGAAATCAGGTAATGCAGTAAAGGACTTATCTGTTTCCTGGCAAAATGCTAACAACCAAACATGTTCATGTCCCAGTCCAGGCTTTTGCATGGGAACACAGCATCCTGTAAACCTGACAAGGATAATCCTAGTTTCACTCAACTGCTGCATCAGGGATGTAGCACAATCCAACTGAAAGCTAGAGTCTGAACCTTACAAAACTTACAAAACATGGCGGGTTTACAGGACGCTGTGTTCCCGTGCAAAAGCCTGGACTGGGACATGACCATGTTGAAAGTAAATGTTAATCCAAAATATGCTGAACCCAATGCAAAGTGCAGGAGTAAAATTGTGGAATACCCTTGTAGGGCAAATTCGGAAATGCAGTGATAGGAGTTAATTCAGAAAATTGCTAAAAACACAATTATTTGTGGATGCATTTAGCATAAGAACATAAGAATTGCCGCTGCTGGGTCAAACCAGTGGTCCATCGTGCCCAGCAGTCTGCTCACGCAGCGGCCCCCAAGTCAAAGACCAGTGCTCTAAATGAGTCCAGCCTCACCTGCGTATGTTGATCTTTCTGTTGTAAGAACTGAATCCTTCTGTGTCTTTTACGAAGCCGCGTTAGCAGCTTTATTGCACGTGACTTTTTATCACGCGCTAAACCCTGCACTAGCTGAAAAACTACCGCCTGCTCAAGAGGAGGCGGTAGCGGCTAGCGCGGCCGGCAGTTTAGCGTGCGCTATTATGCGTTTTAAACCACTAACGCGGCTTCGTAAAAGGAGCCCTTAGTGTGTTTTAAGATTTTATGTATGTAACCATTTTGTAAACCGTTTTGATATAAAATGGTATAGAAATTTAAAAAATAAATAAATTATAAATAAATTAGTGCAGCACAACTAAGAAAAATGGGGAGACCAAACGATCCACAGTGAAAACAATCCACAGATGAAAACAAAAACAAAAACTGTGGATACAGATGTTCTGGAGATAATTTATTAAACGCTGACATATAAAACCATGAAAATTCAATTTAAAAAGTACAATGATAAAAAATACTGTGATAAAAATCCAACCGGACCCTACACGGTCTGTGTTTCGGCGAACACGCCTTCCTCAGGGGTCCAATGGTTTGCAACCTCACATATAAAGAATTGGACTGAAAACAGTCTATTGTCTTTAAACATGTGAGAAAAGAACACCGCAGACAAGCTGAAGTAGCAAAAAAAAAATAAAAAATGCTAAAGCAGTTTCTGTCTAATTCTTTATATGTGAGTTTGCAAACCATTGGACCCTTGAGGAAACACGGACCATGTAGGGTCCGGTTGGATTTTTATCACAGTATTTTTTATCATTGTACTTTTTAAATTGAATTTTAATGGTTTTATATGTCATTGTTTAATAAATTATCTTCAGAACAACTGTATCCACAGTTTTTGTTTTCATTATAAATAAATTATACATAACATTACATTTCTCAATCGCAAGGTTAGTTTCATGAATCATCTTCAGTATTAATCATATGGATGATCGTAAGAAATGTTCAAATTTCAATATCTGCTTCACTTCAATACAGTATGAGCTTGAGACATGAAAGCAAGATTTGCAAGTTTTCTTAAAGCGTGTCTCAAAGAAATAAAATGCCATGCAACAGATTTATTTATTGCCTAAACACACACAGTGACACTAGGCAGCTGTTTACAATCAAGATAAAAACTAGACTAAGAAAGGAAAATTACAGTGATCATCATTAAACAAATAAGAGTTAAGAGTAGGGGGAAGAGGTAGAAGATAAAGGGAATAAGAAGGGGTGGAGATGGAAACTAGGAAAGAGATCAGAGGAATGATAACTTATATAACCAGGTTTTGAGGAGCTCTATGGATTTCTTGAAAGAAGGTTCAACACAGATATCATTTGCAAGTGAGTTACAAAGGTGGTGACCAAGGTTGCAGAATGCTGTGGACTGGATAGTGTCTAATCAAATATGAAAAGGTGGTGGAAGGGTACCTGGAAGGAATGTAGAGTGTGAGGGAGTGTAAGGGACAATACAGATGATAGATAATCAGGGACATCTGGAAGATGGCTCTTCATGATGATTATGAGGATTTAAAATTTAACATGAGCACTAACTGGCATCCAGTGCTCAGCAGAGACAGAGACAGAGAGGTGTTGGGTGATTTAACCTGTGGGCATTATGTAGAAGCTTAACTTTAACACCATCTACATATATAAATCACCTGGCTGTTGAAATACTGTACTGTACTGTGAAGTGGAACAGGCATGTGCTCATTCAAAGTCCCCCACATTTGAGGACTGCTATTGAAGATATGGCCACTTACTGGATAGTTCCAAAGAATTGAATTGTTTCTTTACCTGATTAGGTTCAGTCAACCCCCACAATATTTCCACAGCTGGAGAAAATATCAACCCACCCCACCCCAATATTCATCCAGCAATGGCTGGCATTCTTTTTAATGCTGGCTTCCATGGGCAAAATTATCTGGATATTCAGTGGCAGTACCCACATGGTGGCTGCTGCTGAATATAGGGATACTGTTTTGGGTGCCAGCTAGAAAATGACACAAGGACAAATTTGTCCCTTTCCCTTCAGGATCTTCCCTGCAGGATCTAGCTCCATCCCTGTCCCATCCCCGTGAGTTCTGTCCCTGCCCCTGCCTCATCCCTACAAGCTCTGTCTTCATCTGCACAAGCCTGGGATGCACCAGGAAGGAGCCTAAGGCCCTGATTAGCCTAGATGCATAAGACCACTCCCATGGATGAGGCCTTAAGTGCCTGGGCCAATCAGAGTCTTAGGCTCCTCCCATTGCATCCCAGGGTACACCAGGAAGGTGTAGGCCCGTCATTTTGATGAGGTGGGCCTGCTATCAGGAGGGAGTGGGCATTCCTCCTGTCAATGTTCCAAAAAAGGTACAAGGGGGGTGTTTGGGGATGTTGGGATCAGGGGAAAGATATCTCCTTGGAGGGATAGTGGGGGAGATTAGTCAGCGGGTGAGTGGGAAGGAGGGAGAGAAAGAGGAATCGGAGATCTCCCTGCTGGTTCAGCTAATTGTGGCAGAAGAATTCCCAATCACTTGAGCTTGCAGGACTCGCCGAAACTGTGGTTTTGGGGAGTGCTACTGGCTCAGCTGATCAGGGATTCTTCTGCCACTCAGCTGATGGCAGGCTGTGGACTATTGTTAGGATCCCCCAGCAAAGATAGGCACCAGAAATGTAGGCCAGGGTTTTCTGGGCCTTCATTTCTGGCACCTATCCTTTTGTGAATCACACCTATGTAGGCATTTTAGGCTGCCTAATGCCTAATGCTGCCTAATGCCTAATGCTTCTGACATTGGCCATGCCTACTTTGACATTCGGCAGCCTAAAGCTCCTATGTAGGCGCAATTCTGGCACCTTTTATTTAGGTGTCGGTAGGTGCCTCAGCCTTGCTATTTCTAATGGTGTTCTTCAAATAACGTAGGCGTCGGTGCCAATTTAGGTGGGTTTTTAGATGTATTTTCATTTCAATTATGAACCTCATAGTGCATATGTTACCATGGAAAAACTGAAGGCAAGAATTTTTGATGGTCCACAGGTCAGACAACTTATAAAAGACCCACATTTTATAGCATCAATGAATAAAATCGAATCATGTGCCTGGTCTTCATTTGTTCTTGTTGTGAAAATCTTTCTTGGCAACAAGAAGGCAGACAATTAGTAGAGGATATGCTCTTTCATTTCTACAGGCTTGGTTATAACATGAGTGTTAAAATCCATTATCTGCACAGTCACGTAGATCGCTTTCCAGAGAACCTTGGTGACTTAAGTGAAGAGCAAGGTGAAAGATTTCACCAAGATATATAAAGAATGTAAGCCAGATACCAAGGAAGATGGGATGCACACATGATGGCAGACTATTGTTGGAATCTTATGTGGGATTGTCCTGGCAGATCCCACTCTCGGAAGTCTTACAAAAGCAGCTTCTTGTGTGTCAAATGACTGGAAAGTTTCTATCATAAACTTGTGCTTATGATATGGAATAAATAGATTTTCACGTTGTACACTATTCTTTTAATTCTAAATATGTTTCCTTCACACTTAAAAGATATTAAGAACATAAGAATTGTCGCTGCTGGGTCAGACCAGTGGTCCATCGTGCCCAGCAGTCCGCTCCTGCGGCAGCCCCCAGGTCAAAGACCAGTGCCCTAACTGAGATCAGCCCTTCCTGCGTAAGTTCTGGTTCAGCAGGAACTTGTCTAACTTTGTCTTGAATCGCTGGAGGGTGTTTTCCCCTATGACAGACTCCAGAAGATCATTCCAGTTTTCTACCACTCTCTGGGTGAAAAACTTCTTCCTTACCTTCTTACGGAATCTATCCCCTTTCAATTTTAGAGAGTGCCCTCTCGTTCTCCCTACCTTGGAGAGGGTGAACAACCTGTCTTTATCTATTAAGTCTATTCCCTTCAGTATCTTGAATGTTTCGATCATGTCCCCTCTCAGTCTCCTCTTTTCAAGGGAGAAGAGGCCCTGTTTCTCTAATCTCTTGCTGTACAACAACACCTCCAGCCCCTTAACCATTTTAGTTGCTCTTCTCTGTACCCTATCGAGTAGTACCATGTCCTTCTTCATGTACGGCGGCCAGTACTGGACACAGTACTCCAGGTGAGGGCTTACCATGGCCCGGTACAGTGGCATGATAACTTTCTCTGATCTGTTCGTGATCCACTTCTTAATCATTTTCTTTAATGGGCAAGCAGAGTGAAGAATGGCATATGGCACATGTTCTGTATCTCAAAAACTAGAGTTGATAGAAGAAAACTGGTGCCATTTTTGACATCTGCAGGTCAAATACACCCAGAAACAGGTCTAGCATTAGAGGCATCAAAATGAGTGTTTGCCAGTGTAAGTAATAGGTAATAGTAATATTTATGAATTGGTCATAGTTCTATTGCAAAGCTGCTGTTTAGCCAAATGACAGTCAGAAACATCTCATTTTCTAATGCAGCACAGACAGAGAAAATCTGCTTTTAAATCCATTGTAAACTAATATTTTTCCTCTCTCAAATTTCTTGTCAGAAGTCTAGTACACCCTATCCCTCCTTATGTCTCTTAATTGGATTTTAAATTTAGCTTTTAAAAATGAGCTGTTTTTTTATGGACTTTATGCTCTCTTTCATTGTTCAAAAACATCCTCACTTTTACTTTATTACAATACTCATTAATTGGGAAAATGGGAAATCGACCATTTTTTGACTGTGGTAAAATTGGCCTCAGCGTGTGGGAAGAACCCCACCTAAGGACGTGATAAGGATCCCATTCTGTTGAGCTTAGTTTATTAGGATATATATGTGTGTGTGTATGATTTAGGTCTGTTCTATTTTAAATAGAGTTAGTTCCTTACTATGATGTATTTTATGTTTTCGTAAGCCACCATGATCTTGGAAGAGCCAGGCAGTATTGCAGATTTTAATAAATGATAAATATCCATTGCTTCACTCTATTAATAAGTGTGAGTTCTAAAATCATATCTACAGAGTAGTGCTGCTCAATTCCCGATTTGAATTGATTCATAGTTTCACTTCGGTGAATCGATTTGTTTCCCCCTAAAATCGGACACACTGATTCAGTGAACAACCCTCCCCCCCTGGTGAGGCCTGACATACCTCCAAGGCCACCTAAAGCAGCAGCAGCAGCAGCTGTGGATGATAAGCAGAGGCAGGCTCTGGACAGGCTGCTTGTGATCTTCCCCACTGGGGCTTCTCTCTGCCGCATCACTGATAATATCACTTATGATGCAGCACTGATGATATCACTTATGATGCAGCAGAAGAAAGCCCTGGTGGGCAGGCTGTGCACAGCCTGTTCAGAGCCTGCCTCTACTGGCTGCTGCTGCTGCTGCTTTAGGAAACCAATGATATGCCAGATCTCACGGTGTATGTGTGTGTGTGTGGGGGGGGGGGAGGGGGGGTGGAAAGTGATGCACAGGGGAATGGGAAGAATGGGAAGCTGCTGCACATGGGAGGAGAGAGGAAGAATTATTGGACATGGGGTGGAAGGAGGAAGGGAGTGCAGCATAGAGGTAGCAAGAGGTGAGAGGGAGAAATCCTGCATATGGTGGAGGGGAGTGAGACATGCATGGAGAACAGAGAGGGAGAAATGTTGGACATAGGGTGGAGGGCAAAGAAAGATGGTGCATGGGGAGAGAAATAGAAATATTTCACATTATAATGGAGGGGAGAAAGGGACAGATGCTGCATGGAGGGGAATAGAGAGGTTTGACCCAGGGCACAAGGCAGGGAGACAGAAAGAGAGAGAGAGAGATGGTAGACAATGGGAAAGAAATGTTGGGTATGGCAGTGGAAGGGAAGGTAAAGAGATGGAAGATGGAAGGTGATCTCGGAGAAAAAAGAAACGTCAAATGGGCAGGACATCCTGGTGAGCAAATTAACAGAAGATAAACAGAAACCAGAGCCTGGGACCAACATGATTTGAATAATAAAATGACCAGATAACAAAAGGTAGAAAATTAATTTTATTTTCTGTTTTGTGATTACAATATGTCAGATTTGAAATGTGTTTCCTGCAAGAACTGGTGTTAGACAGTGAGCATGAGCTAGGACCTAATAGAGAGAGGAAAAGTCTTTTGTGTTTATTTTGTTTACACCACAGCACCGGGGTGGGGTTGGAGAGGGCAGTCGGGGTGGGTGAACAGGCTACAAAATAAACCCAATGTAAACAACTGGGTATATTTCTAAACAATTGTTCCTGAAGGGATATAGCTATTGACACATAAAGGAACAAAAAACCACTTCAAACGTCTTTTAACTTTCAATGGTGCTCAGATTCCAAGATGGAGGTTTAAAGTACTCAAAAGGGGCATACAGCCCGTGAGAAACTTTATATGGTATCAATCATTGCACCTAGTTATAAAAGATGTTTCAAAGTCCTTAATCAATAATGATTTGTAATATTTGAAAGTCCAAAAAGGTGAAAGCACTGATAATCCGAATTTTAAACTGTGTATATAGAAAGCTTTCAAAGTAAATCACTTAGCTGAAGCATAAAGAATGCGGTGAAACAGCTGGGTCCTGACGCGTTTCGCCACACAGGCTTCCTCAGAGAACCCGCTTGCAATTCCTTACTTTCAGACTGTAAGTGTTCAAATTTTCAATTCTGCAACACAAAGAAACCGAGGTGCAGAAAAATTATAAATTTTCAGAGGCTATGGGTATAACTACACCAAACAACTTTACCAAACTCTCAGCGCTGTCGACGGAATACCTGCTGTTGCTTCTGTACTCTTTTAATGTCCTATGACGTGAATGCTCAGCTGAGCACCCGGTTTTTTATGCACCAAGGAAGATGTCAATCAATCAGTGGAGGAACGCCCACCACTCGACTTCTTTATTCAAACCAGAGGGAGCTACTGTCTGCCAATAGTAAATCCAACTCTGCTCGTGTTTCCAAAGCCATGCTTGTGAATTACCACCTCTGATGTTGCGGGCCACCTCTAACACCACAAACTTTAAATCCTGTAGCTGGTGCGGGATAGCCTGCCAATGTTGAACCAAGGGGGCATTACAATCGCCCCTTCTTATTTTGCTCAGATGTTCTATTATACGGGTCTTTATGCTTCTGGTGGTATGTCCTATATATAACAGGTTGCACGGACAGAAAATGAGATAAACAACTCCCTGGGTATCACAATCTGAAAAATGCTGGAGAACATGTTTCTTAGGTAGCGTGGGGTGCTGCATACAGGATGTTTCCAACGCATGTGTACACACAGTGCAATTCCCACATTTGAAATGACCTTTAGGCTCATGTATCATAATGTTGGTTGGAGAACTAACAAAATGTGAAGTAGATACAAAGTCCCGAACGTTTTTGCCCCTTGAAAAGGCAAAAAGGGGTTGCTGTTCCAAACACTGATGAGCCTGAAGAATATACCAGTGTGTTTTGATAATTTTTTTAATGTGAAATGCTTGGTAAGAATAAGGTAAAGTGCACACCAATCTGGGGTCATGTTGGTCAGATGATGGTTGTAACAAGTAATCTCGATGGGCATATAAAGCCCGTTTGTAAGCTTTTTTAATAATGTGATAAGGATATCCCCGTTCACTGAACCGATGCCACATATCTCCTGCCCGAAATTTGTATTCTGCTTGAGTGCTGCACAAACGCCTGAGTCTTAAAAATTGACCCACAGGTAAGTTATTTCTCAAATGGCGAGGGTGATAGCTTCCATAGTGCAACAACGTGTTTCTATCAGTGGGCTTACGGTGAATAGTTGTGGAAAAAGTGCCATCACACATGGTGATGTGGATATCCAAAAAAGCAATATGTGTAAATGACGTACTTGCGGTGAACTGTAAATGAGGATTACATGTATTCAACCAATGTAGAAACTGATGAAAATTGTCCAGAGAGTTAGTCCAAATTAAAAAAACATCATCAATGTATCGTTTCCAGGTGTAAATGTCTGCCATATATATGGATGAAAAGATAAAGGTGTCCTCAAAATCTGTTACATACAGACATGCCAAGGAAGGAGCCATGGTGGCCCCCATCGCAGTGCCTTGTATTTGCTGATAGAACTTCGTATCAAACATGAAATAGTTATATTGCAACGCTATGTTGGCTATAGACACTAAGAACTCTACTTTAGCTTGTGATAATTGAAGGGTGTCCAAATATTTACGCACCACTACAATGGCACTGCTTTGGGGAATGTTGGTGTATAAAGCCTGGATATCTAATGTGGCCATCAAAGAGCCTGAAGGAATTTGATGTGGCTCCTGAAGCCAGATCAACATGGACGTCGTATCCTTAACATAGGACTTAGCACCAGACACTAAAGGTTTCAAATAAAAATCAACAAAGTCGGACAAGGGTTCCAACACAGAACCAATGCCAGACACTATGGGGCGTCCCGGAGGTTTAGAAAGATGTTTGTGGATTTTGGGGACAAAGTAAATCACAGGGATGGTGGGATGATTTTGATGAAGAAACCGGTACTCTCTGTCTGTGATAATACCCTGTTCTAAAGCCTGTAATAGAATGTGGTGGATAAGATCAGATATGGTGACTGTGGGATCACTGGGCAATTCTGTATAATATTGCCTATCACTAAGTTGCCTACGGGCTTCAATAACATAAGCATCTGTATCCTGTACAACAATTGGTTGAATACATGTAATCCTCATTTACAGTTCACCGCAAGTACGTCATTTACACATATTGCTTTTTTGGATATCCACATCACCATGTGTGATGGCACTTTTTCCACAACTATTCACCGTAAGCCCACTGATAGAAACACGTTGTTGCACTATGGAAGCTATCACCCTCGCCATTTGAGAAATAACTTACCTGTGGGTCAATTTTTAAGACTCAGGCGTTTGTGCAGCACTCAAGCAGAATACAAATTTCGGGCAGGAGATATGTGGCATCGGTTCAGTGAACGGGGATATCCTTATCACATTATTAAAAAAGCTTACAAACGGGCTTTATATGCCCATCGAGATTACTTGTTACAACCATCATCTGACCAACATGACCCCAGATTGGTGTGCACTTTACCTTATTCTTACCAAGCATTTCACATTAAAAAAATTATCAAAACACACTGGTATATTCTTCAGGCTCATCAGTGTTTGGAACAGCAACCCCTTTTTGCCTTTTCAAGGGGCAAAAACGTTCGGGACTTTGTATCTACTTCACATTTTGTTAGTTCTCCAACCAACATTATGATACATGAGCCTAAAGGTCATTTCAAATGTGGGAATTGCACTGTGTGTACACATGCGTTGGAAACATCCTGTATGCAGCACCCCACGCTACCTAAGAAACATGTTCTCCAGCATTTTTCAGATTGTGATACCCAGGGAGTTGTTTATCTCATTTTCTGTCCGTGCAACCTGTTATATATAGGACATACCACCAGAAGCATAAAGACCCGTATAATAGAACATCTGAGCAAAATAAGAAGGGGCGATTGTAATGCCCCCTTGGTTCAACATTGGCAGGCTATCCCGCACCAGCTACAGGATTTAAAGTTTGTGGTGTTAGAGGTGGCCCGTAACATCAGAGGTGGTAATTCACAAGCATGGCTTTGGAAACACGAGCAGAGTTGGATTTACTATTGGCAGACAGTAGCTCCCTCTGGTTTGAATAAAGAAGTCGAGTGGTGGGCGTTCCTCCACTGATTGATTGACATCTTCCTTGGTGCATAAAAAACCGGGTGCTCAGCTGAGCATTCACGTCATAGGACATTAAAAGAGTACAGAAGCAACAGCAGGTATTCCGTCGACAGCGCTGAGAGTTTGGTAAAGTTGTTTGGTGTAGTTATACCCATAGCCTCTGAAAATTTATAATTTTTCTGCACCTCGGTTTCTTTGTGTTGCAGAATTGAAAATTTGAACACTTACAGTCTGAAAGTAAGGAATTGCAAGCGGGTTCTCTGAGGAAGCCTGTGTGGCGAAACGCGTCAGGACCCAGCTGTTTCACCGCATTCTTTATGCTTCAGCTAAGTGATTTACTTTGAAAGCTTTCTATATACACAGTTTAAAATTCGGATTATCAGTGCTTTCACCTTTTTGGACTTTCAAATATTACAAATCATTATTGATTAAGGACTTTGAAACATCTTTTATAACTAGGTGCAATGATTGATACCATATAAAGTTTCTCACGGGCTGTATGCCCCTTTTGAGTACTTTAAACCTCCATCTTGGAATCTGAGCACCATTGAAAGTTAAAAGACGTTTGAAGTGGTTTTTTGTGTCTATACAAAATAAACCCACCAGGACTTTTGAAAGAATACCCGATTGAGCAGGAAAAGTGAATCGAATTAAAAAATCGATTTATTAGGCTGAATCAAAATTTTTTTTCCCAGAATCAGGCAGCACTACTACATAGTAACATAGCAGATGACAACAGATGTGCATGGTTCATCCAATTTGCCCAACATATGCATACTTAACTGCCCCCTATGCCTGGAATAAATTACCCGAGTTTGTCCATCAAGCCCCCTTCCCTTGTTTAAAAGCAGACTGAATACCCACCTTTTTGATATAGCTTTCAATCCTTAACCCTACTCCTCTGCCCTCCAACCCAGCCCGCTGATTAACTGTTCCCCTTAACTGTATCCATGACAGCCTGTTTGTCTGTCGTGCCTGTTTAGATTGTAAGCTCTTTTGAGCAGGGACTGTTTTCTTCTTTATGACTCTGTGTGCATCTGGTAACGCTATAGAAATAATTCACAGTAGCAATGTGAAGAGTTTCAGTCTTTGGAAAGCAGAGCTGAGATTGTGATGTCATAATGCCTCATTCCACCAATAAGAGCCAACCTCATCAGTGATGTCACCATGGCTTGATTGTCATGTACTTCCCTCTGCCCTCCAGCCCAGCCAGCTGATTAACCGTTCCCCTTAACTTTATCCATGACATCCTGTTTGTCTGTCTTGCCTGTTTACATTGTAAGCTCTTTTGAGTAGGGACTATTTTCTTACTCTTTATGACTCTGAACAGCGCTGCGTGCATCTGGTAGCGCTATAGAAATAATTAATAGTAGTAGTAGTAGTAGTCTTGAGCTGCCCTTGTCATTTTTTGGCACAGACCATATAAGTCTAGATGCTAAGATTCTGTTATAGAATACTGGTGCAAATCAACAGCTATGTACCTACAATTAGGCACACCCATATACCTCATGTCAATAGCAGGTGCAGATGCACAGTGTGTAACATTAAGCAAGTAAACGGGAGCCCCACCAATGCCATGTCCATTCTCTATCCATAGGTACTTGTATGTCCCCTTGCATTTATGTGCTAAGCAACTTGTGTGCCTAAATAATAAAATTGGACCTGATTCTATAAATGGTGCCTAAATCATAGGTGTCTAGGAACACAATGCTTAGTACATGTCCATCTTAAGTTAGGCCTCATCTATAGGGGGTGGGGGTGGGGGGTGTTGGAGGTATGTTTTGGGCAGGACTAGGGCGGGTCCAAAATGAGGACATCTTTAGCAATTATGGAATGGGAAGAAATGCCCAAAGCAAAAAAGATGGACATTTATATCTTGACAAAGAATGCTGTTACCAATCGGAACTCTATCCTGATGCAGGAAGCAAAACACTGGCTGTGTCGGCAGTGGTCTGGTGAAGTGGCTGCAATGCAAGTTAAGCTATTTTGCGTCAATTTAAATTTATAGCAATAAAAATTTTTGAGAAAAGATCAATTGAAAATTTATGCTTCGAAGGCCTGAGACCAATGATGAAATGGGTAGCTGTGAGGAATTTGGTTCCACATGGCCCATTACAGAGGATCTCTATATGCCAGAAGGTATAAATCAGTGGTCTCGAACTCAAACCCTTTGCAGGGGCACATTTTGGATTTGTAGGTACTTGGAGGGCCTCAGAAAAAAAATAGTTAATGTCTTATTAAAGGAATGACAATTTTACATGAGGTAAAACTCTTTATAGTGTATAAATCTTAACTTTTGGCTAAGTCTTAATAATATTATTGTAATTTATAGCTGAAGAGACATATGATCAAGAAACTGTTTTATTTTACTTTTGTGATTATGCTAAACATACCAAGGGCCTCAAAATAGTACCTGGCGGGCCGCATGTGGCCCCCGAGCCATGAGTTTGAGACCACTGGTTTAAATCATATTGAATAGATGCTATTTAATGAATTACTCATTTACTGTATGGTGTTCATAAACATATGATTAAGGGTTGATGCTGGGGCTTTTAGGTTAGTAGTTATTATTTGTTCTTGCAAGGAAAGTAATTCATCTCAATTTAAAATTGTTGACTAACTTGTATAATCCCACCAAAGCAGTAGCAGCTACACCTTATCCTCCCCCCTCCCTCCCCAAGCACTTATTGGGATTTCCTTGGTGGTATAATGAAGAAGCAGAACTCAGGAGTGATCCCAAGGTACCCCTAACCCAGGGATCTCAAAGTCCCTCCTTGAGGGCTGCAATCCAGTCGGGTTTTCAGGATTTCCCCAATGAATATGCATGAGATCTATGTGCATACACTGCTTTCAATGCATATTCATTGGGGAAATCCTGAAAACCCAACTGGATTGCGGCCCTCAAGGAGGGACTTTAAGATTCCTGCCCTAACCTATTGTCTTCCTGGCTCAAAATGATGGCTCTGATCTATAGTGGGAGTCTTGGGAAATTCTATCACTAGGGGTCAAGCTTTCACATAAGGACATTTAATCAATAGCAATATGCAGCCAGGGCACTTTTCTAGCTCTTGCTTTCTTGATTCTTTTTTTAATAGAACACCTATATGCTCTTATTTGGCAGCTCATAGCAACAATATCACACAAATACAACTCAGAGCCACTATTTTGATATCAAGAGTCAATAGACTAGGAGTATCTTAGAATTGCTTATATCCTGCCATTATACCACCCCAGAAATCCCCAGTAAATGCTGGGGGGTGGGGTGGGAGTTGAGCACATGCTTGAGAGGGGATCAGAGAAGGGTGCTGCTGCTTTTGTTTGGGGTGGATTGAAGAGGATGATGCTTATCAGAAGGATGGTAAAGGGGGGGGATGATACTCAGGAATTGGACTCAGTTACTACCTAATTCTATAAAGTGTGCAACATATTAGGTACCAAGTAGGTGCCTAACTTTAGGTCTCAAACAGAAGTTAGGCATCAAAAAGGGGGTAAACAGCAGTTAGGTACCTATCTGTACTTAGGTGCTATTCTATAAGTAAACGCCTAAGAGCTGGATCCTCAAAACTCACCGGGTCGCTGTAGGGGCCATAAATCGAATGATTCAGAAAAGATGAGCGATTCTAAAAAAAACCACGCATGCAAATGAGGTTCACGGAGGGTCGCCTAATTTCTGTGAGATCAGTCACTGGTAATAGCAGTTGGCACATGCGCAGAATAGTCCACGGAAAGGCGTAAATGTGTGCAGGTGCTGGGAAAAGCTATGCCATAGACACTTATCATAGGATATGAATGGCTTGGGTGGATAGGAGGGGCGGAGAACTACCAGCAAATGATATGTTGTTGTGTCAGTCATAGGTGTGCCAGTGCTATTGGATGGAGGGAAAGGGAGGGGAGGGTCAATCGTCAGCTTTCAATGAGTGTGTGCATAAGAAGCAACGTTAATACATGCGCTTGAGACAAACCTCTAATTCATGTGCTAGAGACAAGTGCTTTTGAAATGTTTTGCCATTACTATAATTTATATTAATAGTGTGTTTTCTTTTAATTTTTATCATGAGCCACATCCAGATATATGCATCTGAGACGTACCTTTTACAGTGCTGGCACCCCCAGACCAGTCAGTGCTTTAGCATTTGATTGCAAAGGCTGTGTGTATGTGGTCGGGGAATGGGTGGGTCATACACATAGAATACTGTAAGTTGTGTGCCTAGGTGATAGTGTTTAGGTACTAACATTTACACCTGCATTTTATATGATGTTATATAACCCTGTGCGGATAACCAAGAACTGCAACCTATTTGTTTACCCGAAGATTTTAGGCTGTAAACTCGGGTCTTATTTAGATAGGATGCTTGCTTTTCAAGCAAGCAAACAACAGTCCTGGTTGGGTAACTATATCAGCGAAGCCATGTTGTCCTATGGCACTTTTAGAAAAGAAATCAAGACAATATTATTTGATAAATTAATTTCTTAATCTGTGTTTTTATCTTTACTTTTTAAACATAACTAATCTTATCCTATCAATTTTAAACCTTCAATGTCTTTTATACAACAAGCTGTATTCATTTTTACTATTTTGTATTTCACTGATTGTCCAGTTTTTTCTCTTTTGTGGAAACCGCCTAGAATTCTTTTGATTAAGGCGGTATAGAAAAATAAAGTTATGTTATGTTATGTAAGTGTTGGCTACTTAAATGTTGGTGCCTAAATGCCAACATAGGATACATTCTATAATAGAATCTGGGCATTATAGAATATTATCTTAGTGCCCAGATTTTGTCACCCTTAAATGTCACCTAAAACCTAGGAATGTGGCACATAGCGCATGTAAATCATGTTAGGTTACCCAAATTCACAAAAAAAATTTACAAAAAAATAAAAAAACGGGCCACTACTATCAGTCTCTGGTGCAAGGGTGGCAATGAGGGCCAGAATCCAGTCGGGTTTTCAGGATTTCCCCAATGAATATGCATGAGATCTATTTCCATGCACTTCCTCCCATTGTATGCAAATGGATCTCATGCATATCCATTGGGGAAATCCTAAAAACCCGACTGGATTCTGGCCCTCGTTGCCCACCCCTGCTCTGGTGTGTGTAAGTCTTCTACATAGAAATACCAAAATGAATGCACCAGTGTGTACAATCCACATATACAACTTATGATGACATTCTTCTTCTGTGCTCAGAGATCTTGTATGGTCTCATTCGTAAAAGATCTCTGAGCACAGAGGAAGAATTTCATCATAAGTTGTGTATGTGAATGCATTCATGGTGCATTGATTTTGGTATTTCTATGTAGTCATGAGCTAGGTGCCATTTATAGAATTGTACCGAGTGGTGCTTAAATTGGACCTAGGCACTGGTAAGTGTCATAATCTTAGGTGCCCCCTATTTATGCCAGGGTTTTCTTGGCCCAAACTTTGATATCTAACCCCCTCTTTTACTAAGGTGCGCTAAATGATTAGCACGCGCTAAATGCTAACGTGTCCACAGACTAACATGTATGCGTTAGCATTTAGCGTGCTCTAAATCGATTAGTGCGTGCTAATCGGTTAGCGCACATTAGTAAAAGAGGGCCTAAGTTAGGTACCTAAGTCCAATTTAGGTGCCTACATGCAAAACATGCCAATGATCTGCCCACAATCCACCCTTAACCATGTCCACTTTCTGGTAGGTGCCTTGAACTAGGCACCTAGCTGAAAGTGGTAGGAGCCTACCAAGTTAGGCTCCTAGAAAGCAATAAATTTTAATTTAAGTCAATTATTAAGCCAATTAAGCTTTTTAGTTGCTCTGATTAAGCTTTTTGTGTAATTAACCCCCTCTCCCCCTTTTACTAAACCGCGATATCATGTTGAATGCCCTGTGCTGCTCCCGACGCTCATAGGAACTCTATGAACGTCGGGAGCAGTGCAGGCCATTCACTGCGGCTCCCTGTTCTAAAAAGAGGGAGGGGCGGTTAAGATAGGCACACCAATCTAGGCGCCTAACTTTAGGCATTTTTAAAATAGAATCTGGGCCTTAATTTTTAGTGCGTTCTATAGAACTGCTCCCTTAATGCAAAGGCCACAGTAAATGCATTGGCAGGTAGCATGGATACACTTACTGCGCTTTCTGCTGATGCATTTACCATGTCTTAAGCATATACTACTACTACTTATCATTTATATATTGCTGCTAGATGTACACAGCACTGTACACAGATGCAGTAAATGGCCCTTAAATTTGGGTGTCAGAAATAATCAGCACCCAGCACTGTTCTGTAAAGCGTTTTCTGGTTTGTTAGTGATTCCCAACCCTGTCCTGGAGGAACACCAGGCCAATCGGGTTTTCAGGCTAGCCCTAATGAATATGCATGAGAGAGATTTGCATATGATGGGAGTGATAGGCATGCAAATTTGCTTCATGCATATTCATTAGGGCTAGCCTGAAAACCCAATTGGCCTGGTGTTCCTCCAGGACAGGGTTGGGAACCACTGCGTTAAGGCACACGCAACATACCCTGAGTGAAAGGGATAATCATATAATAGAACTTTCTGAAAACTTGCATAGAAATTTTGAAGGAAGTCTCTTGCTCTTAACATTCTATCAAGTTAGAACTGAGAGATTTTTTCAAATTTACAGTATGAATTGCATGTATGTAAGGTTTGAAAGCAAGTGCAAATCTTTAGGACTTTCCAGATTTCTTAGCCTATAATAAGAAATAAATGCATTTAAAGGTTACCGTATCTTCATCTAAAAGAGGTAATTGAGAAATCATTTAAAAGAAAAGAACAGAGCAAGAGAAATTTTATTGTGAACCTGTTAAATTATCTGGCTAATTCCATGGTAGGAGCCAGAAGGGTTTTAAACTAAGAATGAAGTACCTAAAATATAAAAGAAAATTGCAGCTGTGGTAGAGATTTGTAACACATTCATTTATATAAATAATTTATATTTTCATTGAAATTATATGTTAATTTGGGCAAACTCAGTGCTAAATTTCAATTATTACAGCATTTTTAATTTATATCGATTTTCCTTTATTTTCTTAAAAAGAAAAATCAAATTACTTCCTCCCCCCCCCACAACACACACAGTTGTCTACCTTCCTAACTTCCAGAGGAACCAGTAATATACAGTACTTAAATTATTACTGAGTGGAAGTCAGTCCGAGATCAAGAATGTGTTTGACATATTGTAAAAGAAAAAAAGATAATAGGAGAAGCCTTGTACAACAGTCCATCCAGACCAGAATTCATAGGATCTGGTGTTCTGCTGCTTTAGTCAAGTCCTTTGGGGCACAACCATGTCAATTTACTACCTTTATTATGTTTGAAAAAGCTCCCAGTTACCAAAGGAATACCGGTGACTCTAGAGCACACATGTCAAACACAAGGTCTGGGGGCCGAATCCAGCCCGCCTGGCCTTTTTATGTGGCCCGTGCTGACTGTGCCACATCTGAGCACCTGACTATGCAGCCCCAGTCCAAGTGGCACTCCAAGCTCCTCACCACGCTGCCTCAGTATCCATTTGCAGGCAGAAGGACTCAGTCCCAGTGTAAAAGCTTTGTTGGAATAGGCGGTCTACACATGTGCCTGACCATGTCACAGGTGTCTGAGGGTGAGGTAGGATCTATACTTCTACTAAGACTAACCCCCTCATTTACGTAACTGCAACAGCAGTTTCTAGAGCAGAGAGCCGTGCTTAATGGCCCACGCTGCTCCTGACGCTCATATGAACTCAATGAGCGTCGGGAGCAGCACGGGCCATTCAGCACGGCTCCCTGCGCTAGAAACTACTATCACAGTTTCATAAAAGGAGGCCTAAGTATCTTAATAAAAAAATTTGGCCCGCAACTTAGCCTGTGTTTTAGATTTCGGCCCCTTATATGATTGAGTTTGACACCCCTGCTGTAGAGCCTGAATGAGTGTGGGATCAGCCTCTAGCACCTTCCGACTGATCCAGCTCACCAGAACTCCCTGAACACTGAGCATTAGTGGCCTAATTAGAGGAGCCAGAGGTTTTACTGAAACAGACTTCATCCTGGAGTGTTAGAAATCATGGGATGATGTGTGTCTGAGCGCTTTGGGTGTTTTATTTTGGGAAGGTGTTCAGTGAATATGTGAGATGAGTGATTGATTTATTCTGGAGCGGTGGATTGATTTTACTCTTATTTAAATGGCTTTTGTAGAGTTGTGGTATTTTTCTAAAGGGCAGCTTACAAATTAATGAATTAAGGCCCTCTTTTTATCAATTACTCATACAAGAGGCTATATCCAACTAAATGCGAGAAATACAAGCAAAAATTATTTATTAATCCAGGAAAAGGCCTCAGAATTGGAGCCTACGCAAAGTCCTATCATGGACTAGACTGTCAGCGTAGTATTACCACTCCATGCTCAAATCATAGGCCAGAAAAACCTGGAACTTGTAGAATCTCTTACTTTATTATTCTTTTTAATTTTTTAATATTTTTAATTTTATAATATAGGTTTAAACCTTAAAGTCTATACTTAAAACTTCATTTTAAATTTTATTGTGGTTGATCTTAGAATTTTTCATAAATAGACCCTAAGGAAAATAATCTACTGTTACAACCCTGCTGTGACTAAATATTGCTATACTCGCAAAGGTAGAGAAGTTAAAGGTAACTAAATTACTTATCTTACGCAGTTTTCATTATAGCTTGAAAGTCCTATAATGACTGTGCAATGGCTATGCCGCCGTGATGCCTGTACAATGGCTATGCCGCCGACGCGGCCAGCGTTTCGTGGGCAATAAGTACATCCACTGCTTCAGGGCTAATGGCCAAAAGACATCAAGGCATCTAAAACAGGATGAAAACATTAGTACTGTGGTAAAAGCTCAGACGCTCATAGGAATTCTATGAGCGTTGGAGCTTTTACCACAGCGGCCAATGATAAAAAAACGCTGGGGTAGATTCAAGGCCAATGTTAGGAAATTCTACTTTACGGAGAGGATGGTGGATGCCTGGAATGCGCTCCCGGGAGAGGTGGTGGAGAGTAAAACTGTGACTGAGTTCAAAGAAGCGTGGGATGAACACAGAAGAATTAGAATCAGAAAATAATATTAAATATTGAACAAAGGCCAGTACTGGGCAGACTTGCACGGTCTGTGTCTGTGTATGGCCGTTTGGTGGAGGATGGGCAGGGGAGGGCTTCATTGGCTGGGAGGGTGTGGATGGGCTGCAGTGGGTCTTGGTGGAGATTTTGGCAGTTGGAACCCAGGCACGGTGCCGGGTGGAGCTTTGGATTCTTGCCCAGAAATAGCTAGGAAGAAAAATTAAAAAAATAAAATAAAATAAAAAATTTGGGTTGAATCAGGTTGGGCAGACTGGATGGACCATTCGGGTCTTTATCTGCCATCATCTACTATGTTACTATGTTAGGTGTGCTACCAATTTGGGTTTCATTTTTTGAGAGAACATCTATGTGGAATATAAAAATGTCTTTATTTTGGGGGGGGGGGAATTCAATAAACGGTGCCCCAAACTTAGGCACCTGGATGAGCCGTGCTAACATATTATTCTGCAAACTGCGCTCTGAGCACCATTTGCAGAATACTGTCTTGGTGCACATTTTGTCCCGGATTCTGAGAGTGGCGCTGTAATCAGCGGGTGCCTGAAAAAAAATGATGCCGGTCATGTGTCACTCCAATTGCAGCACTGTTTTCAGAATCATGGCCTAAGTAGAAGGTAGGCGCCGGAAATGGAGGCCAGGGTTTTACAGGCCTACATTTCTGGCGCCTACCTTTGATGTAGAATCATGCTCAGCAGCGCCTAACGTCAAACTGCCCATAACCATGCCTCTTTTGATGTTCGGCACCATTAAGTGTCTGCTTAGACACAATTCTGGCACTGTGTTTTGTAGGTGCCTTATGGTGCCCACTTTTTTTTTCTTTTAATATGTTTTTAATTGGTTTTTAATGGTACAGTCAATTACCACTTCATTAACAGCCAATTTAAATAATTAACTTAGGTGCTGGTAGACCACCTACCAGCACCTTCCTAAAATCAACACTTTCAGAATCCATGCCTAGCTTTAGGTGGCAGAATTTATGCCTGTGAAAACAGTTACACTTCTCCCTCCGTATTCGTGGTGATTAGCATGAGCTGACCCGTGAATACGGAAAATCAGCGAATAACTTTCTCATATGTTATTCGCATTTTTCTGTTAAAAACCCTCGAGAATATGATAAAACGGCAAATAACATATGAGAAAGTTATTCGCCTCCTCTCCCCACCTGCCTGGGTCTCTCCTTAACCATGGCCCCATCTACAGAACCGGGGATAGAGAGATGCCCACATCCAACTTCCGTCATCTTGCTCCAATCCCTCCCACCCCACCAAGCCACAGCTCTACCTCCGGGTCCCCCCTTGTGCCCAGCCCATCTCCTCTCCTCAGAGCCACGGACCCAAATTCCAATAGCACTCACATGACGGTCTCGGCCAATGGCTGGGCGGTGCTCCAGTCTGGGCCATGGCAACAGGAGCTTGAGGGGGTGGCGGCAGCAGCCGCCTGGCGTGCGAGGGTCCCAGTGGAGATGGGCCATGGTTGCACTTGGCCAGGTGGAAATGAGGCTTAAGCCCACCCCTTTGAAATGGCAGGTATGCCCTCTTTGTGCCCTTTTACTTGATGTGGGAGTCGCAAGCCTCTGGAACCCATGCAGCAGTGTCCGAGTTTGCACTTATACGCACAGAAAAAAAATAGGTGTTGGTGGCAATTGTATAAATTGGCCATGGATGATGTAATTTGGGGGGGAGGAGCCAGCACGCTAATAACTGCGAACAGTCAAAACCGAGGGTGCCGAAACCGCGAATAAGGAGGGAGGAGTGTAGGCTTAATTTTGTAAAGTGCACTTAAGTGTGATTGACATAATATAGGTGGCTAACTTTAGGCACCTAACTTTTACAGACTCTGTCCCTTAGGCCTAGATTCACTAAGCCCACCGAACTTACCCGATCCGAGGCAGGCTGACCGATTCACCAACCATCTTCATGCAAATGGGGGCGATCAGAGACACGCCCCTCACCGACGACACGGTTCACTGGAGAGCGACCCTGTAGATGGTCTGTGCATGCGTTTGCTGTCTATTTTTTTTTGTATTCGTCCTGACTCTCCTGCTCTCTGGCACCCTTCCCTGCAGTGCGAGTCTGTTGTTTTAACCCGCGGGTTTAAAGCGGTTTAAAACCATGGGCTTGCGCTGCAGGGATGAGTGGCAAGCAGGAGCAGAGAGCTTTTTTCGTCAGGAAAATCGCAGTAGAGAGCAGAGAGGGAGCAGAGAGCTTTTTGAGCAGGGAGAAGAGCTGTCGGCAGAGAATGATCGTGGCAGAGACCAGGGAGGGAGCAGAGAGCTAAATGGAGCAGGGCAGAGAGCAGGTCTGGTGGAAGTTGGCTGGGATTTCAGGACGGCAAGGAGTAGGAGAGTCGGCAGGGGCATGTCCTCGGCAGTCGCTTGTTTTGGGATCGGCCAGCCCAGTCGGTGTGCCTCTTTTTTTTCTTTTTTTTTTTTAGTGAATCGCTGCCTGCCTTCGTATACATGCCATTCCCCCTCATTTGCATGCTTGGATCGGATCGGGTGCAGGAGGAAGGTTAGTGAATTGGGTCGGAGGTCGCAAAGTGATTGCAAAATGGTCGGGACACGATCGGTGTCCTTAGTGAATCTAGCCCTTAGTGTGGATTTTACCTGATGCCCATTTGCATGTGCTTTGGAATATGTCTGACAGTGCTGGACAGGTGTGTTCATCAAATGGTAACTGCTCATATAAATGAGCAATACTGAGTCTTCTGCAGACTGACCGGAGGCTAAATAACACTGCTAATATAGACCAAACTATAGCACTAAGAACTCTCTAATCTCCTTAATTACAAACTATTCTTTGTGAAGGTAAAGATATCTAGCAGATATGTAAAGGAGCAATACAATTATTTTTAGTAAATATAACATATTTACGAGGGGGTGCTGAAAGGTTCTCAGCCCAACCAACCAAATTCCTACATTCTGAGCTTTATTATGCCACTGTAGCTGAAAAGAGTGTTATCTTATTTTGTTAAGTGCCAATTTGCAGAAACAAAATTCTATGTTTATGACATTGTTTCAGATCATTGTTTGAACCATATCTTATCCAGCCTTCCAAATGACATAAAGATGGGAACATTCTACAACAGATTCAGCAAAAAATTAAAAACTCTCTTCTTTGAAAGTATATAGAGCAATGTTTCTTAATTCAGTCCTGGAGTACCCCTTTGCTGGTCAGATTTTCAGGATATCCACATTGAATTTGCATAAAGTTGATTTGCATACACTGCCTCCATTATATGCAAATTTATTTCATGTATATTCATTGTGGATATCTTGAAAACCTGACTGGCAAGGGAGTACTCCAGGATCAACTTGAGAAACACTGCTATAGAGCATAGACAACTACCTTATTTTAAGACACACTTTTTTCCCCCCAAAATGTGGGTGGAAAAAAGGGTGCGTCTTATGAAGTGAATGCAACACCCCCTACTTTCTACTTTCCTTTCTGCCAGGCTATTTCTCTCATCAATCCTCCGATGTTTACCGGGTTGAGGGCGGAGCATTGTGGGGGTTGTGCGTCAATGGAGGAGACTCAGCTTAACAGAGGAGACGAGCAGGTAGTGATGGGAGGGCGGTAAGGACACCGCGCTCGCGCAAGCGTGAGCTCCACCCTTTCCACTCCGGGTGCCTTGTTCAGTGAGGGCCTGCCTCCCACCTCTAGTCCAGGAAGGGGGAGAGGGATGAGTACTAGGTGCCCAGACAAAACACCTCGCAGGTTGTTCGGTGCGCTCCATCCGCCCCTTTTCCTATAGCAAGAGGTGGTGGAGGGGGAAGTAGCATCGGCAGCAGAGATGGCCACATGCGCAGGGGAGGAGCTTTATACCTCTAAATACCTGCAGCCCTACTGGCCCTACAGCATGAGGAGAGTCCTTTTGGCTCTGCTCTCCTGCTGTGTGGTGGCCTGCTTCAGCTCGTTGGCCTCTGCCCGATGGTGGCGTTGTTTCCTCGCTGCTGGTCTCACCTCCTGCTCGGAGTCTGACGCAAAACAGCTGAAACCAGAGCCCCCGGTGAATCGGCTCTATTGGGAGCGGTTGACTGTTTCATCCTGCAGCTATTCCTTTGCCAGCAATGGCAGTCTTGACTTTACTCTCTCTCATCAGGAGCCTGGAGTCTATGAGGCCCGACATTGGGAGTTCTTCTGTGGCCAGGCTGCCCTCTTGTCTTTCCGGTATTTTGCTTTTTTACCTGTTATTTTATCTTTCATTCTTTTAATATATAGTTTGTACTTCTACTTCTTAGGCACTCTAGCTATATTGTAATCCTACTTCATGCAAATTGTTTTTTAATTATTACCATTGTTAAAATTCTCTTTTTCTTTTTGTTGTACTTATATTTTTATAACCGCATCGAACCAAAAGGAATTTTGCGGTATATAAAGTTTTATATTAAAAGTGATGATTGATGGAGGGGGGCTGGGATAGAATTTAAATTTGCCGGGGGGCTGGAACGTAATTTAAAGGTGCTGGGTATATATTAGTATACAATTTGGTTCCGAATGTTTTTTTCCTTGTTTTCCTCCTCTAAATCTAGGGTGCATCTTATGGTTAGGTACGTCTTATGGAGCGAAAAATACGGTAACTCAAATACCTAATACCACTAAATTCCATAGTCAACCCAGGTTGTATACCAGTACAATTATGGAACCTCAATGCCCCCTTTCCCTGTTACTCTGTTCATAACTCGATCCTCCTACTGCTATAATATAATGTGGCATATTCATCTGCAATTCCTCATATTTAAGTCACCATGAAGCTATTTAGGCATAGTGTGACTCAGAAATACTAGATTAGATTAGTTTATCGTCTCAGTTGGGCCGAGAACTTTTCAGCACCCCCTCATAAGCTTAAGTAGGACTAATCCATTTAATAGCAAGATTACAAATTCTCCATTCTGTAAACTGGCATGGCTCTGCCCTGAATTTCCTAAGTTGTGCAGCGCACTGCACTACTGCTTTGTATTTTCCTGTTTTTGAAGGGTCAGTTCTTCTAGGTTGGGAAAAAAAAAAGTATTTTCTTCACTCTGTTCTGACACCATCTCTCTTCTCCTCCTTAAAAATAATACAGTCTAATTTAAATCAGGCTGTGTGGTTTTTGTTCTCTTCATGCATCTGAAAATTCTCCTCAGCAAATAGCTTTTAATAGTTATCCAATACAAGTCAGTCTACTTATATAACATAACCTTTAAAAAAATTTTTTTTTTGCAGATATTTGACTTGTGAGTCATACTACATAAGAGAGTGTGGTGCAGTGGTTAAAGCTACAGCCTCAGCACCCTGGGTTCAAACTCACTGGGTTCAATCTCACACTGCTCCTTGTGACTCTGGGCAAGTCACTTAAACCCCCCCCCCCATTACCTTAGATGGGAAAAGAGAGAAAGAAGGAGAAAGAAGAAAATAGATGGAAAATTATTGTCATGGAAAATTCGTAGCTTACTCTATGTCTTCTAATTCTGCGCCTTCACTTTCTTGGACAGATAGGACTAGATTCAGTAAAAGGTGCCCAAATTTGGGCACCAAGAAAATGTGCACGAAGCACAATGCTATAAAAAGTGCTCTGAATTGTGCACCATTTGGAATACCACTTAAGGCTGGATTCTGCAACCGGCGCCGATATCGGCTGGTGTCTCCAAAACTGTCACCAGTCACATGTCAATTATGTACTGGCACTGGTTGCAGAATCACGGCCATGTGTAAAGTAGATGTCAGAAATGTAGGCTTACTTTGCACAAGAATCGCATCCACAGGGGCTCCTACTGGCATAAGCCACACCCACTTTGATTGTAGATGCCTCTGTGGACAGGATCTGAGCAACCTGTTCACTAGGTGCCTGAAGGTGCCTACATTTTTAAAATTAGTTTTTAATTGGTTTTATTGCCAATTAAACCAATTAAGTTAGGCGATGGTAGGACACCTACTGCAACCTAAATTTTGGCGTTCCTATGAGAATCAGGGCCTTGGAACCAATTTCCTTTTCAAACTTTGGACACAAGGAATTGCGACAACTGAAATCTGATAAAATTCTTGATGCATAAGTTAGACACAGATCCCCGGTATTCAGTAATACTGCGCACATCATTAGTGAATGTCCCTGACCCGCCTATGCTCCTCCCATGGCTACACCCCCTTTGAGTTGCACATTATAAGAGTTGTGCCTGGATCCTTATAGAATAGCATTTAGCAAGATGTGCATGCAAACTGTTGCCAAATGATCCTAGGATGCAACAGGGAAGGACCTTGGGCACCTGGGCCAACTGGAATCTTGGGATGCACTGAGAGTGGCCTAAGACTCTGATTGGCCAGATCCATTAGGCCATACCCAGGATGCACCGGTAAGGGTAAGGCCTGCCAGTTGGAGGGAGTAAGCATCTCTCTTGACGGCCTACAAGAAAAAAGTACAGGGGAATCCAGGTGGGTTTGGGGGGTGTCAGGGTGGGGGCAAGTTGTCAGCAGGGAGTGGGCATCCCTCCTGCTGGTGATCTTCAGGGGCATTTCTGGCAGGAGGGACTGGGCATACCTCCTGCCATTGATCTTCGGGAAGGGGAGGGGAGTTCTGGCAGGAGGGATTTGGCATTCCTCCTGCCGGCCGACTTTGCGGGGGGACGGGTTCCTTGCTGTGACCACTAAATTGATCATGGCAGGGAGATTCACTTGCCGTGATGAGTTCAGCTTCAGCATCTATTTGAAATGTAGGCATTTTGCTGGCCTACATTTCAGGTGCCTATCGCGGCCCTAGGGAGATGACTAAACTGATGGCCACTTCCGGGCAAAACCACACCCACGCCTAGCTTTGGGTGAGCTTAGGCAGCCCTACACCTCTCTCTAGTCTTGTGAAAATGCCTACAATGTAGGCTGCCTGCCTAGGATGTTTTTTTAAAAAAAAAACGTGTGTCCCGATTCGCTGTTCAGACAGTGGTAGGATGCCTACTGCCACCAACAATCGGGTCACCATTTATAGAATTTCCCCCCTAAGTGTCTATTAAATGTTGGAAATGCTCCTTGATACCCACAACAATGGATGAATCTGTTGCAGGCAGTAATAGTAAGATGCTTGAGCAACTGGGCACATGATGGAAGGATGTTGCAGATGGTAGGAGTCTGATTAGCATCAAAGACAGACAAGACACAAATGATGTCATTTAACAGTGCTCCATTTAAATCCAAAAGCAGCTTCTGCAGTATTATTAATCATTCAATTCAGTTATTGGTTGTCTTGCATGCACAGATTCAAAGCGGATCGCAGGAGAGGTAAGTGAATCAGGCCAGAGGGAAATTTGCTTGTAAAGCGGTCACAAACTGATCGGTACACGATTGGCTTGCTTTATGAATGTACCCCTTAATTGGTTAATGAGCTAATTAATGAAATAATTGGGTGCTAACAATCAATTATTGATGTTAAGTGACATCAACTAGGTGCTGTTCTATACCACTGGGCACCCAAATCCTATACTGTGCAACCCCAAAGGGGGCGTGGTCATGGTAGGGGCATGTGTGGGTCAGGAGAATTCCATAACTTTGTGTGAGGGATGCATGCCCACATTTTGCACCAGGAATTACATCTGGTTTCTGCAGGCATAAGTCCTGGTTCCCAAATTTGGGCGTGACAATAGATGCTACATGCTATTTCATAAAGAATGCTCAGTCCAGAGTGACCTTTATAAAATAGTGTTGAATGCTGATTTTTGAACACTGTTTACTGAATCAAGGCTCCAGTTTCTAGTTCTATTATAAAGTAACAAACACGATTGTTGCATTTGTCCAGGTCTCGCCATGTCAGGGTAGATAGAACTGACGTTTCAGTCACAGCATGATGGCTGAAACGTCAGTTCTATCTACCCTGACGCGGCGAGACCTGGACAATCAGCTGCAGAAGCCTAAGAGAACATATAACAGAAACACATAGGAATTATGATTATCAGTATCAGTGGCATAGAAAAGTGGGGGCGGACCATCCCTGGTGCCATCTTGGTGGGGGTGCCAGCACCTCTCCACACCCCCCACACCATGCTCACACCTTCCCTTCCCCCGTCGTACATCTTTAAATCTACATCAGTGTGAGCAGCTTCTCTGGCCTGCTACTCAGTGGCGTACCAAGGGGGGATGGGGGGGCGGTCTGCCCTGGGTGCATGCCCCAAGGGGGTGCACAGCTGGCTACCAACCGGGGAATAGGCTGCCGCCGTGGAAAAGCTGCCACTGCCGCCATCAGGAACAGGCCGGCACCGAGTTCTCCCTCCCTGCTTTCCTTCCCCGCAGGGCCGACCAACTCTCGCCGCCCGACGTCAATTCTGACGTCGGAGAGGACGTTCTGGGCCAGCCAATCGCTGCCTGGCTGGCCTGAACATCTTCTCCGACGTTAGAATTGTCGTCGGGCGGCGAGAGTTGGTTGGCCCCGCGGGGAAGAAAAGCAGGGAGGGAGAACTCAGTGCCGGCCTGTTCCCGATGGTGGCAGTGGCAGCCTTTCCCCAGCGGTGGTGGCAGCAGCATGTTTCCCAATGGCAGTGGCATGGGGAAGGACAGGGAGAAAGAAAGAAAGAAAGAAAGAAAGAAAGGGTGGGGGATAGGGAGCAAGAAAAAAAAATGGGGCACAGAGAGAGAGAAAGACAGGCATACAGAAAGAAAGGGGGCATGGAGAGAGAAAGAAATAAGGGGGCAGGGTGAAAGAAAGAAATGGGTCACGGAGAGAGACAGACATAGAGAAAGAAAGGGGGCATGGAGAGAGAAAGAAAGAAGAGGGCAGGGTGAAAGAAAGAAAGAAATGGGGCACGGAGAGAGAGAGAGAGAGAAAGGCAGACATACAGAAAGAAAGGGGGCATGGAGAGAGAAAGAAAGAAGGGGGTAGGGTGAAAGAAAGAAAGAAATGGGGTACGGAGAGAGAGAGAGAGAAAGACAGACATACAGAAAGAAAGGGGGCATGGAGAGAGAAAGAAAGAAGGAAGGGGGCAGGATGAAACAAAGAAAAAGTTGGGGGAGAGAATGAGGTCTGGAGGAGAGGAAGCAAACAGGAGGCTGAAAGAAGGGAAGAAATATTGGATGCACAGTCAGAAGAATAAAGTGCAACCAGAGACTGATGAAATTACCAAAGGTAGGAAAAATGATTTTATTTTCAATTTAGTGATCAAAATGTGTCCGTTTTGAGAATTTATATATGCTGTCTATATTTTGCACTATGGCCCCCTTTTACTAAATCGCAATAGCGGTTTTTAGCGCAGGGAGCCTATGAGCGTCGAGAGCAGCGTGGGGATTCAGTGCAGCTCCCTGTGCTAAAAACCGCTATCGTGGTTTAGTAAAAAGGGAGGGTATTTTTGTCTATTTTTGTATAGTTGTTACTGAGGTGACATTGCATAAAGTCGTCTGCCTTGACCTCTTTGAAAAGCCGCAGAATATAAATGATAATTAACATTTTCTCTGCGTACAGTGTGCTTCGTTTTTTAAAAATTTTATTGTTGGTAGATCATTTTGACTTGTCCACGAAGGTAAGGGGGAGGGAGGGAGGGTTGCTGCTGAAAAACATCTAGTAATCCTTGCAGGCTTGACTGTGCAGTTAATTATTTTTGTAAAATCATGTTTTGTTATGGGACTGGCATTATTTAGACTTTAATTTCTATGAATGAATAGAATGAAAATGATATAAAATTACTTGCTTGTTTTTATGTGTGTGCGCTGAAGGAAAGTGGAGAGAGAATGGGCTGAGGACGCTGAAGGGAAATGGGGAAGAGAGAGTGGGGAGAAGATGCTGATTTATAAATTGACAATTGTACAGAATATTGTTTCTTTTTATACTTTAATATAATATGTTCAATATTAAACAATTCAAGGCTTTTGTGAATGGAATCAGGTGGTTTGCGGGGATTGGGACTGAGCTTACGGGGATTAGTCCAATAAAATGGTATTTTCTTATTTCTCATTATTTGTTTTATTTTTATTTGTTAATTTGTAAAGTGGTGATTGTTATGTATCAGTTTTTTCAAATTTACATCTACTGTCTTTATATTTTACACAGTATTAGAGGACATGTATTACTGTTTTTGTGGTGTTGCATTGTATGCAGAGTCTGGGCGGTTCAGTTTAACTTTTGTTTACATATTTCTATTTTTAGTTTGTGATTATTCCATATTGGGCGAGGGTATATCTGTCTGTGTGTATGAAAGGGACATGGCTTTCTGATAGCATCGACTGTACAGGATCAATTGACTGTGCAGGATCTGGCTTGTTTAGTTTTACAATGTATGTGTTGGTATTCTAGTGCTTACTGCAGTGTTTAAGATGCTGCCTTTTCCTAGGTACACTCTTGTGCGATATGTGGATTGTTGCTAAAAATCATATTTTTCATATAGATGGGGGGGTGTCAAAAAATGATGGGCCCCGGGTGTCACATATGCTAGGTACGCCACTGCTGCTACTCACACCAGCCTGCCTCCCTTCTGAAATCATTTCCAGGTTGCGGGGCCAGTAAATGATGTCGGAGGGAAAGCCAATGCTGGTGCAAGCAGCAGGCTGAAGAACCTGCTCATGCTTTGCGAAGATGTAAAGAGATACAGAGAGGAAGGGCAGGCATGAGTGTAGCAGGGAAGGTAGGGAAGGGGCAGGGGATGTGGAAGGAGTGGGGGGTGAGCAGGGCGTGGGGGAGGCACCACCACTCCGGGTGCTTCCTACCCTCACTACACCACTGATCAAGATCACTTAATTGATAATAATAGATTGTTATAAAAGAAAGATTGACATAGAAAGGTGTAACAACATGCTGATTCCTAGGAAACAACTGTTTTTATTCCTTAGTTAATCGATAACAATGACAAATCCAGCTATGATGATTACACTGAGTCCAAAAATAATGTTACTATCCATCGGGCAAATCTTTATTCTACTTCCCACCTTCCATCTTACCCCATGTTTGTGTTGGATAATTAATTTGGCCACCTGCCAA
The DNA here is from genome assembly GCF_902459505.1 of Geotrypetes seraphini. NCBI lineage: Eukaryota > Metazoa > Chordata > Amphibia > Gymnophiona > Dermophiidae > Geotrypetes > Geotrypetes seraphini. The sequence goes on along the minus strand of NC_047084.1, from coordinate 513,518,082 downwards.
TTGGTGAAGTCTTACCTGCAAGGAAAAATGTATAATGGTTATGGTAAGAGTGGATAGCGTAGATGGTTATAAGAAAGGTTTGGACAAGTTCCTGGAGGAAAAGTCCATAGTCTGTTATTGAGAAAGACACGGGGGAAGCCACTGCTTGCCCTGGATCGGTAGCATGGAATGTTGCTACTCCTTGGGTTTTGGCCAGATACTAGGGACCTGGATTGGCCCCTGTGAGAACAGGCTACTGGGCTTCATGGACCATTGGTTTGACCCAGTAATGCAATTCTTATGTTCTTATGGACATAGACTATACCTATGAGGCCTGGCAGTGGTTAAAATGTTTAGGTCGATGCTGGAAGAGGAGATGGAAAAAGTAAGTTAAAAAACCATCACCCAGTGCACCAATAACAAGAATACTCCAAAGGGCCTCATATCTGCACTGTATATGTTTTAGTCATTCATTGGGATAGAATTACATACAGATGGATAATGTTTGCGCAATGAACAGAAGAGTTTCATTTTCAACATAGAAGAGAAAGAAGAAGCACGATGCAGGGGTTAGTCTCAGCTAACAGCTGGTTCTAAAATCACCATCAACAACCTCCAACTGCAGCACTGAAGGAAGGCACCTGTAAAATATGTCCTGCTACTTCTTTCAAATGTGCTTTTTAAAATGAAATCAGGTAAAGCATTTTTGGGTCCCTTGCAATGCATGACGTGACAGCTGCAAACATACGTTAAGTGAAAATTGAAAAAGGTCATCTGCATGATGCGAAAGTGAAATTATAAATCACCTTATATGTACGATTACATTCCAACCATTGTTTCGTAGAATTCCACCTTTTAGTGTGCACTTGCTTCTTTCCATGTTACAGTGAGCACAACGTTGCATGCTCGAAAGTCTCACTATCACATGGCTTTGCAAAACTGAGACTCTCTACTGCATGCAGATCCTCAGAAATCATTCTTTTTCATTGCTGAAGAAAATGGCATGCCCATATATTAAGGTAATAATGCCACAGACTAATTCAGATTTCATCACATTGTATGTACTTTTGCTATTTACAGATGTCTGGACAAATGGAAAACCCAGCTGAGTGGATCACGAAGAGCTAAAAATCAAACATGGAGTTGAGCACTATGTAGATCCTTAAGTGGTGTACAAGGCAAGTTGCATTCAGGTATGCTAGGTTTTTCCCTGCTTATGCGTTGGGCACTTTTCTAACACCATTTCTGTGCAAAAAACTTTTCTTATGATACTTGTGAAAATTTCCCTCAATATCGTACTGTATGTACATTTATAGTATTTCATAGTCATGCATGTGGGGCATAACTTACAAAGGGGTCCTTTAATGAAGATGCGCTAATGCAGGGGTCCCCAACCTCTGGGTTGTGGACTAGTATCCGGCCGTGGACTGTGCTGAACTGGGCCGCACAGAAATTTTTATTTTATCTACATTACAGGCAGTCCTTGGGTTCTGGCCAACTCCCTCTTCCCAGATGCACTTCACAAAGCCGTAAGCAACAGCTCCTACACACTGTCCGTGGCTGACCGAGAAGCCTTCCCTCTAGGCTTCCAGGTCAGCCGCGGGCCACATTTAGGAACCACAGCCATGACTTTGTGAGGAGAAATGCAGTTGAGAGTAGGGAGCTGGCCAGAACAGGTAAACACCCGTGGGAGGGAGGCACAAACATGGGACACAGAATAGAGGGAGGGAAGGACAAAGACGGGCGAGTTGGGGAATGAGAGGAGGCATGGTAAGACACAAAAGGAAGGGACTTCGGACAAAGGAAGGAAGGAAGGAAGGAGGGTCATAAACTTAGGACACAGAATAGAGGAAAGGGATGGTGAGCATGAACTTGGGACATAGGATGGAAGAATGGAGGGAATGAGGGAAAGAGATGCTGAGGTGGGGGAGGAAATAGAAAGGGAGAATTGTTGGGCATGGGTGTCTGAGTGAGAGGGAAAGAGAGATGGGAACATGAGGAAATGAAGAAAGGAGAACTTGTTGAGCATAATGGATAGGACCATCTAGTTGCAGAGAAACATGCTTAGAGCTCCCACTGATTCTGCATTATGGTGAGTTGTATTAATATAGTTTATATATTACAATGTAATAATAATATGTATAATAATATAAAATAATATATAATGCATAATGTATAAAATGCATAAGTGCATAATATAAAATGTAATAATTACATTTATATCATATGTAATAATTAGATTATATATTATGCACTTTATTGATTATGCACTTGAAACCCTCCCCTCCCCCACTCCCAATCTGTGGAAAAATTGTCTTGCATGAAACCAGTCCCTGGTACAAAAAAGGTTGGGGACTGCTGCGCTAATGGTTTTAATGCATGCTAAATGTCATACAGTCTATTGTATGCATGACATTTAACACACATTAATTTGTTAGCATGCACTAAATCCATTAGTGCACCTTAGCAAAAGGACCCCATAGTCTCTCAGTGTTCAGATAAACACAAACCTTAATACATGACCCTAAATTGGTAGTTTTCAACCCAGCCCTCAGGGCACACTTAGCCAGCTAGGTTCCCAGGATGCCCACAATGAGTATATATGGTATAGATTTACATGTACTTCCCTCCATATGAGCCCGGAAAAAGTACCAATATGTAATATGTGATCTGCAGAAAATGAGTATATTAAGAATCTAATAAATCTAAACATAATCATTGTATGCAAATCTATCTCATGCATATTCATTGTGAATATCTAGAAAACCAGACTACCTGGGTGTGTCATGAGGACTGGGATGCAGTCATTGTGACAGCATGGAGATAATAACTGGTTATGGTTCTAAGATTACAAAATAACCGGTTATGTGCTGGCTTGGAAAACACAAACATTCTATACATTTATTTTTCAAAACTGGACGTTTATGCCGCCCACGCTTGGCACACAAAAATCTATTTCTCTGTATTTTAGAACAACCCTTACATCAGCAGATTCTGTTCTAAAATACTACTGAAACAGACTTCTTGACCTGGATGTCTCCATTCTAACGTCAATGCCTTTCTAAAATGAAGCTGATTGCATGAGGTGACCTATGGGCACATGGCTGTCCAGGTTATTACCAGGAGAGGACATCTAAGTGCTGCATATATCTAGACATTTACCACTGCATTGTATGGATAGTGCTATGCATATGGTGTTGCGTGTCGAGAGTCACTATCCCTCAGATTCTATATATGGTGCCTAAAGTTGCGCACACAAATCTGTACGCATTGCTGATTTGCACACGCACTTGAATTGGTTAACAAGCCAATCAGCGCTAATCATTACCACTTAAGCAATTATTGCCGCTAATCAGTACTAATTAGAATTTATGTGTGCAACTTGCTAAGCGTATTCTATAAAGTTGTGTGCATAAATACTATTGCATGGATCACAAAAGGAAGCATGGCCAGGGGTGAGTCAAGTGAGAATCGTGGGCATTCCTATATGTTACATGCACTGTTATAAAATACACCTGCTTCACACCTAAAGTAGGTGCAGGTATTTACCCCAGGTTTTAGTTGGTGTAATGGCCATGCCTACATTTTTTGATATGAATGAGTGTGTTTTAACTTCCACCAGTTTATAGAAACAAAGAAATGTAGAAATATGATGGCAGATGAAGGCCAAATGGCCCATCTAGTCTGCCCATTCGCAGTAACCACTATCTCTTCCTCTTTCCAAGAGATCCAACGTGTCTGTCCCATGCCTTCTTGAATTCAGACAGTCTCTGTCTCCACCACTTCTTCTGGGAGATTGTTCCACACATCTACCACCCTTTCTGTAAAAAAGTATATTCTTAGATTACTCCTGAGCCTATCACCTCTTAACTTCATCCTATGCCCTCATTCCAGTGCTTCCTTCCAATTGAAAGAGACTTGACTCATGCACATTTACGCCACGTAGGTATTTAAACATCTCTATCATATCTCCCCTCTCCCGCCTTTCCTCTAAAACAGTGGTTCCCAACCCTGTCCTGGAGGACTACTAGGCCATTCGAGTTTGCAAGATACCCTAATGAATATGCATGAGAGAGATCTGCATATAATGGAGGTACCAGGCATGCAAATCTGCTCCATGCATATTCATTAGGGCTATCCTGAAAACCCGACTGGCCTGGTGGTCCTCCAGGACAGGGTTGGGAACCACTACTCTAAAGCAGAGATCTCAATGTCCCTCCTTGAGGGCTGCAATCCAGTTGGGTTTTCAGGATTTCCCCAATGAATATGCATTGAAAGCAGTGCATGCACATAGATCTCATGCATATTCATTGGGGAAATCCTGAAAACCTGACTGGATTGCGTCCCTCAAGGAGGGACTTTGAGACCCCTGCTCTAAAGTATACATATTGAGATCTTTAGGTCTGTCCCCATACTCCTTACGGTGAAGACAACACACCATTTTATTAGCCTTCTTCTGGACTGACTCCATTCTTTTTATATCTTTTTGAAGGTGCGCTCTCCAGAATTGTACACAATATTCTAAATGAGGGCTCACCAGTCTTATACAGGGGCATCAATACCTTTTTTTTCCTACTGGTTGTCAGCCTAGAGGATAGACCCTTCGTGCAGGGAGACTGTGTTAAGTATCCCTGATATGTTTTAAGTTTCCCTGATTGAATCATGACTAGCTAAAAGGTGTTAATGTCTGATTAAGAGGGTGCTTAGGACAATGTTTAATTTGGCATGGCCTATTGCATTACCATTACCAGGGTCAGACATAATATTTTCCCATATCCCATACTTAGATACTCTCTCTTATGACATCTTGGTACCTTTATACCTGAACCTCCTGAAAAAGCTTCCTGCATCCCTTATGCACCGTTCATTCGCTCAACGATGGGTAAGATATAAGCATACTGGGATCCCCGCCCAGATGATGGCCTATACAACCTAAGACAGAGGTTTGAACTCATAATGGGAATTGTTTATCTTCATAGCTTGGAGATTCTGAAGCACAGGGGACGTGCGACTATAATATTGGAGGTAAAAGAAGCATCTGCTAATTGCAGATTGACTGTTTAAAGAAGGGTACCATAAGCTTGCCTTCATTTCAAAGAATAAAAAAAAAAAAAAAAAAAGTATGGGAGATGTCAGCCTAGAGGATAGACCCTTCGTGCAGGGAGACTGTGTTAAGTATTCCTGATATGTTTTAAGTTTCCCTGATTGAATCATGACTAGCTAAAAGGTGTTAATGTCTGATTAAGAGGGTGCTTAGGACAATGGTGCACAGATCAAGCCAGAGACTTATTCCCATCACCATGCTTGCAGATGTCACACTCTCCTTTGTCAATTAAATTGACCATTGTCTCAAACAGTTTGCAAGTTCTAAACAGAAAGATACTGGGAGATACAATATTTTCTCTAGTCAGAATAAGATTCCAAGGTATAAAAGCCTGCTCTCTGCTCTGTCTCTTTTTCTATGGAGCTATCTTTGTCTCTTTTTCTATCAAGCTATCAGGAGAGGGGTCTTTCTTTCTTTGTCTCTCTTTCTATCTAGCTATCTCTTGGCTCTTGGCTTGGCACTCTGGTTCTCTCTTGAGCTCTCTCTATCTCTCTGTCTATCCTTCTCTTTATCTATGGAACACGAAACATCACCCCATCCCCCTTTCTCTCTCTCTCTGCCTTTCCCTGAAACTTCACACTTCCTTCTAGACTCTGTAAGGCAGCAAGACTGCTTTGCTCTCTGCTTAAGTGTAATGCTCTCTACTTAATTGTAATGCTTATAAATATTACTTTTCTATAAGACTATTTCTATAATATATATTCTTTATGCAAACACCTCTGGCTATGCCTTCTTTATTCTACTTTCTGGTGAGTCATCGGTGAGGGAACCGAACCTGGGACCAGCGTTTGTCAGGACCCCTCCAACCTAACATTGTGGGGGTGCGACTATCCTTACATTTTATTAAACTGACACTGGTCATACCTCTCCCTATACACCCTAGCATCCTTCTAGCTTTTGCCGTCATCTTTTCAACCTGTTTGGCCACCTTAACATCATCATCCAAGTCCACATTTCTGTTATGCACATAAGTTCTTCACCCCCTAAACTATACCATTCGTCAGGTTTTTGCAACCCAAATGGATGACCTTGCATTTCTTAGCAATAAATTTTAGTTGCCAAATTTCAGACCATTCTTCAACCTTTGCTAATTCTTTCTTCATGTCTACTCCATTGCAGATTTTGGTATATTCTGCAAAGAAGCAAATCATACCTGACAGCCCTAAGCAATATCGCTTATAAAAATGTTAAAAAGAATAGGCCCAAGAACAGAATCTTGAGGCACACCACTGGTAACTTCTCTTTCCTCAGAGGGATCTCCATTGACCACTACCATCTGTCGTCTTCCACTTAACCAGTTCCTGACCCAGCCCATCACTTTGGGGCCCATCCCAAGAGCACTCAGTTTATTTATTAGACATTTGTGTGGAACACTATCAAAGGCTTTGCTAAAATCTAAATATACCATATCTAGTGCACTCCTTCTACCCAATTCTCTGGTCAACCAGTCAAAGAAATTGATCAGATTTGACTGACAAGTGAATCCAATATTGCCTCTGGTCCTGTAATCCACCGGATTCCAGAAACTTCACCATTCTCTGTTTTAAAAACAATTCCATTAATTTGCTTACCATAGAAGTCAGACTTACTGGCCTGTAATTCCCTACTTCTTCCTTACTTCCACTTTTGTATAGAGGGATCATATCCACCCTTCTCCAGTACTCCGGTACCACTCCCAACTCTAGAGAAGCATTGAAAAGTTCAGTTAGCAGAGCCACCAGAATTTCCCTAAGTTCCTTCAGCACCCTCAGATGTATACCATCCAGCCCCATCATTTTGTTTACCTTTAATTTAGCTAGCTCCTCACAAACACAGCCCTCAGAAAATTGATCAGGGTCTACCACGCCACCATTTCTATTCGCATTTGTCTTCTGTGGTCCTGCTCCCGGATCTTCAGCCATGAACACAGAACAGAAATATTTGTTAAGCAATTCAGCCCTTTCTTTATCAGCTTCTACATATTCCTCCCCTTCACTTTTGAATTTCACAATGCTACTTTTGAACTTCTTCCTATCAATGATATATATTAAAAAATTTCATCTCTTCCTGTTTTACTGTGTCAGCTATTTTTTCTTCCATTTGTATCTGACTACTCGAACAACCTCTTGTAACTTTTCCAAATATTTTTGCCTGTCTTCCTCTTCTGCAATCTTTTGTAGTTTATGAAAGCTAACCTCTTATTCCTTGCCTTCTCAACTACTACTTTTGAGAACCAAAGTGGCCTTCTTTTCCTCTTACTTTTACTTACTTGCCTCATAAAAAGATTTGTTGCCCTTACAATAACTCCTTTCAGTTTTGTCCACTGCTTTTCTACTCCTTCCAGACATTCCCATCCAGACAACAATTCCCTGACATAATTCCCCATCCGAACAAAGTTAGTTTTTTATAAGTCTAGAACCTTTACTTTTGAATGAGCCCTCTCTATACCTGTTTTAATCTTAAACCGTACCATGCAGTGTTTATCTATATTTTTATTGGTGGTGTTTCTCCTATATATTTTTGGCATGCCTAAATTTTAAACTATCAAACTAACTCCTTAAAGAAAGGATAAACCTCACCTCTAGTTTATATTTAGCAATTCAAAAATCAGTATTCTATATAATTAGCAATTCAATGTTCTCCTCTTAAATATTGGAAACTTTCAATGGCAGCTAAATGACAGTATTGGAATGGCATCATGCATTCAAATCGTGGTTTATTTTGGTTATGAGGTCCCAGTTACCTGTGTATTGCTGCAAAGAGGCACTGTGGGGCCTTGATAGTGGAGAGGCTCAATACTACCAAGGAAGTCTTATGCACTCAGTTTTTTCTTTCACCAAAGAGATAGTTTGGCAATTTTTTCCTTGACCTCCTCTGAAAATAGAAGAAAGAGCTGAGGGGGTGTGTAACCTGTTCATGTAGTTATTTAGACCAAATAGTTTCATTGAGGAAAAGCATCGTGTTCATCCTCAGATGATAGCTCCGGGACAGTAGTCATCAATGCTCACACAAAAGAGAACATCAAGGCTAGGCCTATCAGTTATCATCAGTGAAAGATCCTCCTTAATATTTAGAAAACCTTCTGCATATTCTTTCCCTTGAACAATAGGAAAGCAAATAACATAATCATCATTAGATCTGATGGTATTTCCCTAAAGCATTTGCCAGTACTTCAGTCTTTTTGACAGAACTCTTACTGTCCATCATTGCACTGTTGAGATAGATGGAAAAGAAGCAGCCCAGATCAACTTGCTTCAAAGACTCTTCAGTTGTGCTTGAGGGGCAGTTATTACTGCTTTATTGCCAAGTCACTTGTGCACACTAAAACTAAGCAACCCTCTTGGTACTTATTCATTCACTCAATTTTCTATACTGTTCTACCAGGGGAGCTCAGAACGGTTTACATGAATTTATTCAGGTACTCAAGCATTTTTCCCTGTCTGTTCCAGTGGGCTCACAATCTATCTAATGGGGCAATGGGGCTCAAGGCAGGCCTGGGCCTTGGGTATGGGTGCTTAAGTGGGGCCAGATAAGAGATGTCCTCTTCTCCGACTGGAAAACAATATTCAGCAGCTGCACTCAGGTTGGAATGGCATGAAATAAATTTGGCAACCAAATTATATAACTATGCACAGTATCAGCATAGAACAGAGCAGTACAATGGAAGCAGTACATGCAAATCAATCTCATGCATATTCATTGTGTAAATCTTGAAAACCCAAATAGGTTGCGGCCCTTGAGGACTGTGATTACCCACCTCTGGAACAGAGATATTCCTGGAGGCAGTATAAGGGGGGAAGGGGGAAACAAAAATCCACGTAGTTTTCTGTTTTCAAAGTTATGCGCATTATTTTTCACGGAAAATTAATCACAGAAATAGCGGGCACAGATATCTGCAGCTACTTTTTCCTATGACAATAACTATGCCAGTTTCTCCATTTCCCAAAAAGACTATTTTTCGATCAGTCTTGGATTTCAGGAAATGCTATCCTGATGCATTATTGGACCTAAAGTACTGATTTCAGTGGCTAGAATTAGTGGGTACAAATACCATACTGCTGTAGGACATAAGTTGAAAACCTTGACTGGCCCAAAAACTCTTACCTGGAACTAGACGGCAGCTCCGCAGTAACCAAAGCAAAAAAAAAAATAAAATAAAATTTGCTTTTGGTTATTTATTTAAACCTCAGGGGAAATGCTATCCCTTGGGTAAATCCAGTCTAATTTAATTATTGCCCCTTTGTGGTCTAAAGTCTGAAGGCTAGTTGATTGGTTTCATTTTATATCATAGGAATTAAGATCAAGTAATTAACACCACACTTTCTATGAGAAAAGGTGACAACCCATTTATAAAGTAAGAAGACAGAAGTGTGACACCTGTTAGTTAATATCCATATCAGAATGCATTCTGCAAAAGCAATAATATGCTCTGTCTATATCGACAGATGGCCCTATTGCACAAATTTCACACACTGTGCAGGGTGATATCGTGTGAGTGTATGTTGTGGGAGGTAGGGGAGGATTATAGGGGTAGAATGGCATTCAGGGACAGGGTGGTGCAGTTACTTCCAAAATAAAATCTACATGAGTCATAGAAAGTAAAAAAAAATGAACTACTGTACTGCATAAAATTAACAGAGGTACTGTAAGTAAAGTAATGGTAAGAGAGCACATTATGCATAAAAGTCTATAACTGAGCATGTGCAAAGATGCATGCCTTGCACGTGACTGCTAACAAACTTCCCCTATTTTATGAACGCATAGTGCGGGTTTTAGCGTCAGCAGCAGCAGTAACCGCTACGAGGCTCATAGGAATTCTATGAGCGTCAGAGCAGCTACCGCTGCTGCTGGCACTAAAATCTGCGCTATGCGTTTGTAAAAGAGGGGGATTAGCTCTTATGTGAATAAGTACACTAAGGAATCCTTTTACAAAGCTGCGGCAAGCACAAATCACGCTTACTGCAGCAAAAAAATGGCATACCATGAGATACGCTGAGATGTCCCACAGTAATTATGCCATGCATGCACGCTTCCCACACGCTAAAAAAAATTTGGCGCAGGGGGCATATCAGATGGGCAAAGAGTGGGGGTGTTCTGTGCTAGTCAATGTTGCTAAATTGCTGCACACTAACTGATTAGCACTTGCATAGTGCATAAGTTCTTACTTCCTGCATAAACGGCGGTAAGGGCTTATGTGATAATCTTTTTTTAGTAGCCACATACGACAAAATTAGCTCATGGTCACTAATAGAAAAAATAGGAAATTCGGCCATTTTACCCCTTGGCACACAGGAAAAACCTTTGTAAGGATGCACTAATGCCACTTTTTACCATGCAAGTGCCTTAGGAGCAGTTGTGGACCTAGCATATGTGATACCCGGGGCCCATCATTTTTTTAACACCCCCCCATATGAAAAGTATGATTTTTAGCAATAATTTACACGTTGCACAACAGGAGTGTACCTAGGAAAAGGCAGCATCGTACATCGTGGACAATACGCGGAAACCTTCTGCCCCATGTGTGGAGCGGCCAAAAAAGCAAACAAGATGCAATGAATTACACTTCTCCCTTGGTATTTGCAGTTTTTTGCTTGCGGGCTCCTCCCTACAAATTACGTCAGAGAAAAATCGCTGATTCCCAGCACTGCACAAATAAACCGCTGATTTCCAGCACTTTCTTCACTGTCTCCCACCATGGCTACAAAGCGCAAGGCTTCAGGTACTATGAAAAAGTTATTTGCGGTTTTTCTGTATTCGTGGGTCTGTTAATCCCCTATTGCTGCGAATACCGAGGGAGAAGTGTATTAGAAAAGGGAAGGTCATTTTCAAAACAAAAAGATGTTTTCTGATTAGAAAATTGTCATTTCCAAAATTGGATTTGGATATCATATTGAAAATGCCCCTCTTTGTGTCTGAGCTTTTATGGATTAGCTCCATAGCTTTGACTTTTTTGTTTTGCAGTTTATTTATTGTTTTTAACACTGAAGCAATGTGCAAGCTGCTTTATTTGCTCATTTGTTTCACCTGATACAGATCAAAGCTGGGAAATAACTTTTAAAACCAATAGGAGGAAATATTTTTTCATTCAGAGAATAGTTAAGCTCTGGAACGCGTTGCCAGAGGTTGTGGTAAAAGCAGATAATGTAGCTGGTTTTAAGAAAGGTTTTGACAAATTCCTAGAGGAAAAGTCCATAGTCTGTTATTAAGACATGGGGGAAGCCTCTGCTCGCCCTGGATCAGTAGCATGGAATGTTGCTACTCTTTGGGTTTTGGCCAGGTACTAGGGACCTGGATTGGCCACCGTGAGAACGGGCTACTGGGCTTGATGGACCATTGGTCTGACCCAGTAAGAATATTCTTATGTTCTAATGGGAATTTTTTAAAGATAGAGTAGAATGGCAATTACATGCATAAATAAGAACATAACAATTGCCGCTGCCGGGTCAGACCAGAGGTCCATCGTGCCCAGCAGTCCGCTCCCGCGGCGGCCCTTAGGTCAAAGACCAGTGCCCTAACTGAGTCTAATCTTACCTGTGTACGTTCTGGTTCAGCAGAAACTTATCTAACTTTGTCTTGAATCCCTGGAGGGTGTTTTCCCCTATAATAGCCTCCGGAAGAGCGTTCCAGTTTTCCACCACTCTCTGGGTGAAGAAGAACTTCCTTACATTTGTACAGAATCTATCCCCTTTTAACTTTAGAGAGTGCCCTCTCGTTCTTCCTACCTTGGAGAGGGTGAACAACCTGTCTTTAACTACTAAATCTATTCCCTTCATTATCTTGAATGTTTCGATCATGCTTCCTCTCTGTCTCCTCTTTTCAAGGGAGGAGAGGCCTAGTTTCTCTAATCTCTCACTGTACGACAACTCCTCCAGTCCTTTAACCATTTTAGTCGCTCTTCTCTGGACTCTTTCGAGTAGTACCATGTCCTTCTTCAAGTACGGCGACCAGTGCTGGACGCAGTATTACAGGTGGGGCTATAACATAGCCTGGTACAGCGGCATGATAACCTTCTCCAATCTGTTTGTGATCCCCTTCTTAATCATCCCTAGCATTCTGTTTGCTTTTTTCGCCGCCACCGCCACACATTGCGTGGATGGCTTCATCAACGTTTCGACCAGTACTCCCAAGTCTCTTTTTCCTTGCGGGTCTCTCTGAGTACTGCACCGGACATCCTGTATTTGTGTATAAGATTTTTGCTACCGACATGCATCACCTTACACTTATCCACGTTGAACCTCATTTGCCATGTCATGGCCCATTTCTCGAGCGTGTTTATATCACGTTGCAGGTCTTCACAATCCTTCTGTGTCTTCACTATTCTGAATAACTTTATATCGTCTGCAAATTTTATCACCTCGCTCGTCGTACCAATTTCCAGGTCGTTTATAAATATGTTGAAAAGAATGGGTCCATACAAAGCAAGGATCAACAAAACCCCTGTCTCCCCTCCCCTTCACATAAATCCCCTCTACTATCAAGAAAACTGAATAAGACAAATTATTACAGAATGCTACACAGAAATATCATGCTAACAGAATACCGCAGTCACACATAGCAGGAATAGGGTTAGGGGAGTGCAACTAGGGCAACTGCCTCCCTGGTCAGAGAGCCCTAAGCCACTGCCTGGACTTTGCAGTCCCCAGTTATGTCTAACACCAGCTCTAGCAGGATATATATTTCAAATCTGATATATTCTAATCACAAAATAGAAATAAAATTATTTGTTTCTACCTTTTGTTGTCTCTGGTTTCTGCTTTCATCTTCTTTTCACTCTCTTCCTTCCAGCGTCTGCCCTCTCTGTCTCTTCAATCCAGCATCTGCCCCTTCCATCTACTGTCTGACCTCTCCCCCTTCCATATGGTATTTGTCTTCTTTTTATGCCCCCTCTCCTTTCCATCCAGCCTATGCCCCTCTCTCCTTTTTACACGATTCATTCCACCTTCACTGCTCTCTTCATTTTTATCTCTCCTACACCAGATCTAGCATCTTTGTCCCTCTCAATTTCTCTGCTGACCCCCCTTCCCATCTCATTCCTGTCTCTCCCCTTCCCCTCCTCTAATCTCCCTGCAAGCTGTTTCCTTTCTTTTTTCTTCTCCCTTCCTTCCTCCCCCCCCTGTCCAACAGTAACTCTCTTCCCTTTCCTTTCCCTCCTCCCATCTCAGCAGCATCTATCCTTCTCCCTCCCTCCAGGTCCAGTAGCAGCTGTCCCTTTTTTCCCCTTGCCCAGCAGCTTCCCAGACTCCTTTCCCTCCTCCCCTCCCAACAGCATCTCTCCTTCTCCCTCTCTAGGTCCAGTAGCAGCTATCCCTTTTTCACCATGCCCAGCAGCTTCCCAGACTCCTTTCCCTCCTCCCCTCCCAGCAGCATCTCTCCTTCTCCATCTCCAAGTCCAGTAGCATCTATCTCTTTTTCACCATGCCCAGCAGCTTCCCAGACTCCTTTCCCTCCTCCCCTCCCAGCAGCATCTCTCCTTCTCCCTCTCCAGGTCCAGTAGCAGCTGTCCCTTTTTTTTTCCACCATGCCCAGCAGCTTTCTTCCCTCCCAGCAACTCTCCTTACTTGCCAGCGCTGTGATTCAATAAGGCAGCCTCGGGTCCTTTGTTGGGTCGCACCACCTCTGAGGAAAGCGGAAGTTGCATCATCAGAGGCGGCCCGACTCAGCAAAAGCTCCAAGGCTTCCTTCCTGAATCGCTGCGCTTGTAAGGAGAACCGCTGGGAGGGAAGAAAGCACAGTCTGAGGCTCCCCATTATCTCTCCGGCCCTGTGCGGACCAGCAGGAAATTGAAGATGTTGATCTCGCCGGTCCTGCGCGGACTGGCAGGAATTTTCTGCGGACCGGCACCAGTCTGCGGACCGGCGGTTGAAGAACTGTGTTCTAGAGGAAAGGAGGGACAGGGGAGATATAATTCAGACATTCAAATACTTGAAAGATATTAACGTAGAACAAATCTTTTCCAGAGAAAGGAAAATGGTAAAACCAGAGAGCATAATCTGAGGTTGAGGGGTGGTAGACTTAAGAGTAAATTTAGGAAATTCTTTTTTAAGGAGAGGGTGGTTGATGCCTGGAATGTCCTCCTGAGGGAGGTGGTGGAGAGGAAAACAGTGACATAGTTCAGAAAAGCATGGGATGAACACAGAGGATCTCTAATCAGAAAATAATGGTATATACTGAAGAACTAAGGCCAGTATTGAACAGACTTGCACGGTCTGTGTCACGTATATTGCCATTCAGTTGAGGATGGGCTGGGATGGTTTAGATGAGCTGGAGTGAGCTTCGACGGAGACTCCAGTAGATACACAATTCCGGGCAGAGCTCTGGGTTTTTGGCCCAGAAATATCTAAGTAAAAGAACAATTTAAATGAAATCATTAATTTATAAAGAGTGTATGTTTGAGCAGACTGCTGTCATTTACTATGTTACTTAGCTATGTGGATGATGGCTGAATGTCGTCTAGAACCCACATAATTAAACAGAGTACAAGAGGGCAATCTGAAGGGCTGGGAGCATTTTTAAATATTATTCAGGTCCAGGTCGATAGTTAGCCTTGTTGAAAATTGGCCGGGACTTACATATCTAAGCCCTGGCAGCCACTGCTTCCATAATTAGGCCCAGATATTCAGTGCCAGTGTCTGCACATGGCCTAACATTGAGTATCCAGAGCATATTTACCCGCTGGTCAGCGTTTAAATACTTTTTGGCTGTGAACAGTGAACCATTGATTTTCTTGACTTATTACCTTAGTGAAATACATGGTCTAGGATTGGACAAGATATGATGAGAGTGATATTCTGCATGGTTTAAGTGAGTATGAGAGGCTCCTGTCCATGTAAACCATGCTGAGCAGGCTGCCCTTGGATTTTCAGTCATATTTAACCACAGTGCTGCTGAATATCGGCCAGATTTTGTCTAGAAACTGATAAACATGAACTCCATATCATGGTCTTAAGTAACAAAGTTAAACATTTGCCTTATGCCACTGTTCATGCAAATACGATATTGAGAAGATGTGCATTCATAACGTGCCAGTAATATGAATCCCCCCCCCCCATAGAAAGTGTTTTTGTAATTCCACAAAATAAACTGTGATTAGTTGATTTGCTTTTTTCTGTTACATAGAGCGTTATGGACCCCTGTTCGGTTACAAAAATTGGATAGCTCTAAGTCTAATAAATGTTGGCACTTTCATCTAGAAGCAGGGACTTTAGATCATTTATTATTCTATTGTCCATTTATTATGAATTTCTGGAAATCAATTTGGGACCAAATTAATTGTTTATTAGATAACTCAGTGGCATTATCATATGATACTATGCTATTTGGTATGGTAATGAGAGCAAAAAGTCAGATTTCTACAAAAAATAACAAATTATTACTCATAATGACTGGTGTTGCCATTCAACAAATTACATATAATTGGAAAGATTGGAGTAGATTAAATTATAATTTTTGGTGGAATTTTTTATGTCATGTTTTTAAAATGGAGAGATTTATTGCAATATAGCGGGGTTGTTTTAGGAAATTTCAGGATGTGTGGGAGCCATTAACAAAGTATTGTACTGATTAGATGAGTTTGTTTCCCTTAAATTTACAAGTTTAGTAGTGGGGGGGGGTTATTTTTATTATTACATATTCTACAAGATATTTGATCATATGTTAGGAAAGGATGGGAAGGGGGGTGATAAGAGTTTATGATTTGTATCATTGCTGATTATTAAGTGATGTATTTATTGTTAATTTGTTTGAACATTTGTCACACTTATTCTAAGTTTGAAAATGAATAAAGATGATTTGCTTCTGCATTGTAACAATGGAAGTGAAAATCTTAATGTTAATAAATCTAGAAGTCACCTTTTGTGCAACATATTCTTATTCATACTTTTTAATAAGGCCATAAAGGATTTTAAAAAGGGATAATCTTCCTTTTTTCCCTTATAGATTTTGCCAAGACTATCAAGAGTCCATCCTAACAAGCAATAAAGGACACTAGATGGAAGATGGGAAAGACTGGTTTGAACGTTGGGTGCCACTTTCTTTTCAGCGGCTTCCTTTCTGCTAGATTTCCCTGTTATAGAACTTCTGTAAATTAATTTGGTTAGTTCTGTATATTCTGCTCGTGCCATTATTGTACATTGTACCATCTTTATGACAGGGACACCAGAACACATTTTTAGTTAGAGAAGCCAAACAAGCCAATCATCTCCCTCCCCACCCAAGCTGTTTTGTCACTGTCTGTGCTTTATGATGGTCACATTAAAACAGCTCCATTAATTCCCATTAAGGGCTCCTTTTACTAAGCTGTGATAACGTTTTTAGCGCGTGCTACTCGGCTAGGACTAACGACAGCTCAATGCTGGCTTTAGCATCTAGCACGTGCTAAAATCTCTATCGCAGCATAGTAAAAGGAGCCCTAAGTATTTCTTTCAAAGCCTTCATCTCTATATATTGTAGGCTTATACAACTAAGGGGCCCTTCTATTATATATTAAGTTTTGGGCTTAACACGTTTTTAACCTAGAATTTTAACATGCAGTAAGCCCAAGACTAATGCTGGAGTGGAGGAGTAACACAATGGTTAGCGCAATAGACTGATTGTGGGGAACTAGGTTCAGTTCCTACTGCAGCTCCAGGCAATGTTCCCTCTAAGGACCAAGTTCATGTGAGCAAAAACGTTTTTTTTCCGTGAGCAAAGGATTGAGTTGATGTGAGCAAAGATTTTCCATTACATTATCCTGATGGTATTATACACACTGTACATTATGAATTAAGAATTACAAATAATAATTTAAAAAAATGGAAAATAAGATGATTTTTTTTAAAATTGAAAGGACTTAAAACAGTTTTCAGTTTGCTCTTAGAAGCCAACACCTCCTTCTCCAGGTCAAGACAGTATGCTGTCCTGACCTGAGAAAAGAGGTTTTGGTTTCTGACAGTTGGTCAAAAATGTATTAAAGTTAGTTCAATGAAAAGATATCAACTTAATTCTATTTTCTGTTTCTATTTATTAACCTTTATAAACACAGGTACCACACTACTTTATCCTGAATTAAAAATAAAATTCTTTTTTCTATCTTTATGTTCTGGCCATTCACTTCTCTGGTTTCTGTTTTCCTACATCTTTTCTCTTTCCAGAATGTTTCTCCCTTCCTTTTCCTTTCGGCTTTCTTCAACTCTATGTCCAAATTTAGGCCCCCTTATATCCAGCTGCATTAGGGTTTTTTTTATTGCTGGCCGCTGTGGTAAAAGCTTCGACGCTCATAGAATTCCTATAAGCATTGGAGCTTCTACCACAGCAGCCAGCAATTTAAAAACCTAATGCGGCTTGATAAAAGGGGGCCTTAACTCGTTCTTCCTATCTAGTCTTCAAAGTTCCCTCTTTTTTATGATCTACCGGCAACTTTCCATTTCTTTCCCTCTCCCTGGCTCTCCTATTTTACTTCCCCTTATTCCTATTCTTTCACTAACTCTACCTTCTTTCTCTCCCCCTTCCATCATTATCTCCCTCCTTTCTGTCTCTCCCCACCCTAAATATCTGCTCATTTCTCTCCCTCTGTTTCATTTAGCATTTACCCCTTTTATACAGCGTCTGCTTCCTCTCCCCCATTCCATCCAGCGTTTCTACAATCTCTCTCCACTTCTATCAGTATCTCCCTCCTCTGTCTCTTTCCCCTTCCAGTCTGCCCCTTCTCTCCACTTTCACTTCCCCTTTCCATCATCTCTCTCCTGTTTCTCCCCTCTTCTATCCAGGCTTCAGTCTCCCTCTTTCTATACAGCTTATTCCCCCTCCCCTTTCTATCCAGCATCTCCCCTGTCTCCCCTTCCATCAATATTTCCATTCGCTTTGTATCTCCCCCTCACCTTCCATCCAGAATCTCCCCTTTCAATTCCCAGTTCAATCATCTCCCTCCTCTCTGTACCCCACCTCCAGCATCTCTCCTCTCTCTTCCCTGTTCTATCTAGAACAGGGGTGCCTACACTTTTTGGGCTTGCGAGCTACTTTTAAAATGACCAAGTCAAAATCATCTACCAACAATAAAATTTAAAAAAATACAAAGCACACTGTACGCAGAGAAAATGTTAATTATCATTTATATTCTGGGGTTTTTTCAAAGAGGTCAAAGCAGATGACTTTATGCAATGTCACCTCAGTAACAACTATACAAAAATAGACAAATATACCCTCTCCCTTTTTACTAATCCGCGATAGTGGTTTTTAGCGCAGGGAACTGCACTGAATGCCCTGCACTGCTTTCGATGCTTATAGGCTCCCTGCGCTAAAAACCGCTATTGCAGTTTAGTAAAAGGGGGCCATAGTACAAAATATAGACAGCAGATACAAATTCTCAAAATGGACACATTTTGATCACTAAATTGAAAATAAAATCATTTTTCCTACTTTTGTTATCTGGTGATTTCATGAGTCTCTGGTTGCACTTTCTTCTTCTCACTGTGCATTCAATATTTCTTCCCTTCTTTCAGCTTCCTATATGGTTCCTCTCCTCCAGACCTCATTTCCTCCCCCAACTTCTTCTTCCTCTCTCCCTGCTCCCCTTTCTGTCTGTCTTTCTCTCTCCATGCCCCCTTTCTTTCTGTCTCCCTGTCCTCCCTTTCTTTCTGTTTCCCTTCTTTCTGTCTGTCTTCCTGTACCCCTTTCTTTCTGTCTGTCTTTCTCTCTCCATGCCCCCTTTCTTTCTGATTTCCTGTCCCACCTTTCTTTCTTTCTTTGTTTCCCTTCTTTCTTTCTGTCTCCATGCTCCCTTTCTTTCTGTCTCCCTGCCCCCCTTTCTTTCTGTCTCCATGCCCCCTTGTCTTTCTTTCTGTCTCCCTGTCCCCCCTTCCTTTCTGTTTCCCTTCTGTCTTTCTTTCTGTCTCCCTGCCTGCCTCCTTTCTTTCTTTGTCTTTCTTTCTCCCTGCGGTCCCCCAAACAACCGCCGCTTCCATCAGGGAACAGGCCCCCAAGCCACTGCCGCCGAGTTCTGAGCTCTCCCTGCTTTCCGACGTGGTAAATAGAACGCAGAAGCACCGGGACGACCAGCTTTTCACCCTCACCCCAATTCTGACGTTGGAAAGGAAGTTCTGGGCCAGCCAGGCAGTGAGGGGGAAGGCTGGTCGGCCCAGTGCTTCTGTGTCCTGTTTACCGCATCGGGAAGCAGGTAGAACGTGAAGGCAACGTGAGTCTATCACGGATCGCGATCGACCTTTTGGGCATCCCCGATCTAGAATCTGTCTTTCTACTTCTGTGCAAAATCTACCCCATCTCTCCCCTATCCCAAACCATTTCTATCAGCTTCTGCCCCCTCTCTCTCCTCCAACCCACATCCATCAACTTTTGCCCCCTAGCATCCACACCACTGCTGCTGCTTTCCTGAAGCAGTGGCAAACAGAAACAAACCAGCTGTGAGGCCTTCCCATACATATCCGTGGCTGCTGGCTTTGCCCTGGAAGAAGTGAAATCAGAAAAGGGGGGGGGGGAGTGTCGGTCAGGTGTCGGTAACTGTTGGTAAGGTCCCATAGTCAGTTTGTAGCTGCTGGTACTGCTTCGGGAAAGCAACAGCAGAACAAAATGGATGAGTAATACTGGAGGGTGCTGGTCCTGACTCCACTTGTTGTGCGGTGGGGTTGAATGGCTGCACGGCCTCTTGCTAAAAGTTGCGTGGATGTGCAGTCCCGTAGCTTAGAGGGAACTTTGGCCTCAGGTACAAAAACTTAGGATTGTGAGTCCACTAGAGACAGAGAAAATACCGGTATATAATGTGTACATCCAGAAGTGCTAAAGACATGATTAGTTGTATAAGGGTCATTCCTAGTATTTTTTTTTATTGTAGGTTGTGCATTAACATACAGATTAACATATGGTACCTGTTCCCGGTTAACAAAGAAATACTTATTGCCTTTAATGCAGTTGTACAATAGCCAGTTCACACGTGTTAACTCTGCTTTAACCTCCAATTCTATATATGACAGTGTAAGTTGTGCATGTAAATTGGTGCACACAACTGATTTACATGTACAACTTAATTGTCTAACCAGACCAATCAATGCTGATAATTGTCAATTAACAACTCATAATTAATGCTAATTAGCACTAATTAAAAGTTACGCGTACTGCTTGGCAGGCGCATTCTGTGCATCAGTTCTAGTGCATAAATTTGAAAAGGGGGCAGGGCCAGGGGAACAGCATGGGTGGATCGTGGGCGCTCCTAAAAGTTAGGTGCACTGTTATAGAATATGTCCAATCCATGCAGAACTTAGACGGAGGCATTTAGGCCTGTTTTTCTATGGCCTAAACGGGTGCGCTTAAATATTAGTGATGCATAAGGCTGTTAAGTGTGATTCTATATATGGTGCATGCCTTTTATAGAATCGTATGATGTCATGGTATATATAGAATATGGCCCTAAATACTTAACTCGCTTTCGTAAAAGGGACCCTAAAATCTTTATGTTGCCACTTTGAAATTTTTCAGGTGGTTATCTATGAAGTACATTGCAGAAAGGAGAGAGACTTGTTTTTTGGAGGGTTGTTTTTTTTAAGATATCACTTTACAGATGTTCAGAGGTAGCAGCAGATGATGTTGATGATGATGTCTCATTTCTGTCTCACTCTGTTAATCGAATTTCCCCGGTATGGTCATAGACCTTTGACCATCTGTAGACTACTGATTTAAGTTTTGTCATGTTTCTCAATGATCTCCCTGTAGTTCACCTTTCCCCTTCATCAACTTTTCTCCCTTTTTCACTTACTATATTAAATACAATGAAATGTTAATTATGTCAATGAAAGAATTATGTCCGTTTTAACACTTGAAATTCATGTAACACTCATGGCCCTATACCTTACTGGGGCGAGTGGAAAGCTGGCATAATATGGATGGGACATTATTAAGTGCTGTTTTATCCATGGAAATGCCTTTTAAAATTTCCTTCCCTATCTATGTTCCTGGTTAAATGTATTGCGTTGGGTCCTCTTTAGAAGGCAGATGCCATGATAGGAGATATTATTATTATTATTACACGCAATTAATATCCAAAGGCATAACATAATGGTTTACAATATCTATATAAATAGGCATGATTCACAACTTTCTAGAGCCTTTCCTCTTCTCAATAATTCTCTTCTCTTTCCTGCTTACTAAACTAGACATTTGCAATAGAGAATGACACGGGGAAAAAATCTGTCCCCGTCACTGCACCGTCCCTGGCCCACCATCCTCTGCATCGCCCCGTCACCGCCGTTCCCTTCACCACCCCGTCAACGTCACCGCCATCCCTTTCACCGCCCCGTCACTGCCACTGCCATCCCATTCACCACCCCGCCACCGTCCCCGCAGGATCCATATAAGCCTTAGTACTGCAATATTTAGCTTATTCCTTTCTTATAAATCAAAGTTCTGGCTGCTGAACTAGAGAAAGAGATGTTCAGCTGGCAGGGCTTTGTTTATAAATTTTTATCAACACAACTAATATACTACTTTATCCTAAAGCAAAAAATAAATAAATAAATATAATTTTTTTTTCTACCTTTGTTGTCTGGTTTCTGCTTTCCACATCTTCTCATTCAATTCCTTCCATCCACTGTGTGTCTTCTCTCTGCGTCTTCCATTTGCTGTTACTGTGCCTCTCCCTTCACCCCCTCCCACAATTGGTCTAGCACCCATCTTCTTTCCTCCGCTCCCCCATAGTCTGGCATCTGTCTTCTTCCCTTCCAGCGTCTTCTCCCCACTCTGCCTTCCACATTTCCCTTCAGGGTCTGTTCCACTCTACCCTCTTTCAATGTCTGTTCTATTCCTTTCCACCACCACCCTTCCCTCCCTCCTTTACCATCTGTTCCTTTCTACCACCCTTCTTTCATATCTTCTATCAGTCCCCCCACCATCACTAGCAGTCTCTCTTCTCCCTTACCATGAGCAAATAGAACTTCTGAAAATTGTATTGCTGAGGCATTATTTCTAATGCCTCAGCATTAGACATCAATTTTATAACTCTTACTGTCTGCTCTGATTTCATTCACAATTTGGTTTGTGTTGTGGCTGAGGATGCCATGAGGCATTTAACCTTTTCCTGTCTCTTGAACTGTGATTTCAAGTTGATTCCTTCAATAATGGAGTCTCACGGCAGTAGTAGTTTTCTCTTTTGGGCTCTTTTGACATTATTTAAGGGATTTCTTGTACATTTGGTGCTGGTCTTCTTTGATGAGGTCACTTCAGAATCTATTTCCAAGGAAGAAAAACTTTTTCCCTTTCACTCCCTCCTTCCTTGTGTGAGCTGGGAACCCGCGGTCCCCGCAGCCCCCACCTGCACGATCGTTTAACCAGCTTCCTCTCTCCACCTCACCTTAGTTTGCCGGCTTTCTTTTCGGCGACCGGCACACGCGGCTGCTCAAAGTTCAATCTTCTGCTCTGCTGCAACTTCCTGTTTCCGGTTGGGTCAGAGCAGAAGACTGAATACATGCGCGGCTCTTTGAAAGCGTGCCGGTCGCCGAAAAAGAAAGCCGGAAAACTAAGGTGAGGTGGAGAGAGGAAGCTGGTTAAAAGATCGAGCTGGTGTGCGGGTGGGCCGGTGGGGGCTGCGGGGACCGCACAATCCTTGATGCCTCACTGCGGTGACAAGACCATTCACCGCTCCAAGGGGCGGTGAATGGCCTTGTCCCCGTCCCCGCAGAGGCTGCTATTTTTCATTCCCCGTTTTGGCGGGTTACCCGCAGCTAAACGCGGTAGCCACGGGTAAACCGCCAGCGTGTCATTCTCTAATTTACAACATGCTTCTGCTTTGGGCTCTGAAATAGAGAGTTGCATGGGGACAGAAATCAAACCCATCCCTGTTGAAATTGAATCCGTCCCTGTCTGTTCCCACAAGTAATCTCTTCCTTCCCTGCCCTTCCCCATAAACTTCAGGGCCTTCCTCTCCCCGGTGCATCCTGGGTGGGTGTTGGTTGGCAGCAGGAGGGATTGAACATCTCTCCCGCTGTTGTGTTTTGGTTTTTTTTTTTGTCTTTTTGCATTTTGTCTGTGCATGTGCCCATCACTATCACCAGTGATGGGCACATGCAAATTTAGCAAGTCTTTGCTACTCTTCACCAACCTCATTTACATGAGCGTTTTTTGGAGAACGACTCGCTTTTTTAAATTCGCTACCAGAACGGTTGCGATAGCAGCCCGTCATTTTTTAACAAGTTTTTTTTAGAATCTAGGCCCGAATCTTGGGAGTTAGTACTGTTAAGGTATAGTAACATTCTGACTGAGTGTGTTTTTGCACAAGTTTGTATTTAGTTTTTTGTAGTGGAGGAATTGTGTGTTGGCCTTACTGAGGTGACATAAAAGCTTGAATGGTAAGTATACGTATCTCATACAATATACTATACAAATTTGAGGAGTACAGCTAAACAGAAACTTGACAATAGGTGCACAAGTAGATGCTATGGCTCGGAAAAGCTTTTATGTGCTTTGGCAGTTGCACTCAAATCTTATTTTGATGAGTTATTCTTTCAGATTCTAGTACAGCCTTTAGTATTATCTGTTTTGAATTACTGTAATATTGTTTATTTAGGTGGTTGTCAAACATTTTCATAGATTAATAATAATAATAATAACAATTTATTTTTTATAAACCGCTATACCAAAAAGTTCGAAGCGGTTTACAAGGACAATTAATACATACAGTGTAAATAGGAATTATATAAGAGATAAAATAAGCAGATAAAATTGGAATAGATCAATTAAAACAGGAGATTTTATGTAAAAAAAAACAGAACTTATTAAAGCGTCAACCTATCAAACAGTTGGGTCTTTAGCAGTTTTCTAAAATCAAAATAAGAGGTAGCCTCTAACATAGTTTTTCCAAGTCCCGTATTCAATTTAGCGGCCTAGAAAGCGAAAGTTCTCTCACGAAACTTCTTGTATTGACAGGATTTAATAGAGGGATAGTTAAACAGGTTAATCCTGTGTGTACTCTTGTTAGAATGACTCAAGGGAAAATGAGGAGCAAGATAGTCTGGTAACATACCGAAAACTGCTTTATAACAGATACTAAAGAATTTAAACAGAACTCTGGACTCTACCGGCAACCAATGAAGTTTTTGATAAAAAGGAGTAATGTGCTCCCATTTTTTTAATCCAAAAATGAGGCGAACAGCTGTGTTTTGAAACAAACATGGCAATAGATTTGATTTTTCATCTAAGTTCAACCATGTAACCTTTTACTTTTACAAGTTGCACTGGCTCCCATTAGACACTAGGGACATTTTTTAATTTGGTTACCTGTGTTATAAGGTGCTTCATAGTTTAGCTCCAGGATATTTAGTTGATCTTTTCTTTTTTTACAACCTTTCTCAGTGTCCTTTGTATAATTTTACTTATTTTGTTTTCCTTTCAGTTAAGGGCTGTACACATAATAAATCTTAGAGTGAATGCTTTCTTATGAGGCAGAAACACAGTCCACAAATGCCTCTGAATAGCCTCACAGCAAAGAGCAGTGAGCCCAAAGTCAGAGACAAAAAGACCAAGGTTCCACAAATCAAAAGGAGCATCCAAAAACGCACAAAATGGAACCAGGACTTGGAGCCAAGAAATAAAGATATATAATTCTTCATTAGAGGTTGTCACAAAACACACACTGGAATCTTGACCCTACACGAGCTGTGTTTCGGCAAAATGCCTTCCTCAGTGGTCCTGCATACATATTGATGCTGCTAATATTCCATGGGAGTTTGAGCAGAATGCCAAAACGTGAAGCCAGAGCAAAACCATTGGAAAAACCACTAAATCCTGGTTCCATTTTGTGTGTTTTTGGATTTTCTTATCAGGCAGCCCACTAGAAACCTTTGATTATGACATCTACTTCCTATTTACATTATAGAAATCTGTTGAAAACTTATCTGTTTAGAATGTTGGGGTATTTGTTTTTTTTTTGGGGGGGGGCGAGGGGGAATGATATTGTTGTATTAGTGAGGTTAATCTTTACGGTATTTCACCGTCTGTAAAGTCTTCTTTATTATGTTACCTGCATTGAATTGCAAGGTATTGCAGGATAGAAATAAAGGGCTCCTTTTATGAAGCCGCGTTAGCGGCTTTATCGCACGCACCTTTTTAGTGCGCACTACCCCCATGCTAGTTGAAAAACTACCACCTGCTCAAGAGGAGGCGGTAGCGGCTAGCACGGCCGGCAAATTAGCGCGCACTATTACACGCGTTAAACCGCTAACGCAGCTTCGTAAAAGGAGCCCAGTCTTATATTATATTATGTTATGTAGAGGTGGTTGTTTTTGTAGCAAATTATGGGACATTGCAAGATGAGGGATTTTCAAATACAGTTGAATTGTTTCCATAGATTTGCATGTGGTTTATTTAAAAAAATCTAATAAATGTATTAAAAATTATTTTAATTAAAACAGGACACGGTATAAATTGCTGACTGGATTTATTAAAAAGAAACCAAACACTGATCTGAGAGACATTTGGAGCATTGAGATTAAGCATCAAATTACTGCATCTCAATGGCCACGAATTTGGTCTTGGAGGATGAGATGTACAGTGTCGGCATCTATGAGACAAACTTGGTTTTTTCTGTTACATAGAGCATTAAGGACCCCTGTTCGATTACAAAAATTGGATAGCTCTAAGTCTAATAAATGTTGGCACTGTCATCTCGAAGCAGGGACTTTAGATCATTTATTATTCTATTGTCCATTTATTATGAATTTTTGGAAATCAATTTGGGACCAAATTAATTGTTTATTGGACAACCCAGTGGCATTATCATATGATACTGTGCTGTTTGGTATGGCAACGAGAGCAAAAAGTCAGATTTCAAAAAAATAATAACAAATTATTACTCATAATGACTGGTGTTGCCATTCAACAAATTATGTATAATTGGAAAAACTGGAGTAGATTAAATTATAATTTCTGGTGGAATTCCTTATGTCATGTTTATAAAATGGAGAGATTTATTGCAAGACAGCGGGGATGTTTCAAGAAATTTCAGGATGTGTGGGAGCCATTAACAAAGTATTGTACTGATTAGATTACATTGTTTCCCTTAAATTTACGAGTTCAATGGTGAGGGGGGAGGGGGTATTTTTATTATTACATATTGTACAAGATATTTGATTCTATGATAGGAAAGGGTGGGTGATAAGAGCATATTATTTGTACCATTGATGATTATTAAGTGATATATTTATTGTTAATTTGTTTGGACATATTGTCACACTTATTGTAAGTCTGAAAATGAATAAAGAAATAATAATAATAATAAAAAAATATTTAAAAAATGTGCTTGAAATAATTGAATTAGAAATATTTAACATGTCATCCATGATACAGAAATCCATCATTTACTGTACTTGATTTTAAGATATGAAATGAATAAAGATAAAAAAAAAAAGAAATCCATGATACTTGTCAATAATAGTAGTCAGCAGCCCTTCCTTGGGCTTCAGCCCTTTACAATCATTTCAAATTTATACATTTATCCTCCCCCCCCTTTATAAAACCGTAGCACAGTTTTTAGCACCGGCTGCGGCAGTAACAGGTCTGACGCTTGCAGAATTCCTATGCGCGTTGGAGCTGTTACAACCGCAGCCGGCACTAAAAACTGCACTATAGTTTTGTAAAAGAGGGCTTTAATGCACTGTGAGAAAAAACTCACTTGTTTACTGTCTGTTTCACTTAATGGGGTGGGCCACTCTTGACATCTCTGCAATCCGGTCCAGTATATTTCTTCCCTCCACTACCATGTGTCTAGCGGTTTCCTTGTCCCCGCCCCTCCATGCCTTCCAACTGCACTGTGAACTCATGGAGCTCTCAGACACTTTGAGCAATCTGAGGTTCATGAAGAACCTGTTGACCTTGCAGTTCCAATCTCATGAGACAGCAAAATCAAGACAGGGGAGATATATGTGTGAGAGAGAAGAGCAGATGGGCCAAAGGTAGGTGCAATGTAGGAGAGGAAGAGAGGGTTAATATGATAAAGAGAGAGGCAAATAAGCTGCAGGCAAGGGGGAGAAGTGAGAGAGAAGGAGGCAGACTAGTTGCATGAGAGATGTAAGCATTATCTATTGACACTTTTTATTAATCCATTTTAATTCAGCTGCCTAAGAGACCTATGTATATTTACTGAAGGTTGCACTATTTAATTTTGGTTTTCATTTTATTCCTCAGTATTTGATACCTTTTATTAAATTTCATTATTATGATATCTACTATCTGCAATTATTTTACTGATCTTTTCTTTCTGCATGTTTTATCACATAGTTAAGGAATCGGGCCCCATCATGGCCCACCCACTTTAGACTCCCCAAACAATTGAGCCACCGGCTGCCTATTCGATGCAGTCACTAATTCTCCTCCCATCCCCTAGGGATGGTCATTTTCTCCATCGCGAACCGCGATTCTACAAACTTTGTTGAGGTTGCCGGCAGCAATTAGAACAGGCCTTCTGGCAAGCCCTGGGGTCCTTCCCTCTGATGAAATTTTTATTTGCCACCTTGGAGGGATGCAGCAAAAGGAAAGCCTTGAGGTGGGTAGAGGACTTGCTTCCTGCCACTGTAACAAAGTTTGAAGAATTGTTGTGGAGAGGAGAGAAACCAACCCAAGGGGATGGAAAGGAGAGAAAATAGGTAGGAAAAAATACTGGACCCCAGGGAGAAAATGGGGATGGGAGAGGGAAAATGCTACACATATAGGGAAGGGAAGAGGGGAGACAGGCTGCAATTCATATATAGGGAAGGAAATAGGAAAAATAGGCTGCCCATATAGGGACTGGAGAAGGGGAGAAATGCATATGAAGGGAAGAGAAAGGCAAAAATAGATTTGAGAAGGAGGCAGAAAAATTGAAGAAAGGTGAATAGGAATAATCACTTCCTGCTTTATGTCTGTTTGGCACTGAAGAAAAAAGGAGATGAGAAAAAGATTTAGCAAATAGAAAAGAGGCCCTAGAAACAGAGTTAAGAACAGAGACAAAGGAAAGCAGAACCAGAGATTGGGACCAAATGATTGAAATAATAAAATCACCAGAGAACAAGTAGGAAATATGATTTTGAGGGGCATTTTTAAGATATGACGTCTAAGTTTGAGTTTGGACATTTTAGTGAACTACGTCCAAAAATCTGGTAGAGATAATGGTCATTTTTGAAACCGTAAAACATCTAACTTATTATTCAAAAATCACCTATCTAGATATTATGGCCCTTAGTGCATCTATTTTTATGGCCATTTTCGTAAACAAAAACGTTCAAATGCAAAACCTCCAAACCCAAGCCATTTGGATGTAAGAGGGGCCACCATTTATGCTACTGTGGACTGGCCACACAGACATGCCAGCAGAGCAGTGGGGCACCTTAGGGGGAACTGTTGTGACATTAGCATACACATCTCACCAGAACCCTTTACATTGTATGCTGTGCCCTCCAAAACCTATTGGACCTTCCTGTCTACCATCCCTATAGCCCTTATGGATGCAGGTGTCACCTATATGTAGGTACAGTACATTTATGGCAGATTTTGGTGGGCTCATACTCTCCACCACAAGTGTAGTAGTTAGAGCGGGATATGGGTCTGGGACCTCTTCTCTGGAGTCCTCTGCACTGACCACCAGGTTACTCCACAGACCTGCTTGCTGCTGTCATGGGACTGTCTGTAACATTTGCAGCTTCCAAACAGGCAGATATGCACAATTTCATTCACATCTTTGGGGGGTGAGAGTGGGTCAGACCCTTGAGGGAGTATGAGGGGGGTCATGCTTCCATCCTTATTCATTTTTAAAACGGGAGTTAGGGGGTGGGACATTGGTATGGGCAGACTAGATGGGCCTTAGCCCTTTTCTGCTGTCAGTTTCTATGTTTATCCCCAAACAGCCAAATTGTGCCCTGGACATTTTCTAAAATGTTTGATTATGTTTATGTTCATTGTCGTTTGATATACAGCTTAGTCCAACACATGGATCAAAGTGATTAACAAAATTTTAAAAACATAAAATTAGAAAAGGAACTCCAAAATAACAAAGGGGATGGATCAATGGAAATAGTGAATCATTGACAGACAAACTGATTTCATTCAGATAAGTTCTTTTTCTATTTAAATGCTGGTTTATGGGAAAGTCATGCGATGCCTCAGCTATTTTTGTGGTGACCCGTCATAAGCGCGCCGGACATTGGTGCGCTGACAAAGCCGCGTTAACAATTGCACGCAGGGACGAATGCGCACCACCACCTGAAGCCATTCTGACCGTTGCCGTTAGTGCTGTGAGGGTGTGTGTGTGGGGATCCTCCACTACACTGAGAAATACGCTCACGTTGAGGGGTATGTGGGGGGAACCCCCCAAAACTCCAAAAAGTCCCACTCTCCTCCTGAACACCAGCTCTTCCGCTCTGAGGGACAGTGTGGGGGGGCATTCCCTTCAAAGTATGCATGAGTATTTCTTAGTGTACTGGGGGGCTCTCCCCACACACCCCCTCACAGCATTAATGAGAATGGTCAGAGTAGCTTCAGGCGGTGACGCACATTCATCCCTGCACGCAATTGTCGGCACAGCTTTGTCAGAGCTCTTTTGTCCTGCGCGCAAACATTGGTGTACCTTTTTTGTTGGATAGGATACACTTTTTGGTCCAGCTGAGTAGAGGAAAGAAACTTTTTGTTCGTAAGGCTCTTCTTCTTGGTCACCGTTGTATTCTGCAACATTGGATATCTTCTGATCTTCCCACATATTGGGAGTGGAGGAATAAATTTCATACACTGTTTTTATGGGAGATTAGGGGGGGCTCAATCTGCATTTCAACATTGGAAAAGGTAGGGGGGGGGGGGTTGGTGTGGGGAATTTATCTTGATTCTTTGTCTCCCAAAGCCCATATTCTGACCTTAGGGGGAGGGAGAGATAGGATTTCGCAGCCCAAAATCTGGTAACCCTAACTCTATTAAATGTGAAGATTTTCTGGAAGTTGCCCCAATGTTTAATTAGGATATTGTTAGGGGTAATGGACTATGAATAGCTAAGAATATTGCGTTAAATCTGTATTATTAGTACCTGCAGTATTTTTTAGGACCGTTGATATGTTCAAGCTGAGAACCTAGTTTTTATAAGAGTTCCCTATCAGCCAATTTATGCTTTGGCATGGAAGTCTTTTTTCTCCAGTCTGAAGTGATGATGTTAGATCTTTCATAATTTTGGAGAGGACTTTTTTTGTTTGTTTGTCATTTTTTCCCTCCACTCTGTTTTCTTAGTTTGCCAGTATTCATTATTTAGATACGAATGCCACTAAAAATATATCCAAACTGTCCCAGTGCTATCTGAATAGTGTGGGAGAGTCCAAAATGCAGCCTGGACTGAGCTGGAAATTAACCAGTCAGCAGAGATATTTTAGGGCTCCTTTTACTAAGGTGTGTTAGGGCCTTAACGAGCGGAATAGCGCGTGTTAAATTGCTGCGCGCACTAGACCTTAATGCCAGCATTGAGCTGGCATTATTCTAGAAGCGTACCGCGTGGAATAGCGCACGGTAATTTTGTGCATGCGCTTAAAACGCTAGCGCACCTTAGTAAAAGGAGCCCTAAGTGTCAGCATTTGGACAACTGTCTGGATTATTTATGACAGCAAAAAAAACCTATCCTATTGTAACCAAGGTTATAAATAAATAATAATAATAAAAAGGTATTCCTGTAGCTTTAAGAATTTTGAGCTGTACGTGTCACTTTTAGAATTCTGGACAGCAGTTCTAAAATTGCCAAGGTGGGCTGTTGGGTTGGTTTGTTGGCAAGAGACAGGTGTCTGTTGTATGTTGTCTCTGAAAAATTGGTTGTTAAAGATAAATTTTCATTGTGGTAACTTTGATTTGATTTGGAAATTTTTGGATTTGAGCTGTGACATGGATTTTATGACATTTCAGCTGTGACATTAGTTTATTAGAAGTGGTTAACTGAATTCTTATTTTAGAAAAACTTACTTGAGGTGAGAGTAATTATCCTGAAGATATCAGATATCATTTGATAATTAGCAGTTTTGTTGAAGATACTTAAAAAAATTGTTTGATGTGACTAAAGCCTTCATAAAGAAAAACTGTTTTGAGTTGAAGATTCTAATTAGAACCGGGCACTAGTGCTGGCAGGGCTGTGTACTGCTATTGGATATTTATAGAGCCTGTAAAGAAATTGTATTAAATTTTAATTAAACCTTGGTTAAAAAAGTAGGTGGGATTAATTTTAGGGAAATTGAATTATCTTTTTTTTTTAAAAGAAGGTTTAGTATCTATAATAATAAAATGCTAAGCGCACATGCGCACTCTTACCACATGTTCCCTGATCCCTGATCTGTAGGTCAGTGGTTGGCAGGAGTGCGCATCCGCGACACCAGGACTCCTCCTCCTGAGCCCCAGACACATTGACCGCCTTCGGTCCCATGGGCCTCTCATGCAGTGGCGGTGGCAGGGATTGCGGAAATGTTACTGAGGCAGCTATCGGCTTCAGGTGCACTCGACAGCTGTCAGCGCCTGCAGGCTGCAGCGGCTGTCGGCGCCGCAGGCCATGGCGGCTGTCGGCAGCTGTGACGGAAGGCAGGCGCGAACGGAGGTAAGGGGTGCTTCTGGACAGGGGAAGAGGTGCTGATGGAATGGGGGAGGGTAGAAAAAGGAAGGGAGGCTTACTGCTGGACAGGGGAAGCAGGAAATAGGAAGAGGTGATGATGGACAGGGGGGAAGAAAAAGGAAGGGAGGCCTACTGCTGGACAAAGGGAGCAGGAAAGCGCTGGACAGGGGAAGAGGTGCTGATGGACCGGGGGGGGAGGAAGAAAAAGGAAGGGAGGCCTACTGCTGGACAGGGGGAGCAGGAAAGAGGTGCTGCTGGACAGGGGGGAAGTAAAACAAAGGGAGAAGGGCTGCTGCTGGATAAGGGGAGCAGTGAAGGGGTGGTGGTGGACACAGGGGAGGTAAAAGGAAGGGAGAATGGACAGGGGGAGCAGGCAAGGGGTGGTGGTGGACAGCCGAGGAAAAAGAAAGACAGAAAGAAAGAAACACAGAAAGACAGAAATACAGAAAGCGGCTAAGGAAAGAGAAAGAAATAAAGAAACACACACATATATTCTAGCACCCGTTAATGTAACGAGCTATAGGGAAATATTTATGTTCAGTTAGAGAAAGGTTTTTCTTTCCTTTTGGTTTTTTATAGATAGGGAGTAGGAGATTCTTCAAGCAAGAACACAAAAGAAAAATGTACCAACGCAAGAGAGTCAAACCTGAAAACAAGGAAAAATCAGAAATCTACTTGCCTGGATCCATCTGGCAGAAAAACTGTAAGAGAAGGAAAAAAAAAGGAAAAACAAAGTATCAGTTCCCTTAGAGACTGTTTAGTTGGAGCTAAATTTTGAGGGAGAACAGAAAGCTTAAATACTTATCTGATAAATAGTTCTTAAAACTGAAAATCCTAAAATATTGGTTTAGAGTTTCTGAAACAATAATGAAATCATTCTATTATTATTGTATACAACATAATTTTAAAATCTAGTGTTTTCAAAGTTGAAGTGCAAAGTTACATTAAAAATTATTGCACTTATCAGATGTGTTGATGGGTTTCTTTTATTTATTTATTTTATCCCAGTATTGAATTTATGAGATGAGGAAATTTTAAATGTTAATCTGTTACTTCCCTAAAGAAATTAAATTATACTCTCGGCTAACGCGACTACATTGTTGAGAATTTCACCTTGGGGAAGTAGCAGGTTACACTATGCTCTTCAGAAGCTTAGCTGGATAAAGGCACTTATTATTGCTGTTAAAGGGTAACTTCTAAACCTGCCTGATACCTAGATATTGACACTGAATATCTCGGTATAAGTTAATTGCAGTGGCCAGTGTTTAAAACAAATGCTGACCACTGTGGCTTAATAGGCTGCCAGCAAACGTATTTCTAGTCAAACACTATAAGTATTCCATGGCTACTGAGGATTCAATGTTCCTGGCTGTTTGAATTGCTTGTCCAAAGCTAACCACAAATATTCAGCAGCACCTAACTGGTTAATGCCGCTGAATATCCACGCTTAGTGCCTAAGCCAAAACTGGACAACTTGTGGGCAGTCCAAGGGTGAAGTTATGCAGTTAAGTTCGGATATTCAGTGTTTAACCGCATAAATAGGACTGCACAAAACTCAGCCCTATCTTTATGTGGTTAAGTGCTGAATTTGCACTTAAGTGTTTGCTAGACGCTGCATTGAATATCCAGGGATAATACTGGAAGCAGCCAAAAAAACACTGACAACTGTTGGCTGAATATTTACCCTTGAATTTTTAAAGTACTAAATTCATCTTGCTCAGCCCAGCTTCTAATAAGCCTGAAGGCTCATATTCTATAAATGGCGCCTTAAGTTAGGTGTAGTAGGCGCCCTACCGGTGCCTAACTTAAGTGGTAAAAGCCATTTTAAAATGATTAAAATATCATTTAAAAGATATAATATACGCCTAGATGCCTTCATCGAGTCTAAGGAGGCACTTTACAACACCTAAGACAGGCCTGTTATTTATGTAGCCCAATTTGACCACTACACTTAGCCAATGCTTAAACATTCGCAGCTTGCCGGCTAAATCTCATGACATAGAAAGTTAACAGGTAGCTGCTAACCGCAAATATTCAGTGGAGATAACTGCTATCTCCCACTGCATATTAGCGATTAGCTAGCCAAATGCTATTTAACCGCCCAGAAGCCATTCCTGACTGATCAAATAGTGCTGAATAATTGGGTGTGGGGTTGTGAAGGGGAGTATGTGAGCTCCTGTAAATTTTACTGCTTTGGGCCATCATACAATATATGTATTTAACCTTAACTGATCTTTTTCTAAAGCCTATTCTTTACAGGCATGCTGTATACCTATTGTCTCTCACTTCTTGTTGCCTAGCGACCTATCCATCTTCTAATCACTAATTGTGTCCTCAGTATGCTGGGGAATTTCCATGAACAAACTGTTTCTGATTTTGCTCAGTAGGTGCATTACTTTAAGATCATGCTGTAACCTCTGTTTAGCAGGCAAATAAATATTAAGGGCTCTTAGGTAACAAATATGAAGTTCTTCTGAAAAATATAAGTATTGGGGTGTCTTTATACAAATTCCTGCATGTCCTTGTTACTTCTTACTAAGAATTCTTGGGCTACATTATGGCGTCCATTTTCAAAAGAGAAAAATGTCTCTAAAGTGGCACAAAGGGGCAGATGAACATTTTATCATGGGAAAATGTCCAAACGTCATGATTTTCAAACTTCAGATTTGAGATGGTTTTCTCCACAGTTCATCTAAATCACAAGGGGTCTTGTTGGGGGCATGTTGGGGGAGTAGTTTGGATGAGATTTGGGCAGACCCAAAATTTGGACATTTTTTTTTAGAGATAATGGAACAAAATAAAAATGTCTAGGGTAAAAATTGGAACTTTGAATCTGAACTTCTTTCAATTATGACTAAAGTCACAAAAAGGTACCCTACTGATCAGCTGACCACTGAAGGGATTAAGGCATGACCCCCCCCCCTCTTAATTCCCCAGTAATCACTGACCCCCCTCCCTCCTCCAAAAGATGTGACAGTACATACCAGCTTCTAGGACAGTTTCAGATATTATGGCTATTTCTAGGGTTACCAGACGTCTGGATCTCCCCAGATCCCCGGACATGTCCTCAAATAAGAGGACATGTCCGGGGATCTGGATGGCTTTTCAAAACCCGGCACTTTGTCCGGATTTTGAAAAACTTTCTGTAAAAATCATGTCGGTAGGGGGCAGTAATATCACGCGCAAATCTGGTAACCCTAGCTATTGCTATCAGAGCAGTAAGCTGATCCCAGGAACAGGCTAGTGGTCACTGCAGTGGACTGTAGAAAAAGGAACCCGGGTCAAATTCCACTCTAACTAGTACACATGTGGTGGAAATTGTGAGTCTTCCAAAACCCACAAAATACCAACTGTCCCAATAGATCAGTGGTCTCAAACTCGCGGCCCGGGGGCCACATGCGGCCCGCCAGGTACTATTTTGAGGCCCTCAGTATGTTTATCATAATCACAAAAGTAAACGAAAACAGTTTCTTGATCATATGTCTCTTTAGCTATAAATGACAATATTATTATTAAGACTTAGCCTAAAGGAAAGATTTATAAGCTCTAAAGAGTTTTACCTCATGCAAAATTGTCATTTCTTTAATAAGACATTAACTATCTTTTCTGCGGCCCTCCAAATACCTACAAATACAAAATGTGGCCCAGCAAAAGGTTTGAGTTTGAGACCACTGCAATAGATAGAAGACACCTGCAAACCTGAGAGCTTTTGTAATGGAGTACAGTTAGGTTTTTAGATGTCCCTGGAGGGCTCACACATTATTCAAAAATTATATATCAACTCATACACCAAGCATGTGAAAATAAAACCACTAATAAACGTGTATTCTCTAATATATGTAGTTACTGCACCTAAGAGGCTTCAAAATATTTCAAAACTTAAGAAAAGGCCAAAGAGCAGCCAAAACAATTTTGTGGCATGTAAGGAAGAAATTTTGTCCCGAGGCAGCTGTTGATGACACAGTGGTCATTTGGTGACTTAAGCGAAGAGCAAAGTGAAAGATTTCACTAAGACATACAACAATGGAAGCCAGATACCACACATGATGGCAGACCATTGTTGGAATTAGAGAATAACATGGGGACAAATTTTTCCTCGTCCCCATGGGAACTCATTTTCCCATCCTGTCCCAGAGAGTTCTTTTACTGTCCCTGCCCCATTCCTGCAAACTGTCCTTATCAAAAC
This sequence comes from Geotrypetes seraphini, assembly GCF_902459505.1. Taxonomy (NCBI): domain Eukaryota; kingdom Metazoa; phylum Chordata; class Amphibia; order Gymnophiona; family Dermophiidae; genus Geotrypetes; species Geotrypetes seraphini. The sequence goes on along the minus strand of NC_047084.1, from coordinate 513,482,268 downwards.
AAGCCTCAAACACTTTAAAATCATAAGTGTTTGAAAGCTTGTGTGGTTAAGGCAGTGCTTACAGGAATGGGACAAGGACAGTGACAAAACTCACGGGGACGGGATGGAGAAATTGAGTTCCTGTGGGGACAGGGACAAATTTGTCTCCGTATCATTCTCTGGTTGGAATCTTATGCGGGATTGTCCTGGTAGATTCCACTCTCAGAAATCTTACAAAAGGAGCTTCTTGTGTGTCAAATGACTGCACAGTTTATATCATAAACTTGTGCTTTTGGTATGAAATAAGTAGATTTTCATGTTGTATACTTTTCTTTTAATTTTTAATGTTTCCTTCATGCTTATAAGATATTAATTTAAACACTACATTAAAATACACTGAATTTTTAATGGGCGAGCAGAGTGAAGAGTGGTATATGGCACAGATCTGATCTGTATCTCAAAAACTAGAGCTGATAGGAGAAAACTGACGCTATTTTTGGAATCAGCAGGTCAAATATACCTTGAAACAGGTCTAACATTTGAGGCACCAAAATGATTGTTGGCCAGTGACATTTTTTGTGTGTATATATATATATATATATTTATTTTTTTTTTTAGTAGTGTTTTATATTGGGTATCCTTTTTGCTATTAGTATATGCATATGCCTTTCTGTTTAGCATGTGCCATTCTTACATAATGGACACTATATGAGAAGTACGTGTGCAAAGTAAGTGTGGAATGGCATTTTTAGAAAGGACTTCCAACTCAGAATAAAGATTTCCAGGTTGGTACAATGCCAGTTGTGCTAGTATTTTAGACCAGGATCGCTAACGTACAACTTGCTCTAAAATACATGAGACATGGACATCCATATGCTGGCGAAGTCCAACACGAACATCCAGTTTACAAACTGAAATCTCCAAATTCTGAACCTGCAAATTAAGGGACATGGTCGTTGCTGTTGTAGCATAGGAATATCTGTGTTATAAAATGTTAAGTCCACAGTCCAAAAAGATGTACTTTAACTGTTCTTTTTCCAGAGGGGATGAATTTACAAATCTACAACAATTCATCTGGAAAGTATCCACACTAAATTTTTTTTCTTTAAACATTCTATTGTTTTAGAGCCTCAGCCCCACCACTCCACCGCCTCAATAAACTTTCATTGCGGTGAGCTTTATGTGGTCACATCATCACTGGCTCATTACACCAATTTTTCTTCTTCTAATAGTTCATATGTTAATTTTAAATAAATAAATCAATTTTCTTTAAGTGCTCAGTGCTCAATAATTTAACTTTCCAAAAAGTAGAGTATCTCATATCAGGTAGTTCATCTCAATTAGAGGGGACATGATAGAAACCTTCAAAATCCTGAAGGGCATAGAGAAAGTAGACAAGGACAGATTCTTCAAACGGTGGGGAACCACAAGCACTAGGGGTCACTCGGAGAAATTGAAAGGGGACAGGTTCAGAACAAATGCTAGGAAGTTCTTTTTTACCCAGAGGGTGGTAGACGCATGGAACGCTCTTCCAGAGGTTGTGATAGGCCAGACCACAGTACAGGGGTTCAAGGAAGGTTTGGATAGGTTCCTAAAGGATAAAGGGATTGAGGGGTACAGATAGAAGCAGAGGTAGAATATAAAAATGGTCAAATCACTTCACAGGTCAAAGGACCTGGTGGGCCACCGCGGGAGCGGACCACTGGGCGGGATGGTCCTCTGGTCTGACCCAGTGGAGGCAACTTCTTATGTTCTTATGTTCTTAATTAGATCAAAAAACTTATCGTAGTGAAGCTTATCGTAATGAAGTTTTTATTCTTTCAACGATATTCCGGCTGGAGGATCAGACCCAACATGTTTTGCACCTTGCTTTATCAAGGGTCCCCCCCATTAGCGCCGGCGTCAGCCACCCCTCCAAAAGATTTTATAAAATGGCCACACAGACATCCTTATGGAACAGAGGCGCAGCGTAATGGTTAGAATAGTGGGCTGAGAATGGACCTGGTTTCACCCTCTTCAGCTCTACATTTTTTAAAAAAATTGTGAGCCTTCTAGGGACTGAAAATACGTAGAGGGGCATAATCCAAAAAAATGTCTAAGTCCCCTTTTGGCCTAAGGCCTTAAACGCTGAAAGTAGAAGCAGGGAAAATGTCCATTATCAAAAAAAAACGTACAAAAGGAGGTTTTTTTGATAATGGCCTGCCTCTACGTTCAGCTGTTTAAATGTCCAGACCACACTACGTATAAACTTACACCATATAATCAACCTAAAAAAAGCCTAAGTCCCAAACGCCCAAGACAAGGGCTTTTAGGCGAAGGAGGAGCCAGTCCTTCGCCTAAAAGCTGGATTCTGTAACTGGTATCTGTCAAAAAGAACACCAGTTACAGAATCCACCCACCCTACAATGATCCGAGCAGGAGAGAGCCCAAGCCCTCCTGCCCCGTGGCACCCCGAACCCCCAACTAAGATCGGGGCAAGAGGGAGCCCAAGCCCTCTTGCCCCATGGCACCCTTAACCCCCCCTACCCCCATTGATTATGAGTGGGCAGGAGGGAGCCCAAGCCCTCCTGTCCAGGCAAACCCCCTACCCCACACCCCCACTAAGATACAGACAGGAGGGATTCCAGGCCCTCCTGACCTCAATGCACCCCCCTCCCATGAACTCCCCCTGAACCCCGATCGCCCCCCCGCTGACCCTCAAGACTCCCCCATCGACCCCTCGACCCCCCAATCCCCCTCCCCATACCTTCAAATCATTGGCCAGATGAATGGGTACCAAGCCCATCCGTCCGGCAGGCCAGCCATCCTTAGGGCCTGATTGGCCCAGGCGGCTCAAATCCCGCCCACAGGTGGGGCCTGAGGTGCCTGGGCCAACCAGGCCAGGCCAGGTTTTTGATCATCCAAGCACCCATTTAGGCCACTTTTTAGACTTTTTAAAAAAAATTATTATGAGCCCCTTAGCATATAAGCAGTATAAATAAATCTATAAGGGAAATAGGAAAATGTTTCTGAGATGGAAGTAGTCATCTCATTACTTTAAAGTAGTTATATCATGCTACCACACTGCATCTCAGATTTCTCAAATGTATCTTTGAATATTATTGCCCTGCTTAAATGAGTTGCAATTCAAAATTTGAATAATGTTGTATGGTGCAGTAAAACAATGATTGTTTTGGAAGGAATGACTTCTCCAGATAGTCTGGCTAAATATTAGGAAATGTGTAGTCACTACCTAATCTTATTTTAAAAGCAAATAAGTCTTATTTGGCTAAACACATTTAATCCACTTTGAATCTTCCAAGAAACTTTTTTTTTCAGTAGTTAAGACATTGACTGGATTTTATTCTTGTTGATAGACGCTGACCTCACAGGGAAGGGTGGGGAGCAGCAAAGTGAGCTGCTGCCTTGAACTGTTGTATCTGATGCTGGTGGTAGTTGAACCTCTTCTTGAACCATTACTATCAATGGTCAATAATAGTCTCTCTACTGGTGACTTCCCCTCAGATTGGAAAAAAAGCAGTTGTCACTCCTCTCTTGAAGACACATGGTTCGGATCCAAACATTGTGACTAGCTATAATCCTATCTCCAACCTGCCTTTTGTTTCCAAGATCATAGAAACCTATATTCTTTCAATCAGCAGTTGAATGCTACTTGCCTAGTAGATCTTTTTGCTCTACAGTAGAGGCTAAGCTCTCTTGAAGTTCCCAGACAATAAACAGCATGTTCATTTACATGGATGGCACCATAATTGTGGAAAACACTGCCAAAACACATCAGAAGTGCGTCAGATTATTTGAAATTCTGCCAAGGGTTAAACAAGTTTTTCTTTGTGAAGGCTTTGAAGGATTATTTATGTTAGTTTTATTCTGAAATTATTTTTTTTTCTGTCTGATTTTTACATTGGCACTGTATATTGTTTGTGTGCTTTCTAAAATATTTTATATATGTTTATTGCAAATAACTGAGAGATAGCTTGTTTGGAGTGGAGGAGTAGCCTAATGGTTCTTGCAATTCCCACTGCAGCAATTTGTGACTTGGGCTTTATTGCCTTAGGTATAAAATAAGTACCTGCATATAATATGTAAACCACTTTGATGTTAACCACAAAAAAGGGGGTATATCATATTATCCCCATTAAAAAATATCAAAATTTTCATATAAACAAATTGGGGCTGATTATATAACAGGCGCCCAGAGTTAGACACCTCTTAGGCACCTAACTTACTACCCCCCCTTTTACAAAACCATAGTGCAGTTTTTAGCGCCAGCCATGGCGGTAACAGCTCCGATGCTCATAGAATTCCTAGCGTCAGAGCTGTTACTGCCATGGCTGGTGGGGGGAAATGGTGATGGAATTCAAAAAAGCGTGGGATAAACACAGAAGATCTCTAATTAGAAAAAAAAAATAGTATAAACTGAAGAAGGACGGTATTGGACAGACTTGTACGCTGTGTGTCCCATATAAGGTGATTTGGTGTAGGATAGGCTGGGGAGGGCATCAATGGGAACTCCACTAACTTGGAACACGAGGACGTTATTGGATAGACTTTACATAGATATCCTGCAAACAACGGGATGGTTGGATAGGCTAGAGTGAGCTTAGATGGCAACTTCAGCAGTTGGAACCTAGGACAATACTAGGTGGACTTTAGTCTATGGCCCAGAAATATCAAAAAAGAGACAAATTAATTTAATCATATATTTTTAATGAGAATAACTAATGGGCAGACTGGAAGTATTTTTTTCATGAGGAGTGTAGTGGATGCCTGGAATGTCCTTCCATGTATGTGTGTGTGGGGGAGGGGAGGGGGTTGGAGATGAAAACAGCAACAGAATTTTTTTAAAAAATGCATGCGATAAACAGATTCCTATATAGAAAGAGAATGGAATCAAAACAAAAGTTAGCGGTGCTTAGATGGTAACTCCAATAATTGGGAAGAAAGGCCAATGCCAGGCAAACTTCCACGGTCAGTGCCCCGAATATGACTAGACACATCTGGATGAGGTGGAGTGGACAGACTTCTATGGTTTGTGCCCTGAAAATGTCAAGGACAGATCAAAATCTGGAACAGTTATTCATTTTATCTTATACTATGAGTTTAACTAATGGGCAGACTGGATGTACCGTGCTGGTCTTTATCTGCCATCATCTACTATGTTACTGAGTGAGTGCCTACTTTATAGAATTGTCCTTTTAGTGTATGACACATGAAGTTGGGGGCTATCTCATACTCTCATGCTAAGTTCCCTTCCTCACACACTTCTGGGAGCTGAGCAGACAACCTGAAGCATGTGGGGTGACAGATCTATGGTTAGTGCATTCTATTCACTGAACAAGGCTGCAGGTAGTAGCTGTGAAGGGTAAGGTAACTTTGGTCTCTCACAGGAAAGCAAGGCTATGAGAGCTCAGACCTGCTGTAAATGTTTTCATGCTAAAAGGTGGGTATTTCTTTCTATGTGCATTACATGGAGTGCTCATTTTAATACTAATGAGTTCCTTGTTATGCATTTTCAGTGGCTGCTCCCATGATTGGTAAAAGCACTGAAACCCTTTTGTGCATTAAAGACCAAACTAACTCAAAAGCTAGACTGGCTAAAACCAGCCTTACTCAAACGGTATGCTTTTGAACATCTGCCTCTCAGATTGCTCTTATGTTAAGCAGCTCATCTTGTGTAGCAGCAGGCTGGAGAGAGCAGCATGATCATTCATCCAACACCACCTTCAGGGCCTTGCAGTTCTGCACCAAATGAGAACACCGCTCAAGCTCTGTTGGTTGTTGCTGCATTATTGTTTATGCTCTTTTAGGCTTACCTCTAGCATGAAGAGTCAAAGAGCCGGCAAAGGTAGCACAGTGATTGCCAGAGCTCAAGAGGTATCTTCATTAACATGGTGTGGAAGGAGGAGCTGTAGGGAGTAGAACTGCAGATAGCTCTGTGATCACCAGAACTCAAGTGGGGCCTTCATTAGCTGGTGTGGAGGAGGAGCTGAGGGGACTGCAGTGTAGCACAATGATCATCAGAGCTTCAAAGAGGTCTTCATTAAACTGGTGTGAAATAGAGACTGATGGGACTATACAGTAGATAGCATGGTGATCACCAAAACTCAAGTGAGGTCCTTTTTAAGATGGTGTGAAAGAGATGTTGACAGGTCTGTAGGGTACTAGAATGATCACTGGTGCTGGGATCCTGCGGGATCTTGGATGAGGTAGGAACAGTTGGATTCTCAAGTTAATTTAGTTATCTGCATTATTTGAAGTAATTATGGTAACTCCTCCAATTTAATGTGGACTAGAAAGATTTTTGTTAGAGTTAATGGCATGTTGAAAATTTTCAGAAAAAAACTTAGATATTAAAGCCTCAAGATGATACATTATTTTCTTTTTGAATCCCTGTTTCATTTAGGGCCCCGTTTACAAAGCCGCAGTAGTGATGCTGCTGTGGTAAATCCCCATTCAATTCCTATGTACAGTATCACTATTGTGGCTTTGTAAAAAGGGCCCTTAAAGTGTATCGTCACCTGTAATGGTGCCTGATTCAGTATTGACTCTAGTGAGTCAGAAAGTACATATGTCCACACACCTAGGGGTATCACTGCTCTGCCAGGCCTGACAAGGAGAGATGGGCTGTTGCTTGATGATGAATGCTTTCTACTGGTTCAGAAGTTAAACTAAAGGAATGATTTCCAGACCATTGGCCTGGTTTCATCATTGGGTCGACCTGCAAATGACAGGGTTTGATGTTCCACAATTGTTTTACATTCAGGAGAATCAAAGTTAACAAGAGGTATAGCAAAACAACAAGCCTAATATTTTAGTTTAGATTTTGAAATAATTTTATTTTCTGGCAGGTTTCTTGGCTTTGTTATAATATGTAAAAAGGTCTTGAACAATAAAGATTGGACATAAACCGTGTGTTGACCTTTAGATTTGTAAGAGCCTTACAGATGTGTTTTTTAAAATCATAAATAGGAAAACTTAATACTATTTCTCCAGAAAATAGTAAAACCAGTTTTCTTTTCTTTTAAGGGAAGCAATAAGTCGTGTCTGTGAAGCTGTCCCAGGTACCAAAGGAGCCTTTAAAAAACGAAAGGTATGATATTGTATAAGTATTCTTAGTTTTTAAGATAGATCAAATTTCCAGTGTTGAACATACATCTAAGAACCTGTATCAGCAGGTGGATGGGGAGACATGATTGAAACGTTTAAGTACATCACGGGTCGCATTGAGTCGGAAGATGATATCTTCTGTCTTATGGGTCCCTCGACCACCAGAGGGCATCCGCTGAAGATCAGAGGAGGGAAGTTTCAAGGAGACTCCAGAAAGTACTTCTTCACCGAAAGAGTGGTGGATCAGTGGAACAAACTCCCACTGCAGGTTGTTGAAGCCAGCAGCGTGAAAGATTTTAAGAGTAAATGGGATGCTCACGTGGGATCTTTAAGGGAGTAAATTTGGGAGCGAATACTTTGGAATGGGCAGACTTGGTGGGCTATAGCCCTTTTCTGCCTCTATGTTTCTATGTTTCTATGATGCTACCTATTCTAAAACCGTTATATAGTAACAAAAAAAATTTATCGTGCATATTCAAATGTGAACAAACATGATGTACTCAATTTTTAGCTTGCACACTTGCTAACACGAATGTTCAGATTTTTGAGTAGGCGAACTGCTGCATTTTGGGCACGTTGTAGTCATAGTAGATTCTTTGATGACAGCCCTACGAATAATGAGTTGCAATAGTCCATGCGGGATAGAACAAAAGCATAGAGTAGTTCCAGCTTCACCCATCACAAATCTACTCTGACTGTTGAACTGGCTACCTGGAACTAGTTTTCAAACAGACATAAAGGGCTCCTTTTACTAAGCTGACGGGTGCGCTAGACGCTAACGCCAACATTGAGCTGGCATTAGTTCTTGGCATGTAGCGGCGTGGGGTTAGTGTGCGCAGCAATGCAGCGTGTGCTAAAAACGCTAGCGCACCTTAGTAAAAGAAGCCCAAAGTTGTTAAAAAAAAAGAGAGAGAAGCTTGTAAAAGGCTCCATTAGAATTTATGGTGGGCTTGTGCATGTTGGGGAGGACAATGGCCATTTTCCCAAAAAAACAAAACTTGTAGTCCTAGTCCCGGCTGTAGACAGAGCAACCAGTAAGTCCCGACGTCCACAGAAACTCAAAGAACCAGCAGTATATACTTATAAAATCCTTTTATTAGTTTTCAAAATTCATCTCTTAGATGTCCCTCTTTTTCTAAGCAAATTTTTGACGCCTTATACCCCTTCACGTCTATTTAGATTTCTTAATCAGAATCGTCTGAGAGTCCCCCCATTTACCCCCTCCTTTACTAACGGGTTGCGTGGGTTTTAGCGCCGGCAGCGGCGGTAACTGCTCTGACACTCATAAGAATTTTATGAGCGTCAGAGCAGTTACCTTTGCTGCCGGCGTTAAAACCCGCGCTACGTGTTAGTAAAAGAGGGAGTTAGAAAGGTCTGTTTAGATTCTATTCGTAGTTCCATTTTTTCTCTTACGGGGCCAGAACTATGGAATATGCTACTTAATCATCTTAGATTTCAAACCTCACTTAATATTTTTTTTAAAAAGCTCAAGACATTTCTATTTATTGATGCTTATTCATAAACATCCTATTATTAGTTAGTTCTTTAAAAGTTTTTTTTAACAAGAAAGAACCACAAACAATGGCAAAGTGACAAGCAAAAAAATTTTGTTTTACAATAATGGCTACCCGCCAACGAGGACTGGATTCTTATGTCCTCTATGGCCACAGGAGAATCCTCCCCCCCCCCACCCCTTGTTAGTTTTTTAATAGCATTGCGGAACATACCAGTTGGAACACATAAACTTAACCTTTGGTATTACCTCCTTTTCGTCTTTTTTAATTTTATAAATTATAGTTCCTCACTTTTGTTTATTGTCATGTTTTTATTAGACTTCTTTTTATCTATTTTACATAATTTGTATTGTAAGCCGCTTTGATATAATTTGATTAGCGGGATATCAAATAATAATAAACTCAAAACATGATAGAATTCAAAAATCCCCATTTACCTAGGTAATTTTGGGAAATAGTCCTCATTGTGCACGTATAAATATTAAGTTTCTGTGTCAATTTTCTTCTTTTTTTGGAGCTAGTTATATCGTATAAATATTAGGGCTGCACATTTAACATGTGTTAATGCAATTAATACATTATGGGGCTCATTTTCAAGAGAGAAAAATGTCCAAAAAGTGGTATGTGGAGACATTTGGATGTTTTATTTGCTAAAATGTCCAAATTGTCATTTTTGAAACGTTTTTCTTTGCTGTTTGTCTGCAGTACCATCTAAATCTCAAGGCGGTGCATTGGGGGCATTTTTTGGGTAAAATTAGGATGGATTTATGATTTGGACGTTTACACTTTTCTGCAATAATGGAATATTATGGAAAATGTCCAGTATAAAAATTGGATGTTTGAAGCTACATCTGGTTTCAATAATGAATAAGTGCCAAAAAGGTGGTCAAACTGACCAGATGTTTACCGGAAGCATGTTTATGTTTATTAAAATTTGATATTCTATTCACCTTATAATGGTGACAGGATAATCGCGCGCCAGACACCAGCACGCCGACAATCGAGCGCTGACAATTCGGCGCAAGAAAGAAGCGCGCTGCGGGAAAACGCAGTTTTAAAGAGCTCCGACGGGGGATGCGGGGGGGTGTTGGGGGGGATCCCCCCCACTTTACTGCATAGTGTTTGCGCTGCCGTTGGGGGCGGGGGTGTGGAGTGCAACCCCCCCATTATAGAGAAAACAGAACTTTTCCTGAAAAAAATCGGAAAAAGTTCAGTTTTCTCTATAATGGAGGGTTCCAACCCCCAACAGCAGCGCGAAGACTATACAGTAAAGTGGGGGGGTTCCCCACTCATACCCCGGTTCGGAGCTCTTTAAAATGAAGTTTTCCCGTGGCGTGCTTGTTTCTTGCGCCGAATTGTCAGCGCTCGAGTGTCGGTGCGCTGGTATCTCGCGTGCGACTGACTATGAACCCCTTATAATAGATTTAATCGGTTTCAATATATCATCATACATAAGGAAAGGAACTGCATAAAACCGATAGTGAGGGAGTAAGTGACACTTCTTCACCAATAATGCAATTACACCACGATACAGCAGGGAATGTTAGTTCACAGGGTGGAAGAATAAGCCACCTCAGTGTAAGTGGGACAATCCTACTGAGTCAAGGGGGTGAAATTGAAGCGGCAAAGAGTTCATATGCTCTAGAATGGAGTCATTTAGAGAGGCCCCAAAGGAAAAGGGTTCCAAGAGAGAGAGCCTGAGGCAGAGGCACTGGAAGGAGGGAAGTGGCCCTGGAGTCTGGGTTTCCCTTGCTTGTGTGTTTGAAGTCATGAGAAGTTAGCTAAGGTAGGACAAGCTGTATTTTGGCCTGCTCATTGACACTATGCAGCAGCTGCCCTGAAGATTTAAAGTACAATGTCGGAAGGAGGTAGGGGGTAGAGTCGGGAGCTTGTGATGGCCTGCTGCAGGATTCTGCAGGGGTTAGGTCAGAACTCCTGGGTCCCCCCAAACCAAACAGCATTCCATTACCAATGGCCTCACCAATCTACTCCATTTCTTTGGAGGGGTGAATGAACATGTGGATAATGGTGAGCTGGTTTGAACTGTATTTGAATTTTAAAAGGCATTTTACAAAGTACCTCACAAAAGACTTCCGAGGAAATTAGAAAGTTATGGGATAGGAAGTAATGTCCTATTATGGATTAAGAACTGGTTGAAAAACAGAAAACAGAATAAGTTTAAATGGTCAATATTTTGAATGGAGAAGGGTAAATAGTGGGGTTTCCTAGGGGTCTGTGCTGGGACCACTGCTTTTTAACATACAGTGGTGCCTCGCATAAAGAACGCCTCGCACAGCGAACGCTGCACACAACGAACTTCATTTCATGATTCATACAACGAACTTCGTTTCACACAACGAAGTCGCCCGAGCTTCCACGATCGCTGCCGATGTATTGCATCCTTCCGCGCAGGCACTGCAGGCAGTCGTTAGTCACTGCGCTTAACGCGTTTCACATAACGAACTTTTCGCATAACAAACTTGCTCCTGGAACGAATTAAGTTCGTTGTGTGAGGCACCACTGTATTTATCAATGATCTAGAGTTGGGAATAACTAGTGAGATAATTAAATTTGCTGATGACACAAAGTTGTTGAATCGCAAGAGGATTGTGAAAAATTGCAAGATGACTTTGTGAGGCTGGGAGATTGGGCATCAAAATGGTTGATGATGTTTAATGTGAGCAAGTGCAAAGTGATGCATGTGGGAAAGAAGGACCTGAACTATAGCTACGTGATGCAAGGTTCTGTGTTAGGAGTCACTGACCAGGAAAAGGATCTAGGTGTCATTGTTGAGGATATGTTGAAACCCTCAGCTCAATGTGTGGCGGCGGCTAAGAAAGCAAATAGAATGTTAGGAATTAGCAGGAAAGGAAAACAAAGATGAAAATGTTATAATGCCTTTGTATTGCTCTATGGTATGGCTGCACCTTGAATACTGCGTGCAATTCTGGTTGCCGTATCGAAAAAAAGATATAGTGTAATTAGAAAAGTTACAGAGAAGGGCAACGAAAATGATAAAAGGAATGGGACAACTTTCCAATGAGGAAAGGCTAAAGTAGCTAGGGCTCTTCAGTTTGCTTCAATATTGTCTTACCAAGTTCAAACTTGGCTATTGACGCATAAATTAATGATAATCTTTAATAAAAGCTGTACATGCTGGCTTACAGGACATTTTGAGGGAAAAGACATCCTCGTGGTCGATAAATTCAAATATCTTGGTGTGATTGTTGATTCACAACTCACTTTTTCAGCTCAGGTTTCAAATGTCATAAAAAAATATTTTTTATGCATTAAGTTCCCTACGAGCAGTTAGATCTTTTTTTCCACAATAATAGATCTCATACTCTGATTCATTCATTCTTCATGTCAAGACTCGATTACTGCAATATTGCTTATGCTGGTCTCACAAAATTTAATATCAGATAGCTTCATACTTTACAAAATATTGCCTTTAAGTTACTAGGATTAAAGAGTAAGTTTGACCGTGTAACCCCTTTTATTTTTACATTACCATTGGTTACCGGTTAGTTTTAGGATTCAATTTAAAATATTAGTGCTTACTCATAAAGCAGTTCATACCATGGAGCCTAGCTATCCGAACTCACTGACCATGCCTTATACTCCAGGGTGTACATTAAGATCATTGCAAGATAATAGATTAGTTTTACCAGCAGTTTGTAGAACCTGAGGGGAGTTTACTCTTCATAAGGCTTTTTTAAATTTGGCACCCAATCTGTGGAACCAACTTCCGAATTATATTTGGTCTGAAGCAAACTTCAAGGCTTTTAAGACCTTGTTAAAATCCTATATTTTTTCCTAATTAGCTTTCAGAACTGACTCCTTTCCAATGGACCAGATTCATTGATTGAGAGGTTATCAGGCATTTCTTACACATCAACATACAATTGTTTGTATGTTACTTTTATCCTTCTGTATGATTATATTTTCTTTTAGGACTGTCCTATTTTTGTAATAGTATTCCTTTCTTTTGTAAAACCACTTAAAACTGTTACAAGATTTAGTGGGATATCAAATTTTAATAAACATAAACATACTATTTATCACTTATATAGTGCTGAAAGATGTACGCAGTGCTATACATTTAATAGAGGGTCCCTGCTCAGAAGAGTTTACAATCTAACTTGAACAGACCGACATGACATATAGGGTTACGGATGCAGAGACCAAGGTGAGAGGAGTTAGAAGTTGAAAGCAGTCTCGAAGAGGTAGACTTTTAACTGGGCCTTGAACACTGCCAGAGATGAAGCCCACCATAAGGATTCATGCAGCTTGTTCCAAGCATACAGTGCAGCAAGTTAGAAGGGTCTGGATTTGGAGTTGGCGGAGGAAGAGAAGGGCAAAGACAGGGGGGACTTACCAGCTGAGTGGAGCTCACGTGGGGGGGGGAGGAAGGAACATATGGGGAGATAAGTGAAGAGATAATGAGTGGCAGCCGAGTGAGTGCATTTGTAGGTCAGTAAGAGGAATTGAATTGTATTTGGAAATGGATAGGAAGCCAATGAAGTGACTTTAAGATAGGGTAAAGTGAGTATAGTGGCTCTCACAGAATATGAGTCGTGCAGCCGAATTCTGGACGGATTCAAGGGGAACGAGATGTTTAAGTTGAAGGCCTGAGAGTAGCGAGTTGCAGTTGTCTAAGCGTGAGGTGATGAGGGCATGGATAAGTGTTTTGGTAGTGTGCTCAGAGACGAAGTGTCAGGTTTTGGTAATATTATAGAGGAAGAAGCGGCAGGTTTTAGCGATATGTTGTATCTGGGCGGTGAAGGAGAGAGGAGTCAGAGATGACCCCATGATTATGAGCTGACAAAACAGGAAGGATGAGAGTGTTGTCCACAGAGACAGAGAACAGTGGAAGTAGGTTTAGGAGGGAAGATAAGCAGCTCGATTTTAGGTTCATAGACAACAACGCGGAAGACAAAGGCGCGCGCCGACAACTGAGCGCAAGATGGAGGCGCGCGCCAAAGAAAATTACTGTTTTTAGGGGCTCCGACGGGGGGTTTTGTTGGGGAGCACCCCCCAGTTTACTTAATACAATCGCGCCGAGTTTACAATCTAATTTGAACAGACCGACATGACATATAGGGTTACGGATGCAGGGAAACAGGGAAAAAGTGAAGTTTTCAGTAAAATGTGGGGGGTTACAACCCCCCAAACCCCCCACAATGCCCCCACAACGCGGCGCGCCTCCCCCGTCGGAGCCCTAAAAACAGTAATTTTCTTTGGCGCGCGCCTCCGCGCTGCGCTCAATTGTCTGCTCGCGCCTTTGTCCCGGCGCGCTTTTGACCTGACAGCCGATTTTAGCCATATTCAGTTTTAGATGGCGGTGAGACCATCCAGATGGTAATGTCAGACAGGTAGGCTGAGACTCTGGTCTGGGCTTCAGTAGAGATATCTGGTGCGGAGAGGTACCTGCAGATACACAAAATCACAAATACAGGATGCACAAATAGCAAGAACGGACTGTAATTACACTTTGTATTTAGAGAATGATACAGGGACAAGTTTTTCCCCGTCCCCGCGGGAACTCATATTCCCGTCCCATCCCGCAGAGTTCTTTTCCTGTCCCTGCCCCATTCCTACGGGCTCTGTCCTTATCTGCACAAGCCTCAAACACTTATAATCATAAGTATTTGAGGCTTGAGTGGTTTATCCATGACATCCTGTTTGTCTGTCTTGGCTGTTTAGATTGTAAGCTCTTTCAAGCAGGGACTGTTTTCTTCTTCTTTGCGACTCTGTGCAGCGCTGCATGCATCTGGTAGCAAAATAGAAATAATTAATAGTAGTAATAGTAGAGGTAGATCTGGGAGTCATTGGTATAGAAGTGATACTGGAAGCCATAGGAGGAGATCAGTGCTCCAAGTTAGCAAGTGTAGATTGAGGAAAGGAGTGGTCCCAGGATCGATAGCAGGAAGGCTGTGGAGAACCCACTGTTGCATACACTGAAAGTGCGAAGAGGCATCTGCAAAGAGGCAACCCTTACCAGACAGCCCTTCAGCAGCTTTGCTTACATAAATATTAACAAGAACCAGACCAAGAAACGAACTTTGTGGCACACCATTGGCAATATCCCTTTCCTTAGAGTGAGCTCCATTTACCATAACTCTGTTGCCTTCCACTCACCCAGATTTAAGGTCACCAGATTTCTTAATGAAAAAAGAGGACAAGTGACAACCACCCCTTTCTGACCCCAGCCCAGCTCCGTTCCACCCCCAGTCCCACTCCGTTCTGTCCCAAGACCCGCCCCCCACACAAACCTCACCTCTTCTCCAGGTCACATCTGGAGGGCCTCCAAGCATGCGTGGATGCAATGCGATGGCATCACACGCATGTGTACATCTGTGTGACTTCATGGCGTCACATCTGCGCATGCTCGGAGGCCTTCCAAACGTGGCCCTGAGCAAAACCCCGACAAATTGCTGGGTTTTGGAAATCCCCGACAGTCCTCTGAAAAGAGGACAGGTCCGGGTTTTCACGGACATCTCGTAACCTTACCCAGTTCCTAACCCAGTCAGTCACTTTATGGCAGGGGTCTCAAAGTCCCTCCTTGAGGGCCGCAATCCACTCGGGTTTTCAGGATTTCCCCAATGAATATGCATGAGATCTATGTGCATGCACTGGTTTCAATGCATATTCATTGGGGAAATCCTGAAAACCCGACTGGATTGCGGCCCTCAAGGAGGGAATTTGAGATCCCTGCTTTATGGCCTATGCTGAAGGCACTCGCTTTATGTATTAGCCATTTATGGACAAGAGGGTGGTCTCTATAACCACCACATTTGTAGGATTATGAGAAAATTTACCCCCTCTTTTATAAAACCGCTGAATGGCCCGCGCTGCTCCCGACACTCATAGGAACTCAATGAGTGTTGGAAGTAGCATGGGTCATTCAGCGTGGCTCCCCGCGCTAGCAATTGCTATTGCAGCTTCGTAAAAGGAGGCCTAAGTATCTGGTACTTTCTTTGTGACTAAAGAGTGTTGCAGACATGCTGAGCTCCTGTGGGCTGACAGCTGTGTTGAGCCATAGACTTGCCCTTAGAAAGGAGTGAATGCGTTGTTCAGAGCTGGCTTTCAGTGAAGTGAGATTTCTGATTCATGCCCCAGAAATGTGGCAAGAAGCAGCAATCGAATGAGAATATCGCACTTACACACACTTGTGTGAACTTCTGCAAATATAAATAGCATAACAATGCATATTCATGAGCACCTTTCAATTGTTTGTTCCAGTGCATATTTTTGCTGTAATATGGCTGAGATCATTTCTTGTAGGAAGGAGTGCAATTCAGGACTGGTGTTTTTGCCTCTTTGTTTTGGTGCTTTCTTTAGCTTCCAGATACAGATTCTATTTAGGCCCTTCAGCAATACTTCTGATTTTTCCTAGTCCTAATAAAGTTGTGGGCCTTATCTGCTAGGGCAGTGCTTCTCAACCCAGTCCTTGAGGCACACCTAGTCCCGCCAGGTTTTCGGGATATCCACAATGATTATGCATGAGATAGATTTGCATCACTGCCTCCTTGGTATGTAAATCTATCTCATGCATATTAATTCTGGTTATCCTAAAAACCTTTGCCTCAAGGACTGGGCTCAGCAGCACTGTACTAAAAGGTCAGTATTCAGCATTTCTTTCTTTAAAAATTTATAACCCACATATCCAACAATTCTATGCGGATAACAATAAAACATGCATAATAAAATCAGTCAAAAGACATACAATATAACATAGCAAAAATGCACATTAACAAAAAAACTAATTCATACATGAATATAAAACTGTCATAGTTAAAACAGTATAACAACATGCCAGCGACTATATCATTTTAAATGATAGTGCTGGCATTTCAATTGAACTGTACTGATATTCAGGTCTTCTGTCAGTGTAAGGGCTGAAAATACATGGAGAGGAAAGTTATATGCTTTGTGGCTGCCGGATATAACTTCCTTTGATTGCCAGCCCTTCAGTAGTTGTCCCCATTGATACAATGCAAAAAAGCTATAGTAAATCGATTTCAAGCTCTGTTAGCTGGACCATGCCCTTTTCCCTCCAGTCCAGTCTTATCCTTTGCTTCCTCATCATTATAACTCTGTGCCAATGATGCATAGGGCTGTACATTATTTCATGTTGTTTTATGTCACTGTCATTCCATTTTAGTGTATACTCAGGGCAGGATTAACACATAGCCAAACTAGGTAGCTATCTAAAGTATAGAAAGGGCCATCTCAGAGGTACTAATTCTATAGTTCCTAAGGAAGATATTTTGCCCTAGTAAATTAGCTTCTGGCAGAAAGAATGCAGTGGGACAGAGGTACCGCAACCCAAATAGGTCCATCTATTGTCCCTATCTTCTATGTACTGTCTTTTAGGGAGGGAGAGTCTGCAAGTAGTGCTTTGTACTTGCTACTTCCTTCTCTACTAGCTCTCCAGATAGAACCATACAGGACCCTGTTTGTGGAGTTTTAAAATATAAATGTATTATGATTGAGGGTCCATTGTGCTTTCATACCTATAATAGAGCTCCCCAAAAGGTCAGTCTAGCCTTGTGTGTACTAACATGTTCATTTGAGCATCAGAGCTAATAGTGCCACGGCCAGCGATAAAAAAGCTTAACAAATCTTCATAAAAGGGGCCTAATTTATTTTAGTACATAGTAAAATGCAATAGCATGTGCAAAAATGCAAGAAGCAAAATGGAAATGAAATAAAGGACACTGGAGTATAACAAGCAAAAAAAAAAAAAAAAAAAGACAACATTATTCCGACCTTGTGCATCGGCAGCTAAGAAAGCAAATATAATGTTAGGGATCATCAGGAAAGGAATGGAAAGAAAAAGATGAAAGTTTTATAATTCCTTTGTATCACTCCATGGTGCATCTGCACCTCGAATACTGTGTGCAATTCTGGTCACCACATCTGAAAAAGATACAGCGGAATTAGAAAAGGCACAGAGAAGGGCGATGAAAATGATAAAAGGGATGAGATGACTTCCCTATGAGGAAAGGCTAAAGTGGCTAGGGCTCTTCAGCATGGAGAAAAGATGGTCCTGGAGAGATATGATCATAGGCAATGGAATGCTTTTTTTTTTTTTTTTTGGGGGGGGGGGAGGGCAAAAGCTCCACCCCAGACCTGCTCAAGCTCCGCCCCAGACCCTGCCCCCATAATAATAATAATAATAATAATTGTAAATGCTATTTCTTCCATTCATTTTTCATATGTACACAATATAATCTTATTAACAACACATAATGGTAACCACAAAATTAAACTACACAAAGCACATTCTATTTCCCCTCTCTAACTCTGCACAGCGTTTCTTCCTCTCTCCTCTACCCTCATGTTGTGGGACAAGGATCCTGGCTAGACCAAATGGCTTCGCTGAATCCTAGTCCTGAGTTTAAAATAAGGATAGTGGAACACAGGTTTCTTATTGTATCCCAGAAATTGTACACTTTAAAAGGTCCAGGTTGTTCAAACAAAATCACTTTAATGAAATATCCAAAAGTTTCAAACAACAAAAATATGTCAGAATTTTGGCACGAGTGGAAAACAAACTTTCAAGAATTTCCTTCATTCTTCTTAAGGAAGCAAATAAGTCCCACTCCAGCACAAACCGTGCTTTCAGAGTTAGTCCAGGCTATCAATACAAAAATCCTTAATTTAGTCTTCAGGCCATACTCATGGCTTAACAAAACAGTCCAAGAACCTAGCACCACTTTCTTGGAAAATGTTCTCTTTAGCTCTTGCTCTGACTGTGTCCCTGTTGGGTGGAGCCAAATCTCCAACAGTTTGGGAGAAGAGGAGCCTGTTCACCACCGGTGTTGCTGTCCTCCCAATAGACAAGCTCTGGTGTAACTTTTGGAGCTCCCAGCACAAGTCAGAGCAGTGCACAAACTGCTCCCAAAACATAAACCAAAAAAAAAATCTCTCCAAAAAGAAGGAAAAAACCCCCTGGGCTTAGCAGCCTACTCACAATCCATTGGGCACTCTTCCCCTTGGGGTAAAACATAGTCCTCCAGCCATTCCATATCACAGTCCTTGGTCTGGACTTCAGGTTCCTCCATTTCCCAGTCCTCGGGGAAATCTTGCTGTGCTGGCCATGGGTTAGCTGCAAGGGCTGGCTTCCTCCCCAGCTTCACTTCAGCTTCCTGTCCCAGCTACCTCTCCTCTCTATCTGAAGAAAGCTCTGTAAATGGGAGCCTGGCAACAAGCCACACCCCCTCCTAGCATGGTTAGCCAAATTCTTAAAGGGCCCTGTCCTTTCAGTAACAGCCTGAGCTTTGGATACTCTTAAAGGGGCAGGCACCTTCATAAAGATGTTTACAGGATTTTCACCTCGCTCAGGATGTTTCCTAGACCTGGTCACTGGGTTTTTACTGGGGCTTACAGGGACTTTCCCCTTGGATTCAGTAGGACTAGCCAGATCCCTGTCACAATGTACAATGTCTCCCTCTCTCTCACTGTCCACCATCTCTCCCCCACTGTCCACCATCTCTCCCCCTCTCATTCCCTCCCTTGCTGAAAAGGGAGTGGGGAGAGAGAGAGAGATGGATCCAGGGTGCATCTGTCCAAGTCCCTCTGCTGCCACAGCCAACATATCTCCCTCTCTTATCCCTTGGACTATGTGCAGCATCTTTTGCCCCTGCCCACCAGTCCCATGTCCAACATTTCTCCTTCTATCACTCCCCTCCAGCACCATGCTGCATCTCTTCCTCCATTCTCTCCACCACCATGCCCAACATTCCTCCCTCTTACATCCCTTTCCATCTGTACCACAGTTCCCTCTCTACCACCACATCCAACATTTCTTCCTCTCATCTCTCTCTACCTCACTCCTCTCTAACCACCATGTCCAACAATGCTTTCTCTCCCTATGTCCAACAATTCTCCTCTTTCTTCCTTTCCCCATGTACCACCATCTCTTTCTCTCTCACTCACACCCATTCTCAACAATTCCCTCCCGCTCTCCATCCTATGTCCCAAGTTCATGCCCCCTCCCTTCCAGCCTTTGTCCCAAGTTTGTGCCCGCGCTCTCACCTCTGTGTACCAAGGGTGTGTACCTGTGTTCTGGCCAGATCTAAGACATCCACGTAGGCCTCTTCCTCCTTTCTTCCAGCATCACTTCTTTCTTTACAAAGCCACAGGCAGCAGCAGCAGAGTAAGGCCAGAGGTCCTGGTGTGCTGGCTGCATGGCCACGCAGCTTATAGGGAACATTGCTTTATTCCTTTCCACTTTTTATCTACCGTAATCAACTTTCTATCTCCTTCTCTCATCCCCTGCTTGATATACCACATTTCATGGGACAGCTAGTTTAAAATAATAATTAAAAACTTATACAAGGGATCTTCAAAAAGTTTCTGCACTTTTATTTTTTTTTTAAATACTATTTATTAAATATCTCAAGAAGAAAATTACATCATTTTTCCACATAATCATCTAGTTTTGCCTGACTGGCTAGTCACATGACATTCTATGACACACCCTCTTACCATTTCTCCCATCCCAACTAAACCCTCTTATATAAATAAAAGGAAGGAACACCATTAATAAAGTAAGGAGAGATTAAAAAACAAACAAACAACCAACTAGTGGGATAGACCACTTGTGGTGCAGTTGCCCAGAAATCTGAA
The DNA here is from genome assembly GCF_902459505.1 of Geotrypetes seraphini. NCBI lineage: Eukaryota > Metazoa > Chordata > Amphibia > Gymnophiona > Dermophiidae > Geotrypetes > Geotrypetes seraphini. The sequence continues at coordinate 513,462,028 of NC_047084.1, read as the reverse complement.
ATTTTGGGGAATGATTGGACAGACCCTTACGGAAGTGCTGAAAGTTGAGCTGCCTTGGAATTCTGGGTAGGTTTGGCTAAGAAAAGGGCCTGCTCCAAATCTTATGTTCATGCTCTCTCAATCTACTACTCTGACACTTACTGTAGTCTACTCTACACCAAAGTCTGCCAGGTGTACTGTAGCTAAGCTTTGGAAGCATGAAATGGTATTTACAAATTTAGGACACAATTTGTATCAAAAGATGTTTACCATGGAAAAGTACAGAAGTTTGAACATTAAAGTGTCATGGGATAGGTGGCAAAGTTCAGTTGTGGATTAGGAATTGGTTATCGGATAGAAAACAGAGGGTAGGGTTAAATGGTCATTTTTCTCAATGGAGGAGAGTAAACAGTGAAGTGCCACAGGGGTCTATACTGGGACCGATGCTATTTAACTTATTTATAAATGATCTGGAAATTGGAACAACGAGTGAGGTGATCAAATTTGCAGATGACACTAAACTGTTCAAAGTTGTTAAAACGCATGCGGATTGTGAAAAATTGCAGACAGACCTTAGGAAATTGGAAGACTGGGCGTCCAAATGGCAGATGAAATTTAATGTGGACAAATGCTAAGTGATGCACATTGGGAAGAATAACCTGAATCACAGTTACCGGATACTAGGGTCCACCTTGGGGATTAGCGCCCAAGAAAAGTATCTGGGTATTATCATAGACAATATGATAAAACCTTATGCCCAATGTGTGGCAGTGGCCAAAAAAGCAAACAGGATGCTAGGAATTATTAAAAAAAGGGGTGGTTAACAAGACTAAGAATAATATAATGCCTCTGTATTGCTCCATGGTGCAACCTCATCTGGAGTACTGCGTTCAATTCTGGTCTCCTTATCTCAAGAAAAGGTTCAAAGAAGAACGATCAAGATAGTAAAGGGGATGGAAGTCCTCTTGTATGAGGAAAGACTAAAATGGTTAGGGCTCTTCAGCTTGGAAAGAGATGGCTGAGCGGAGATATGATTGAAGTTTACAAAATCCTGAGTGGAATAGAATGGATACAAGTGGATCGATTTTTCACTCCGTCAAAAATTACAAAGACTAGGGGACACTCAATGAAGTTACAGGGAAATACTTCTAAAACCAAAAGGAGGAAACTTTTTTTCATTCAGAGAATAGTTAAGCTGTTGAACGCATTGCCAGAGGATGTGGTAAGAGCGGATAGCATAGCTGGTTTTAAGAAAGGTTTGGACAATTTCCTGGAGGAAATGTCCATAGTCTGTTATTGAGAAAGACATAGGGGAAACCACTGCTTGCCCTGGATCGGTAGCATGGAATGTTACTACTCCTTGGGTTTATGCTAGGTACTAGTGACCTGGATTGGCCAATGTGAGAACAGGCTACTGGGCTTAATGGACCATTGGTCTGACCCAGTAAGGCTATTCTTATGTTCTTATCCCTTCTTGCGATATGATAAATGTAGGTTAGTGAGTCATCATCATCACTCTTTAAAAAAAACAGAAGCAGGAAAAGAATAGAAAACCTGATATCTGCCAAGATCCAACACAATGCAGGTTTAGTAAATCAATGATTTACTAACCTACATTATGTTGGGTCTTGGCAGATATCAGGGTTTCTATTCTTGCATCTGTTGTTTTTAAGGAGTGATGATGATCCGCTGTTGTTTCTTTGATTTTTATTTCAATTACATTGTTTCTGTAATGTTTGATCTCCGTGCTATCTTCTGAGGTTGGCCTCTTTATTATATGTGTGTGTCTGAGTTTAACATGACAATGTTCTTTGTATTAGAATCTGAAATTCACTTGGGGGGAGGTGATTGGGGAAGGCAGCTTTGTGTGTGGGGGGGGGGGGGAGGGTCACTCAGAGTGAGTAAACATAATAATAATAATTTTATTTTTTATATACCGCCAAAGCCAAGTAGTTTGAGGCGGTTTACAATAAGAAGAGCAGGACAGTCAGCAAAAATAATAACAATGAAGTCTTTGAGTACATGATTATTTGTAGGGAGGGAGACAGAATAAAAAAGTTACAATGTAGGAACATCAAGTACATATAAGTAGAATACAGTGGTGAGGTTTTAGGAGTTCTTGGTTACAAATCGGTTGAAAAGGTTGGTTTTAACTAGTTTTCTGAAATTAAGATAGGATGAGAAGTGCTTGATGATGTTGCCTAGCCAGCCGTTCTGTTGACTTGCTTGGAAAGCAAGAGTTCTGTCAAGGAATCTTTTGTATCAGCAGGTTTTTATTGTAGGGTGGCTAAACATATGTATTCTGCGTGTAGGCCTGGTGGAACAATCCAATTTAAAATGCGAGACCAGGTATAGGGGGCCAAACCAAGTATAGATTTGAAACAAAGGCAGGCAAACTTGAACAATACTCTTGCTTCTAGGGGCAGCCAATGAAGTTTTTGGTAGTAGGGGGTTATGCAATCCCATTTTTTTATTCCGAAAATCAGTCACACTGCAGAATTTTGTATGATTCATAGCCTTTGAATGGTTTTCTTGAGAGACCCCAGATAAATGATGTTACAATAGTCGAGCAGGCTTAAAATGAAGGCAGAATGATGCTGCGTCGAAGTACTTTCTGATGGTTCTTGTTTCCATAGTATCGAGAAGCCTTTTTTGATCAGTAACTCTGTGTGAACATCCAGAACAAGGCAACGGTCCAGAGTCACTCCCAGGACTCCTATGGAATCGACAATAGGGAAGTTCTGATTCCATAAAAATCCTGAGAGTGACTGGACCGCCACCTCACTCCAGACACTCACATAGAGTCACTGATCAAAAAAGGCTTCTCTGACACTAAGGGTACCTTCCCAACACCTCAAGGTCCCACCAGCCCCATCTCCAGTTTGGGTGAGAATATACCGTTGTCAACCTAATCCTTGGCTCGAATATGTAGAGAAAGTGCCCTAACCAAACACCTCCAATTTACTATGATTGCATCTCTATATGTCTAGATTTGAGTATGATGAGTACAGTATGCTGTGAATGTATCCTCCTATGCCTCCAAATCATTCAAAGACACCACTATAAATGTACCATTAAACAACTTACCACTGTCTGTTAACCCAAAATCACCTATGTAGTTATGAATCTATATCTATAACCCTGCCCCAAGTCCCCAGTATACTGTGTATATACCCCCATTCCTCTGCCTCCAAAATATTGTGAATATGCCAATATATACCTTACCTATTTCTCCAGTAAAATGTGAATGTATCCTTAGTCCTATGCCAATATGATGTGAATGTAGAGGTATAGAACGTTTTTAATTGTACATTTCAGTGTCTAAGCCCCAGGTACAGGGGATTATATATGCAAATGTTTATGTTTATTATTCAATATTCTGCTAATGCAATAGGTCATAGCGGCTTACAATCATAAATCACAAAGAGAAAGGAACACCAAAATTAAAAGTAAAGTAATACAATCATACATTAAAACTAAAAAATAATTTAAAATAATAAAATATATAAGTACCTGTATTTCTATTCAGTATACCCCAAAGAAATAATATTAAAGGCTTTACTATATATAAAAAAAAGGTTTTCAAAAAAGATTTAAATTTTAAAAGGGGCTACTCGTCTCAAATAAAAGATGGAAGATTATTCCAAAGAAAAGGAGAAATAAAAAAAAAAATATGCCGATGTCCTTGTAGATTTATAATGAGCAAGTTTCGGAGAGGGCAGAACAAGCCTATTAGAGTCAAGAGACCATAATGTGCGAGCAGGAGTATATGATAATGTAACTGAAGCTAAGTAAGTAGGTTGATTAAAAAAAAACAATGAAGAGCTTTAAAGGCTAAACAAAGAATTTTAAATTGACACCTGAATTGAACAGGTAACCAGTACAAATTTATTAATAAAGGAGTAATATGATCATACAATTTTGCTCTACACAAGAATCGTGCATATTTATTTATCATATTAAACGCTCCGTTTTGTGTTAGCAATTAAACTTCAAATTCAATTAAAAAAAACAAACATTGCAACAAATTACCCCTCCCTGTACATAGTGAGGGCGTTTTCTCAATATTGCGAGTGCTCGAACTCCCACTGTATTCACAGAATTTGCATTTATGCTTCAGTGTCACAGCCTGGTGTCGGCAACATATTCTTAGCATCACAACCTGCTGATGACTTGAAATTGAACCAGTAACGGGGAGGGGGAGGAGTAGGAGTAGGGTTACCATATGGCTCCAGGAAAAGGAGGATGGATTGAGACATATGGGTTTTACTTCCATTGCTTTCAGTGGAGTAAAACCCAGATGCCTCAATCTGTCCTCCTTACTTCCATTGCTTTCAAAAGAAGTGAAACTTGGATGTTTCAATCTGTCCTTCTTTTTCTGGCAACAAATGGTAACCCTAGGGAGGAGGGGCATGGGTGGTAGGAGACTATCAGAGCACTGAAATGGCTATGCCACCTATCAAGTTCAGTTTTGGAGCTTTGGGTTGACTAGTATTTTTAAGAAGGTTGGAGTCTTTTCTTTTGGTCTCCACAAGTAATCTCATTTTCTCTTGTATCCCATCTCTTCAGCTCCTGGCTGCCTTCTATTCTCTCTGTCCTCTTTTGTTTCTGATCTTTTAAGAAGTAGCAGCAGTAAATAGGACAAGCATTGCAGATCCAGGGGACCCATGCCAGTCAACCACAACATAAAATGGGGTCAGACTCTCTGCCTTCCCTGCTCATGCCAACTACCTGCTTCAGCCTCATTTTGTTCCAGTGAAGCCTCCCACAGAAATCATTTTAAACCCCTCAGGCTTTGTAGATGGGCCTTTATGAATCAAGTACTGTACTGTTCTTAGAGAGCCATCTAGTGGTCAAATGTGGTGAACCAAGGGAGTTCTCTTTTTACACTGTGTCATTCAGTAATTCATGATTTCCCAGTAAAAGCCAAAAAAGAAACCTGCTATGCAGAATTTAAGTTTAGCTAAACAATTAGAAGAAGAGCAAGCTAGACTATAGGATTTGTTATTCAGTGTGGTTTAAGTGAGCAGGAGAGATTGGTTGGCTGCTTGTATTCAGTGGCGTGTAACTAGACAGTGCCACCAAATATTAGCTCTGACCCTTGTGGAGTCAGAAAAAAGCAGTCAAAGATGAAGAGAGAAGAACAGTACAAATCAGACAAAAAAAATAGCACCAAAGACCTTCAGGTAATGGGCAATAAAACGTGACCCGACATGTTTGGTGTGTTTGCCTGCATTAGGGGTCTCTATATATATTCATCAAATGAGTTTGGATTTGCCACAAATAACTGAAAATATAATTCGTTAATCACGTACTAGGTCCAAACAGAGAAAACACTGTTCTGAGAAATCAAATAACGCAACTAATGGCTCAATCAAGAAAAAAGCAGCCAGAAGAACCAACTAGTAGCTGATAAATAGGGAATTTTATTTAAGAAACAATCTTTAGTGACGACGTATGTGTATTGTCCCCAAAGTGATGGGCTGGGTCAGGAACTGGTTGAGTGGAAGACGACAGAGGATAGTGGTCAATGGAGATTGCTCTGAGGAAAGGAATGTTACCAGTGGTGTGCCTCAAGGTTCTGTTTTTGGGCCTGTTCTTTTTAACATTTTTATAAGCGATATTGCTGAAGGGCTGTCAAGTAAGATTTGCCTCTTTTCGGATGATACCAAAATCTGCAGTAGAGTAGACACCCCCGATAGTGTGATTAAAAAAATTTCCATTCATCATGTCCATGTGACATTTCCAAATAACATCTGACATAATTATATATTTTCCCCCATCTCTAATAGGCACCAAAGTCAACAGCTGCCAATCAGAGCTTTAGTCCTCTCTCAGTGTATCCCAGATGGCCCTGATTGACTTAAGAGTCTTAGGCCCCTCCCACTGCATCCCAAGATGCACTGGAGGGGACTAAGGGATCCCTGATTGGTTTAGGGCCTTAGGCTCCTCCCAGTGCATCCTAAGATGCACTGGGAGGAAGAAAGATCACCATTTTAAAGAGATGGCCCTATTGGCAGGAGGGAATTGGCATCCCTCCTGCCGATGTTTCATAGAAAGGTATGGTGTGCGTGGAGGTGTGTGTGTGGATGTCAGGAGGTGGATGTTGGGGGAATGCAGAGGGGTGTCAGGGGCGTGTGTGAGGTGTCGGGTTTGGCGGGAGGGGGTGCTCTTTCAAGGAGGGGGGATCAGTGGGTGGGAGGGAAGAAGAAAGGAAATGGGGATTGCCTTGCTGGTTCAGCTGATCACAGCAGGAGAATCCCTGATCAGCTGAGCTGGTAGGAATCCCATAGCCATGGTTTTGTGGAATCTTGCCAGCTCAGCTTATCAGAGATTCTCCTGCTGCGATCAGCTGATGGCAAGATGTACACTATTTTGGTGATCTCGTGGCAAAGATAGGCACCGGAAATGTAGGCCAGGGTTTTCTGGGCCTAAATTTCCGGTGCCTATCTTTGCATGAATCGTGCCTATGAAGGTGCTTTAGGTCGCCTAATACCACTTCTGGCATTGGCCAAGCCTACTTTGGCATTCTGCGGCCTAAAGCGCCTACGTAGGCATGATTCTGGCACCTTTTATTTAGGTGCTTGTAGGCACTTTATTTTAATTATTTTTCATCATTTTAAACGGCGTTTCTCAATTAACTGAGGCTCCAGTAGGACACCTAAGTTTTGGTGCCATTTATAAAATATCCCCCTTTGAGTCTCAGTGAAGAAGCAGGACTGTGCTGGAAACTGAGAAGAGAGACTTCATGAAGATTTAAGGATATTGGAACTGATCCCCTGAAGCTGAATTGAGGCTCGAAAAATTCCCAGCCACCAACTTTTATTGATAAGCTCCTAATTACCTGGGGGCTGTGGTGTGAGCGGACTGCTGGGCACGATAGACCACTGGTCTGACCCAGCAGTGGCAGTTCTTATGTTCTTAATTCCGTATGCATCCTGCAGGACTCTTCAATCTAGTAATCAAAATCTCCTCATCATTCCCTCAATAAGAGAACTCTTTTACGACACTACTCGCACATCCATTTTCTCTGTTACAGCGCCCACCTTGTGGAATGCTCTTCCTTTTGATTTTCGCTTAGAAAACTCTGTAGATAAATTCAAATTCAAAATCAAACTCAAAACTTTCCTTCTTAAAGATGCCTATACCTTTCGTTGTAATTGTTTTTTCCTTTGATCCTGTTGGTATATTGCACACACACTCAGGGGGAGGGAGGGTAGGAGAGGGATATTTCTGTCATGGTTTCATTCTCTTGCGAGGTATTGGTTGGATGGGGTTTTTTTTGCTGTTGTGGGGATTTTGATTGATTATAAATGCATATATGAACGATGTTGTTTGTGTAGATACTGTACTGCATTTTTGTTAACTTTGGAAAATCAATAAAGATTTAGGGCTCCTTTTACGAAGCCGTGTTAGCGGCTTTATTGCATGCTTGCTAACCCCCGCGCTAGCCGAAAAACTACCGCCTGCTCAAGAGAAGGTGGTAGCGGTTAGCGTGGCCGGAAAATTAGCGTGCGCTATTACGCACATTACACCGCTAACGCGGCTTTGTAAAAGGAGCCCTTAAACAGTAAAGATGCCTATACCTTGTAAACCCTGATCTTGACAACTACTATTCCTCTTTTGTAAAACCTCTTTGACAACCAAACGCTTCTTTTGAAGCGACCCCCCCCTTACCAATTATCCTTCCCTCCCTTTTTTCCCTCCCTTTACATTTTTATTTTTCCATTTCGATGTACCGTATCTAATGATTTTCCTCTCCCCTTGTTTTGCTTTCGTATCATGTATGTATATGCGTAAGTGCTTCCCTCCTTTTAGTTTAACCATGTTTTTATTTTAAAAATGTTTTAATTTTTATATGCTATTTTATTGTTAACCGTTTAGATACTTGTATAATAAACGGCATATCAAAAAATAAAGAAACTTGAAACTTGATACTGGGTCAGATATTACAGTTACTTTATTTCAGATACCGCAATTATTAACAAGATTGTTAAAACAAAGCGGTTCACATGAAAAGGATTAAAAATTATAAAATCAATAAGGACCAACAGGGTAAATCAACCATGACAAAACAAATACAATTTAGCTATAAATGGAATGAAAGATTTACAATATATTATGGGAAAGAACAAAAAGGAAGACAAAAGATAAAGGGAAATAGAAAAACTGTATTAGCAAGAAAGAATTAAAAAAAAAAATTATAAAAGAGTACTGTCAAATGCCATTTTAAAATAATGAGCCTTTAATTGAGACTTTAAAATTTTCAAAGATTTTTCAGTCCTAAGATATAGGGCCTCTTCTATGAAACTGCGCTAGCAGTTTCTAGTGCGGGGAGCCGCACTGAATGGCTTGCACTGCTCCCGACGCTCATATAGTTCCTGTGAGCGTCGGGAGCAGTGTGGGCCATTCAGTGCTGCTCTCTGCACTAAAAACTGCTAGTGCAGTTTAATAGAAGAGGGGGATAGTGAAAGGGAATGTCATAGAATAAGGACCATTACTGAAAAGCTATAAATATCCAAGAACATCTGCCTGGAAGATGGCACAGTCAGCAAGTGGGGTTCACGGATAGATTAGAGAAGGTTATCATGCTGCTGTACCGGGCCATGGTGTGCCATCACCTGGAGTACTGCATCCAGCACTGGTTACTGTACATGAAGATGGACACGGTACTACTCGAAAGGGTCCAGAGAAGAGTGACTAAGATGGTTAAGGGGCTGGAGGAGTTGCAGTACAGCGAAAGATTAGAGAAACTGGGCCTCTTCTCCCTCGAACAGAGGAGATTGAGAGGGGACATGATCGAAACATTCAAGGTACTGAAGGGAATAGACTTAGTAGATAAGGACAGGTTGTTCACCCTCTCCAAGGTAGGGAGAACGAGAGGGCAGTCTCTAAAATTGAAAGGGGATAGATTCCGTAAGAAGGTAAGGAAGAAGTTCTTCACCCAAAGAGTGGTAGAAAACTGGAATGCTCTTCTGGAGTCTGTCAAAAGGGAAAACACCCTCCATGGATTCAAGACAAAGTTAGACAAGTTCCTGCTGAACCAGAACTTACGCAGGTAGGGCTAGTCTCAGTTAGGGTACTGGTCTTTGACCAGAGGGCCGCCGCGTCAGCGGACTGCTGGGCACGATGAACCACTGGTCTGACCCAGCAGCGGCAATTCTTATGTTCTTATGTTCTTAGAGGAACAAAGGTTCCTTTGAGGTGAGTAGGGGATCGGATGGCTAGCCAAGAAGAAGGGAAAGCCTGCTGACTGAATCTGGAAACAGAGTACGTTAAACTTGAAAGGAATTCTTTAAGCAATTGGAAGAATATGTTCTGCTTCGAGCATAGGGGTAATATGATCATATTTAGATCGACAGTAAAGCAATCGGAGAGCAGTATTTTGCACAAGCTGAAGTTGACAGAGTTGTTAAAAGTGAGTTACAATAGTCGAGTTTAGAAAAGACCAAAGAGTGTAAGATAATCCAAAGTGAAGTACGATTTAAAAGTGACCAAACAGAATGAAGCTGACATAATAATGAAAACTGTACTCTCTGGGCAATTGTTCCAAATCCATTGGAATGTAAGGTAAATTATGCTATGATCATTAAAAAAAAATTTTTTTTTTGAGTTGGACAATGTTTTATGATTGATGGATGTTTTCTCTTTTCTGATTTGTTTTTCATATTAAGTTATATTTCAGTTAAGAGTTAATGGAGTATAAGTTGTTTTCATTTTGTTTTTTATTAATTTTTGTTTTATTCTTTTCTCACGTAAGGTAGGATATTTTTCTGTTAAAGTTGAGCCTTAATAAAATACGTGCCTTTTTTGGATATTTCTCAAGGTGCCCTGTTATAAAATTATTGTTGATAATGTCAGTCCAACTAATTCCCTAAGGACGGACTATCATAAATTATTGTTATTATTATTTTACTCCACAGCCGCCAAGCAAAGCTTTGTCAAGCATTCTGGGAAAGAGCAACCTTCAGTTTGCAGGAATGAGCATAACACTGAACATATCCACCACCAGCTTAAATATGATGACACCTGATTCAAAACAGGTATACTAGCTCATTTTGTTTTGGAAGCACATTGTTGAGAGAAAGATGCAGTGCTATAGTACATAATGTAGTATTTGTAAAGCTATTATCTGATTTTATTTTCACATTGATTTATGCTTTTCAGGCTACGATTATTCAAGATTAGCATGTGCTTATGGGAGGAGGTAGCATGAACTGACTGCCATATGTCGCTGTACTCAGATGTTGTACATTGTTCTTTTTCATTTTGTACCATACTTAAAACAATAAAACTTATTGAACTTAAAAAAAGAATAAAATGGATTAGGTAGTACTAAAAGCCTTCTGAAAAAGATGCGATTTTAAAGTCTTACGAAAAGTTAAATGCACTGGGATCCGATGAATAATATCAGGCAGGAAATTCCACATTTGTGGCCCTATCACATTAAAAACCCTAGAATGAATAGTTGCAAAGTTATAGAATTGCCTATATATATATATATAAGAACATAAGAAATGGCTTCGCCGGATCAGACCTTAGGTCCATCTAGTCCGGTGACCCGAACTCGCGGAGGCCAAGCCAGGTTTTCTCTGCTGAGAAACCTTGTTTACTCGAATCCCTCAATGTAATTTGTGAGATACAAGAAAACACTTTTTTGTCGCTATCTAAACACCAAGGATGCTTTCTGCGCTCCTTTATATATAATGACGCAATTAAGAAGGTATGAAGTGCCATGGTATTACAGTGTACATCTCATAATTCCAAAAGAAGTGGAAGTTGAAAAACGTATTAAGTAATGGGAGTGAAATCTACTCCATAACTTAATCATCAATGATTTGATATGCCCTTCTTTCTGATTTCACTTTCAGATTATTGCAAACCACCACATGCAGTCCATTTCCTTTGCCTCAGGAGGAGAACCGGTAAGCAGTTCCTGAATTATCTGTGTATAATGGGCTAGATTCACTAAGCCCACCAATCAACTTCTGACCACTTTTGCAACTCCTTTGCGACCCGATTTCCCTCTGACCCGATTCACTAACCTCTGTCCCAATCATCCTCTGATCCATGCATGCAAATGAAGGGGAACGGCATTCAAATGTAGGCAGGCAGCGATTCACTAAAAAAAAAAAAAAAGAGGGACACCAACTGAGCTGACTGTTCCAAAAATAAACGACTGCTGAGGACCAGTCGCTCAAGTCCTTTCTGACTGCCCTGCCTTCTGTCACCCTGCTGTCTGCCCTGCTTCTCTGTTCTCAGCCATGATCTCCTGCCTGCCCTGATCTCCAGCTCTTGCCCCCAAATCTCTCCTGCCGCCCTGACTTGTCGCCCCGCTCTCACCCCGAATCTCTCCTGCCGCCCTGACTCTCCTGCCCTTCCCTGCAGTGCAAGCCTATGGTTTTAACCCGCGGGCTTAAAGCGGGTTAAAACCACGGGCTTGGGAAGAATAAAAAAGTAAAAAAAAAAAAAAAAAGAAGAAATTTCCTGATCTGCCGGGCATGGAGGGCCAGCACATGCACAGTCCATCTACAGATGGTCTGCGCACGCGTCAGGATTGCTATAGAGCGATCCGGGCGCTCAGTTGGGGGCATGATTCTGATCACCCTCATTTGCATGAGGGCAATTCGTGAATCAGCCCCCCGGACACTGATCGGACCCTCACGGATTGGATCCAATCCATGCCCTTAGTGAATCTAGGTCAATGCCTCTCGGCTATAGGCATAAAAGCAGCCCCGCTTCAACAATCTGTAGAGGTTAGATTTAGTAAAGTGGAGTACTGTGATTATGTGCACTAATGCAGGTACTTCCTAGGAAATGTAACCCTTATCTCACTAGACTAGAGAAAAATTAGCAGAGGACAGTTTGTGCCAGTTTAAGAAGTTCTTTTTAAATGTTGTAGTCATAACTGTTTTATTATTTGGGTAGCGTTACCAGACATCAGCGATAAAAAAGCCTAATGCAGCTTCGTAAAAGGGACGGGGTGGGGTTAAGTTTTCTAAGACACAATAACAAACTCAATGTGCAGTAATGACTGCACCTCTCTCTAGTTCAGGGGTAGGGAACTCCGGTCCTCGAGAGCCGTATTCCAGTCGGGTTTTCAGGATTTCCCCAATGAATATGCATGAGATCTATGTGCATGCACTGCTTTCAATGCATATTTATTGGGGAAATCCTGAAAACCCGACTGGATTGCGGCCCTCAAGGAGGGACTTTGAGATCCCTGCTGTAACCCGTTCTGAGCTCTTTGAGGACAACGGGAAAGAAAACAAATTAAATAAATATTGGAATGAAATGGTCACACAGAAGCGGAGGAAGAGGATAGTAGAATATCACAGCAGTTTACTATTCAGTTCATTAGCATCTGTACTTAGTGTCAGTCATTTTCTATTCTGAGACACTTGAATGTAGATTAGATTGGTTTAATAGAGCCAATAGAGAAACTAGGAGGATTGCTAAAACATAAGTGTTGGACATCTGGTCTAGAAGCTGACAGATTTCAGTACTGACAATATTTGTAACATTTCAAAAAGACAATATGAATGGGTCAGCAGTTCGAGAAATAATTTTATTTATTTGATTATATGATAAGCTTTCGTTTCTATAGTACACTCAAAGCAATGGACACATGCATAGTATATTACAAATGTATGACAACTACTACAGCTCTCCCTCCGTATTTGCGGGGATTAGGTGCAGAGCCGTCTCGCGAATAGGGAAAAATCGCGAATAAGATTTTGGGCTAGCTCTGACCCACCCCTGCCTCCCTCCTGTGTCCCCGGACCTTACCTGGTGATCTAGCGGTGACGCGGGGCAGGAGCGATCTTCCTATGCTCCTGCCCCGTGCAGAGCCGTCATCAAAATGGCTGCCATGAGTTCCCGTTGTAGTCTCACGGGAACTCATGGCAGCCATTTTCATCATGGCTCTGCATGGGGCAGGAGCATAGGAAGATCGCTCCTGCCCTGCGTCACCGCTAGACCACCAGGTAAGGTCCTGTGAGGTTTGGGTAGCCTACAAATAGAAGAAAAAAAATTGTGAATAATCGAATTCGCAAATAGGGAAACCGTGAATAGTGAGGGAGAGCTGTACTACTTATTTCTATAGCGTTGCTAGATGTATGCAGAACTGTACATTAAACATTTACGAGACAATCCCTGCTCAATAGAGCTTACAATCTAATTAAACAAACAGGACAAATAGGGGGGTTAGGGAATTTCTCACAGAGGGAATGATAAAGCAGACATGGGTACTTTACAAGTGAGTGGGAGTTAGGAGTTAAAAGCAGCCTCTAATCTAATCAGTTGCCTTATATTCCGCTATTTTTCAATTCAGATTCAGAATGGATTACAACAAGAAGAACCCTATATTAAGGGGAGCACATATATTTAAAACTTATTGCACAAAGAGATAAAATATCAAGGATAGCATTTATGAAAAAAGTAGGTCTTTAAAACTTTACAAAAAATAATATACAAATTCAGAGATGTTCAGAGATGTTTCAAGCATAATGTGCAGCAAGATGCAAGGGATGGAGTCTAGAATTGGCAGTAGAGGAGAAGGGTGCAGATAAGAGAGACTTACCTGATGAACGGAGTTCCCGGGAAGGAATAAAAGGAGAAATAAGAGAGGAGAGATACTGAGGAGCTGCAGAGTGAATGCACTTGTAAATCAACAAGGGGAGTTTGAACTGTATGTGGAAATGGATAGGGAGCCAATGAAGTGACTTGAGAAGGGTCATGTGAGCATAGTGACACAGGCATAGGATTACCATATTTAATGTCGGGCAAATCCAGAAGCATGACCTTGCCCCATTCCGCCCCCAGCTCTGCCTTGTTCTGCCTCCATCCTACCCCGTTCTGCCTACATCCCCGCCCCAGTCTGCCTCTCTCCCCATCCCGTTCTGCCTCCATCCCCACCCCCAAAAAGCCTTGTCTCTTTTTTTTCCGACCTCCAGGCCATGTGTGGAGGGCCTCCAGCATGCGCAGATTCGTGTGATGTCATCAGCACATGCTTGTTGAAGGCCATCCAGATGCAGCTGGAGCTCGGGACTTTACAAAACCCAGACAGTCTGCTGGGTCTTGGAAAGCCCATCCAGAAACCCGGACAGTCCTCTAAAAAGAGGGTATGTCCAGGTTTTCCCAGACGTCTGGTAACCTTACACAGATGGAATATAAGTCATGCAGCAGAATTTTGAATGGACTGAAGGGGAAAGATGGTTTAGTGCAGGGGTGTCCAACCTGCAGCCCGAGGGCCGCATGAGACCCCATAAAGTATTTTGCGCGGCCCCGGTCGAGGGCGATGCAGTGTTTTCCTCTGCTGTCCCCTGGTGTTTACCATCTTGCCAGGTCCCTCCTCTGTCTTGCTGCAGCGTTTGCGCGGCCCCAGAACCATTTTTTTCGGCCAATGCGGGCCAGGGAAGCCAAAAGGTTGGACACCCCTGGTTTAGTGGAAGACTTGTAAGAAATTGATAAAAGAAACAAAGACTAATAAACATCATTGAAAAAGTAATAAATACCAAACAAAAATGTTTTAGCTTCTATACAAATAAAGAGTTGAAGATATTCCACGACTAAGGTAACTTCAAATCAGTAATACTAAACAAGAAACATAATGGACAAACGGCATAAAAGTAGACCATTAAAAAAAAAAAAAAAATACATGGGGCCTGATATTCAAAGCAATCATATGGTTCATGGTGTCTCCAAAAGCATAAATGTCTTTTTCTCCAAAAACTGACAGTGTTTCTGTTCATAACTGTGGCTATTTTAACAAGAGAAACCTCACTATGGAGTAATCCAAAACAAAACAAACAGTGGGGGAACAAACAACAAAGAACAGAGTATTTCGAGGAATGACATAATTTTTGTGTTTTTTCATCAAAAAACCCGACTCAGGCCATGTTTCAACCAAAAGGCCTGCTTTTGTTATCTATAATAACAAAAATAACCAGAATACAAATCAATGAGATAATGTAAAACATAAATATATGTTGTCAATGATAATAAATAAATATCCACATAAAGGGAGGCTGAAAAGTTCTCAGCCCAACCAACCAACTTCTTAAATTCTGAGCATTAAGTTTAAGTTTATTCAAGTTTTTGATTAAACGCTTATCCAAAGGTACAAAGCGTTGTACAGAAAAAATTGAAAAATAACAAGGAGACAAACCTTTAGACCAATTAGACGTACTTGACTGATAATAGGACATTCTTGGGCTGACTGACATACTTAAGCCTCAGAAAACAATGGGAATGGGGAAAGAACTACAATATTTAAAGAAAAGGTACACAGAAGGGAAATACAAAAGGGAGTAGGAAAGGTAAAGAATTGCTGGAAAACTGAAAAAGAGAGAAATTTTGGACACTGTTAATGTAACTGTGTATCATATTGTCAGTTAAAGGCATCTTTACAAAGAAAACACTTTAGACTGCTTTTGAACTTTTGCTGGTTTTGTTCAGTTCTTAAGTATAAAGGAAGAGAGTTCCAGGTCATTGGGGCAGTCACTGAAAAGATAAAGGTATGACGTGTACCAATTATTTTCAAAGAAGGAACATTAAGGGTGTGCTGTGAAGTTGATCTGAGGGCTCTCAGGGGGGGGGGGGTCGTACGGAATCAAGAGTCTGTCTATGAATGCTGTGGCGTTAATTTGTATAGTTTTAAAAGTCAGAAGAGCAATTTTATATGTTATCCTATGTGTAACAGGCAACCAGTGAGCTTTTTGTAACAGTGGGGTAACGTGATCAAATTTACTAGAACCTGAAATAATCTTAATAGCTGTGTTTTGGATAAGTTGAAGACACTGTGGCTTAAAAGAGTGTTATCTTATTTTCTTAAGTGCCAATTTGCAGGAACAAAATTCTATATTTTGACATTGTTTCAGGTCATTGATTGAATCATATCCATGTCATTCTCTTCTTGGTTGGGCTGAAAACTTTTCAACTCCCCCTGGTATAATAAATAATGACAATTGTTATTATTACTGCCCAACTCTGAATACATACATTAGCTGTCATTTTAAATATTTTCAGTGATCATTTTCTCTGTAATTACAAAAAATAAATAAATAAATGAACTAGGTGGGTTATTTAAACAAATGGACAGAAAGTCAAGGCAAACCTTGCTCAGATTCAGCCAGCTTCTCCATGTGTATGTTTTATTAATCCATTCTCCAGGATAGGTCTTGAATGTTTTCTACATTTTTAATTGTTATACAGTACCTCAAGATTCCTGGCCAGGCTTTCCAGAAATCCTTGCGCACACTCCCATGTATAATGTAACCATTAATTTTTTTCATCAAAACGGGACATCTATTAATATTCAGGGGATTTAAAAAGGGGTCAGTCCTGTTCAAAACGGGACATATGGTCTGCTTATGTATACAGCGTGTTGCGTTACAGGTTCAGGGAAGGCAAATTAAATTCTTTAACTCCTAAGAAGTCAGTTCAGTTCAGCAAGCTTTAGTCTTTATTCCAGCCAGCATCTATAGCAGGTCTTAAAGTCTTCAGACAAGACAGCTGGCTTACTTCAGCCAAACAGACATCATCTGTCACCTTGATACTATCATACACCCTCTCTTCTTTCCTTAGTCACTGCTAGGGAAAGTTTCTCTTCCTTTAGACCTCTTGCCTTAGGATTATTCCTGGAGAAGTCTCTCCTTCAGGGACCTCCCTGATTGACTCCACTCTGGGGCTTTTGAAATCCTCCCTGTCTGAGTCCCTCCCCAATGACTCAGCAGGTTTGTCTTCCTTACTCTACGGTAGCTTACTCTAACACACTGTACACTCTTCTGTACCTCTTCTGTACAGAGGTATAATAGCAGTATCAGTGATGGAGTACACCTTGCTCCCTCACAAGCACATATATTAATATTTCTTTATAATTTAACTAAGTGCTATATAGTGGTATCAGGATGACTTGGAGATCTCAGAAAACATATGCAAATGCGCTGTGCTTTTTATTTTATTCCACAGGATACAACAGACTATGTGGCATATGTAGCAAAGGATCCTGTTAATCGCAGGGGTAAGACATCTTTCTATATCATTGATTTTGCAGATATTACTGAAGCAACAGCCAGTGTACTTAGTAGGTGTCTTATGATGCAATGTTGTCTATTTGCACGCTACTGAATTGATCGGCACCCATGTGGTAATAGGGGTGGGGAAGGAGTGGGTGGAGCGGAGAGGAGGATGGGTGCCACGCCCCTACCAAGACGGTGCCTGGGGCGGACTCCCACCCCCATTGCTACATTACTGTGTCTGAGTGGTAGTGACATCCACGAAAAAGGTTCCTGAAGATAGAAAGTGAGGTAAGCGGAACAACTCAAAACAGTACAAAATCCTCACTTGACAGGATAAACCAATCAAAAAAGAAGAACAAACCAATTCATATCATTCTTCATTTTTCTTTATTCAAAAATTTCTTGCTCCAATGCTTAATTTAGCTTCCTCTTGCTATCAGGCCCTGATAGCAAGAGGAAGCTAAATTAAGTGCTCCTTGTTGGAACCCTTGAAAAAGCCAGTTTGGCGAAACGGGTCCCGTCAGGCATTTGAGCATTGGAGCAAGAAATATTTGAATAAAGAAAAATGAAGAATGATATGAATTGGTTTGTTCTTCTTTTTTGATTGGTTTATCCTGTCAAGTGAGGATTTTGTACTGTTTTGGTAGTGACATCCACTTTGGACATTTTTCCCTGACAGATTAAGACCCTCAGCTTCTACAGTGGAACATAAGAATTGCCGCTGCTGGGTCCCTCATTCCCAGCAGTCTGCTCACGTGACGGTCCCCAGGTCAAAGACCAGTGCTGTAAATGAGTCCAGCCTCACCTGCGTACATTCCAGTTTAGCAGGAACTTGTCCAACTTTGTCTTGAATGTACAATTTTGTCTTGAAGTATTACCTGCAAGAGATATATCCCCTCTGGCCACTATCATTTAAATAATAGCCTGGCAGTAAGCCCATGTGCATGGTTTAATGAATGTATTTTACTGAGCTGATTTGTTTCCTTTAGCATGTCACATACTGGAATGCTGCAACGGTTTGGCCCAGGATGTGATCAGCACCATAGGACAAGCTTTTGAACTTCGATTCAAGCAATATTTGCAATGTCCTTCTAAGATATCTGCTCTTCATGAGAGGTGAGAACCATGGCATTATCTCACGTGATAAGCATCTGTTGTACCCAAATGTTTTAGCCTAGCACTTGGGGAGAAATATAGTCAAGAAAAACAGGGCCAGATAAATAATCTTCCAGAAAAGGGGAAGAGAGGTCCAAACAATTTTATTAAATAATAGGTTAGAAGAGCTTTCAATGTCCACCACAAAGATAGGATTCAACATGGTGCAGGATACTGCTGGGTTGTACCATCTATTTCATATTACAGCCACATACGTTTGTGCCTGTTCGTGTTTCCAAGGTATGGTGCTCTCACTTAATATTTAAATGACTGTGCATTTCATCATAAGATTACGACTCCTGATGCAGGCTTCTAAGTGCCAAAGCATAGCTCCATGCTGAGCTGCAGCTTTGTGGTGGACATTGAGGACTGGATTCTCAAAAAAGCCAATGAAAGTTAGATGCCTAGATTGCGCCTGCCAGCACCTAACTTTAGATTAACAAAAAATGTACTCATTACAGTTGTAATTATAATAAATTATGGACCAGCTTAAATTAAGCAATTCATACACAAAACAAAATACAGCTGGCTTACAACCATTGGAAAAAAAAAATATTAGGGGGCAATCATTAATCATGATTATATTACATTACAGTTGTGCCATAGGAAAGCAACATATTAAAAGGATGCCTTTGTTTAAAATATTTATTAATTTAAAATTTTTATAGCCCGTTACATCCACAGTTCTGAGCAGGGCCTTCTAGAAGTAGGGAGATTCTGAATTCGCTACAAGGAGAACTGTTCCAGCAGTTGGTAATAGAACCCACGCGGGATGGGGGGTCATACTGGACTTAGTGCTTACAAATGGGGAAAGTGTTTCTGATGTTACAGTGGGCGATCATCTGGCATCCAGTGATCAATGCATGGTACGGTTTAATATTAAGATGGGTATAGAGAGGGCTCATTCAAAAGCAAAGGTTCTAGACTTTTAAAAAACTAACTTTGTTCGGATGGGGGTTTACATCAAGGAATTGTTTGGGTGGGAACGTCTGGAAGGAGTGGAAATGCGGTGGGCAAAACTGAAAGGAGGTTACGTTAAGTAATTCTAGAACAGGTTGATTTAGAGAAAACTGTTTTTGCTTTTTTTAGAATGCAAAGTTTGGATGAACCCTGTTGGACAGAAGAAGACAGTGAGGCAATAGAACATTCGTATTACAACAGCATTCCCAATAAACTTCCTCCTTCTGGTGGTTTCATTGATGCTAGACTGAAGACTAAGCTGCCAACTCCAGAAGACATCCAGGTCTGTAAGATCTTAGTTGATACCAGGCCATATTTTTATCATTGCAATAATTGCCTGAAAAGCATTGTTAATCATAGTGAATGCTCTCCCCCCCCCAAAAAAAATAGCCCTCTGTACCACACTCACAGTGACATGCCATTTCATTGTATTCTTCATTGGTATATAGCTTGGAATCACAAATGAGACAGCTAAGATGAACCACTGAGCTATAGAAAGTTAGTATGTGCATTTCCATTGATTACCTAATCATATGTGATAGTCATTATAATTTTGGATAAGTTATTACTGCACGTTTGTGCATCTATGGAGAATTTTTGTCCAAACCCAAATGATCCAGGGGCCAACAGGTCAATTCTATAAATGGTAACGGACAGTTACATGTGCCTTGCGTGTTTCAGTGGTGTCTTATTTGACACTTATGTGCCTACCTGCACTACGGGCTTTTCTTTAAAAGGTTGTGTAAGTACTATAGGATATAACTGCAAGAAGGCATACATGTGTGCAGAGCATAGGTGGGACATGAGTATGTCTCCAATTTACACAAGCAACTTATAGAATACCATAAGTTACGAGCATAGTGTGGTGCACTTAAGTGCTCTCATTTACACTTTTTACTGACCTGGAATAAATAGTTGCATCTACTCATACATTTAGGGATGCCAATCCAGGTTTATGTTACTATTCTATAATGGAATTAGTGTACCCAGGTGCTGTTATAGAATAGGTGCTCCCTGTCCTGCACTGGGGCACAAAAGAGGGAACCCTGTTATAGAACTGTCCCTAAAATTGTTGTAGCTAAAATTGATGGAAGGTAAATCTGAACTTTTCTAAATTGGATTTACTATTTTAGTGAACTTTTTGAAATCAGTTATTAATTGTAATTTTTCCTGAAAAATATTCACTGATTTTCTACACGTTATATGTGGCTGAATGACAGAGTTAGGATGTTTCCCCTTACAGCTTGCTATACAGAAGAACAAAATGTTCCGTTTCATCATAGCCATTTTAGCGCTGAATAGGCTGTGATACATGGTCCCTGCCCCACGGATAGGTGGATGAATTGAAGGCATATGGTAACATTTACCACATGAGATTCGGTAAATGTGCCAGACAAGAGGGGTCAACAGCACCAACCAAGCACCTCCCATCTCCACAAAAACAACAAGGGGATGAAGGATAAGCAACCCCTACACAGTACTTCTTATCCTCATAAAAGCTATAAGGGGTTTGGCAGCGCCAACACCATGCTTCCCACTTCAGAATGAACACCACGAGGAGCTTGGTGAGCCCAACTAAACACCTCTAATGAAAAACAACAAGAAGTGCTTGAGGTTCCAAATAACAGCTCCCACCACCCAACAGAGTCAGTAGGACTCAGTAACTCCAACAAAACACCATTCATATCCCCTCCCAATCCTCTATCCCCTCATAAACTGTAACCAATAGCTTCTTCCTCATCTTTTCTATCTTACCTCTTGTTTGTGTGCCTGCTCTTTGACTTCTTATTCATGAGTTTGCTGAATTAGGAACTTGTTCTTAAATATGGCTTCTGTGCAATAGAATAGGAATTATGCTTTTTGGAGAATGTTCTTTTCTGAAACCGCATCAACATAAGATAACATGATTATGGCTGTTTATTGTTATTCAATAATAATCTGACATCAGCTCAGTCGAGACACACGCTGACCATAGTATTGTACTGCATGCTTCTCTTAAAGACAGAAAACTTTAAAAATGCTACATTTTTCATCTACTCTAGTCTGTATCAATAGCAGGAAGAGAGCAAACCTACTACCAAGGCCGACAACTCGGAGAGAAATCAAATGAAGATTGGTCACATGCCTGTGTCAGACAAGGTGAGCCGCTCCTTAAACATTAATATGCTTCTCTTAAGATTTAAAACTCTGTCTGAAAAGGTTTTTTGCCTCCATATTACATTACATTACATTAGTGATTTCTATTCAGCCAACACCTTGCGGTTCAAGGCGGATTACAAAAGAAGTTATCTGGCCATTTCCAGAGGAATTGAAGAATAGAGCGAGTTGCTTCAGAGAATTGGGATGAGTCTTGCGGTGTTAGTTTGTCTTCAAGGATGTCTTGAATAGGATGGTTTTTATTTCTTTCCTGAACGATTTGTAGTCTGGAGTCGTTATCAGTAATTTGGAAAGTTGGTAGTCTAGTTTTGCTGCTTGTGTGGCTAGAAGGCCATCGTACAGTTTTTTTCATTTGAAGCCTCTGATTGGGGGATGAGTGAACGTTTTTTGAGTTCTCCTGTATCTGGCTGAGGTAGTTTGGATTAGATGGTTGTTTAGGTAGGCTGGGCTATCTCTATTTATGGTTTTACATAGTAGGCAGTAGAATTTGAATTGTATTCTTGCTTGTATTGGGAGCCAGTGTGAATCTAGGTATGCCGCTGTAATGTGGTCGTGTTTCCTCAGTGAATAGATAAGTCTTAGCGCTGTGTTTTTGAACTGTTTGTAGTTGTTTTATCATGGTTGTGGGCAGGGGAGATAGAGTATGTTGCAATAGTCTAGAAGACCTAGGACTAGGGACTGGATCAAAAGCTGGAATTGTGTCCTGTCAAAGAATTTTCAAACTTGCCTTAAGTTTCTCATGACCGCAAATGATTTTTATATTGTTTTGTTGATTTGTAGTTGCATGGTACAGCATCTGTCTATTGCCATTCCCAGAAGTTTTGGAGTGAGTTGTATGGGGTATGTGATTGAGTTTATTACTAGATTTATTATAGTTGGGGTTTTATTATTTTCGAGGAGAATGAATTTTGTCTTGTCAGTTTGTAGTTATTCATCTATCTTGCAACTGTTTCAAGTGTCCTGTGTAGAATGTCTGTCATGGAGGATATTGGTTGGTCAAAAGGAAGGAGAATGGTGATGTTGTCTGCATAGCTATAGGAGGTTAAGCCTAATTTGTCAGGCAGGTGCCAAGGGATGCAATGTAGAGATTGAAGAGAATTGGGGAAAATGGAGATCCTTAGGGAACGCCGCAGGGATTGGACCATGGTTTTGATTTTTCTTTGTTCAACTTTACTCTGTAGGTTCTGGATTGTAGGAATCCTTGAAACCATGTGTGTACCTTGTCTGTGATTCCTATTGTATCTAGTATTTGTAGTAGGATGTTGTGGAACAAAATGCAACAAAATGCAATTTAAACAGAAGCAATTTAAACAGCCAGGAGATATTCAACAGCACTTAACTAAAGGGTGCCACTGAATAGTCCCTCAAACCCTCCATGCAGAAACTGGCTACTGTAAGGGCAGTCTGGGGGTTGAGTGGGTCTAGGGTACCCTCCTGCCGGCGATTTGTGGGGAGTGGGGCCTACCGGCAGGAAGGGTTGAGCACCTTCTGCCAGCGATCATGGGTTCTGTGGGCAGGAGGAGTTGGGCACCCTCCTGTCGCGATCATCGAGGGGAGGGGAGGAGCCGGGAGACTGGCGGCCATAGCTGTGGCCGTTATACTAATCGCAGCAGAGAGATCCCTTGCCGCGATTAAGTATAGCGGCCGCATCTAAAGTAACCCGTTTCTGTAACCGGCGTCTGCAACATGGACGTCGGTTACAGAATCAGGTTTAGTTTGGGCAGGTGTAGGCCTTATATAGAATCCGGGCCAAAATGTCCAAAATAAGTCTAAAATAAGATCTCTAATCAGGGTACGTTTTGCACATAGTATGCTTACATATATAAGCCTCATCTGGCAGTGCCATGGTTACCACTGAGTGAGCTCTGAAAAATGCACAAGGCCACTCAATGGTAGGGGCCATCTGAAAACCCTCCATTCCATGTGCACATGTCCTGTACTTCCCCCCTCATCCCCCGTTCCCGGTTGCTCACCTGCCCAATGAGTCCTCCACTAATGCTAAAAACTGCTTCTCTGGTCGGCGGGCCTTTCCTTTGCCTCTTCCTGCCCTCAGGAAATTGCATCCAAGTGGTGGGATGCGGAAGAAGAAAGGCCCCACCAACTAGAGAGGCAGTCTTTAGCGCTGGTGCAGGACATGGCAGATAGGTAAGCAGCTGGGCACGGTAACTGGCCATAGCCGGTAACTGGCCAATCTGCTAAGCTGGATATTCAGTGGGAGATAGCCTCCTATCTCCCACTGAATATCACGGGAGGGTCTTTAGGCACCTGAGCCAATCAGACCCTTAGGCCCCTCCCAGTACATCCAGGATGCAGCAAGAAGGGGAAGGCCCATCATTTTGAAGAGGCAGGCCTACCGACAGGAGGGAGTGACCATCCCTTTTATCAGCGATTCTATGCGCAATAATATGCATAGAATTTGCATGCTATAGTGCTGAGTATTGCTAGTAAAAAAAAAAATCACTTCCATCATGGTATTTTTTACCTGTGTTATAGGAATTTTGAGAATCAAGGCCTTTGTTAATCTCATTATAAAATTTTAACAACATTAAACAATTAATGTGCTAATTGTGTTATTATTGCGTTAAATGTTCAGCCCTAATAAATAGCACTAAATATTGGGCCCAGTATGGCTAGTCTTATGTTCTTATGACATTTCCCATATCATATGAAACCAATACTCTTTGCTATTTTGTATTTAATGTGGTTTAAAAATTTTGGTTTAATTGCATCCGGTCCAGCCATCAATCATCTATGCTTACAAGAAAGCTCTACATTTAAAGGCAGTCTGGCTCTTTTCTGTTGACCTGGGAAAAAAATATGGGGCTCATAATAAAAAATAAAAAAAACTGTCTAAAAAGTGGCCTAAATGGGTACTTGAACGATCAAAACGCCTGATCATCCAAGTACCCATAATCAAAACTGGTTTTAGACATATCTAAAACCAGCTTAGGCCTTTCCCCTGCCTCTAAACGCATAGAGCAAAAAGAGGCATTTTTAGAGGAGGGGAAAGGGCGGGCGGTGGGCGGGAGGTGGGCCGACCTAGACCTAGGCGTACAGCAGGTATAACCAAAACTTTAGGCAGGTTGCCTAGTCGGCACTTATACGTTTTGACTTAGACCAAGTCAAAACAGGTTTAAGTGCTGAAAAAGGGGCCGCTGAGCTGATCGCTGCAGCTCAGCAGCCCCAGCAACCTGCCTATTGCTGCAGGAGAGATGGCTCATCTCTCCTGCCAGTGATGGTGATCGCCCACCCCCCTCTGAACAGTGGCACTTCAGGGTGAGCATCACGGCAGGGCATCCTCACCCCTGCCGGCGATCCTCACCAATCAGCCCTCCCCCAGCTATTAAGATCGGGCAGGATGGGGCCCAAGCCCTCCTGCCCGACAACACCCCGAACCCCTGACTACGTTTTGGGCAAGAGGGAGCCCAAGCCCTCTTGCCCCTGCGGCACTCCGAACCCCCAACTATGTTCAGGGCAAGAGGGAACCCAAGCCCTCTTGCCCCGGTGGCACCCCGAACCCCCGATTACATTCAGGGCAAGAGGGAGCCCAAGCCCTCTTTCCCCGTGATCCCCAAGACCCCCCTCCGAGTCTGATGGGGCCAGGAGGGAGCCCAAGCCCTCCTGGCCCGGTGACACCCCCTAACCCCCGCCCCCCACTAAAATACGGGCAGGAGGGATCCCAGGCCCTCCTGCCCTCGACATAACCCCCCACGACTGACCCCCAAACCCCCGATCTCCCCCTGCCAACCCGTGACCCCCCCGCAGAACCCCCGACCCCCCACCCCCCTTCCCGTACCTTAAAAATAGTTGATCGGACGGATGTCTGTCCAACAGGCCAGCCATCTCCGGAATGGCTGGCCTTATGGCCTGATTGGTTTGAGGCGCCTGGGCCAACCGGAATCGGCCCAGTTGTCTTAGGCCCCTCCTGTGGGCGGGGCCTTAGGCACATGGTCCCTCTAATAATTTCAAAAACTCTAAACCATCTTTTTCTTTGTCTAAATAAGGCTCAGAAGAATAAAGAGATTTATAAAATTTTAAAAATTGTTTTAAAATAGGTTCAACTTGAGCATAAGTACCACCTTTCTCATTCTTAATGGCAATTATTTTTGTCTTCCTTTTTTTCGCTTTAAGATAGTTTGCCAATACTCTTCCTGCCTTATTTGAGTTTCCATAATACAAAGCTTGATGAGAAAATAAATCTTTCCTTACCAAATTAGATGAAATCTCATTAAATTTACCTTTAGCTTTTAAAAGGTCCTGTAACATAGAATATTCCCATTTATCAATCAATTTTG
This sequence comes from Geotrypetes seraphini, assembly GCF_902459505.1. Lineage (NCBI taxonomy): Eukaryota > Metazoa > Chordata > Amphibia > Gymnophiona > Dermophiidae > Geotrypetes > Geotrypetes seraphini. Next base: position 513,436,461 of record NC_047084.1, on the reverse strand, counting down.
ACTCCAAAAGTTTAATTTCTTGCTCCAAATTGGAAAATTGTCTTTTGACCTGTTTCTTAAGATATACCGAAAAAGAGATAATTTGACCTCTCATGGTTGCCTTAAAAGTATCCCATAAGGTTTCCATAGAGATTTCTTCTGTGGTATTAAGTTGGCAATAATCATTCATTTTTAATTGAAAATCTTCACAGAATGTTGGATCTGCAAGCAATGTATTATCAAATCTCCATACAGGTCTACTATTATCTTGATCAACAATTTTGAGTTCAACCCACACCCCTCCATGATCCGACAGAATGATTGGATCTATGGCGGCTTGTGTTACCTGTTGTACTAATTGATTTGAAACAAAAATGTAATCTATTCTTGAAAAGGATTTATGAACATGGGAGCAAAAAGAAAATTCCCAACCATCAAAATGAAGTAGTCGCCAAATATCTTTGAAATCACAAAACTGTGCAAAATTATCTAATCCTAATGATTTCATGATTTTACTAGGATTTTTATCCATCAAAGGATCCATAACAGCATTAAAATCCCCAGCCACCGCTAAATTAGAGGCAGCTAGTGGGAGTATCAGTTGTTGTAGAGTCTTAAAATATTAATTTTGGTTCAAATTAGGGGCATATACATTAAAAAGCGCCATTGTAGTATTCCCCATGCTCATTTCCACAAATACCCCTCTTCCTAAAGGATCTGAAGCCTTCAATTTAAACAAACATTTTCTATTCACTAAAATAGCAACACCAGCCTTTTTACCAACAGCCGGGGAGAAAAAACAATGTTTGACCCAGCCTCCTTCCAGTTTTTTAGATTCTATATCTGACAGATGTGTCTCTTGGATGTAGCAGATATTCGCATTTTGTTGTTTTAAAAACAATAATTTTTTTCCCCCTTTTTATTGGATGGTTGAGACCATTAACATTTAAAGAAAATATCTTAAAATCCATTATGTGATTTATAAATGAAACTAAAACTTATCTTCCTATAAATCAACTTATAGTGTTTAATAAATAATCATTTTCCCCACAGGTAAGATCTAAAATATAATCCCACTCCCCCCCAAACCCACCCTTACATACCCTCCTCCCATCCCCTCCCATCCCTCCCCAATTAATAATGCAAACTTGGAAACGCAAATTTGAGATCAGGTACAGAAAAACTCCTTACAAGCTATTATAATATGCTTAATTAGCTTCTATAATAAGCTACCCAATTTTAAATATGAATCATAAACAATATATAAGAATTCAAATTTAAACACCTCTTTGAAACAAACAATTCATAATAATGAACTCATCAATGAAATAAATAGTCACTTACATTTAAATAATTATCTATATATAATTTGAAAGACTAAACTTCCCTTCATAAACAAATGTTAAATCATAACTATATTCTTCAACTTTATTAATTATATAATTACTTTTAAATTTGATATAAATCTTAAGTGTTATTATTATTCTTAAAGTTTGAAGATTCGTAAATACCTCTTCCCATTAAATGAATTCCCACCCATTCTTTACTTTACACACTAAACATTTATCTTAAAAAGAGTATAAAATCAAATCTAACCCTTCTATAAATTAATAATGATCATTGAAAGCCCACTTTATTTTCTGTATATAATTAATTAATTAACCTATCTACCAATCAATCAGGTATAACATAACTCTCAAAATTATAAAAATAAAATGATAAAGACATAGATTTAAAGATGTACAAGAAGCATATTAAAGTATATTTCACAGAATAAAACTTTTATCAAGTTCAACCACCCTTCCAGGAACCTAAATATGTAGGCCCACACTCTGTATACGTGAAAAATCTAATGTGTAACCCAAAGCTAATGTATTATAATATATCTTTCCGTGAATTGTCAATGTGTTATCAACCGGAGCCATACCAGAACTATTTGGTTGAAATAAACCCAAGCACAGTATTTTCCATGACGCACTTAAAATATATTTACTCAGTACTGAAGTGATCTTCCTCTGAAAATAAAGTTTTTCATCAGAGACTAAGTAAATTAAAGGATATTTTCCTTTTGGCTCAAACAAAAGTCACAAACATCGTAGAAATTCCCAATGTCCGAAAAATCACTTGTAATTATGTTTTACGTCACAGTACAGAGCAATCTAAGCTTCGGGGATCCCATCGCACTTTTCTCCTTCAGTGTATTGAAAGAAAACCCATCTATCCACCAAAGACATCTCTTATTTCTCAGAACAAAAGTAAGGCTGACATACCTCTGATCTTTCTGCCACTGAGCAAATCCAGAAGTGCCGATCACCAATCAGTGTCCGCGGAGATGCACAGCCAATCCAAATCCATGTGGAAGAAAAACAAATCTCCCATTTAAAATCCAAAGAGCGTGGCACAGTTGACTATCGCATAACCCGATGAAATTGCCAGGACATTCTACACAGTATTATTCATAGTATGTTGTTGTTTCTACAAAAGACCAAATCCAAATATTGGCTTGAAATAAGAAGTTCTTGCATCACAGAGTTCTTTTACAGAATCAATCGTCAGCACTTGCTCGCGCCAGGATTCTAATATTTTCAAATATTAACTGGAGCTGCATATTTGAAAATTAAATATTCTCAACGCTGCTTTCATATTTCCATCACATTAAGTCATAAAAAAATAAGTAATAGTTTAAAATGTAATAAAGTAAAATGAATAAAATGAAAACAAAGGTATAATGAATGTCCTTATTAGGAAGACTTAGACTGTTCACTCTGATCTATAAAATCTTGCAGTTTTCTTGGATCTTCAAAATTCAATGTTTTGTTTGCATAAGTGACTCGCATTACTGCCGGGTACATTAAGCCAAATTTAGCTCCCAAAGACCTAAGCTGCAGACGAAGATCAAGTAACTGTTTCCTTTTAAAAGCTGTAGCCTTAGCAAAGTCAGGCACTATGGGGCTCTTAATCGAAAGAGAAAAACGTCCAAAAACCAGCCTAAGTTGGCACTTGGACAAACATTTCTCAAAAACGTCCAAGCGCTGAAAATAAAAACGGGTTTTGGACGTGTTTCTAAATGACCTAGGCCTTCATAGTGCCGCTCAACGTCCAAAGCTAAATGGGGCATTTCAGGAGGCCTGTCGAGGGCGGGAGTTGGGCGGGACATGGGCTGGCTTAGACTTAGTCATACAGCATATATAACCGAAAGTTATACAGCCCACGATCAATGGAACTTGGACGTTGTGACTTAGACCATGTAAAACATGGTCTAAGTCACAAAAACCCACCTAAACTCACCAGATAAGCACTGCAAACAAATAACACAGACCTCCACACACTACCCCAGTGATCACCAACCCCCCACCCCCGTAAAAATTTTATTCACAACTTTAAATTTCAGCCTCCAGACCATCATCACCTGGCCGCCTGGCATAGGAAAGCCTAGTCGTCAAGCCCAGAGGCAGCTTGTCGTCTTGGGGGTGGGTTAGGGACCCATAGAGAGGAGGGCCCATGCCCATAAGCCCCTATAATCACTGCATTGATACTTAAACAAGTGCACTCCTTATACGCCCCCAAACCCTTTTCTATTGGCATATAAGTGGCTCCTGCAGCCATAAGAGCTATTGGGGTGGTAGATAAGTGGGTCTAGGGGATTCTTGAGGTGGTTTGGGAGGCTCACCGTCACCTATAAGGGAGATGTAGTGAGGATAAGCCATGGCACCCTTTTTGTGAAGTTCACAGCAGAGCCCTGTAAGGTACCCCACTAATTAGGTGCCATGTCTGGGTGTGCAGTCCATCACTTTGCAGACCCCTCCCACGTCCAACAGGGCTTGTTCTAGGCATTTTGGACTTGGACGGAAAGTTGGACGGAAATGTGGTATAAAGATGGACGATTTAGTGGCTTGGACGATCAGATTGGCAGGACGTATAATTAGACGATTTTCGAAAGTAAAAAAAAGTTGGACGTATCTTTCGAAAATGTGTCTTAGGCTCTTTTTAACTTTGGACGACTTGCGAGATGGACGTAAACGGACTTAGATGTCCCTTTCGATTATGCCCCTCCACATGTATCTTCGAGTCTTGACATTTAAGATTTCTGTTTTCTTTTGCTAATTGACATATTTCTATAACTTGCTGATGTCTTAGCAGTTTAAAAATTAATGTCCTTGGTCCTCTCTGTTTGTTTGTCCTTTGCGTCGGGATCCTGTGCGCTCTTTCAAACTCAAGCAGGATCTGTGTTTTTAGTGGCAATATTTTTGGCAAGAATTTTTCCAGGAAAGATATTGGGTCATTCTTTTCCACCCATTCCGGGAGCCCAATAATTCTCAAATTATTCCTCCTCTCACGGTTAGAGTATCTTCAAGATCCCTCCATAAAGATTCAATTTCTTTATGATCTGCCTTACATTGCAGCAATTCTGTCTCCACTCCATCTGCCCATTTTTCCAGCTGATTCAATTTTATATCAACCACATCTTCGTGAGGCAGGCGACTTCATCTATGACCACCTGTATCTTTTTAGCGTTGTCTGTCACAATTGCTCTGATTTACCTAAGCTCAGTAATAATATCATTACTGACATTTTCATCCGTTGGTAGTGGAACTTTCAATGGAGTTGTAGGTTCCAGCTTTGATCTTTAACATTGCCAGATCCAGTACCTATTCCAGCCAAATAATTTTTGTTATGCTTGCCAGATGCCATCTTGAGTAGAGATTTTCACTTTTAAACTTTGAAAATCAAATTTTGTAGCTTATAATATACAAAAATAGCTTGTCTTCACAGAGCTCTTTCTTCACCCAACCATCCTGTTACATGTTCAAGCCACACCCCCTTGACAGTATCTTTAGAATTGGTAAATATTTGACTTTTAATTTGAACTGTCTTCATTTATACTGCATTTATATCTGTTATAAATATACTATGTTTTTGTTCATCAAATTTAAACTATGTTTGTGGAATATTGGACTTGTCTTGTTAATTATACATGGGAAATCTTGTTCATGCACGGTATCAGTGCATTAAAGTTTTGAATGCTTTATCTATACAGTACATTTTCATCTGCCTACTTATATACAGTTTTGCAAAGTGGATACACAACATTTTGGTTTTACAGTAGCAATTTTGTTTTTATATCTTAAATGAGTATCAGCAGTAATACAAATGTTGGGGATCTTGTGAATTTTTCAGGATCCCTGGATATATATAGTCAGCCAGAAGGGATGTCTCATATGTCCCCAACCGAAGCACCTACCTATGTGAATACCCAACATTTAAATATGCAAGCTCTGAAGGCACTTCAGAAGAGTGTTGAAAGTGCATTCAGTACATCAATAGACTCTACCAAAGACATCAGTTCAAGAAAAGACATATTTGATATGAGTAAGTACCAGCTGTGCACATTGGCACCATATACAGAATTTGGGGGTAAGTGCAAAACTACCACACTTTAGTCAAACATTCTATAAAATGATTAAAATAATGGCAAATACATGTGCATGAGTGCCCATACATGGCTGAATGTCAAATTTCTTTCTACGTGCTGTTCTGTAAACAAGTGCCAGTAAAGGTCAGAAAAATTCTTGGAGTACGATCACTCTTAACTATTGCCACACACACCAGTATATCCTACTATATCAACTTGAATGCTTTTTTTAGGACTTCTCAGATGTGACTATTGTCAGTAAAAGTTCATACAGACAAACATCACTTCCTCATACGTCCAAAAAGCATTGTGAGTTCATCTTGGTCGTGTACATTTGGTTTATCAAAATTGGTTTTATAATTCTTGTGCTTTAAACTGAAATATTTATAAATAGCAAAACTTTTATTTCAGCATGGGAGAGCCATTTGCCGACATAGCTATGGTTCGAATGCTGCGTCAGGGCAAACAGATTCCTTCAGCCCTGAAGGAGCAGAGGAGAGCAACTATGGCCGTCATAAGTGCACATACCTAAATTATAGGTGCATATTTCATTTGATACGCTAATATTCTATAAGGGAGAGTAGGCACCTACATTCTTTTGTAGAGAAAGCACCCTCATGCATACAATGTTATAGAATTGCTCTCCACATGTCTAATGGGCCATTTTACTAAGGCGCTAACAGATTTAGCACATGCTAATGATTAGCACACACTAAGGCCTAGATTCTGTAAAGGACGTCTAACTTTAGGCGTCCAAAATGTGGATATCTACCGACTTAGGCGTCCAAATAAAGTGGATAATAAGCCCAAGTAAGGACTTTAACAAGCATTAATTGGAACTTAGACGTCTAAAGGCTGGACACGATTCTACAAATAGATGTCCACAATTTCATGGACATCCATTGGAAAAAGCTATGCCTAATATATAGGCATGAGCATGGTGTAGGCGTGACATGGAAGTGGCTTCAATTTGAATGTCCACTTACAGAATCGTATGCCGCTCAGCGTCTGAACGCATCTACCTAACGTCTAAAATGTAGGTGTTGCAAAACTAGGTCTACTTTTGAGCGTGAACTGGGTGCTAGGTAGATACGAGTTAGGTGGATGTGACTTAGGCATCACTTAGGCATCAGTTAGACTTCCATTTATAGATGAACAGGGCTTTTATTTTGGGGTTTTAGAGGACTCCAGGGTGATATTAAGCTCAAAATATGTTTAATAATGTATCACTTAAACAAAGCACATGAAAAAAAAATATTGCATACTTCACCTCCTATTTTTTTTTTAGCCTAAAGAGACTCCTCTTTACTACTAATAGCAAAATATATTTATTAATGCATTACTGATGCAAAGCAAATGAAAAAAATATATATACTGTAGATTACATACTAAACCTAATTTCCAACAGGATAAGAACATTAAAAGAAATACACTACTCACAGAGAATGGCTTGTAGTTCAGAGCAAGTGAACATGTCTGATGCACCGTGTTGATATCATTGTGACATCTTCAAAATGCACCTAGATGGCATAATACCAGTAAAAAATGATAGGAAGCATTATCTAAAGCGAAGCACTTATACCGCTGTGGTTAAAGGTACTGCTTCCATGGTCCAAAAGTCATGGGTTCAGATCCGCACAGCTTCCCCCAATACCTTAACAGTTTCTTTTTGCTCTCATAAGAGAGTATGGATTGTGAACTTTGCCATTTACATTTGCACTCTGCCTTTTCCAGGGTCCAGAGGGAAACTTATTTTTGCTCTGAGATGGCTAGGATCTCCTAACTTATCATATCACCTTGCAAAGAACATCCTTCTAATAGAAAGTGCCTGTGGCTCACTGGTTAAAAGCACTGTCTCTGCTTTCCAAAGTGCATGGGTTCAAATCCCAAGTATAGTCAAACACACCAACACATATTCCTATTTTTTTTGTGGCATTCTGCCATCTAGGTTCATATTAATGATGTCACAATGATGTCAAGATTGTGCATCAGTCACATCCACTTGCTTTGAACTGCAGCCATTGTGTGAGTAGTGTATTTCTTTTAATGTTCTTAACCTGTTGGAAATGAGGTTTAGTATGCAATCTACAATTTTTTATTTTTTTATATGCTTTGCTTGAGTTAAGCATTATTAAAGATCTTTTGAACTTAAAATCAACCTGGAGTCCTCTTTACCCCCCAAAATAGGAGGTTTAGAGGGGCATAATAAAAAAAAAAAATGTCTAAGTCCCCTTTTGGCCTAAGGTCTTAAACGTTGAAAGTAGAAGCAGGGAAAATGCTCATTATAAAAAAAACATCCAAAAGGAGGTTTTTTTTGATAATGGCCTGCCTCTACGTTCAGCTGTTTAAACGCCCAGACCACCACTACGTCTACACTAACACCATATCATCAACCTAAAAAAAGCCTAACTCCCAAACGCCCAAAACAAGAGCTTTTAGGCGAAGGAGGAGCCAATCCTTCATCTAAAAGCTGGATTCTGTAATCAGTTTCTGTCAAAAACAACACCAGTTACAGAATCCCCCCCCTGTTAATAAAATAAATAACAGTGGTGCCAGCATTTCACTGCATGTAATTTTAATGAAAAACAGCATAAAATCGCCATTCTAATGACATCATAATGAGATATGATAACGTTATAGACGTTGTGTAGATGTCTATGTGACGCCTAAAAGATGATTCTGTAAGGGACATCTAACTATGTAGATGTGTCTAGACTCGCTGAGCGCGATTCTCTATAGTGTGTCTATGCATTATAGAATTGTGCTCAGCTGGACGTCTAAACCACGCCTAAAGTTAGATGTCCTTTATAGAATCTAGGCCTCAATGCTAAGAAGCCCATAGGTATTAAATAGGCTTCTTAGTATTTAGCACATGATAATCATTAGTGCATGCTAAATCCACTAGCATACCTTAGAAAAAAAAAAACTCTAAATGAAATAATGCAACAACCACTTTACTAGTTTCATGGAAATAGAACCCAACAAAATTTGTTTTCCATTTTGAAGGCATTTCATCTAACATTTTGCCTAATGTTATAACAAATGAATTTTGTGCCTCTTTCCTGTTGTATTTTACTAGGACCATTTGAAGATGCTCTGAAGAACCAGCCGATGCCACCTATGTTGAATAAAGCAGTATCAATTGATTGTGGCAGCCCCCTTTTGTCCAGAGCAGCGGACTTGACCATGAATGAGGAGTTGAAAGCAGAACCTTGGTTTCAGGGTGAAATGAGCAGGAAAGAAGCTGAACATCTGTTAAAGAAGGATGGAGATTTTCTGGTTCGGAAAAGCACCACTAATCCTGGGTCTTATGTGCTAACTGGCATTCATAATGGTCAGGCTAAGCATCTTCTTCTAGTTGATCCAGAAGGAACAGTAAGTGTTGAGTGCTGATGGATAATCCTCTATAACAGCGGTTCCCAAACCTGTCCTGGTGGACCCCCAGCCAGTCAGGTTTTCAAGATATCCCTAATGAATATGCATGAGAGAGATTTGCATATAATGGAAGTGACAGGTATGCAAATCTCTCTCATGCATATTCATTAGGGATATCTTGAAAACCTGACTGGCTGGGGGTCCCCCAGGACAGGTTTGGGAACCACTGCTCTATAATAAAACCCTAAGCGCGCATGCACACTTACAACGGCGTGATCCCTGCCTCCGTGATGTGTAGCTCAGTGGCAGTGTTTGACGCGTTCAGCTGGAGCCTGCGGCGGTTTGTGTGCGGCAGACCCTTTTCCTTTGTGTGCGGTTTTATATGCTTTTATATGCGGTTTGTGTGCGGCGGGCGGCAATGGCGGTGGACCGGGGGAGGGGGGTTGTTTGAAGCAGCGGTAGGCCAGATGGTAGGTAGCAGCAGCAGGGGCTGGTATGGGGGGGGGGACAGGCTTCGGTGCTGAAGGGAGGCAGGCAGGCAGGCTTTAGCGTGGCAGAAAGGGAAGGGGTAGGCAGTGAGGGGGGACATAGGAAGGAGCACTGGGGGCACTAAGGACATGGGAAGGGTCACTAAGGACATAGAAAGGAGGCATTGGGGCACTAAAGACATGGGAAGGGGCACTGAGGACATAGGAAGGAGGCACTGGAGCACTAAGGACATGGAAAGGAGGCACTGGGAGCACTATGAACATAAGAAGGAAGGAGGGAGGGAATAGAAAGGGACAATTGTTGGGCTTGAGTTTGGAAAGCGGCCAAGGAGAGAGAGAGACAGAAAGAAAGACAGAAAGAGTGTGGAAAAGGAGAGAGAGAGAGAGAAAAAAAGACAGACAGACACATCTACTCAAGTACCCGTTAATGTAATGGGCTTAATTAAACACTTGTCTTTCATACAAAATTATAGAAACTAGTTTACACCAAAGTCCTATAACCATGGCCTTTATTTTGTTCTTGCTCTCCAAATAGTTCAGAATGAAGGCTTCTAATCTTTGGTTGTAGCACTAAAACTACTACTGAATGGGAAACTGGGTTTTTCACTGTAACCTTAAAAAAAAAAAAAAATCTGGGTTTAATGATATCATCTGGCCACTGCCCTTGCATGACTCAAGAAAAAAAGGCAGCTGCCAGAAAGCATCAATAAAATGAGATTGGCCCACAAACTGGGGGATGCACAAAACTTACCGATTGTGTCCCGATCGTTGCTAAACCGGTTTGACCAGTTTAGCGATCAATCGGATCGGATTCTCCGATGCACTAAACTGCCCACCGTGTGATTTTCCCCTCGATCGCCCATTTTTTGATCTGATCCAACCCATGTAAATTAGTAAAACCCCATGCAAACTAACCAATTGATACATTAACATTGCTTGGCTATTTAGAATCGGGTTTTACCGATCGTAAAACCTGATTGCTATAGACCTGTCGGTAACTGTGTTACCGCCTGGTGTGCCTTTTTTTTTTTCAGTGGCATAGATATTTTGTGTGTATTACATACGCAAAATATCTGTCCCATAAAACAAAAAAGAAAAAAAAATCCCCCACCGCTGCTGCAGGCCCACCCCCAAGAACCTCCGAAAGTTGCGGCGCTCCCCCCTGACAATTGTGGCACCCCACCTGAACCTAAAGCATATGGCAGGAGGGATATCCACTACCTCACGCCATCCTGATTGAACCCCATCCCCCCACTCCACCTTGCTCTGCCCCATGGCAAAACGTCAGGAGAGATGCCCACTCTTTCCTGCCAGGAAATACCTCCCCCTCCCCTCCCCCGAAAAAAGGAAGGAAGGATGCCCAGTCCAGAGGAACCCTACCCCTTGAGGCCCCCCTCCCCCGTACCTTTTGTTGGGGAGCAGGAGATGTGCTCAGAACCTTCCTGCTTCCTCCAATGCACCATCCAGAATGCTGGACCTAAGGTCCTGATTGGCTCAGATGCCCCAGGCCCATCCCTTCCTTAGGCTCCTTCCTGTATCCCGGATACAAGGGGGAGAAGCCTAAGGCCCTGATCGGTGCAGTCAAGCCAATCAGGGCCTTAGACTCCTCCTCTTTGTATCCAGAATACAGGAAGAAGCCTAAGGAAGGTTCTGATTGGCTCAGATGCCTAAGACGCCTCCTAAGGTAAGGGCTTGAGGCATCTTAGCGAATCAAGGCCTTAGGCCCCTCCCCATGTATCACTTGATGCAACGGGGAGTGGCCTAAGGTCCGGCATTCTGGACGGCGCATCGGAGGAAGCAGGAGGGACTGAGCACCCCTCCTGCTCCCCAACAAAAGGTATGGGGGAGGGGGGCCTTGAGGAAGATGGATCCTCCATTGACAGGAGGGAGTGGGCATCCCTCCTGCCTTTTTTAGGGGGGGGGAGGGGGTAGGTATTTCCTGGCAGGAGGGAGTGTGTATCTCTCCTGCCATTTTGCCTTGGGGCGGGGTTGGGTCAGTCGGGATGACAGGATGGAGTGGGCATCCCTCGTTCGGGGGGGAGGGGGGATGGATGATGGCTTGAGGGTGCCAGCATGAGGGTGGGGCCTTTTTTTATGGGACAAGTTGTGCATGTTTAACAATGTGCCATTAAATAAAACCCAGAAAGCTCTAATAGCAGTGACAGGAGGCTTTCCCTGTCACTGCTGTTAGGGCTCCAAGCATGTGTCAATCGCTCACCACCCCCTCATCCCCCGCCTTCCTATGCCACTGTTCCCACTAAGGAGGCTACATCCGGCCACACTGACAGGAATTGTTTCTCCTTTCTTGTTTTTTTTTACACACATCTGAAAACATATATAATTTACTACTCCTACTACTACTACTATTTATCATTTCTATAGCGCTGAAAGTCATATGCAGCTTGAAGAATGGTCTGAAATTTGGCAGCTAAAATTTAATGCTAAGAAATGCAAGGTCATGCATTTAGGCTGCAAAAACCCAAGGGAACGGTACAGTTTAGGGCTGAAGAACTTATGTGTACGACAGAAGAGCGGGACTTGGGTGATTGTATGTGATGATCTTATGGTGACCAAACAGGATGAAAAGGTGGCGGCGAAAGCTAGAAGGATGCTAGGTTGCATAGGGAGAGGCATGATCAGTAGGAAATAGGAGGTATTGATGTCCCTGTATAAGACTTTGGTGAGACCTCATTTAGAATATTGTGTACAATTCTGGATGCTGCACCTTCAAAAAGATATAAAAAGGATGGAGTCGGTCCAGAGGAAGGCTACTAAAATGGTGTGTGGTCTTCGTCATAAGGCATATGGGGTCAGATGTAAAGATCTCAATATGTATACTTTGGAGGAAAGGTGGGCGATGGGCGAAATGATATAGACTAGTGGTTCCCAAACCTGTCCTGGGGGACCCCCAGCCAGTCAGGTTTTCAAGATATCCCTAATGAATATGCATGAGAGAGATTTGCATATAATGGAAGTGACAGGTATGCAAATCTCTCTCATGCATATTCATTAGGGATATCTTGAAAACCTGACTGGCTGGGGGTCCCCCCAGAACAGGTTTGGGAACCACTGATATAGACGTTTAAATACCTACGTAATGTAAATGCGCATGAGTCGAGTCTCTTTCATTTGAAAGGAAACTCTGCAATGAGAGGGCATAGGATGAAGTTAAGAGGTGATAGGCTCAGAAGTAATCTAAGGAAATACTTTTTTACAGAAAGGGTAGTAGATTTGTGGAACTGTTTCCCGGAAGAGGTGGTGGAGACAGAAACTGTGTCTAAATTCAAGAAGGCGTAGAATAGGCACGTGGGATCTTTTGGAGAGAGAAAGAGATAATGGCTACTGTGGATGGGCAGACTAGATGGGCCATTTGGTCTTTATCTATGTTTCTATGTTTATTTCAGGAGTCTTTCAAATGCCTTTTGGAAATCCAGATACACAATATCAACTGTCTCACCTTTATCCACATGTTTCTTCACCCCTTCAAAGAAATGTAATAGATTGGTGAGACAAGATTTCTCTTGCCTAAATCCTTGTTAGCTTGGTCTCATTAATCCACGCTTATGTATATGCTCTGTAATTTTGTTCTTTATAATAGTCTGTACCATTTTGCCTGGCACCGACATCCCTATAAGATTTATGTTGAAGGCCACTGATCATTTTTATAGCCATTCCATCCTGTTTATCTTTTTGAACACAGGGTCATAGCATGAGTCAGTCTGTGTGAGAGATACAATGAGAGTGTTTTCATTCTGCTGTTTTATTCTTATGCTGAAATGACCTTGTGTTAGACACTGGGATTTACTGTATCTTTGTATCTGATTCAGCCTGAGGTCATAAATTTTCAAGTTTATTAGGTGTTTATATACTGCCTATCAAGGTTATCTAAATGGTTTTACAATCAGGTACTCAAGTATTTTCCCTATCTGTCCTGGTGGGCTCACAATCTATCTAATGTACCTGGGGCTATGGAGGACTGAGTGACTGGCCCAGGGTCACAAGGAGCAGTGCGGGGTTTGAACCCACAACCCCAGGGTGCTGAGGATGTAGCTCCATCCTCTCTGCCACACATATCTTTCAAGGTTCCTGTTTATCTGTGGTACTACTGTTCTTTGTCCTCTTGAATTCTGTTTTACCAGACTTCTGTTGTTTTATTCCATAGTATTGAAGGGGAAATTAAACTCCCAAACCAGAAAATAAGGGTAGTGGGTTCCAGAACATAGAGGGGCTTGATCATATTCTAATCACCCTTGCAGAACCAGAGGTTCCCTTTGTTAGTGCATCATGGCCTGATAATTAAGCCCTTGGATTAGTGTCATATAAAAGAATCTTTGCTGCCATTCATATTATTTTTTCCTGGTTAGATGTAGTGCTAAATTAGTGGTTCTCAACCCGGTCCATGGGACACACCCAGTCAGTCAGAGTTTCAAGATATCTGTAATGAAATTGCATGAGATAAATTTGCATGCGCTGCCTCCATTGTATGCAAATCTATTCCATGCATATTCATTGTGGGTATCCTGAAAACCTGACTAGCCAGGTGTGTCCCAAGAACTAGATTGAGAAACCCTGTGCTAAATGTATGCTTGCCATATTTTAAACATTTCAGTTTTGTTTTTCACAGCAAAAGCTGTGACAAGAACATAAGAACATAAGAAGTTGCCTCCGCTGAGGCAGACCATAGGTCCATCCTGCTCAGCGGTCCGCACCCGCGGCGGCCCATCAGGCCCATTGCCTGAGCAATGGTCTATACCTATCTATACCCCCCAATCCCTTTTTCTTCTAGGAATCTATCCAAACCTTCTTTGAAACCATTTAATGTTTTCTTGTCTACAACAGCCTCTGGAAGCGCGTTCCATGCATCCACCACCCTCTGAGTGAAAAAGAACTTCCTAGCGTTTGTTCTAAACCTGTCCCCTTTCAATTTCTCCGAGTGCCCCCTTGTACTTGTGGCGCCCCTTAATTTGAAAAATCTGCCCCTCCCAAATCTACAAAATCTGAGTATTACATTACATTAGTGATTTCTATTCCGCCAATACCTTGCGGTTCAAGGCGGATTACAAAAGAAGTTATCTGGCCATTTCCAGAGGAATCAATGAGTAGAGCGAGTTGCTTCAGAGAATTGGGATGAGTCTTGCGGTGTTAGTTTGTCTTCAAGGATTTCTTGAATAGGATGGTTTTTATTTCTTTTCTGAACAATTTGTAGTCTGGAGTCATCAGCAAATTGGAGAGTTGGTAGTTTAGTATGCCACAAGAGGGTGCCAAAAGACCAAGGGCCTGATATTCAATGCCTCACTCACTTACTCTCTGCTTTTGCTGCACTAGCCTCACTGTTTTCCAACCCATGCAGCTTAAACTGCCATGCCTTGCTGATTTTATGTTCTTAAATTTAGAAGTTAGTGAAATTTTGAGTATTAATTTAGACACGCCTCTAGTAAATTTTCAAAGAGGTCCAGTTAGGAGCATCACTCTCAAAATCATACATTCTTTGAATGTCGGGCCCTAAGCTCCTAACTTTAGGAGCATAATAAATGGGTGTCAACAGGGGCATATTTAGGGTGAGGAAGAAAGAAGCTTATTTTCTCTTGGCTGTAAATTAAGCTCTTAAATATAAGCAAATGAATGGCAGGCCTAAATTTATAAGCATGGAGGGGCATAATCAAAACAAACATCTAATTCCCCTTTTGGCCTAAGGCCCTAAATGCTGAAAGTAGCAGCATGGAAAATGTCCATTCTCAATAAAAAAAAACATCCAAAATTAGTTTTTTTTTTTTTTTTTGAGAATGGCCTGCCTGTACGTTCAGCTAGACCACCACTACATCTAAACTTACCACACATAATCAATCAAAAAAAGCCTAAGTCCCAAACGCCCAAAACAAGAGCTTTTAGGCGAAGGAGGAGCCAGTCCTTTGCCTAAATGCTGGTTTCTGTAACTGGTGTTGTTTTTGACAGACACCGGTTACAGAATCCACCACCTCCCCGCAATGATCGCGGCAGGAGAGATGGCTCATCTCCATTACTGCGATCGACCCCCCCCCCCCAAACTGCCACGATCGACCCCGCGAACTGCCGTGACAGAAGAGATGCCCAATCTCTCCTGCTGCGATCGTTGCGGTGGGGGTGGGCAGGTTGCCGGGGCCGCTGAGCTGATCGCGGCAGCCGCACTCAGCTCAGCGGTCCGTTTTCAGAACTTATACCTGTTTTTACTTGGTCTAAGTCAAAACGTATAATTTCCGACTAGGTAACCTGTTCAAGGTTTTGATTATACTTGCTGTGCGACTAAGTCTAGATTGGCCCACCTCCCGCCTTTTCCCCTCCTCTAAAAATGCCTCTTTTCGCTCTAGGCGTTTAGAGGCAGGGGAAAGGCCTAAGCTGGTTTTAGATACGTCTAAAACTAGCTTTGATTATTGGTACTTGAACGATCTGGCTTTTTGATCGTCCAAATACCGATTTAGGCCCCTTTTTGGACGTGGCTTTTTTTTTATTATGAGCCCCATAGCTAATTTGACCATTTATTTTTTCATCAAAACATGACATCTGTTAATATTCAGTCCCGCCCCAATCCCACCCTAGCCCCACCCCCAGCCCCACCCTAGCCCTGCCCCCAATTTCTTCCATTCATTTTCATGTACACACAATATCTTATTAATTCATAATGGTAAACATAAAATATATACAAAAAACACAAAGCACATTGTACTCAGAGAAAATGTTAATTATCATTTATGAGTTTTAGGGTTTTTTCAAAAATGTCAAGGCAGATTACTTTAGTGTTGAAACAATTTTATTAAAAATCACTAAGCACAAACAAATACAGAAGAAAGGAACAACACTAACATTGTCCCCAAATCCCCCCAACCCATCTCCCCACAACAACAATCAGTAAAGGGGAGCCCTGGATCCACATGACCTACAAAACCCAAGAAACAGGAAATCTGGACTCTTAGAATTCCCATGCACCGGAAATACAGGCCCCAGAGCCAACCCCCCCTTCCCCAACAACGCCCTACCATCTCAACCCCCCCAACCTCCTATTCTTCATACATCCATAAACAACTCCCAACCTACAGGACACCCCTTAAAACTAGGTAAACCCCTTCCCCCACCACAACACACACTATCCCACCATGCCCCCAAAACCGCTCTACCTCTCCCCCCCAATCAGCCCTTCCCACCTCACACCTCTCTTAAATCATTGAAAAGAAGACTGTGACCCTTAGGGTGCAATTGCCGAATATACGGATCCCAAACTTTCAGAAATAGCTGCCCCCTTTTCCGAGACCCTTTCGCATCTCTGGCTTCCCAATATGCCAGTTGATGCACATCCGCTCTCCAAAGCCAAAACCCAGGAGGAGCATCAGAAGTCCAGCATTTCAAAATACCTTTCCCCGCCACTAGACAGAGCTTCCGACACAAAAGTCGACTCGCGCCTCCCAACGACCCCAAGGCCCCAGGGAGATCCAAAACCAACTGCTCCGGGGTGCCTTCCAAGGCAAGATGAAGCACCACCCGCATAAAATGCAGGACCTCCCGCCAATACAACTGAACCATGCTACACCCCCAAAACATATGACCAAAAGTCCCTTCATCCACCCCACATTTAGAGCACATCATAGTGAGAGCCCCTCCACAGTAAAAATATTGTTGAGGCGTTAAATACGCATGATAGAGCACCCTATAATAGCACTCCCGCAAAACCGCACTGCGTGTCAAGGAGGGAACTCCCTTAAGATGAGCCAAAATATCCCAATCCCGTAAAGACACCTGTAAATCAGTCTCCCAACCCCTCCTATAATGAACTAACTCTTTACACGGTTCCACCCGCGCCAAGTGTTTGGCAATCAATGAAACCGAAAGTTCCTCCCCAAATTCCATATGGAAAAAAAATCACGCAATCTAGTGCCCATATGGGTACATAAATGAGCGTGATCCAAAGACGCCCAAAAATGCTTCAACTGACAGTAAGCAAATCTATTACCCCATTTATCCCCCACCCGACCCCGCAGCATATCATACCCTACCAAATCACCCTCCGGGGTCATCACATGTTCCAACTTCCAAACCCCCTCCCGTTCCCAATTAACAAAAGCCACATTTTCATTCCCCGGAGGAAAAGGAGCATGGCCCCACAGCGGGATCTGGTCAGTGACCACCGGATCACCATCCAGGTGACTCACCAGCCAGCTCCAAGCCTCCTGCAAAGATTTCAACAACAAACTGTAACGCAAATGTACCGGTAACTGACCACGCGTTAAATGCAACAACGAAAATAGGTGAGCCGGCGCATAATAAGCCTGCTCCATCCGCACTGGGGTAAATTTAGTAGACCCCAACATCCAATCCCCTAAATGCCGTAATAAGCAAGCATAATTATAGCGTTGCATGTCAGGCAACCCCAACTCCTCCTCCCCCACCCTCCCTGCAAGCACACCAACGACAGCTTAGCTTTTTTGCTTGCCCATAAAGAGCACGCACAGCCGAAATAAAAAACCCACCAAACCCATATACTTCCAACGTAGTCAAGGCAGATTACTTTAAAATATGCAATGTCACCTCAGTAACTATAGAAAAATAGACAAATATAGTGCAAAATATAGACAGCAGATATAAATTCTCAAAACAGATACATTTTGATCACTAAATTGAAAATAAAATCATTTTTCCTACCTTTGTTTTCTGGTGATTTCATGAGTCTCTTGGTTGCACTTCCTTCTGACTGTGCATCCAAAATTTTTTTTTCTTTTGCATCCAAAATTTCTTTCACAATCCAGCTCCATCCCCTTTGGGTCCAGGTCTCTCTGTGTTTTCCCTCTATTACCTTCCCCAGATCCAGTGCCAGTTTTCCTTTGTACCTTTGTTCCAGGTTTCCCTCTCTCTCCCTCTCTGTCTGAACCTCCCATAGTCCTACATCTGCCTCCTATCTTTCCCCTTTCGTCCAGGCCTTTCTCTCTGTAGTCTTTCTAATCTGCTTACAACCCCCCCCCTTCTCTGCCTCTTTCTCTCCTTCTTTCCTTCCTCCCTCCCATAGGATTTTAGCATATCTCTCTCCTCCTTTTTTCCCCTCAGATCTAGTATCTGTCTCCGTCCTCTTTTCCTCCTCCCAGGTCTGGTATCTGTCTCCTCCCCTTCCCCCTGCTCTGGCATCTCTCTCTCCACTACCTTCCTCTTGTTCTTCCCTGGTCTTCCTTCTCAATTTATTTTCTGCCTCTGTCTAAATTCCTTTTTACTATTCAGTCCTCAATTTCCCTCTTTCACTGTGTCTACCTATAGCTTGCCACCTCTTTCCCTCACCCCTTCCAGTATCTAACTCTATCCTCTTCCCTCAATCTAGCATGTGCCCTTTTTTCTTTCTCCTCCCCACTTCCTTCCTGCGTCTGCTCCCCCTCTCCCTCACACTTCCATTCAGCGGCTGTCCCTCCTCTTCCCCACACTTCCATTCAGTGTCTGTCTCCCTCTCTCTACCCCTTCCATCTACTGTTCACCCTCTGTCTCACCCCTTCCATTCACTGCCCTCTCTGCCCTTTCCATCCAGTGTCCGCCCTCTCTCTCTCTCTTCCATATGGCATCTTTCCTCTTTCTATGCTCCTTCCATAAACTATCCATCCTGTGCCCCTTCTCTCCTTTGTACATGATTGATTTCAGCTCTACCACCTCTCCATTTTTCTCTCTCTCTGTCACCACCCTGTCCCCTATGCTCTGCAATCTCTCTCTTCTCCTTTCTTTCCTTCCCACCCCATAGTCTGGCATCATCCCTTCCCTGATTCCCTGGCATCTCTCTCCTTTCTTTTCTTCTATCTTTCCCTCCCCCTCCATGCTCTGACATCTCCTCCTTCCTTTCCCCTTTGTCTGGCATACCTTCCTCCTTCCCTCCATGCCCTGGTATCTCTTCTTACCTCCAAGCCCTGGCATCTTCTTTCATTCCCTCCCTCATCTTCCTTCTCCCTCCAGTTGGGTACAGCAACACTCTCCCCTGCAGCTCTGGACTTCCCAACACCTGCTCCCCCCAAATTGCTGATGCTTCGGTTCCTCTTCTTCCTTCCTCCCTCCCTCCAGCGGGACCCTACGCCACCATCAGCTCTTACTCCCTCTAACATCGGCCCTGCAGCTCTGGACTTTTCCACACCTGCTCCCCCCGGGTCGCTATTATTTTAAATGTTATGGCAGCTGCGGTGCTATATCCATCATAGGAGACTTCTGCCGTCGGCCTGTTCCGGAACTCTTCCAGCAACAGTGACTTCCTATTCCCACCTAGGCGGTCGGCTGCTGCAGGAAGAGTTCCAGGGCAGGTCGAGGTTAGAAGTCTCCTCTGATGGATACAGTGCCATAGCTGCCATAACATTTAAAATAATGGCAATGCGGGGGGGGGGGGGGGGTGTTTGCAGGTGTGGGGAAGTCTGGAGCTTCAGGGCCGGCGTTAGAGGGAGTGAGAACAGGGCAGCTAATCGTGCCGATCGAACGTCACCTTCAAAACCGGGGGGGAGGGGGGGAGTGTTGAAACGGCGGTAGGCAACAGCAGCAGGGACTGGTCCGGGGGGGGGGGGGACAGGCTTCGGGCTAGAGGGAGGGGAAGTGATCGCCTGTCCAGTTGTCCCCAAGGACAGCTTCGGGACATTATCCCTGAAAATGGGACATTTCGGCGTCCCGAAGCTGTGCTTGGGGACAACGGGACAGGGGATTTAAAAAAGGGACATTCCCGTTCAAAACGGGACGTATGGTCACCTTACCCATAGCTTTTAAGCTCCTAAATTAAAATGATTTTTCAATGTGAAAACTTAAGCTGTTTGGCTGAATGTAATGTACAAATTGGGCATTCTAAATTTGAGAGTGTAGCGTTTTAAGAGTATGAGGCCCCCATGGGAACAATTCTATAAAGGGTACTAAAAGTTAGGCATCAAAAAATTTTGTCTGTTTTAATTAGATTGTAAGCTCTATTGAGAAGGGATTGTCTCTTACATGTTCTTGTACAGCGCTGTGTATGTCTAGCAGTGCTGTAGAAATAAGTAGTAGTAGTAAAAATCCGAGAGTTGAGCTAATATTCTGTAACTAGTGTTTAATCCCGTTAGATTAGTCTGATCCAGTATGGCTATTCTTCTTATGTCTTACCCCCATATTCAGGCTTCCATTTCCCCTTTTACCTTCCCTATTTCCACCTTTTTTCAACAACTTAAAAATCTGTCCCCTTTCTCTGTCCTTCACCTCCATAGAACTCCCTCTCCATTCCCCCTTTCCCCATCAACCTTTGCTTCTGCATCTTCACTTATTCTTCCAGCTCCTACCTATAGCCCCTTTCTCTCACATGCCCCTTTTAGCCCTCAGCTTCATTCCCAGTCCTTTTCTCTCACATGTCCCCTTTTGTAGTCCCCTTCTCCCACCTCCTCCTTTTCTCACCCCCAGCTCCCTTCTCTCACACATTCCCTTTTTATAGCCCCTAACCCTATCCCCCTGCTCTTCCAGCCCTCAGTTCTAGCCCCAGTCTCCTTATCACACCTGTCTTCCTTTTCAGCCCTCAAATCCAGACCCCCTTCTCTCACAACTCACATTTTGCAGTCCCAAGCTCTTCTCCAAACTGTCTTTTTTTAACAGCCTCCTACATCAGGTCTCTTTTCCCAAGAACCCCTCTTTAAAGCCCCAGCTCCAAACCCCTTTTTAGCCCCCCCCAGCCTCCTTTGCCCATCTTTTTCCTTTCAGCCTCCAGCCCCAGCCCCCTTTTCTCACATGTCCCTTTTGCAGCCTCCTTCTCACACATATCCCCTTTTCTGCCCCAGCCCCCTTCTCTTACGCATCCCCATTGTCAGCTCTCAGCTCCTTTCTCTAACAAGTTCCCTTTTTACAATACCGACCCCAGCTCCAGCCCCCTTCTCCCACCTACCCTTTTTTTCAGCCCCTAGTTCCCTTCTCCTATTTTCTTCTTTTGCCTCTGAAGTGTGGCTTGGACCTTGGAATCTGGAATCAAACACAACAGTGTAAACGTCTAAAAAATCCTGTTTGCAGCAGAGAAAGCCTAACCCAGGGGTGCCCAAATGGTCGATCGTGATCGATCAGTAGATTGCAAAGGCAATGCAAGTAGATCACGTTGCCTTTGCGATCTTTTTCTCCCTGCTGCTTCCCCAAGCCAGGCCTGGTGCGTACAAGCGCCGGACTTACAAAACTTCACCTCTGACGTCAATTCTGATATTGGAGAGGAAGTTCTGGGCCAGCCAATTGCTGCCTGGCTGGCCTGGAATTTCCTCCCTGATGTTAGAATTGACATCGGAAGTGAAGTCTTGTGGGCCTGGTGCTTGTTCGCGCCAGGCCTGGCTCGGGGAAGCAGCAGGGAGAAATCGCTTTGGTGGCATGGGGGTGGGGGTGGGGGTAGGGAAAGAATCGGGGAAGTGGAGAAATTGGCACGATGGCTGGGGGGATGGGGCAAGGGGAGAGAGAAAGAAAGGCAGAAATAAAAAGGGGGGGGGGGGGCACGGGGAGACAGAAAAAAAGCCAGAAAGAAAGAAATATTGGCTTTACAGAAGAAGGAAGTGCAACCAGAGACTCATGAAATCACCAAACAAAAAGGTAGGAAAAATGATTTTTTTCAATTTAGTGATCAAAATGTGTCTGTTTTGAGAATTTATATCTGCTGTCTATATTTTGCACTATGGCCCCCCTTTTACTAAACCGCAATAGCAGTTTTTAGCGTAGGGAGCCTATGAGCATCGAGAGCGACGCAGGGCATTCAGCGCTGCTTCCTGTGTTAAAAACCGCTATCGCGGTTTAATAAAAGGGGAAGGGGCATATTTGTCTATTTTTGTATAGTTGTTACTGAGGTGACATTGCAAATTTTAAAGTCATCTGCCTTGACCTCTGATAAAACCCCTGAATATAAATGATAATTAACATTTTCTCTGTGTACAGTGTGCCTTTCTCCTCATTGGCTAGGCAGTCACAGCTCTAGCTCCCTATTGGCTCCTGGCGCTATCCATCACTGAGAAGCTCCGCCCTCTCATACAGGAGAGAAAGCCTAGCCTATGTCCTCACATCCTTGCCCTTCTCCTCATTGGCTAGGCAGTTGAACCTCTAGCTCCCTAATGGCTCCCGACGCTATCCATCACGAGAAGCCCTGCCCTTCCCTGCTGCAATTGAAAGCACCCCTTTCCCCTTCCATGGCAGTGGTTGTTTTTAGTTTTCCTTTTGGTCTCACCCGGGGTTTCCTCAGCAGACAGAGAGAGGGCGGGAGGGGGTAGTCGCCGCCATGGTGGTCGCCACTGGCTCTGGGCTCGCACTGTTGCCGAGGGAGGACGTTGGGGAAACCGCCGCAGGTTCCTTCAAGTAGGGGAGAGTTCTATTGTACTGCGCATGTGGAGGCATGGAGTTTCAATCCTAGTGCGTATGCGCTAAGGGTTTTATTATTATAGATGACAAATTTGTGCACCAAATTCATTGTAGAATGCTAGCATAAGTCCAACCTAAGATTACGATTAGCCCACCTTAGTAAAAGAGGGGGATAATCTCAAGTGTTCATGGCAGAGAAAAGGGATAAGAAGAAGATGAAGAAGTGATGTTTAGTTGTTACTGCTGAGAATGTGGCTCATTAAATCAGAGAGAAACCCAAAGGAAGAGGGAGAGGGTATTAAGGAAATTTACAAAGCAGGGAAGCTTTCTGCATATTTAATGTTAAAAATTAAGAACTATAAAGACATATCTAATATAATAAAACCCTAAGCGCGCATGCACACTCTTACCTGCATGTTCCATTTTCCGTGAACCTGTAGGTCCCCGCCGGCAAGAGTGCGCATGCGCGCTTCTACTCCCTCCCTCCCTCCCTCACAGAGATGCTGGCAGAGGAAATCAGAGCATGGGAAGGCCACAAAGCAGCTTCTTTAGTGTGTTGTGGCTGCTGCTGGAGCAAGTAGGTTTGACGGTCAGCTCGCGATGGGAGGGTCAGTGGGGTTGGCTGCACAGCGGTGTTAGTGGCAGGGGGGATAGGGTTCTACTGAACTTGGGGATGGCTGGCAGGCAAGTTGGCTTCGGAGAGTGTGGGAGGGAGAAAGTATGGAAGGAAGTGAGGGGGAGCAGGGAAGAGGGACCAGGGGAGCAGGGAAGAGGTGCTGCTGGATAGGGGGAGAAGGAAAAAGGGACTGGGGAGCAGGGAAGAGGTGCTGCTGGCGGGGGGGGGGGGGGGAAAGACAGTTCTACTGCACAGGGGGATGAGAGGCAGGCAGGCAAGCTGGCTTTGGAGGGTGGGGTTGGAACAAAGTCTGGAAGGCAGTGAGGGGGAGCAGGGAAGAGGTGCTGCAGGACAGGGGGAGCAGGGAAGAGGGGCAGGGGGAGTACGGAAGAGGTGCTGCTGGACAGGGGGAGCAGGGAAGAGGAACAGGGGGAGCAGGGAAGAGGTGCTGCTGGACAGGGGGAGCAGGGAAGAAGGGTAGGGGGAGTACGGAAGAGGTGCTTCCGGATAGGGAAGTGGGTTGGGGGAGGGAAATGCTGCTGCTGCTGCACAGGAAAATGGAGGGGGAGGGTATGCTTCTGCTGCTACTGCACAGGGAAGTGGAGTGGGGAGGGAAATGCTGCTGGTGAGAAAAGGGGGCTGGTGCTGAAAGGGAAAAGATGGGAGAAGGGGGCTGGGGGGGGGTAAAAATGGTTTTGGAGCTGGAGCTGGAGCTGGGGCTGAAAATAGGGGACATGTGAGGGAAGGAGGCTTTACTAGCACCCGTTAATGTAACGGGCTTAAACACTAGTAAAAAATATAAACTCCTAGAGTGATCAGGGGAGTTGATGTTTAAAATGTTCAAGAGGAAAAATAGAGGATACAACATCTTTGTTTAAAAATGTAAAAACAATATGGGCCCCTTTTACAAATCCCCAGGTAGTTCTGGCGTGGCAAATGCGATGCAGCCCAAAGAAATTGAATGGGCTGCAACACATTTTCCACATGGAAATTTCTACCGCGGAAAACAAGAAAACTGTTGCAAGAAATATACGCGTTATTGCCTCAATAGGTGGTAAAAGGGATCCATTAATAATTTCTACTTTTGCATGTTTTCTTTGAAGGTCCGAACGAAAGATCGGATATTTGATAGCATAGGACATCTCATCAACCATCATCTGGAGAATAATTTGCCAATAGTTTCTGCTGGGAGTGAACTGTGTCTGAAGCAACCAGTTGAGAGGAAACAGTGATCCGACCAGCAAAGCCACGTCAATCTTTCGAATGCTGCAAACATGAAACCCCCCAGAGGTGTAGTACAGAATCCATCAAACGTCTTTAGATTCAAGAAGACTGTGCCAATGCGGACTCATAGTGTTCCTGAGACATTGAACCTGGCTATGAATGCAGCCAGACAACTTTCTTAACAATTGATTTTTTAAGCAAAAACAAAATTGCTCTGATCCTTTAATGTGAATATTGAAAGTGTATATACATATAACATAAGTATAAATATATTTATATTTTTAAAGATAATACATGGTAAAGGCACTGGACTGTGCCATTGATTTTTAACTAAAAGAAAAAAAAAACACAGTAATGTTCAGAAAAATGGAGAGTGCACTGGGCTCACAATCACTGAGAAGATATATTGCCAAATTTTATTCCTGGTTTTATCTAATAAGCACAATGCAAGGAAGAACACAAGCAGGTCATGCTAATTCAAGGCTAAGGTACAGAGAGTAGAGCAGCAGATATTCTGATAACAGAAATAATGTTCTTTTTTCGTCAAGCTTGACAATATCTTTGAAAGAATTCCTAGTTGTCATTGATTTTGCAAGACTTATGTTTTTGATGTTGAGGTGACGTTTTTGTATGATGTTACTTGAAACGTCTGTAACTTGCTTGATGATACCTTGGAGTATGATCTACCTGTGTATTTTTTTGTCTAGTTTTCAAAATAAGAAACAATATGTGATTAGAGTACTTCCAAGATTCAGTTTTGATTTGTTCAAAGAGCAGCTGGAAAAGCTTCCTACAAAATGATCTTCAATACCAAATCGTGCGGATTTGAAAGGGCACCAGTTGAATAAGGCACAACTGTAGAGTTTATTTGTTTTTTAAATTCTTAACATTGGTAAGAATTGGTAAGAGTATAACATGGTTTTCTTCTTAACAAATGATGGCCCTTCTCCCCATCAAAAAAAACCAAATATCTATACTGAACAGTGTAAATGACCATTCCAGTGAAGTTGGTGCTGCTTTAAAATTGTTTATAGGTGATTTTGTACACATTAGATCAATTTTTATTCTTGTTTCTTTGAAAAGAGTATAAAAAAGAAAAACTTGAATGGTGTTCTGCTTACCAGGTGTGAAGGACACATTTATAAATGGTTTGCAGTGCATCTCTAATTGAATTTGTAATTGATATTTGTTTTCATTTATTGAAAGTTCGGTTCTCTGGCTGTAAAAGGCAAATGTGTTTTGTTTTTTGTTATCACTGTTCAGAGTTCATGCACTCAGACTTCTTGTTCTGGGGTTTATTCCCACTAGGAAAACTAGTTCAAAGTATGCTCGTAGTCACTACATTCTTGTTGCAAGGTTGTATTCCTAGATCTATTTTTAAAGATAATTTATGTACCTAAGATTTAATTTTGGTGCAAAATGTTTCCCTACCCAATCTTGTTCTCAGGAATCAGGATAGCATGTTCAGAGCTGTGTCCCTGTGCAAATTGCTTCTGGCATTTCTTATTGATTCGATAATGGAGTCTTATATTTGGCTTTATAGTTACGGTCTGGATTTTTGTTCTAATTCCCCAGATTATGCAGTACATTTTCTTGGTTCTGAAGGTGTGCTCTACAAGGAGGACTTCTGAGAAGAGCTAACATGAGCTCAACTGTAGTGCTGGATTTCCCAAGGCCTTGTATTTACAGCATTTCTTTGCACCTATCAAAAAAGATGCCACAGCTTTCATGGAAAGAAAACCTGTGCATTTTTAAAACCATTTAACCGTATCATATCATACACATTAGTGGTAGTCACTATTCAAAGTGGATTATATTTAAATGCACTTTGGACCACTTTTAGATATTTCTATTTGCGTGAAGATATTAGACACCAATATGTGTATGCTGTATATTGGGTGCTATATTACAATATATATTCTACCTAAGGGCCTCTTTTATGAAGCCACGCTAGTGAGTGCCGTGCCATAAATGCATCGAAGCTCTTTAAATCCCTATGGCTTTGGTACAACAGCCACACTGACCTGCGATAATTTGTTTGATAAAAGAGGCCCTAAATGAAGTGTGGTGGAGAGTAAAACTGTGACTGAGTTCAAAGAAGCGTGGGATGAACACAGAAGATTTAGAATCAGAAAATAATATTAAATATTGGACTAGGCCAGTTACTGGGCAGGCTTGCACGGTCTGTGTCTGTGTATGGCCGTTTGGTGGAGGATGGGCAGGGGAGGGCTTCAATGGCTGGGAGGGTGTAGATGGGCTGGAGAACCCAAGCACAGTACCGGGTAAAGCTTTGGATTCTTGCCCAGAAATAGCTAAGAAGAAAAAAAAAAAAAAAAAAAAAATTTAAATTGAATCAGGTTGGGCAGACTGGATGGACCATTCGGGTCTTTATCTGCCGTCATCTACTATGTTACTATGTGATTCCAAACTGAAACAGAAAGGTCTCCAGTAGAAATATGTGAAAAGAGCACAATCTTTCTTTGTTTCTATATACAATGCTGAGAAAATGTTTGCAGACCCCCCAAGTACAAGTTCTTAGCATGGCACTCTTGTTTAACTGAAAGCAGATTTTCTTATGCAGCAGAAAGGATATAAATTTAACAATTTCATGTTTCCTGAAATACAATAATATAAAAATTAGGAACAAATAGGCTAATTCATAATCAGTGTGTGAAAGTGAACTTTGATTCCCTTAAATCAGTTAATTGGATAATTAGAATCAGGCATGTAAATAATTGGACAAGTAAATATCCTGTAGAGTAAAATCACAGAACTAAGTTTAGGCATCTTGCCCTGTATAAATGTCCCAATGCATTTTGAGTTTAATCTGCACTATAGGAATGCATCAAACCATAAAAGAAATTTCAAGGGACCTACCCAAAAGAGTAGTTGATGTGCATTTGTCTGGATAGGAATGCAATACCATTAGAAAACATTTGGGGTTCAATCCATCCATCCATCATCAATTTACAAATGGAAAAAGTTGAAGACTAAAATGTCTCTACCCAGGGCAGGTTATCCTGCCAAAATCATGCTAACAATGAACTGGAAAACTATCCATCCAGTTACAGAGCAATCCAAATTGAAATCTAAAGATCTGCAATCCTCTTTCACTGTGGCTGATGTGAGCAGATGTGTGAGTGTTCACACATCAATCATAAGGAAAAAAGAGAATGGATGCAGTGTTCATAGGAGGATTACTAGGAAAAAACGACTTCTGTCTAAAAAAAGAAAACATCCATGATCATTGCTGAACATTGGGCAGTCTGGATGTGTAAAGCGATGTGGGGTGGAAGGTGGCATCCTTCAACAATGGCACAGCTGCCTGAGGAGTTCCCCCTCTTATGTGCTCAGTCTGGCTGCTCAAGTATATTCAGATTGATTTGTGTAACTGAAATAAAGTCTATCCCACACACATGTTCTTGTTCCTAAGCCCATCTCCCCCCACAGATTCTCTATCTCTGTTCCCCAGCTCCTCTCTCCAGCACTCTCTCCTGTAGCTCTGTTCCAGTTAGTCCTGATCTAATCTAATCTTCTATTTCTGCGTCGCTCATACCTAGGTAAGGTGACTTAAAGAGGGGGGCGAGGAAGGAAAAGGGGGAGGAGAAAAGGAGGGGAGGAGGGGGGAGGGAGAGGGGTGAAGTGGGGGAGGAGAGAATACAGGTGATTAAGTGTCAAATAGATGAGTTTTCAGTTTCTTCCGGAATATGGTGTAGTTAGGTTCCATCCTGGTCATTTAACTAATAATTAAAATTAAAAACTTTCTTATTTAATGATGCATATGGAACTTAACTAATCCCTATGCCATCCCAATCCTAATACTCAACCTTCACCATCCTGTTCCCACTTCCAACCCCTTCAGGCTGAATTTCTCTCCAGTTCTTTTTTTTAATTTTCCTATATTTGCTCCATAGATTTGTTGGTAGTGTCACGTCTGAAATGGCTATTCTGTTTTCTTCGGACACTACAGGACTCCCAGCAAACAATGCCCAATCTCCTACTCTGCTCTCAGTTTTATGAGAATAGTGACGGAGTTTAGGAAACATCTGACTCAAACTTGCAGAGAGCCGAATGATGCTTCCTTGTTTATTCACATAACCACCTCCTTAACTTGTTCTCCTGCTTTCATTATTGAATTTGGGACACCTCTGGGACCCAAATTCCATCCATTCATAGTTGCATGTGATATCTTTTTAATGGCCTGCCCATATTTAGACTAATAGGGATGATGTTTTCTTTAAAATGTAAAACCTTCAAAATCTGTACTTGAGAAATGTAAGCACCCCAAAGAATTTTGTAGCAAATGCATGCCCACCAGTACCTTCACACTATGAAACGATTTACTAGGGCAGGTATCATCTTGGGTCAACCCCTAAATATTTGGGACCTAGGCAGATACCTGGTTTGCTTATGCCTTAATCCTGCCCTGCCAGCACTTACTCGTATAACACCTTACATGAATGCACACTAATACGAGTGCAATAGTGTAGACGTGCTTCTGTCATCTGCATATGAGCTGTTCACTTTCTAAAGTCTTGGACCAAGCATCTTTAACTATACTAATTAATTCTCTTGTCATTTCTTGTCTTGACCACTGTAATGCCCTCTACAAGGATATAACACAGAAAGAAATCAGGCACTTACAAATTGTGCAGAACACCTCAGTTAAAATAATATTTCAGGCAAGAAAATTTGATCATGTTTCTCCTCTTTTGAAAAAAGCACATTGGCTACCAATCGAACATAGAATTACATACAAGGTCCTTTTATTAACCTTTAAGACAAAAACATGTACCATATCTGAATTTATCAATAATCTTCATATTCCGTATTCTCCACACATGTCCTTTTGCTCCACTTCACAATATTTCCTTGTTATTCCATCACTGAGACATATAAACACTACGCGTCTTAGTATATTCTCAGTTACCGTCCCTTCTCTAAGGAAGTCCACCCCATGTTATTTAAGAGAAGAATCGACATTATGGGCTCCATTTACAAAGGTGCGTTAGGGCTTTAACATGCGGAATAGTGCGCGCTGAATTGCCGAGCGTGCTAGACCTTAACACCAGCATTGAGCTGGCATTATTTCTAGAAGCATAGCGTGGGTTTATCGTGGGTTTATCGTGCGCTAAAAACGCTAGCGCACCTGCCGTCTGTTTCTATGTTTCTATATCCGGCCCTCAGCTGCAGA
This sequence comes from Geotrypetes seraphini, assembly GCF_902459505.1. Classification (NCBI taxonomy): domain Eukaryota; kingdom Metazoa; phylum Chordata; class Amphibia; order Gymnophiona; family Dermophiidae; genus Geotrypetes; species Geotrypetes seraphini. The sequence continues at coordinate 513,406,867 of NC_047084.1, read as the reverse complement.
CAAGGGATAGCCCGGTGGACCCATTTCGTAATTTCGAGTTTACGCCCAGCACTGTCCACTGTGAGCTGTCTAATCTCAAGGTTAACAAAGCAATGGGGCCAGACAACCTACACCCCAGGGTACTCAGGGAGCTTAGTGACATCTTGGCGGAACTGCTATCCGCACTCTTCAATCTCTCCCTTAGTACAGGTAGAGTCCCGTTGGACTGGAAAGCGGCTAACGTCATTCCACTCCACAGGACGGAGGCTGCAAACTACAGACCGGTGAGTCTCACATCAATAGTGAGCAAGCTAATGGAGACTCTAATCAAACGCCAATTGGATACGATCCTGAAGGAGGAGAATCTACGAGATACCCGTCAACACGGATTTACCAAGGGGAGGTTCTGCCAATCCAACCTAATCAGCTTCTTTGACTGGGTGACGGGGAAGCTGGATGTTGGGGAGTCCCTGGACATCGTATACTTGGACTTCAGCAAAGCGTACCACACCGCAGGTTGTTGAGCAAGATGAGCTCTATAGGATTGGGAGACACATTGACAGCATGGGTTGGGGACTGGCTTGGAGATAGGCTTCAGAGGGTGGTGATGAACAGCACCCCCTCCAAAACAACGGAAGTGATCAGTGGAGTGCCGCAGGGCTCGGTCTTGGGCCCGATCCTTTTCAACATCTTCATAAGGGACTTGGCCGAGGGACTTCGAGGTAAAATAACGCTTTCGCTGATGACGCAAAACTATGCAATGTAGTAAAAACATAGAAACATAGAAGATGACGGCAGAAAAGGGCTACAGCCCATCAAGTCTGCCCATTTCTGCCGTCATCTTCTATGTTTCACAACAGACAAAAAAACAGCGCCTGTCGATAACTCAATGCCTGACAGTATGGTGCACGACCTACTCCTACTGGAGCGCTGGTCCAGGTCCTGGCAATTAAGTTTCAGAACCGAAAAATGTAAAGTCATGCACCTTGGCAGCCAAAATCCATGCAGGACTTACACCCTTAATGATGAGATCCTAGCGAGGACTGTAGCAGAATGTGACTTAGGGGTGATCATCAGTGAGGACATGAAGACTGCCAAGCAAGTGGAGAAAGCTTCATCTAAGGCAAGACAAATCATAGGTTGTATACGTAGGAGTTTCGTCAGGCATAAGCCCGAAGTCATTATGCCTTTGTATAGATCCATGGTGAGACCCCATCTGGAATACTGTGTACAATTCTGGAGGCCGCATTACCGCAAAGATGTGCTGAAACTTGAGTCGATTCAGCGAATGGCCACCCGGATGGTCTCGGGACTCAAGGATCTTCCGTATGAGGAACGGCTGAATAAATTGAGGAACGCAGAGAAAGGGGGGATATGATCGAGACGTTCAAATATCTCACGGGCCGTATTGAGGTGGAAGAAGATATCTTCTTTTTCAAGGGCCCCACGGCAACAAGAGGGCATTCGTGGAAAATCAGGGGCGGGAAACTACACGGTGACACCAGGAAATAATTATTCACCGAAAGGGTGGTTGATCACTGGAATAATCTACCGCTACAGGTAATTGAGGCCAGCAGCGTGCCTGATTTTAAGACAAAATGGGATCGTCAGTGGGATCTCTTCACAGAGAAAGGTAGGGGAGGCTTATTGCGGTGGGCAGACTTGATGGGCCATGGCCCTTATCTGTCGTCTGTTTCTATGTTTCTATGTTTAGTAGAAGGAGCCCTAAATCATTTCAAATCAAAATTAAAAACTTTCTTAGTTAATGATGCATATGGAACTTAACTGTCCTTTTTAGGACAACAGGAAAATCTGATTTTTCCCCCTGCCATTTGTTTTTTCCCTTTTTGGTCTTTACTTTCAATGACTGTAGTTCTTTCCCTTACTCCATATGTTTTTGTACGCCATGTATTAATCCCCTGAGTCATCTGTATTTGTTATTTTTAAGTATTTTATATTGTGCACCGCTTAGAATTTTGATTAGGTGGTTTATCAAATTTTAAATAATCTTGGAAACTTGGTAAGTGAGGATTAAGGCATAAGCAAACCATATTGCATATTACAAAAGGCTCCTTGTTCAACAAACCATTTGTACAAGAGCTGGAAAATCTTAGAACATCCCAATTTGGATATCTCGCTTCTAACCTACAGCTTCTTTTACAAAGCCACGCTTGCGGCTGCCGTGCGGCAACAGCCCCGAAGCCCTTTAAATCTCTATGGGTTTTGGGGCCGTTAGCGCAACGCAGCCACTAGCACAGCTTTGTAAAAGAGGCCGCTAGTTGCTGAATGCAAAGATGGAATGTTATATCTTTCCTACCGCTTTCCCTAGAGTCCACCATGCAATGGGAGTACAGAACGTTAGCAGACTGAAGTGCACTGGGATGCTGCGGAGTTTTGCTAGGGTCAAAATACATAGGTAATTTAGTTCTGGTTTAAATACCTAATAATTGCATTGAGACCATTTCTATGTTTTAATAAAAATAGTAGAAGTAATGCTAAATTGAATAAAGTTCTGCTTGCTATTGTTAAGTAGGACTATTGCAGAGGGGGATAATTTTCTAAAGCATTTTCTGAGTACATCTTTGGTCAAATATACAGGTTGACAGGATCGCCCATACTTATATATGTACCATGCATAGGCATTCCCGTTGCATAGTTTGGATGGAACGGGGAAGAGTTGCAGTGTACATATGTAGCTTATAAATACATGTATATATGAAGAGAGAACATGCAGCAAAAGAGCAGGTCCCAGAAGAATTTTTGAACTATTTCATTTGGGATCTGCTCTTGTGCTGCTTCGGACTACTGCAGGCCTGAGTAGCCTCTCCGGTGTGTGTTGAAAAGAGATCAAACAGATTTACATTTTTATCACAGCAACTATGAGGATTTGTGTGCTGATGGGCCTGATTCTGGGTGCCTATTTTAGAAAGTTGCATAAGCACTAATGTGTCCTTTATAAAATAGACTTAAAATTAGTTTCTTTTCCAAGTTTTTACACAGGCATCCTTTCTATAAAATTACCTAAATAGGATCTGCTGTTAATCACACACATTGTTGCATGTTAGCACACACTAATGTGGTAACGTGCATTAATAGATCTAATATCATGCCTTAAAAAGACAGAAAAAGTAAACAATTGTATATGTCTTTTTTTTTTTCTCTAGTAACCAAGGATTACTTATGTGTAGAAATGTACATTTTATCCATTATTTTTTTTATTGGTATAAGTAGTGACATAGTAAAGGGGTGCGGTCTGCCCCAGGTGTGGTCTTCCCAGGAGGCGTGGTAGCACTCCTTCTCCTCTCCGCCTCCCCAGTCGCCTGCCGCTCCCCTGCCCACCCGCCTGCCCGCTTCCTCTCCTTGCCGCGCATGCCCTTTGCCTTCCCCCGTACCTTTTTGCACTTTCTTTGATGTCACTTCTGGGACCCGTGCCTAGGAAGTGATGTCAAAGGGGGTATGGGGAGAGGGAAGGAGGGAGGGGGGCATGCGTGCAGCAGGGGAGAGGCGCCCCTTACACTTACTATGCCACTGGGCATAAGTGTCTTTTATCAGAGTCTATGCATTGTTCATATGCAGGGCAATTTTTATATCTGGGCACCCACATTTAGGGGTCCTTTTACAAAGCTGCAGTAAAATGTAACCTTAGCACACTCTTACTTGGTCTTTCCCGCTTAAAAGCCACTTTTTCCATAGCTGGGAAAATGGTGATTTTCCTAATTAATGACCATGTGCTAAAGTTGATATCAGTGTGCATCTTTTTTTTCTTTTTAATAATTTTTATTAGATTTGTGGTAGCAAGAAAAACAAAATATCAAGTGACAGAGAGCAATGGTACAAATGCAGAAATAGACAATGCGTATAGCAATCAGGGGACCGGCAAATTGGTGTGCAACTATTAACAGAAATTTACATGTGTGCACTTAGGACCAGATTCTACATACGACACCTAAATTGGCAGCTGTCTACCTAAACGGCCGTCAATCATGCTTAGGCGTCGTATAAAGAATCATGGCTAATGGCGCCACCAGAAAATGTAGGTGTCTGCAATGTAGGCCAGGGATTTACCGGCCTACATTGCAGATGCCTAAGTGCTTTAGTGAATCGCACTTAATGGTACCTAAGTCCCACTCCGCCCTGAACCATGCCCACTTAGGCGTAAGGCGCCGTTAGGCGTCCTGCTGTATACGCACGTGATTTCAGTGCCTCCACTGCAGACGTCTCCTGGTGCCTACTTTTTTTTAACGAGTTTTTAATTGGTTTTAAATGACGCAGTCTAATACTGTGCCAATTAAAATAATTAAATTAACGAGCAGTAGGTTAACGAGCAGTAGTACCTCCTTCTAACGTATGGCACCATTTAATATCCCCTATTTTGCAGGCAGTAAGAGGGGGAAATTCTGTAAATGGCACCTGTAACGTAGGCCAGGGTTTTAAAGGCCTACATTATAGGCGCCTAAGGGCTAGATTCATTAGGCAAACCGATCGTGTACTGATCGGTTTGCGAGCTCTTTGCAACCCGATTTCCCTCCAACCCGATTCACTAACCTGTGTCCCGATCATCCTCCTATCCGCGCATGCAAATGAGGGGAATCGGCATGCAAAGCGGGAAGGACACGATTAACTACACTTTCCGACTGGCTGGCCGATCAAAAAACAAGTGACTGGTGAGGACCAGTCGCTTATGCTAAAACCCTGCTCTCTGTCCTGATTCTCCTGCTCTGGCTGCCTCAATTCTCCTGCCTGCCGCCCTGCTCTCTGCTCTGCTTCTCTGCCCCAAATCACTCCTGCTCTCAGCTCCGATTCTCCTGCAAGCCCAGCTAAAATGAACACCAAACACATGCGCAGACCATCTACAGGCCGGGCAGGATTAACCAATAGGCCAAGTAGGCATGTGCCTAGGGCCCGAAATGGTCAGGGGGGACCGATGAAGGAGGACATCAACATTGTTTTTTCCAAACGGTGATGGGCCCCTCCAGCATTGATCGGCAACGCGGGCCCCACCCCAGTTGGCAATGCAGCCCCCCATCGACGGAAAGTAAGACAAGCAAGCAACGCGGGTAAAAAGGCAATGGGAACTATAGTTGTGTAAGCGGTGCTGCTTGCCCAAAGCTTCCCTCTGTCGCATCTTCCTGTTTCTGTCTAGGCGCATGGTGGGGTGGGGCGGGGCGGGGCAGGGGGCCCAGTGTACTTGTGTGCCTAGGGGCCCTCGACGAATTAATCCTGCCCTGTCTACAGGGAAAGCAGATGGTCTGCACATGTGTCAGAATTGCACACTAGCGATCCGTGTCGGCAGATGGGGGCGTTCCTCCTATCGTCCCCATTAGAATATTACTGGTTGCAGAATCCTTCGGACCTGCCCGGATTGGACACGGATCGGTCACAATCGGGCAGGTTAGTAAATCTAGCCCTAAGTCCTTTAGGCTGGCTTTTATCAAGCTACGCTAGAGTTTTTTAGCGCAGGCCGGTGCAATAAATGCTCCAACGCTCATAGAATTCCTATGAGTATTGGAGCGCTTACCTCACTGGCCCATGCTAAAAACCTCTAGCACAGCTTAATAAAAGAGGGGAGTTAGAAAATTATGCCTAAGTCCCTCTCCAACCCTAAACATGAAAAGCGCCCATCTTTTCTAGAATCATACTTGTGAAGATGGTCACCTATCAACCAATTAATAAGAACATAAGAAATGCCTGCACCGGATCAGACCTGGGGTCCATCCAGTACAGTGGTCCGCACACGCGGAGGCTCAGCCAGGCGTACCTGGGCGAATACCTTAATCATTTGTATCCCTCAATGTGTCCCGCAAGAAGATGTGCATCCAATTTTACCTTAAATCCTAAAATGGTGGTTTCCTCCACCACATCTTCTGGGAGAGAGTTCCAGGCGTTCACCACCCGCTGTGCGAAGCAGAACTTTCTGACATTTGTCATGGCCATGAACCCTCTCAGCTTCAGTCCATGTCCTCTTGTCCGAGTCACATTTGACAAAGTGAATAACGCTGTTTCTTGCTCTCCATCCTTTCCCCTTGTCGGTGAGTGAGCTTGCTCCGTTTTGTCAATAAGACTTTTTAAGCTGCAGGAAGCACATGCTAGCGTTTACTGCAGCTGAGTAAAAGGACCTCTTAATCACCACTAGCATGAGCTAATATACAGAATACCTGTGCTTTCGTGAGTAAGTGCACACTTATGCCTGTAGATGGCAGCAAAGCAGAATGTGTGGATATGGCAGAGCACATAAATGCAAGGCGACTTTCGCATTGGTGGTGCATCTTACAGAATATTGTATTGTACGTTCATCCTAGCCACATGAAGGTGCCCGTAGTTACATCAGGTAAATGGCTGGTGTAACTGCAGACACCTACCGGCAGATACTCAGCACTAGCCAGCTGGGAATAGCACTAAGCCAGCTATCCAGTGGTATTCATCAGGAGAGAGCTGAATATCTCATTCAGTGGTCAGCCTGTTCAGCTATGCTGCATGACATAACCAGTCAGTGCCAATATTCATTGGCTGACCAACTAAGTCTAGTGGCCAGATGTGTGTGTTAGGTGCCATCGATTCATATTCGAGTCCTAGCGACTTGATGAATTATAGATTTTAAAAGAAATTGGTCTGCCAGCATCATCACCATGGTTGTTTTCAACATGTCCAACCATCTGATTGCGGGTCGCCCTCTTCGTCTGGTTCCTTCGATCTTCCCAAACATGATGTCCTTCTCCAGTGACCAAACTAAGACAGTGGCCTGATACACCAGCTTAAATAGCAGATCTATGTTTGGCTGCTATGACTGAGCTGGTCAGACGATGAATATTGACTTAATCAGCTATGTTCAATGCGTCTAAATAAAACCCTGGAAATTCAATGCTGGTGGCCAGATACAACCCTGTCATTGAATTTCAGGGTAAGTTGTCGGTAGCTGGGCTGCCTCTCATGGTCTGAATTTCAGCCCCCTAGATTTTAGGTGGCCCAATACTAGATTGCACTAGTATTCTAGAACAGAATCTGAGCACCCCAATGCTGACCTTGGGTGCCTAAAAAGATATGCTCACTTATAGAATTACCCCCATGATAACACATAGAAGGTCAAAGATTGGTAGATGACATTTTACTTATACTTATAAGCATTTTAATAAATAAGGTATGCCCCACTCTTAGTCCCAATTGACTTCTTGTACTCTACTTTTTTGGTGTGTTTTTACTTGGCATGGATCATTTAGGTGCCTGTATGAGATTCAGATAAAGATCACTTGTCTACATACACATAGAATGAGGCCCTCATTCAAAGGACTCTCAACTGAGTTTGAAGTAAGGTTGATTTGCATTCTAGGCCCATAATGGCCAATGGGCTGGGAATTTAAAAGACAAGATTTAAAAACATTTAGCTAAGTTTCAGTTAAAGTCAGTGCCATAGATTTGTAGTAGAAGGGATATCTATGGAGGAGACTTCATAAATTTCAAATGTCAACATTGTGTGGTGAGGGAAATTGTAATTAAAAGGAGACATGCTAGGCACTTTGTTCTAAAAGCCAACTGAATGACAAAAAACATACAAATACAATTGGATACTACTGCTGCTACAAGTATAGATAGTGAGAGATGCGTATATGTTGTAAATAGCAGGCTGCATGGTGGTCTGTTGATGGAGCAAAGGAGGAGCTTGTTCCATTTCTGGTAAGGAGCAGGAGAGGAGTGATTGGAGCCCCCCTAAAACACTCAAGGAGGAGGGCGAACTAGAGGAGGCAATCATGTGCTTAGATTTCCTTCTAGATTTTCTCGGTAGACTGGCTGAGGCTGAAGTTACTGACCTCTTGTAGTCAGAAGGCTGCTGCGCTCTGTCCTGCCAGGCTGGGTAGGTGAAGGCCAGTGCTGCAGGCTCCCGATTAGAGTGGGAAGCTCTGTCCTGACGGCCCAAACTTTTTGGTGTCGAAGACGGAACCGAAGATGGAGGCATAGGCACACATGGAGCTGTTGCAGATGGCCCCAACACTGTGGAGAGCGCTCCTGCATGTGACGTCATCGGCACCAACGCTGCACACGCTGGCTTTTTGAGCACAAGCTTCGGCATCTTCCGAGCCACCCCTAGTGGTTCATCTGCCCCTTGCTGACAGGCAGAGGGGAGAACCGAAGCCACTCTGGGGAGCTGAGTAAGTTCCTTGAGTTTCAGCGCTCTAATTTTTAATGACCACTTATTTAATTTAGCACAGTGTAGGCAAGTAAGGGTCACATTTTGGGGCCCGAGACATCTGATGCAAGCCGAATGCTGATCAGTTACAGACATCTTCTGGGCACAGTTGGAATAACGCTTAAACACCGGTTTTATTTTATCGGGCATTCTGAAAAGTAGTGCCGCAAAGTCAAATTCTTTAAATAACACAATGGTTGTAACGAGGTTGATTTGGATGAATTAAAAGTTGTAGGAAATTTCGTTGTAAGACTGACATGAATGACTACCGTCACACTCGATCGTGGAAACTTTTAAAACTAGAGGGTGACAGTTGGGGGCTTGTATTATATGTGTGTACAATAGATACATTTGGGCAGGAGGGCTGGCGCATGCGTAAAGCTTTTAAGCTTTGCAGCTTGTAGACTACCGGGTCGGCTCTGTCACGGTGACATCACCCAACTTGTGTGGCTGTAAGATTATCTGTCCAAGGAGAACTACTGTTACAGCTAAGCAACTTCTATTTCCCTCTGCCACATCCTGCCTGAAAGGAAACAGGAAGTGACATCAGCGAGGGCGGAATATAGTAAAGGGAAGCCTGACGTGTTAACTATTAATGTGGCAGATACCATGGCAAAATTTGTGGCACCTGATCAGGTGTAACTAATTGCATCACCTTATCATTCATTCAGATAATATGAAAAGATACATTTCTTGGAGTTAATTGAATAATGAAATGTTGGGAACACCTCCTGACCATTAACAATATCTCATAACTAAAAACTCTTCACCTGCATTTTCTTTAGCTTTTTAACACAGAAAGAGGTATGCTTACAAAGAAATTCCCTTTCATAGCTAGTTTTCTTTCAACTGCAAAATGCATGAAAAATTGTAACTAACAATATTTTATGAAATTCATTGCTATCCTGGTGAAAAATGTGGTATCATTATGTTTACTTAAGTGCTGTGCTTCTCTCTTAAACTGGTCTGAACCGCAGCAGAGGTTACTGCTACTGAGATGAATGTGTTCCTGCAATGTGACTATTTTTTTATGTACAGGAGGTGAAAATGTACATTCATAGCTGTTCAGAAATGCATTTTCTTACATTTTGAAACATTTTTCACCGACAATGTACAGCTTGTACCCTTTGAAAACAGAAATACTACACAATAATGTTTTAGCTGTTTTTGAGATGTTATATGGGAACTGGAACATTATATTGCAAAACAGTCAAGCGATTTTAGGCCTTTGATCTGTTTGTTTGTTTTTAGCAGATTAAGCCTGTAGGAAGAGAAACTGTATATGATCTGGCTCACTCTAGAATGCTCAGAGTTGTCTGCATGTAATGAAAAATGCATTAAGGCCTTGCTCCACGCTTGGTCTTTGGCGGCCACCAACAGGTCAAGTTTTCAAGCTGTTCCTAATGAATATGCATGAAAGCACTTTTCATACCCTGGAAGTAGTTGGCATGTGACTCTAACTCATACATATTCATTAGGGCAGTGATCTCCAACACGTGGCCCCCGAATTTCTCCATTGTGGCCCTCAAACACTTGGCTGAAATACTCAAATCCTATAAATGCGTTAATTTCAATCTTGTCCGCATGATATACACTAGTAACTACAAGCAATCTCTTAAGTGTGTCAATCAAGTGGCTCATTTAAGGAATTTACTACTGTTGACAATCCAGACTAAAATGAGTTTTTAAAATATATCCTTCAAGTGTTGTAGAATCAATATTACGAGGGGGCTGCTGAACAGTTCTCAGCCCAACCAAGAAGAGAATGATATGGAACCATGAAACTTACAAGTTATTCCACATTTGACACTTTTCGTTTCAGTGAGGCAAATGCATCTAGTAAACCAACACATTGTGTCATCAACGATGAGGCATTGGTGGAATGAGGCATTATGACATCACAATACAAGGGGCCGCTGAGAAGTTCTCAGCCCAACCAAGAAGAGAATGATGTGGAGCTATGAAACTTACAAGTTATTCCACATTTTTCTTGTCACTTTTCATTTCATATCATTGAAACAAAAAGTGTCAAGCAAAGTGTGGAATACTTGTGAGTGTCATGGTTCCACATCATTCTCTTCTTGGTTGGGATGATAACTTTTCAGTGGCCCTTGCTAGTGTTATTTGTTAACCCAGTTTGAACAAGCAGGTCAAGAAGGGAAAAGTTGGAGACCACTGCATTAGGCATATCCTGAAATATTGACCCACTGACAGCCTACGAGGACTGAAGTGAAGACCAAGACATTGAGGTGTCACGACTCGAGCATGTTTATAAAACTGGAATTTAGAAACGTTGGATCAAAATGTTTTTTTGGATAAAGTGGCAACTAGCAATGCACTCAAAACAAATTTTTACTTACCTAATGACATGGCTAGTGTTTTAGGTTTCACCTTTGTACTGCAGTAGATTTGTGCTTTACTTCTTATATGACAGCATTCGAAGTTTCCTGCACCGTTTTGTTAAAAAGTTATTTTTAACTTTGATATACAAGTCAATGCTGATACAAAGTTTTAACAATATAAATTCAGTGATGCTGCACTTCTGATTACAGTAGGCTATTGGAACATGTGCCTTTATTATGGATTTGTAGTGTGCATTTTTGACCATGTAGCAGACCCTTTGAGTGTGTTGACTTGTTAAAATGTTGGTCGTTTAGATTTTGCACATGCAGCTACTGTGCTTTGTAGCATGAAGTTCCTTATTAAATGGAAAGGTTTTCTTTAATAAGTAAAACAAAAAAAAATATTGTTACATTTTCCTTCGAGTGTTACAACTGCAAATGTTGAGAATGAGAAAATTATTTTTTAAAAAAATGTTTGCCTATTTATTTACATCACTGTAGCTCTGTACGACTGTTGGCAATAAAGAAACGTGTGAAATCCTTTGATTTTAGTGGTTTGCCTTTTTTTTTTTTTTTTTCATTCACCAACATGGGATGCAACTAATTAAGAGCATTAGCTGTACTGCCTGGTCTATTTTGAGGAAATGCATCATCCTAAAGGCTGAACTAACGTAATGTATTACAGATTAAAGGGATCAACTCCATAACTATTTCCTTTTCTTGATCTTGTGGGCCGATTCCATAAAAAAAAGTTAAAGGCCCATGCTTGGGGACCAAAATTAAAGGTATGCACAAGCCGGGATTCGTGGTCTAGGAATCTAAGGGGGAGGGGTGGATTCATCAATCAGCGGTAGGGCTTTAAGTTGTGGTAAATTACCTTTACCTAATGCTAATGCTACAGGGCCAAATGCTACAGGGCCAAAAATAGCGTTGCAATACAGTATATGAGATGCCACACGTTACTAAGGAATGAGATGTTTTGCATCTCATTGCTATGCAAATTGCCTAACGTGACTTGCGGTGATATACTGCAAGTCGTTTTAGGACTCATAAATGACAGTAGAATAACCCCAGGTCTTTGCTGGGGTTATTTTTCTGTTTGGGAGATTTTATTTTATTTTTTTTCATTTTATCAGTTAAAAGATTCATATCTAGATGTAGCATAAATATCTTTAAACAACAGGTGAACATCTTGATACCTGTATATAGAACTTTAGCACTTTTGAACTACAGAAGTCAAATAATGCAAACCTTGTTACACCATGTCCTTATTCTTACATTATAGCCCATGCCAGTCTACTTTCAGAGACCCTCTTCTGTATTGTGGTTCCATCAAACCCAAGTTCATGGAACAGAGATTCTCATGTTTTGACATACACTGAGATGTTTGATTTGATGGGTTTTTTGCATTTAGTACAGGGTCATATGGCCATAGAGAAAATGAAGTCTGTTGAATAGGACTAGATTTTTTTTTTCTGTGACCAATGCACTGGAGAAACCAGGAGATAACGAAGTAGCACTAGTCTGATGATTAAAATGTGTGAATGAAAACAAGTGACAGCCTTACATATTTCCATTTTTGTTTGACAGATGTCTCAACACCCCTGATGTAGGCATTTCAGCAGAACATGGCTGTGCCGGGTTTTATTATTTACCCCTCCTTTTACAAAACCATGAATGCGGTTTGTAGTGCAGGCCGGTGTGCCAGCCGCCGTGGTAACAGCTCTGACACTCATAGAATTCCTGCAAGTGTCCAAGCTGTTACCGCCATGGATAGTGCTATAAAAGGCCAGTGCGGCTTTGTAAAGGATTGGGTCATAGATTTCCTATGAGTGTCGGGAGCAGCGCAGAGCATGCAGCATGCCATCCTGCGTTAAAAACCACTTTTGCAGTTTTGTAAAAGGGAGGGTTAATAAATGATTTTAATCGCCTTACTAATGTTACTGCATTATCTTGTGGATCAGTGCACCATAGTAAAAAGACTCCACAGTTTCGTATTAATCCTTTCTCAAAATTAAATGGAAAATATAGTGCACATTGCAAAATATTCCTAAAATAAAACATGCTGATTTACTGGTTTTATTCTAATAGTCTGGAAACAATGAAACGAGTATAACATATGTAGAAATCCATCTGCTACCTGCAACATGCATTGCACATACTTAGACCACAAGAAACCATAGAGCATTTTGTAAACATGCCAAGAAAAAGACATCCGATTTACTATAGCTCTCTAATGCCTTCCTTTGGTTGTTGTTCTCACATGAAAAGCAAGTTCAGGAGCAAAATGTCCTCCAGATTGTTCAGCTCAGTCCTGCATTATAGCATAGCTGTGTGGATATCCAGGTGTAATTTCAATTACCAATCAAAATAAATTTTAATAGGTTTTTAATGGTGTGGTCAATTACCACACCGTTTAACCAATTTTTTTTTTTTAATTAAATTACGTAAGGATTTAGGTTAGGCACCCACAATTAGGGCACCTAGTGGCACCTAGGTGCTGTTTATAGAATCTAGTCCTAAGGACCTCCCAGAATGGGTGAATGTCAAAGTTTTAATGAAGGACCTTCTTCACCCATTCTGGAGAAAGTAGAGGGCAATTTGGAAAACCAGGTACAATACTCGTAATCAAATCATTCCTTTTGACCATATAGTAAGGAGCCATCTAGTGTTAGGTAGTGGGAAGGCCCATAAATAGCGATATTCTGGCTGCTTATCTTTTCATTTCATCCATAGAAACATGATGACAGATAAAGGCCAAATAGCCCATCCAGTCTGCCCACCCACAGGAAACATTATCTCTTGCTCTCTCTAAGAATGTATCTGAGTTTTCACTGAGACCCCCTGAATTAATTTTGGTTTTTAGGACCCATGTTTATATCCCCGTGAGTCTCCAATTTTCCAGAAGGATCACACATTCTTATCCTTATGGAATTGGCTTTCATGTTTGGTTTGTTACTAACAGGGACTCCTGATGCAGGCTGTTTAGCCAAAACACGGTCCATGTCGAGTCAATGACTTGCCAGATGTTTTCATGATTGATCGACTGTTTTATGCATGTACTGCATCGGTGGTTGCTATGAAAGTGGGCTTTGAAGACCAGGCTCACTCTGCTCTCTTCCCATTGGATTCTTCTGTTTCTTGCGCAGAGGTGACTGTCTCCATCGTTGGTGCTATGTCTATGAATAACGCACACATTGAGACTGAGCTCTAATGGTGTGATTCTTTGGATACAAAGGTCCTGTTCACATACGTTTTGGTAATCACCAAATGCAGCCTACTATATATGATATAAATAAGTTTGAGTGAAGCTGATAACTTAGTTCTCCAAAAACGCCAACACTCTCAGAACCGTAGTATTCAATTTTATTCTATTTCTAACATGTTTGAATAACTTCATCATTCATTCATTCTCATCTTGAAGATTTCTCATAGGGTTCCTTTTACTAAGCTGCGATAGCGGTTTTAGCGTGCGCTGAATTGCCATGCATGCTAGATGCTAATGCCAGCATTGAGCTGGCATTAGTTCTATCCACGTAGCGTGGGTTTAGCGCACGCGACAATTCAGCGCACGCTAAAAACGCTATCGCAGCTTAGTAAAAGGAGCCCATAGTCATCTATTCTTCAATTGACCTCAGGGCTACACTTGAATTATCTATTTCGTGTACAATTCGAGTATTCTGTAGCGAGCATTCTCATCGGTCAGACTTAATCATGCATTTTATAAAGATTAGTATTATGCCAGTAAGCACTTGACTTAATTAGCAGCAAGGAGGGACACTGACGTGAATTTGCGTTTCGCTATAAGCTCTTGCAAGGAATTCACATCGGAGTCCCTCCTTGCTGCTAATTAAGATACGTGCTTACTGGCATAATACAGTGGTACCTCGGTTTACGAGTGCACCGGTTTGCGAGTGTTTTGCAAGACGAGCAAAACACTCAGCAAACTTTTGTCTCGTAAACCGAGCACTGCCCCGATAAACGAGCACTCAGCAATGGTGGCCCAGGGGTGAGTACTTGCCTGCGGGTGCTGCACAGCGATTCCAAAGTGATGCCTTCCTTGCCTTGGGGTCCCCATGTGGCTGCCCTCCTGCTTCGGCGATGGCTCTGCCGTCCATCAGCGCTCTCCCGGCTCCCATCTAAACTGGCCATCCTGAATGAGCATGCGCGCGACTTCTCTCTCCTCTCCTAAGTCAGCTGCTGCCCCGACAACACGCTCACCACATACAAGCACGCAGGACGTCCTTGTACGTGGTGAGCGTGTTGTCGGGGGAGCGGCTGACTTAGGAGAGGAGAGAGAAGTCGCGCGCATGCTCATTCAGGATGGCGGCCGGTTTAGATGGGAGCCGGGGGAGCGCTGACGGACGGCAGAGGCATCGCCGAAGCAGGAGGGCAGCCGCATGGGGACCCCGAGGCAAGGAAGGCACCACTTTGGAATCGCTGTGCAGCACCCGCAGGCAGGTACTCATTGCAAACTTCGGTTGTGGAACGAATCTTCTGAGTTTGCATAAAAGCCTATGGGGAACTTTGCTTTGAAAAACGAGCATTTTGGATTACGAATATGATCCTGGAACGGATTATGCTCGTAAACCAAGGTACCACTGTACTAATCTTTATAAAATGCATGATTAAGTCTGACCGATGAGGAGGCTCACTACAGAATGCTCAAATTGTACACAAAACAGATCACTCGAGTGTAGCCCTGAGGTCAATTGAAGAATAGAAGACTATGAGAAATCACATACATTTTGGGCCATATTCTATAAATGGCGTCTAACTCAGTAGGCGCTTGCATGTCAATCAAAGTTAGGTGCTGTTTGTAGAAGTGCACCTGGCGATGCCTAAATCGACTTCGGTGCCAGCAGGTGTCATAATGTTAGACGCTGGTATATTAAGCCAGGGTTTTCTTGGCTTAATATGCTGGCACCTAACATGGTGTCAGGACAAAGGCGCGCCCAGACAATTGAGCGCAGCGCGCGCCACCGCGCCGCTCTAAATTACTCTTTTTAGTGCTCCGACGGGGGTGTGTGTGGGGGAATCCCCCCACTTTACTTAATAGACATCACGCCGCGTTGTGGGGGCGTTGTGGGGGGTTGTAACCCCCTACATTTTACTGAAAACTTCACTTTTTCCCTGTTTTTAGGGAAAAAGTTCAGTTTACAGTAAAATGTGGAGGGTTACAACCCCCCAAACCCCCTATAACGCTGGAGTGATGTCTATTAAGTAAACTGGGGGGGTTCCCCAACAAAACCCCCCGTCGGAACCCCTAAAAACTGTAATTTAGAGCGGTGCGGCGGCGCACGCTCCGCTCAATTGTCGGCGCGCGCTTTTGTCTTTTGCGCTGTTGTCTATGAACCCCTAACATAGATGCCTACTGGTGCCTAAGTCAATCCATGCCCAAACTCCGCCCTAACCATGCCCACTTTCTGTGTACGAGCCGGTAGGCGCCTTAGTGTGTGAGTTAGGGTCTACCGGCTAATTCATTTTTTTAAATGATGCTTTCAATTATCGGCAGCAATCAAGATGATTTAAAAAACTGCTAGGCATCTAGATCAATAGGTGTCCTGATCTACATGCCTACCGGTAGGTGCCTTTTATAGAATCAGGGCCTTTTTGCCTATTATAGTATATATTTACATCTTGATTTCATTTAGAACCTCTAGACACTGGCATTTATACCAGCTATAGGGCTAGTGAAAGTGCTCAAGCCTTGATGCACATGTGTTTTAGGCTAGTTGTGCTAATATTCTACAGAGAAAAATAGGTCCACCTGTCTATTATGCTTTATAAAATGAACTTTTAATGTTAGAACCAGTATCTATAATCCGGACCATCCTGAGCCATAAACATGTCCCGTGCGATAAGCTCTTACCGCACCCAGTGCATTGTGGCCAAGCAGGGAAGGCAAAGGACAGGGCACAATTTTGGAGCCCTTCCTCCCTCGCCATATATGGCTGCACAGCCCTGCCTATAATGGGGACCTTGTTATAGAATTGCTTTTTACTAGTGCACCCCTGTAACAACTTATTTCCGTAATAACCAGAACACCTAAAAATGAAAAAGTTAGCATTTTTGGATGACTTAAAATATTGGTGAATAGTCTTTTAATTTGCTTTCTTAATGCATAGGCAGACATGTTTTGGAAACATCATATTTACTGTACAGTAATCAGCTAAAATCACTACATTTAGTTACATGCAGTAATACACAGATTAACAATGTACAATTACAACATACAAGTGCAGTGTAAAATTCATTACAATAACAATAAAATACAAACATATATATGCGTCACGATGAGAGGTCAGCCTAACCAGCTTTATGTTTTTAACTGAAACCTCTAGGAAATACTTTGCCTCAGCATAAGGAAAAAGAATTCTTTTTCTTACTGCCAAGTGAAATATGAGGATCCAATTAGTGTCTATTTATCTGTGCAATCACCAGGCTGTGCACATGCACTAACTCGTCTTAACGAGAGCAGTCATCAGCTAAACCAGTGGTCTCCAACTCAAACCCTTTGCAGGGCCACATTTTGGATTTGTAGGTACTTGGAGGGCCTCAGAAAAAAAATAGATCATGTCTGATTAAAGAAATGACAATTTTGCATGAGGTAAAACTCTTTATAGTTTATAAATCTTTTGGCTAAGTCTTAATAATAATATTGTAATTTATAGCTAAAGAGACATATGATCAAGAAACAGTTTCTTTTTACTTTTGTGATTATGATAAACATACCGAGGGCCTCAAAATAGTACCTGGCGGGCCACGCATTTGAGACCACTGAGCTAAACCTATTGGTAATAGTGTTTTGAGCAGAACTGAGACCTGCAGAGCTCCTGGACCTAGTCTCCTATCCTCCTCTCACTACATCAAGCTAAACAGTAATTTCACCTCCCTGCTTATAAGTTTACACTGTACAGCACTAAGCACACCGATAAGAGCCACCCAATAATCAGTGTTGATGACATGTCCTATTTAACTATTGTAAAATTCCTGCCATGCTCTGTACATTCACAGTGAAGATGCTAGGATAGTCTGTGGTAACCGCGTGTATGGATTTCTCAACTCCCAAAGTTTGGCATGGTGTATAAGAGCTGATCAATATAAACCTGTGCCATATTCTGTGCTAGTCTGCTTAAAAGTATGCTAACCTTTGCATATGCCCAGATTTGTTTTCTTTAGTATAAAATTCTTAAATGCTGATCTTTATATAACTGTCCTTTCTTCTCAGCAACTAGAACATAACAAGTTTTTTGGGGTTTTTTTTTTTTTCCAATCAAGCTCCGTGTAGCCAGACGTACCAGGAAAATGACTTCTATCCACTGTGAAATCATACATCTATACCATTGTCCATTCCACAGTGGAACATGCACACTTGCTGTAAGAAAAAAAAAAGATTTTACACGGCAAATCTTTTTATCTGACACAAAGTAAAATGATTCATGCACTATGTAAATGCTCCGAGTTAAGTGTTTTCCCTTTATAATTCAATTGCATGGAACATTGTCTTGGTTCCCATTTGTCCATTGAGAAAGCCACTCAGTTCTTCACTTGCAAAAACTTCCATTGTGAAATGAAGATTCATTCTTTTCAATAACAGACGGAGAAACAACCGTCTGAGGCAAGTCACTTTTCTGTTTTGGCGAGTTGCTGCTGCTGGACTTGCTCCTGCTCTGGTCTGGAGTTGGCTGAATGGGCAGAGACCTGGCTACTCTGGTCTTTACTAAGCAGCCACAAACCAGGCGAAAAAAAGCCCGTCGCATTTCCTTGCTGGCCAAAGTGTAGATAATAGGATTCATAGCAGAATTAAGAACAGCCAAAGCAATAAACCAATGGGCCTTATAGAGAACGGCACAGGTTTTAACTTTGCAGGCTACATCTATTAACAGAAGGATAAAGAGAGGAGACCAGCAGGCAATAAAAACGCCCACCACAATCACAACTGTCCTCAGTAGAGCCATGGACCTCTCTGAATTATTATGGTTGGTAACTCTACGACTACTAGACTTTACCAAGATGTAAATACGCGCATAAAGGATTACAATTGCCAGTAGAATTAACATGAAGACACTGATGCAAAATGCAACGTAACGTTTAGAATACAGTGGTAAAATCGTGGAGCAGTCTGGCAGGTTGTAGATGCAGTTCCATCCCAGGATTGGTAAGGCCCCCAAGGTGAAGGAAATAAGCCAGCATGTTCCGATGAGAAGAAACACCCTATAGTTCTTGTTCGCATCGTAAGGCCTCATTTTAATCATGGTCAGATGCCGCTCAATGGCTATAGCCAGTAAACTAAATGTGGAGGCCCCAAGAGCAACAAACATGCTGCCTTCCCGAACAAACCAGACTGTGAGCGAAAGGCTTAGGGTTTTCTTTCCTGACATCAGGATATTTACTTTGTATGCTATTCCAGCCAACAAGTCGCAAAGGGCTAGGTTGGCAATGAAGAAGTACATCCGGTTATGGAATCTGTTATTTTTCCAGATGGCAATGAGAACCATCAGGTTCTCCAGTACTATAAAACTGCATATGATCAGAAACACTATGTTTGCGACATCCATGCGATCAGTTGTACGGTCTCTTTGGTTATACTTGCCCGTGTAATTGTAATGAAGTTCGATTAAATAGTTGCATCTTTCCTGGACTTGGCTGGGTGTCTTTGCAGCAGCGGTAGTAGCTATTGCCATGTTGCAGATTGCAATGCCTTTCTTCCACTAGAGGGAGTCAAAGTTCCATCCTCCACTTGACTTCTGGAGTATTCTGAGACCCTTGTGTTGCAGCCTACCAGTGACAGCATGAAAACAGATCCTGGAAAAGAACAAAAAGACAAAAACAAGTGAGAGGATTCAATACATTCTATTTGAATACAGCATACTGATAAAAGTAAGCTTAGATTTATTTTACGATCTGCAATAATTCCGCGCTGAAAACGGTGAAAAAAATATGAAAACTTGTTATTTCATTCAGTTTAATCTCACCTATAAAAACTATTTCATTTTTTTCTAGTAATGGCTAGTGGCGTAGCGGGGGTGAGAGCATCCGGGGTGGTGGCGCCCCTTTCCTGCCCTCCTCCCTGCCCCCTGCCATGTGTGCATGCGCCCCTTCCCCGTACCTTCTTATTTTCAGCGCTAGCAGCCACGGCGCTCTCTCTGATGTCACTTGCTGGTGCAGGTTCCGGAAGTGACATCAGAGAGAGCGCTGAAGCTGGCACGAGCAGCAACTTTGTGGCTAATGCTGAAGATAAAAAGGTATGGGGGGAAGGGCACACACCCATGGCAGGGGCGGAGAGCAGGAGGGGTGCCAGCACCCTAAGGAAGACTGCACCCGGGGCAGACCGCCCCCCTCACCCTCCCTTACTACGCCACTGGTAATACTCTTGCTCTTTCAGAGTAGAGCATCATTTATTTTTTCTAGAATGTTTGATCTGTTTGTCTTGACTGGCTCACAACTCCAAGGAGTTTTAGTGGGGATAATTTTATATGTGTGAAACGGCATTTTACACATACAAATAAGTTCTTATAAAACTATCCGAGGTTATAAGCATATTTGTTCTATCCGGTGTCTTCCCTCTGTTTCCCTATCCTTCCTCCTTGGTCACTGTCTCTTTTATGTCCCTATCTTATTCTGTACAGCATCATCCCTTTGTGTCCCTGTCTCTATGCTCCTTCCATGCCCGGCATATCTTCTCTATCTCCCTGTCTCACCCCATGTTCATTTTCCTTTCCTCTTCCCTTCTTTCTGCAACTCCCAGCCCTAACGCCAGACCCAGGCACAGGATGAAAGAGGAAGAGAGGGTTTGGGTGCTGGTATCCCCTACCAATGGACATCCCTGGATATTTTACCACGCTCACTTGATGGTAGCTATGCCCCTGGTGGGAGGGACATGGGCAGGCCAGGGGCATTCCCTTAAGATGCATGCAGTGTTTTCTTTGTAGTGCTTATGCCAGGTATTTATTTAATTTCTCTTGTGTGCATCTTTTATCTCTCTTCTTTGCACTGCACGAACCTTATCGGTGTCTTATCACAGTCCTATCCCTCTTTGCAGCATACTTAGTAACCTAGTAAATGACGGCAGAATAGTCCATCCAGTCTGCCCAAACATACACTCTCTATAATTTAATGATTTAATTTAAATTGTTCTTTTTCTTAGATATTTCTGGGCCAGAAACCCAGAGCTCTGCCCGGTATTGTGCATCTACTGGAGACTCCATCAAAGCTCACTCTAGCTCATCTAAACCATCCCAGCCTATCCTCAATTGAATGGCCATATACGGGACACAGACCATGCAAGTCTGCCCAGGACTGGCCTTAGTTCTTCAATATATACCATTATTTTCTGATTAAAGATCCTCTGTGTTCATCCCACGCTTTTTTAAACTCTGTCCTTATGCAGGTCGGGAATATAAAATATCTGCTTATTGCAGATGATATTTTGATTCATTTGAGAAATCCTGAATCGACCATTCCACATTTACTGGATTTGATAGACAGATTTGGAAAATTCTCTGGTTATAAAATAAATAAATCAGAAGTTCTTCCACTAAATGTACATTGTGTAAAATGATTATTTGATTCGTTTCAATTTAGTTGGAAGGAAGATGGAATAAAATATTTAGGTATTTGGATAAAGTACATTGGAAGAAACAATGAAGGTAAATGAAAAATCCTTATTGTTGAAGGTTACGGAATTGTGTGAGCAATGAAATCCTTTACATTTGTTTTGGTGGGGGAGAATTCAAACAGTACAGATGATGATTTTGCCTGTGGTTTGTTACCAAATGGGTATGTTGCCAGTTTATTTTCAAGGGCTCTTCTACAAAAAATTAAATAGTATACTGACAAAATTTGTTTAGCTTGGGAAAAAACCAAGAATTGCTTTAGTATCGTTACAAAAACCAATTGTGGAGGGTAGGGTAAATTTTCCCAATTTTTATAGGTATCATCAAGCCTATATAATGTGTCAAGGTATGTATTGGATCCTCCCTGAGCTTATGGAACATCAACCAGATTGGCTATATCTTGAATGGAAAATTATGTCCCCTATGCGACTATCACATGTACTTAGTATCAGATTACCTTGATATGCTAAGAACAACATAATTTTATTGGATACTTGGAAAACAATTAAATTTGTTGATAAATTAACAGAGGTTCCAATAATGAATTCTATTTTACAGTCCTTATGGTTAAACTCTAAGATTCAAATAGGCGGTGCTGGGATCGCTTGGAAGAATTGGATGCAGGCAATTGTATGCAGACTATTGTAACACTCTACTAGTAGGCCTGCCTACCAAAACGCTCTCCCGCCTCCAAAGAGTACAAAATGCTGCAATCCGCTTTCTGAAAAACCTAGGCATCCGCGACCATGTTACCCCTGCATTAGCTTCCATGCACTGGCTGCCCATTCAAAAACGCTGCACCTTCAAGGCCCTGCTCCTCGCTTTCTAAACCTTCCATGAAACGATTCCGTACTACATGAAAACTAAACTACAAATCTACTTCCCAAAACAACCACTTAGGTCCCAAGGAGAAAAACGACTGACCATACCATCTGGCCGCTCCCTCAAAACTGAAACTGCCCGCAAACGCTCCTATTCACATTTCATACCCAAACTTTGGCACACAATCCCTCCTTCTGTCAGATCACTAGATGGACTCTGGAACTTCAGGAAGGCCGTGAAAACTTTCCTCTTTACTAACCCAGTGCCTTAAAGTCATTCACCCTGAAATGCCACCCAGTCAACTCACCTATGTCACTTAATTTCACCAGATGCTACTTAGTACATATGTTTTATTGTCATGTCTATATTGTAATTTATGTAAACTGTCATCTATATTGTAATCTATGTAAAATGTCATCTCTGCTCTGTCTGGATTATTATGGATGTACTTTGTAACCCATTCTGGGCTCTTTTGGGAGGACGGGCTAAAAATCGAATAAATAAATAAATAAATAAATAAATATTTGGACATTAGATGACGTTATATCTAATGGAAAACTGTTTGAGTTTTCACAACTGCAGCATTCATTTGGCATTTCAAAGTCTCAACAATATAGATGGTTGCAGTTGAAGCAGACTATTCAGAGTGGGTTCCCTGAAAGGAAAAATTTTAAAACTTATTTCAGCTTGCAGATCCTTTGCTACCAAACAGATTTAGTAGGACATCAGGCTGCCCAGTGGTACAAATTGATTTCTGGATTTTTAAATAAGAAGCCAAAAAATATTCTTAGAGACATTTGGAGTATTGAAATAAAACAGTATATTTCTGTATCTCGTTGGCCACGAATTTGGACTTGGAGGTTGAAATGTACAATGTCAGCATCTATGAGACAAACACGGTTATTTTTATTGCATAGGATTTTCTGGACCCCAGTTTGGTTAAATAAATTAGATAATTAAAAAATCTAATAGATGTTGGCATTGTCATATTGATATAGGGACTTTGGATCATCTAATATATTTTTGTCCATTGATACTAAGTTTTTGGAAGTCAATTTGGGGACAAATTAATCTTATTCTTGAAGCATCTATCCCCATGACATATGAGGCGATAATATGTGGAACGATTCTCCATGTTAAACCCACTTTAGATAAAAATAAAAGTCGCCTTTTCATGATTTTGACAGGAATGGGGGTTCAAATGATTACATATAATTAGAAAAATCATGATAGGATTAACTTCAGTTTTTGGTGGGCAAATGTGTGTACAACGTATAAATATGAAAAGATGATGGCAGATTGTTTAGGTACTAGCAAGTCCTTTAATGAGGTATGGGGTCCATTGACTAATTTTATTACGTTATGATTGTCCTTTTTTTTTTTTTGCTAGATTCCCTTACACATCTAGGGAGGGTGGGGGGTGGAATATTTATTTGGAAGAGTAAAATTATATTGATAGCATAAGATATAATATTATTGTTTATAACTAGGATAAGAAGGGGATAAAAAAATTGTTTAATGTAATAATTGTGATGATAACAATGTATTTTCATACAGTTTTTCTGATTTGTTCAATTGTATACATTATAAAAGTTTGAAATGTCAATAAAGATTTACAAAAAAATAAAAATAAATAAACTCTGTCACCGTTTTCCTCTCCAGCACCTCCCTCGGGAGCGCATTCCAGGCATCCACCACCCTCTCCGTAAAGAAGAATTTCTTAACATTACTCTTGAGTCTCCCACCCCTCAACCTCAAATTATGTCCTCTGGTTTTATCATTTTCTTTTCTCTGGAAAATATTTTGTTCTACGTTAATATCTTTCAAGTATCTGAAAATCTGAATCATATCTCCCCTGTCCCTCCTTTCCTCTAGGGCAGGGATCTCAAAGTCCCTCCTTGAGGGCCGCAATCCAGTCGGGTTTTCAGGATTTCCCCAATGAATATGGATTGAAAGCAATGCATGCACATAGATCTCATGCATATTCATTGGGGAAATCCTGAAAACCCGACTGGATTGCGGCCCTCAAGGAGGGACTTTGAGACCCCTGCTCTAGGGTTTACTCATTGATTGTTTGGTTTATCTGGTCACTGCATTTAGCTCAGTTTCTCGTCTGCTTCATAGTTGTTTTCAACCTGTGCTTATGATCTCAATATGTTTCAATATGTGTTCTTATACCAGCCTGCATTCCAACCATGCACCAGTCTGCATGTCATAAGTACTGTACACTGTACAGTCTATATTTCACATTTGCTTTTTAATATGTTTTCAGTATATATTATTTACACCAGTCTGTACCTCATCTGTACACCAATTCGCATTAATTTTGCATTCTAATTTATATCTTATATTTGTTTTTAAAGTTTTTTGTTGTATACATGCTCTATTTATGTTTACATAGTGTCACCTGAGGAAGGCGCTGTGTCACGCGCCGAAACCAGGATCCTTGTTGGGGCTTTCTTGAAAAAAGATTGCTTTGGCTGAAAGGACTCCTTCCCTTGCCTTTCTTGTTGCTCTGTGTTATAGAATAGAACCGATCCGTGCCCAACTTGCACACCAGGATTTACGCCTGGTTTCAGTTAGTGTAAATCTGTGCGCCCAAAGTTGAGAGCGGATACCAGCACTACATGCTTCTCTGTAGAGGTCACCGATCCTGGAATGCACCGTTCAGCACCAATTTTTTCCCAGTGTATTTTGAGCACCATTTCATGAATGCAGCCCATAGCATGTTAATGGAAGGAGGATAGTGTTTGCAAGGATGAAATTGCCACTTAGCTACAGCCTCAGCACCCTGGGGTTGTGGGTTCAAACCCCGCGCTGCTCCTTGTGACCCTGGGCAAGTCACTCAGTCCTCCATAGCCCCAGGTACGTTAGATAGATTGTGAGCCCACCGGGACAGATAGGGAAAATGCTTGGGTACCTGATTGTAAAACCGTTTAGATAACCTTGATAGGCGGTATATAAAATCCTAATAATAATAAACTTGAATATACAACTTTCAGAATACTGTAAGTTGCATGCAACCTTATGCCAGATTTAAGGTTGGGATAATTGCAGGCAGTGCAATGGCAGGTTATGATAATATTCTATAATGAACTCTGGGCACCTAGATACTATTATAGAGTAGCCTCTTGCTAGAATTCCACCTATAGAATAGTAGAAATACAGACACTTACAAAACAGGAACTACACAACCAAAGCAAACCAAACTTCTGAGTTTAAAACTTATACCTTAAAAAATATAGGAGGCTTGGCAGAGGGATTTGGGGCAGGAGCTGGGGGTGGGGTTTTTGCTGCGGGCTATTCGTCATATTCCTACTCTGGTGCATAGTGCGGAGCTTCGAGAATGTCATTTTAGGACCTTGATGAGAGGGTATGCCTCCCAGAGCCGGGCCTACCATATAGGGTGTGTCGCTACCCAATACTGTCTCACCTGTCAGGCGGAGGTGCACTCTTATTTTCATGGACTTTGGGAATGTGAGAGTATCCAGAGTTTTTGGGGGACCTTGGCTACCTATCTTCAGGGTCTCCTACGGGTGTCTGTTCCTGTCTCTGCATACCATATGCTGTTCGCTCATTTTTCTTTGTTTTCAGTG
Organism: Geotrypetes seraphini; assembly: GCF_902459505.1. Classification (NCBI taxonomy): domain Eukaryota; kingdom Metazoa; phylum Chordata; class Amphibia; order Gymnophiona; family Dermophiidae; genus Geotrypetes; species Geotrypetes seraphini. The sequence continues at coordinate 513,381,330 of NC_047084.1, read as the reverse complement.
TATACCTCGGCAGAGAAAATGTTTTTGAGCAAATGTTATATTTTGGGGAAGAAATGTATATTGAACTTCTGGCTGGCGGATACCCCGCCCTCTTTCTGGTACTGGAGAAATAAATTACATGAACTTTTAGGGTGGGAGGCCACGTTGGTTTCTGCTTCTCGCCGCCGAAGCAGAGACTTTGTTCATATTTGGACTCCATATTTGGACAGTTTGTCTCCCCGGATACGTAGTCGTATCTTAAATAGATTGCAGATGTATGCCATTCCGCCTGTCTGATCTGGGGGGTGGGGGAAGGGGAGGGGTGGGGGTGTGGGGTCCTGGGGGGGGAGGGGGGGTGATTGGGGGGGGTTGGGGGGATGGGGTACAGTGTAACCTGAGGGGACATAAGAGTCCAGTCCTCTTGGGGAGGGGAGTTAAGTAATCAATATTTGCCTTTTTGCCTACTGTTGGTACTTGTTGTAGTTCGTTGTTTAATAAAAAACAGTTTTCGCTAAAAAAAAATATATATATTAAAACAGTGCTTGCACATCCAGTGCTAACATACCCCCTCTTTTACTAAGGTGATCTAAATGCTAACACATCCATAGAATATAATGGATGTGCTAGCCTAGCACACCTTAGTAAAAGGACCCTATAGTGAATATAAAAACAACATCTGGTCAAAACGTAATGCATTCAAAGTTTCCTTAAAGACATCATTTTTTGTATACAGCAAGGTACAACTTTATTAGAATTCAATGCATGCACACAATGCATATCTTACAATGAAGTGAAAGTAAAAACAGCTCCTGATTGAAACAGCATAAAAGCACATGAAAAATTGCCTTTAAAAAACCCAGCGTGTTAGACGAAACAGAGTTCCAAAATGATCACTAACTAAAGGCATCTTCAAAACTTTATAAACCATGTTTTCCCGCTGAAAATGTCATTGATGATGTCATCATCACTACAAACACTAAAACTGACTTAAAAATACATTATAACAGCGATTTAAAAACACCAAAAGCTGGGGGTTTCAGCACCCTGGACCAGAGCCTCACCTGGTCCAATGGTTGAGCCAGCCCTGCCCCCAGTTTCCCAAACTTTAAATCTATGATAAACTCTATTGCTAAATTCCCAACATATCCAAGTTAATTAACATTCACTTTCACCTATTTTCAGTATTCTACTTCTTGCTCTTTGGGACAGGGCATTCCAAAACATGTCCCATACTGTTTGCAAAGTTACCCATTGTTGCATCTGAGTGATTGATGCATGAATGTTCAAAGTTACGGCATAGCAAGTATGCATCATATTATCAACAGACTTGCCTAGGTGGGAACTCGCTACAAATCTGAAGGTCCACATGATTGTGGGCATAGGTACACAATCCTGAACTCTGCATAACTCGAGCAGATAACCGTGCCGTCATTATTGCCTGTCCTGCTAATTCCACTTCAATCCTCTACTGAGCAAGTGTTCAGCAACAGCATCCTTATCACAAATCAGTTTTATACCAATAACGCGAGAGGTTTCCACGTTCAAAAGTGAAGAAGACGAATTCTTAAAGTGGGCATGGGTCTTGACCATTTCCCCACTTATTTGCTTTACAAAGTGTGTTCACGTTTACAATCACAAAATGTAACACACTCTCCACATTCGTTCACTTGAAAGAAAAAGCCTCAGGCCCTGGCAAATCTCAAAATGACCCTACCTCCTTCACATCATTGGCATAAAAAAACTTTCGTGATTTGAACATAAGCTGGCAAAAAGTCGTTATAAAGATAATTCTAACGTGAACCGTTGAACTGATTGAAAAACAGAAAAGGTTGCGATCGACAAGGCCAACGATCATTACGTGGACAATCACCACTTCATCAGAGCTCACGAACCTTCAAACACCACTGTTTCAGCAATCCACTGCTCTCCTATTTTTGGGTAGTGAGTATCACGTTTATAATCATACATACCTGTTTGGCTTTAGAAATTCTAGGGTCATTGAAAAATTAATGGGTAACCTGAGTGAACTGGTGCATCTTTTTTGTTTTTTTGTATTTTGGGGGGGTTTTTTCACTGAAAAATCAGCAAGAACTTTTTTGCCATTTGTGGCATTCCGTGAACTTATATACCAGGAATTGAAAATGGTAAATTTTGTGACTGATACACATTAGTGGTGAATATGGAAAGCTATGGACTTTCACATCTCTATTTTGCATTAGTTGTTTTGCAGTAAATAATTTACTGCTCTTCCCATTTTGCTTCTTATTGTCTACTGGACGACCATCAGCTCTGTATAAATGCTTGGGTAAGAGTGAGTGCATTCAAAGTGCTCTGCTAACATTTCCAAATGCAAACTTGACTTGAAAACCTTTCAAATGAGAGGGTTGCATTTCAATCACCATATTTCAATAGCCCCTAAACATTTCGTGGGTTTCCAATCATAAAGCAACTGGTGGAATAAGTGACAGCTGCCAGCATCTGAAGACAGATGTTTTGTATAAACTTTCCTCTTCAAATTCAGCTCAATGCGTTCAACATGAAAAATTCCCAAACAAGCCAGGCTGTGTACTTAACCTTATGCCTTCAGTCAGAAAACACAATACATCTGTGCAATCCAGAGAATAATTAAATCCATAAATCCATACAGAAAAAAAGTGAAATTAATAAAATCATGACGATAAATAATCTAGAGAGCTAATACCCATGCATCCTTGTGAGGAAATTCAATAGATCACCAGAAATGTACGACTTTGAAGAAACAGAAACTATGCTAAAAGTACGGCGCAGTGGTTAAAGCTACAGCTCTAGTACTACGAGGATGTGAGTTCAAACCCATGCTGCTCTTTGTGACCCTGGGCAAGTCAACTAATCTCCCCCCCATTACCCCCCATGCATTATATAGACCAGTGGTTCCCAACCCTGTCCTGAAGGATCACCAGGCCAATCGGGTTTTCAGGTTAGCCCTAATGAATATGCATGCGAGAGATTTGCATATAATGGAAGTGATAGGCATGCAAATCTACTCCATGCATATTCATGAAAACCCGATTGGCCTGGTGGTCCTCCAGGACAAGGTTGGGAACCACCGATATAGACTGCGAGTCTGTCAGGACAGATACAGAAAAATGCTTCAGGACCTGAATAAATTCATGTAAACCATTCTGAGTTCCCCTTGGAGAATAGTATAGAAAATTAAATAAATAAATATGTAAAAAAATGACTCCAAGAATCAGAAAGTGGATGTGCTCCTTTCATTACATTTGCTAGTCTTAACTGTTTCGACATCTACAGACTATGGGAATATTTCTAAATTTAGATGTATAGAATTTTCAACTTCCAAAAGCTCACAACATAATTAAAATCTAGGGGAGCATGAAATAAAATTTGCACACAGAAACATCTCCAAGGGAAAAGACTCTCGCTCGGAAGGCATGATATAAAAGACAGGAGACTGTAGACAGGAGGAATTCCTAACATAGGCTTCTGGTTATTCATAAACCCCTAATGTGATGGAGTGTAGTGATATGAGGTAAGACACAGGGAGGTTCCTTGTCTTAAGAAAAACATTTTTCCTTCCCATTTTGGGTTTGTATGCACAAACAAGCATAGAGCAGCTAAAATCATGTCATAGATCTAATTACATAGTGTACTTACACATAAGTATATATCAACATCAAAATATATGGGTACATATACACAAACGTCTCTCATTTTTCAGTGACTTCTGTAATCCATTTTCTCTAAGGGACTGAAATAACCGTGCTTCAAGTTTAAACACCTTTTCTCCATTTTCTTAGACAGACATGTGCAGGGATCCTGCATACAGGCATTTTCTACATTACTACTAGGGGGGGGGGGGGTGCTGAAAAGTTCTCAGCCCAACCAACCAACTTCCTAAATTTTGCCACCGCAGCTGAAAAGAATTGCCGCTGCTGGGAGCAGTCCGCTCCCGCGGTGGCTCTTAGGTCAAAAACCAGTGCCCTAACTGAGTCTAGCCTTACCTGCGTACGTTCTGGTTCAGCAGGAACTTGTCTAACTTTGTCTTGAATCCCTGGAGGGTGTTTTCCCCTATGACAGACTCTGGAAGAGCGTTCTAGTTTTCCACCACTCTCTGGGTGAAGAAGAACTTCCTTACGTTTGTACAAATCTATTCCCTTTTAACTTTAGAGAGTGCCTTCTCGTTCTCTCTACCTTGGAGAGGGTGAACAACCTGTCTTTATCTACTAAGCCTATTCCCTTCATTAACTTGAATGTTTCGATCATGTCCCCTCTCAGTCTCCTCTTTTCAAGGGAGAGGAGGCCCAGTTTCTCTAATATAAGAACATTCCTGTCCCCGCCGACAACCGCTGGAAACAATCCTGTATCATTCCTTAGGGGTCCTTTTATAAAGGCACGCCAGTGCGCCATAGCGCATGCTAAAACTTAGTACGCGCTAAATGCCAACGTGTCCATTATATCCTATGGATGCGTTAGCACATGTTATCATTTCACGCGTGCTAAGGTCCTTAGTAAAAGGACCCCTTAGTGTCTATTTCAACCTCAGTCCTTCTAGGCAAGGCTTGAGGGTCAGTGGTTGTGCCCATTTATACTCCGATTCTTCCCTCTCTCCTTAAAGAATGGTATGGAGATGGTTTCTCGCGGTTATCCGTGGGGACGGGAACGTGCCATTCTCTAGTTTAAATCACACAAATGTTAAATCGGTAGGAAAGCTCAACAGTGAGAATTGCATTGTGCAGACCCCATTCGGACGTGCAGCCACTTCCACTCTTCAGCGGCAGTTAGTTGAATAAACGGATGTTTAAAAGAAGCGGGTAATCATTTAAGAGTCACAAATGGGTGAACTCTCAAAGGCTGCACCGGAGAAAGGTTGGCCTCTTCGTCATTTCATTACGGTTCATTCTTTGACGAGTTGAACCGAAATGGACTTTTCCTTCTGAAATGAACATCATGGGGTTCTGCACTAAAAGTGTCTCTGTGGTTAAAATTAGTGGGTAGGAACCAAAAGGGTCGTTCTACAAACAGCGGTAAGCGCTAGCGGGCGCTTAGCACATGTTAAAAAGGCTTATCGTGGAATGCGCACTGGCATCCAGCTGGAAATTTGCCAATTTGAGTGCACATACTGCACGTTAAAAATATTTTTTTCTTTTCTGGGAAAAGAGCATGTTTGGAATGGAGAGTGGGCATGACAGCACTTATTAGCATGTGAGGCACTGCCATTTGCTGATTAGTGCATGGATCGTGCAGTGGCCCTTATTGCCTAAACAATAGGTGGTGGTGGTAGGGGCTCGCGCAATAAGTTTAAAAAAAAAAAAATAATTGCCATGCACTAATGACAAAATTAGCATGGCCATTAATTCAGAAAATGTGAAAATTAGCTTTTTTTTTTTCTGGCCGTGGCAAAAGTAGTCTTAGCATGCAGGAAAGACCCGTGTAAGGGGCACACTAAGGACACTTTTGCATTGCTTTAAGTTTCAAGTTTATTATTTTATTGATATCCTGCAAATCACATACCGCACCCCCCCCCCCCTTAGCGGTTTTTGGTTCCGGGGGCCACGCTGAATGCTGCTCCCAATGCTCAAAGAGTTCCTATGAGTGTCGGGAACTGCGCGCAGCATTCAGTGCGGTTCCCGGCGCTAAAAACCGCTAGCACGGTTTAGTAAAAAAAAAAAAAAAAGGGGGGGGGGATAGTAACTAAGCAGCTTACAATAAAATATAGAGATAGATAGATACATAGAGAGAGACACACAAAGGGGCAAAGAGAAAGTAAAACGGCCCTTTACTTGAGATGTATTCATTTATTTTATTACTTATACACTGCTTATAGCTTTAAACAGTTGAACCAGCAAGACTCCCAGCACTTCTAGAGAGCTGGTTGCAGATCATATCGGGGGGGGGGGGGGGGCACGTTTTAGTAAGCTCCCTTTTCATTCCACCCTCCTTCCGCCATCCCGGGAGGATTCCAAAACTGTAAAAAGCAGGAACTCAACAAAGAGTGCAATTACCTTGATTCTCTCTGAGCGGTAGGGCAGGAAACATCGGTCTGGCTGAGCCGAGCTTAACGCAGGATTTGACTAGTTAAGCGGCGCACACAGTCCCAAGCTGGAGATTTTTCCGGCCGTCCGAACGCGCTCCCCATGGCGGGAGCGGAGCAAGCAGCTACTTCTGTGCGGGGTGGCAGGGAGATCTCTCGCCTCCTCTAGTTTGGGGCCGTCCCAGCTCCTCCTTTCTCCGTGGCCGGGACAGCCCCTCCCCGCCCCACCTCCTTTAGTCTCTGCACCTCCGGCAAAGGCTTCAGCCTTGGCTAACTTGTGACAAGGGGACATGTGGAGAGAAAGCGGGGGTACAGCCAGGTATGGGAACTATATCGGCACCTGCTGTCTGAACCACTGTGACAAAAAAAAAAAAAAAGACATTGATTTTTGGGGAGTGACACCACCACTTTGAGAATTTTCTCATGCATTTATGTGTGCATCAATGCTCCCTCTAAGGACAGGCCGGGTGCGTGCACATTTTTTTCCATGTGAGCTACAAGTTCTTAAAAAAAAAAAAAATAAAAAAAAAAATATATATATATATATATATATATTTTTTGTATGAGCAAGTATTTTTGTGAGCAGCCATGTATTGTTCATGATGTGCTCCATTTAGAGCAGTGGTCTCAAACTTGCGTCCCGCCAGGTACTATTTTGAGGCCCTCAGTATGCTTATCATAATCACAGAAGTAAAATAAAAGTTTCTTGATCATATGTCTCTTTAGCTATAAATTACAATATTATTATTAAGACTAAGCCAAAAGGAAAGATTTATAAACTACTAGTGTTTAAGCCCGTTACATTAAGGGGTGCTAGAAATATGTCTGTCTTTCTTTCTGTGTCTCTCCCTGCCCCTGTCTCTTATTTCCTTTTTTTGTCTCTCTCCCTCCCACTGTCTGTCTTTCTGTCTGTCTCTCTCCCTGGCCCCCTTTGTCTGTCTGTCTTTCTTTCTGTCTCCCTGCCTGCTGTCTTTGTGTCTTTCTTTCATTCTCATGCGTTGCCTGCCTATCTTTCTGTCTCTCTCTCCATGTCCCCCTTCTGTCTCCCCCTCAAAGCAAACCAAGATTGCTCTCTGGCCCCCTTTCCCTATCCCCCCTCCCCCCACTTCCCTGTGCAGCAGCAGCATTCCCCCTTCCTTGTGTAGCAGCAACAGCATTCCCCCATTCCCTGTGCACCTGCTCCCCCTGTTCCCTTCCTTTTCTCTCCCCCGTCCAGCAGCACCCCTTTCCTGCTCTTCCTGTGCATACGCCCCGCAGAAATCTACTTGCCTCAAAGAAAAAGCGCTGCGCCGCGCTGTTGCTGACCTCGGTGTCTTCTCTCCACTGTGGCCCGCCCTAGCGGAAACAGGAAGTTGTCAGAGGGCGGGCTGCAGTGGAGAGAAGACGGTGAGGCCAGTGGCAGCATAGCGCAGCGCTTTTCTGTTAAACGCTGCGAGCGGGTGAGCAGGCAAGAGGGATGAGGGGGAGAAATAGATGCCGGCAGGAGTGCCTGTGCCCCCCGTTCCGAATCAGCGACAGCGGCGGTTTCTCTGGCGGTGAGTCAGGGCGGGAGGAGGGGAGTGGCCAGAGTGTTCCCTGCCGCCAGTTTCTAAAATAGAATCCGGCCACGGATCAGAAAACACGGCGGCAGGGAACATGAAACCCTAAGTGCGCATGCGCGCTTAGGGTTTTATTACAAACTATAAAGAGTTTTATCTCATGCAAAATTGTAATTTCTTTAATAAGACATTAACTATTTTTTTCTGAGGCCCTCCAAAGACCTACAAATCCAAAGGGTTTGAGTTTGAGGCCACTGATTTAGAGGGAACTTAGGTGTGTGCATATGTATGTGTGTATGTGTGTCTGACTCTAAGCAAGAATTCAGTAAACACAAATTTCAATTCCTGGTTCTTTTATTGGGGGTGGAGGGGAGTGAAGAGTTTCCTACTTATTGACCTTGAAGTTCACTGGGTGTTTTTTTTTTTTTTTCATCCCAAACTTTTGCTCTTATTCAAGTGATGTTCAGCTTTGACAACACCCTAATGTCATTAAATTTGTCCATGGTAAGATGCTGAGGAGTAGAGCCAATGGGGTTTCTGTGGCAAGTCAGTGGCAAGTCAGTGGCTACGAACTGCTGCCATTTTCCTAGCAGTAATTGCAGGCGTTTTTGTCCTGGCTGAGCACAGTTTGGAGAGCACTCGGCAGCACCAAAAGCACACATGCAGCATACCATAGTGGCTTCATTGACTTCACCACAGAAAGAAAAAAAAATAAAAAATACCCTGAACAGAGTACAGAGAAAATTCAGTCATTTATTCTGTCCGTTTGAGTTATTTTAGTCCAAACCTTCCTACTTAAAAAAAAAAAAGCAAAGGGTTAGAAAAGTGTTTACATAACCTCTCATGTCCTGCAGATAGAGATACCTCACTGAAAAGCAAGAATCCATTAACTCTCCTTGCTACTTCATAATGGTCATTTGTTTATTTATTTAATTCGTCTTCTATTCCGTTCTCCCCAACGAGCTCAGAACGGGTTACATACCATAAATTTAACGGGTTACAATTTGCCATAGTTACAGTGCAAGATTTTTTTCTGATACAAGTTTTTATTATAGCTCCCAAAAGTAAAATACTCCTATATATAAAAAAAATTTCCACAGCACTTGACTGACTTTTTTTTTTTTTTTTTTTTTTTTACCAAAACTGGGATGGTTTAAAGATCTCAGTTCAGTTTAATCAGACTCTTCGGCATGTATGCACTCTCCCCTCCCCCCCCCACACACTTTTACACAGAACTTCCAAAACCTGTCCAGTAACCCCCACAGCCAGTAAAACTTTTATGATAATGAACATGTGTTATTTGAAGATACTGACTCTCCAATGTATGCTGCCTTATATAGCCCCTTCCCCTCTGGTTTATTGTTTTGAAAGGAGATTAACCTCAGAGCATTGGCGAATTCCCCCCCCCCCTCCGGATGCTGTTGTGTGTACATGTGTGTGTGTGGGGGGGAGGGGGATGTTTAAGTGCTGGATGATTGTTTTCACTATTTAATTGCAAGCCAGGGTGTGTCAGAATGGGAAGGAGGGAACTAGGTTTTAAAGCTTATAAGAAGAAATTATGTGACAGGAAGAAAAAATACTTTATTGATTTCAGTAGTTCCAACAAACAGGATTTTGTGATACAGAGTGTCTGCAGTTTTTGGTAAGTTAAGAGTAGGTGCACTTAGCAGAAGTTGAAGCCTCAATGCTGTTAAAATTGAAAGCACCTACACTTGGAATCCCTACTTGGTGAAATTTCTTCTGGGTTTCTTGTGTATGGTACTCTCTAGCTGCTGTGTTACTACGCTGGATTGAGACATATCTGATGGACTTTGGCAGCTAAGTGGTTTTTTTTGGCCTAATGCTATGATTTTGGATCACTGTGCCTTTGGGCCCTGTTGCCGCATTTTTTTCACGTGTGGGGGGTTATGTACCCCTGGTGCTTTTGAACATTGACTTTGCAAGCTATTACAGTGCTTTCTTCACCCGACCGGTTTGTTTGTGTAGGAGTGTATGTGAAGTGGAGTTTTTTTGCCAAATGAAGCTGAACTGAGGCTTTTTCTCCACTTCTTTTTTTTTTTTTTGTTTTCTGTTTGATTGAGTGTTTCTCCTGCTGTGGATGGTTGGGTGTATGTATGTTTAAGCCTTGTAGCGTTGCTGAGCAGGTTCGTTTGTTCTGTGTGGGGTTCCCGTGTTTGAGATATTTATGAGATTTCTTGTGTATGGCCCAGAATGCCCTAGTGTCAGGTTCAAGTACATAAGGTTCTGAAAATATTATATTAAATTAAAAATTCTTAGAAGGTTAAGGGCCCCTTATACAAAGCCACGTTAGTAATTCCCCCCCGGGCAAATGTATCAAGTTTCAAGTTTATTTCACTTTTGATGAATCGCCTATTTCAAATTTCTAGGCGATGTACATAATATAATAAAGAAACTATAACATAATAACAATAAATTTCAATAATAACTAACATGTAAGATAGGAAAGAGGGTAAAGTTACAATAAAGGGTATAGAAAAGAAAAAAAAAAAAAAAAAAAAGGGAAGAACAAAAGGTAGGGTAAAAATTTACCAAGGCACATTTCATAAATATTAATTAACACTGAAAAGAAAATTTAAGAATTTTATAAGTTAAAAGCATCCTTAAACAAGTAAGTTTTTAAAAAGTTTTTAAAAGCTGAAATATCACGTTCTATTCTGATGTATTGGGGAAGGGAATTCCACCATTGTGGACCTGCAACAGTGAACATATCTGCTCTTCTTGTTCCAATGATTTTTAAAGAAGGCACAGTTAGTAAGTTTTGATCAGATGAACGCAGAGATCGTTGGGTTTTATATGGGATCAGCGATTTAGATATAAATTGTGGCTCGCTAGATGCTAGGGACTTAAAAATTAAAAACATCAGTTTATACAAGATCCTATGATTAATTGGTAACCAATGTGCGTCTATTAACAATGGGGATACGTGATCAAATTTTTTAGCATTATAAATAAGTTTTATTGCCGTATTCTGGACAATTTGGAGTCTCCTTTTTTCTTTTTGAGTTATGTTTAAAAATAGTGCATTACAATAGTCGATTTTTGCTATGATGAAAGAATGGATTAAAATCTTTAAGGAAGAGGGGATTAAGAAATTTGGCAATAGATCTTATTTGCCGTAATTTGAAAAAAACAATTTTTAACAATAGAGGAGACATGTTCATGATAAGATAAATTATCATCTAATAATACCCCAAGAATCCCATTCAGTTTCTATGGGCTTTGATGCATTTGCCTTGGGCTTTGCAAAATGGACCCTAAGATGTTTACTGTCTAAAGAGAAGTTTAGGACTGTGATTGAAGATATTGTGATGCTCGCCTTTTATTTATTTAATTTTCTATACCGTTCTCCCAAGGGAGCTCAGAACAGTTTTACATGAATTTGTTCAGGTACTCGAGCAATTTTCCCTATCTGTCCCAGTGGGCTCATGTACCTGGGGCAATGGTGGGGGATTAAGTGATTTGCCCAGGGTCACAAGGAGCAGCGTGGGTTTGAATTCACAACCTCAGGATGCTGAGGCTGCAGCTTGACTTGTAACTCATATATTTGGGTTTAAAAGTAGCTCAAAATGTGTCTGTTAGAATTGTCTCCAGATGTGCAAGATTTGCTCAAACTTCTCCTGATTTAAAAGAGTTACATTGACCTTCAGTACCCTAGTGTGTACACTTTAAAGTTTTTATCTTAATGTTTAAAGCATTAACCACCACCCCCGCCCCCTCCCACACATATTTTAGAAAATCATAGTTTGTTTTTTTAGCACTGGCTGCGGCGATAACGCCTGTGATGCTCATAGGAGTTCTATGAGCGTCGGAGCTGTTACCACTGCGGTCGGCACTAGAAGCTGCACTATGGTTTTGTAAAAGGGGGGAGGGTGTGTGTTAAATGATGAGGTTTCAGTATCACTAGCCACTGCTCTCAGAATTTAACAACCACCAAGAACATTAAGAGCATCAGATAAAGTTTTGCTAGATGTTCCATGGGGTGGTTGGGGGGGGGGGGGGGGGGGGGGAGGAAATATATTTCTGGTTCATTTTGTGATCAAATTGTTGGATGGGAAGGATATTTATTATCTTCATTGTTATTGATGGAATTTAAGTGCTTATCTTGTTATTAATGTATATATAATTTATGGCACTTTGTATTAGTTTTGAAAATTAATAAAGATTTAAAAAAGAAAAAAAAAAAGATGTTCCATCTTTTCATCAAATGTGGCCCATGTTGTATCTAATGCACATTCTACATTTTTAACATCTTGTTAATTACATGGGGTGAATTCTATACACGGCACCTACTAAATCAGAGTCGACAAAGCTCTATTCTGTAAACTGCACAATTTATAGACTAGCACTTATGTCTGGGAACTGTGCCTAATTTTGGCATGGCCATTTGAACCAACAAAAAATGTAGTGCAAATGCTCATGCCTAAATTTATGCTTGGATACCCTTTTTCTATAAATATGTGTACAACTTAAAGGAATGCTCCTGATCCGACCATTTCCGTGCCTCCTTTTTTGAGTCACGGGCAAAATTTAGGCACCGATCCCACTCCTAAATTTATGCCCATAAGTAATTAATTCTAATTAGTGTCAATAATTGTTTGCTGAGAAATTCCAATTATTAGCGCTGTTTAGTTTGTTGTTCAATTAAACTGCTACATGCAAATTGGGTATATGTGCAAATGATGAATGCTGAATTAAAGAGCAGGAGAACAAAATGATTGATATTTTTGACCATTTTTTTTTGGGGGGGGGGAGTGGGAATGGGAAGGCCAAGAATTGCAGGATTTATTCAACATAACCTGGGAAAGATCTGCCAATGCTCGATCACTTTGGCAAGAAAGGTTTCCACGGAGCACGATTGTCAACCCACACAGAAGGGTAGAGCTGATGATGGGTCAACAATGTTGGATGGGTTATGACATCATCAATATGTGCCTAGATGGCAAATTGCCACTAAAAAATAGGAATATGTTCTAGGGTACCTGACCATCATGGGGATTTGAACCCACAACCTTAGGAAGATGAAAAAAGTACCTTTAACTATTGAGCCACATCAGCTCTGGACCCTGGGATGACAGAATGCAAATGTAAATGCCAAAGTCTTCTCCTATGAGCCCAAAAATGAGGCTGTGAAAGTACTAGGAGAGTTTGCAGTGGATCTGAAAACTACCAAGGCTCTTTCTGAAGATTTATGTTGTGATTTGGGATGGCCTGAAGGTGTTGGGGGTGATGTTGCATCAGGAGATTCACAGGGCAGGAAGCCCTGCCACAAAAGGTAGCTAATGTGGCTCAATAGTTAACGATACTTCTTCTACCTTCCCAAGGCTGTGGGTTCAAATCCCAGGATGGTTAGGTACCCCCGCATGCATTCCTAATTTTTTTTTTTTTAGTGATAATCTGCCATCTAGGTGCTATTTTAACACAAGTCACATTTTATGCAATGAGATCTACTTACTAATAATCTGGGTTAACAGTAAGATAACCCATTTTAACGGTAGTCTACATTGATAACTTCATCCCTTAGAGCTATTGAATCTTGAACACTTACATTAATTATAAGAGCAACAGCTAAAAGGAAAGCACTATCAAACAAGGCTTAATTTGTGGAGGAATGGCCTGGAATGTAATTCCGACCCTTATTTTAAGATTCCAGAGAAGCAAAGGCATTCTGTTCTTGTCCCTTGCTTCCAAGCTGTTTGCAGGAACATAAGAACATAAGAAGTTACCTCCGCTGGGTCAGACCAGAGATCCATCACGCCCAGCAGTCCGCTCCCGCAGCGACCCATCAGGTCCATGACATGTAAGGTGATCCTTGTCTAAACCCTTTAATCCCCCTTTTCCTTCTATCTATACCCTTTCATAGCCTATCTCTACCCTCAATCCCCGTATCCTTCAGGAATTTATCCAATCCTTCTTTGAAACCCGGTAGTGTACTCTGTCCTATCACAACCTCTGGAAGCGCATTCCAGGTATCCACCACCCTCTGAGTGAAAAAGAATTTCCTAGCATTGGTTCTAAACCTGTCCCCTTTCAATTTCTCTGAGTGGCCCCTTGTTCTTGTGGTTCCCAATAGGCTGAAGAATCTGTCCCTTTCTACCTTCTCTATGCCTTTGATGATCTTGAAAGTCTCTATCATGTCTCCTCTGAGTCTCCGCTTTTCCAGGGAGAAGAGCCCCAGCCTTTCTAACCTGTCTGCGTATGAAAGGTTTTCCTTACCTTTTATCATTTTCGTCGCTCTCCTCTCAAGTATCGCCATGTCCTTCTTGAGGTACGGTGACCAATATTGAACACAGTACTCCAGATGCGGGCGCACCATCGCGCGATACAGCGGCATGATGACCTCCTTCGTCCTTGTTGTAATACTCTTCTTAATAATACCCAACATTCGGTTTGCTTTCTTTGAGGCTGCTGCACATTGTGCCGTTGAATTCATTGTTGCATCCACCAGCACACCCAAGTCTTTTTCAAGGTTACTTTCCCCTAGCACTGATACCCCCTTTTTGTAGCTGAACATCGGGTTCTTTTTCCCTATTTGCATGACCTTGCATTTCTCTATATTAAAGTTCATTTGCCATTTATTTGCCCACTCTTTCAGTTTGTTTAGGACCCTTTGTAGGTCTTCACATTCTTCCGCGGTTCTAACCCTGCTACAGAGTTTGGTGTCATCCGCAAATTTTATAACTTCACACTTCGCCCCCATTTCCAGGTCATTTATAAATACATTGAACAGCAGCGGTCCGAGCACCGACCCCTGCAGAACACCGCTCGTGACCCTCCTCCAGTCCGAGTAGAGGCCCTTCACTCCAACCCTTTGATTTCTGCCTGCCAACCAGTGTTTAATCCATTTTAAGGTACGTCCCCTTCCACCCCGTGGTTCCACAGCTTTCTAAGTAGCCGCTCATGAGGTACCTTGTCAAAGGCTTTTTGGAAGTCGAGATAAATGATGTCTATGGGTTCCCCTTTGTCCATCTGGGTAGGTTGTGAGCCTGGAGTACAGCAGCGAAGTTCCTGTAATCCCTAATCCATCCCCTCTTCTGTTATTCCTGCTCCTGTCCCACCCAGGTCTTTTCCAGCTGCACAATTCCATATCCTTTTTATCTGCAAATTAAGCCCTGCTAGCAAAACCTTCAGATACTGACTTCCTCTGACTTTGTTGGTTCTGTCTGCTGATTAAATTATTCAAGGAATGGTTTTGTAAGTACTACTGCTTTAAAGCAGGCCTTGCTCTTTATGACTGACTAACCTTGCTTAAAAAACCACTCTCAGGGACAGACTGTGAGTCCACAAAGGTCATCTACTGTATACAATGTCCTTGTAACAAACTATATATAGGACAAACGATTCGTATGATTAAAACACGAATCATAGAGCATATGAGTAACATCAGAAGAAATAGAGTAACCGCCCCCCTGGTATCCCATTGGATGGAGAAATCACATGATCTGTCAGATCTCAGATACACAGTGCTAACTCAAATACACAGCACTGAAGGTGATATATCTAAAACGCTGGTGCAAAAAGAACAGCGTTTTATTTATAACTGGCAGACCCTGCACCCAAAAGGCTTAAATGTTGACATTGAGTGGCTGGCACTATAGAAAGTTTGTCCCTGACGGTGTTGTCATCCAGGGTCTTTAGATACCGCCTCTTCCGGTTTCAGGATCCCTTAAATATGCACCGCTGTAACAGAGTTAGTCAGATGGCCAGCAGATTTTGTACGAGTCTGGTTCAATGAGCCAATATCAGGTATTTCTATTTATTTTATAGTAACTTGAATGAGAATTGACTAAATATGCTTGGACTATTTGGTATATTTGCTTATATATACAATTGAATAGAGATTTTTGAAAAATTCAAATTTTAAATTTTAATTTTCAGTGTCCCTCCCCGACGAAGAAGGCGAAACTCGAGTCGGGGGGACGGGAAATGAAACAGAGATATAGTTATCAATCACCTCAGGATTTTAAGAGGCACTTTATGAGTTAGAACACAGCCGCTACCGAGATTTAACAGGATCTAAATTGACAACAGACACCTCTCCATTCAGATAAGTACTACCAAGTATCTGAATATGTCTATGGAGGGAGGGGTCGGGGACTAGTGAGTGCGATGATGGTCCCCCTGTTAAACTCTAAGTAGTGACTTCACTATTTAATGGGTTTAAGGTCTGAGCACATCACTATTATAAATTTATATTTACTTAAAGTTTCAATAACTGTGATAATTAGTATTTTGCCAATTAACAGAATCACAGATTAACATTGCATATTTCCCTATTGTTTAAGTATTGCTGCTTAAAAAACCACTAGACACATTTGTATAATAAGCCACATCCTGTTTTATGATTATCCTTGTACGTCTGCAATGATTGCTTCTCTTTTCCTTAGATCAAGAAACTAAAACATGCATCCTCACCACAAAGCATCAAAATTTATAGAACTTAAGAGGTGAGGAGGTGGCCTTCTCTGCTTTATACTATACCAGTGGTTCCCAAACTTAAGAACATAAGAACATAAGAAATGCCTTCGCCGGATCAGACCGAGGTCCATCAAGTCCGGCGATCCGCTCACGCGGAGGCCCATTTAGGTTCTCTATTATGAAAACCTGAAATTACCGTATCCCTCAATATGATTTGCAAGAAGGTGTATATCCAACTTGTGCTTGAAACCCCGAAGAGTAGTCTCCGCCACAACATCCTCAGGAAGAGAATTCCAAGCGCCCACCACTCGTTGTGAGAAACAGAACTTCCTGGCATTCGTCCTAAACCTGCTGCCACCCAGTTTCAGGCTATGACCTCTAGTCCGTGTCACATCTGAAAAACTTAGTAATGCTGCTTCTTGGTCTATTTCATCGAATCCTTTTAATATTTTAAAAGTCTCTATCAAATCGCCTCTCAGTCTTCTCCTCTCGAGTGTGAACAGTCCCAGTTTCCTGAGGCGTTCTTCATAGCTCAAATTTTTCATTCCTTTGACTAGTTTCATGGCTCGCCTTTGCACCTTCTCCAATAGAGTTATGTCCTTCTTAAGGTAAGGAGACCAGTGTTGGACACAGTACTCCAAGTGTGGTCTGACCATTGCTCTATAAAGTGGCATTATGACTTCTTCCGATCTACTCGTGATCCCGTTTCTAATTATGCCCAACATCCTGTTTGCTTTCTTCGCTGCCGCCGCACATTGCACCGATGGCTTCAGGGTTCTATCAATCAGTACCCCCAAATCCCTTTCCTGTTCGCATTTTGCTAACGTTACCCCAAACATTCTATACTCGTGTTCTTTATTCTTTTTTCCTAGATGCATCACCTCCAGCCACTCAGGTTTTCAGGATATCCACCATAAATATTCATGAGAGAGATTTTGTGTGAAATGAAGGCAATTGCACTCTGTTTCTGTGTGTCCTTTGATCTTGCTCACTGAGGCTTATTAGTTGTTCTATGGCCATCCTAGCTCTAATTAGAAAAGGATGTGGCACCTGTTATTAAAATAAAACTTATAATGGAGCCCTAAGCCCTTGCTCCGACATAACCTCTTGTTTGTAGGACCAAGTTACAAGAGGAAAGGCTCGAGCTGGCGCAAGAAGCAGATAGGAATCCATGCTCGCTATCAGCAAAGAACAGTAGGATTTAAGAGGTACCAGGGAGGGGAAAGAATAGCACCTTCCGCCCTGAGCATTGTCTTCCCTTACTATGCTACTGTGTTAAGGTTAGCTTCTTCCTCTACTCAGGAGTAGAACTAAGGCAGAGCAACTTGGAGTTCTGTCCAAGGAACGATATTTTAAAGGACACGTCTGGCACTATTTTATGAGTGGAAGGTCCTCGTTCATAAGTTGCCCTTATATGGAAGGCTGACACTTTGCAGTAATACTATGAGATAATCACTAGATGTTGCAGCTCCCATTTTGTGCCCAGAGCTGGCAAGGGCAGGAGCTATTGGGGTTTTCTCCTGACTGGCCTACTCCCTGGATTACCAGGGAT
The DNA here is from genome assembly GCF_902459505.1 of Geotrypetes seraphini. Taxonomy (NCBI): domain Eukaryota; kingdom Metazoa; phylum Chordata; class Amphibia; order Gymnophiona; family Dermophiidae; genus Geotrypetes; species Geotrypetes seraphini. The sequence continues at coordinate 513,363,794 of NC_047084.1, read as the reverse complement.
CCTAAGGTAAGTGCAGATAGGGGGACCCACTGAGATTTGGGATCTTCAGGAGTGGGAGGCATTTGGGGCTGCTTTTGGGATAGGGGCAGAGGATACACACATGTTGGATGGGGGAACATTTGTCTGGGAGACATCCCTTCCTCCCATGCCCTGGGATCTCTCCTCTCCTTCCCTTTCTTCTCTCCCTCATCACCATGATCTGGCATTTCCTCTCCTTCCTTATCCTCCCTCCTTCCTTTCCCCTGGTCTGGCATCTCCATCTCATCCCCTTCCCTCCCCCCATGCCCTGGCATCTCTCCTTCCCTCACTATGGTCTGGTATCTCCTTTCCTTCCTTCTCTCTTCTCCCTTTCCTGGTCTTCCTTTTCCCTCCCTCTCTCTTCCAAATTGGGTGCTACATTTCTCTCACCCTTCCCTTTATCCTTCCATCTCTCTCTCTCTTGTTTGGGTGGTGGAGGGAGGGCAGAACAGAAGGATACCAGGAAGTTATATGGTTCTGCCTTATATTCAGTGATGGTACCCATATAGCTGGACAACCAAAGTTAGATCAGCCTTTTGTCCTATCTGGTAACTTAGCTATACAGCCACTGGCACTGAATATCATTGAATAATTCCTAGCTCCTCCTCTAACTCTGCTCCCAGACCACTCCTCCACTACCCGGATTCCATCTAGGACAGTGGTTCCCATCCCTGTCCTGGAGGACCACCAGCCAGTCAGGTTGTCAGGATAGACCCTAATGAATATGCACAGAGCAGATTTGCATGCCTGTCACCTCCATTATATGCAAATTGCTCTCATGCATATTCATTAGGTCTATCCCAAAAACCCAACTGACTGGTGGTCCTCCAGGACAGGGTTGGGAACCACTGATCTAGGTGATACAGGCCACTCAAGTGCCACTGAATATTGGCAGATGGTTGGCTTTTGAATATTGGGCCCTATATCTATATTTGTACATAGAAGAACCTCTTTTTGCGATGAAGACAGTTTAGTTGTCATATTCATTTCATGTAAAGACCCATTAGGTGTGCATCTTTTGCCCAACATACAGCATAAGCTTTGTGTCATGTCTCGCCGCTTGTTTTTCTGTGCTCTAATTTAGAAAAAAAGCTCTATTAGCACATAAGACTAGGGATACCATATTTGCTTTGGGGAAAAAAAGAGATTATGTGGTCCCGCCCCATTCATAGTACTTCACTTTGCCTTTATGCTGTTGAAAAACATTTCTGGAAACTGACATATTTCAATAACTTCAGAATAAAAAAACTTTTTTCTGTCTGAGCAGTTTATTTTTCCATTCACTTAGGATCCAGAGTTCCTTTTCTGGTTTTCTTTGGGGTTTTTTTTTTTTTTTTTTTGTAACTGTTTTCCCATGATCAACTTTCCATTTTACATTTTGTTCCTATTTGTCACCCCCCCCCCCCAATCTCTATCCTGAACTTCTCCCCTCTATGTCCCTCTCCAATTCCCCTGCATCCATCATCCCTCTGTCAGAATCATCCATTTTCAAGTGATATCCCAGTGCCTAGCATTCCTTCTATATACCTATTTCAATGCTCTCTCCCCATCAAGCATTCTTCTCCATGTCCGTCCCTCTCCATGGCCAGCATTGCTTCAGTGTCCCTGTCTCTATGCTCAGACCCTCATCTAGGATCTCTTCTCTATGTTTCTGTGCATCTCAGTGTGCAGGATCTTCCATCCCTGAACTAGCATCTCTCCCCTATCCCTTCCCAAGCCAGAATCTCTCTCTCTCCCCCCCAACCAGCATCTCGTGCTATCTCCCCCTATTCCCTTAAGCCAGCCTCTCTCACCCTGCCCACCCCTCAAGCCACCTTGCCCAAGCCCTCAAGCCTCTCTCCTCATACATCCCTAGCCAGCACTCTGCCATCTCCCTATCCTTACTGAATCAGCATCTCTCTCACTCCTGTCTCCCATGAGTACATGAGTGCACATTTTTTCAACAGCTATATGTATGATTCATTAAAACTGGACGACATATGAGACCACTCTGAATCTTATAATATATAGGCTCCTTGCTGTTTCCCACTAACTGCTTAATGAAGGCAAAAGTACCTCACAGACTTTTTAAATAGTTTAGAGGTTCCGTGTTGTACATTATTGCTTCATGAAATACATCTGGCTGTTTAACTTGCACTGTTTGCTTAGTGAATGGCGGGTGACTCTAATTTGATCATTTTTTTTCCATTACTAATTTAATTGTGACATGCAAACTGTTTACTTACTGGAAGGATGCTCAAAAGGGCATATATTACATCATATAATACTTTCTAATCACACTTGATCTGCTTTTAACTCACTAAGTGTCACGCACACATCAAATAATTACAATACACACACCTCACTTTTAAACAATTAATTATATTTATTCCACAGTAGCTACTCTTATAGCTCCACTTCTCTAATATGAGGGGTGTTCAATAATTAATCTACCTGAGTGTGAAAGAAAGTACACTTCTCCCTCGTTATTCGCGAGGGATAGGGTAGAGCCGGACCGCGAATGGCGAAAAACCGCAAATATCCGGCTCTGACCCACCCCGCCTCCCTTCCGCCTTCCCCTGGCATTCCGGCCTTACCTGGTGGTCTAGCTGGTTTTTGGGGCAGTTGCGATCTTCCTACGCTCATGCCCCGTGCAGATAGCCATTAAGAAATGGCTGTGGAGAGTTACCGTAGTCTCATGAGAGGGGAGGGGAAAGTGTATCAAGCTTGTTGAAATAAGATCTGTGCATGTTGTGACATGTCTCAAGGTTACTCATGCACTGTTGCGGCTCAGTGCGAGTCTAACATTCTAAGAGCTGTCATGCAAACCAAGTAAGAAACTGTTAGATTTGGAGCACCATTCATTGGTAACATTTATTACAAAAGAAGGGAAAAAGCCAAAGGAGATCCATGAATGCATGACTGCAGTTTATGGTGAGTCTGCCCCATCATCCTACAAAGTAAAAATTTGGAGCAAGCAGTTTAAATGGGGTAGAGAATCCATTGAAGATGACCCTCACACTGGATGGCCTGTGGAAGTAACTTCCACAGAAATGCACATGAGAGTCGAGGATTTAATTTTGTCCGATAGATAAATGAAGGTTTCCCGAATAGCTCAAAAAATGGGCATCTCGGCAGGTACAGTTTGGAAAATGATTCATAAAAATTTGTGTATGTCCAAGGTTAGTGCAAGATGGGTTCCAAGAATGCTGACGCCATGTCAGAAGGCCATGAGGCTCCAGTGCTGTCAGGAGAACTTGGAGATGCTCCGTGAAGATCAAGTGAATTTTTTTTCATCATTTGGTGATTGAAGATTTGACTTGGGTCTGTCACAGAGATCCTGAGTCCAAAATGGAGTCAATGCAGTGGAAGCACATGTCATCCCCCACCGCAAAAAATGTTCATGACAGAAAAATCTGCAGGCAAGGTCATGACAACTGTCTTCTGGGATGATGAAACACTTTTGCTTCTGGAGTTTATGCCACACAAGACAACCATAACTGGGGAGAGTTACACTACAGAATGATCACTTTGTGGGAGTCAATCAAGGAAAAAAGATGAGGAAAACTCACAACAGGTGTGCTGCTTCTTCACGACAATGCACCAATGCACATGTCACGACAATCACAGGCTGCCATCTGAGAATGTGGGTTTCAGTAGTTGAGCAGTCCTGATCTGGCTCCCTCGGATTATTTCCTGTTCCAAATTATGAAGAAATCACTCCGTGGACAACGGTTTACAAGTGATGAAGGTGTCAAGGAAGCTGTGACGTCCTGGTTTGAAGGTGAAACAGAATAATTCCTTTCAAAGGGGTTAAAGTTATTGCAAGAAAAGTAGATGGAGTATTTGGAGCTATCAGAGGACTATATTGACAAATAAAACAAAATTTTTTGGAAAACTCTTTTCTTTCCTACTGAGGTAGATAAATTATTAAACACCCCTCATATCTGCACAGCACTTATCAGTAGACTGTGTTTTTTGTGAAATGATTGGAAAGGCTCAGCAACCAAGGGCCTGGCAACACTATCAATAGTGATTTGTCTTTAAAAAAAACCAGAGTACTATTTTTCTTATATTCCTTTTTAATTCAGCAAGACATTGTTATAAAAGCATGATCATGTTGCTGCAGTCCGACAGACATAATTTACTGGTTTACAGAGTCCCATGCAAGTTTCACAACCTTATATGTTTTGTACCTTCTGCTGTCTAAAAGTTTAGAATTCAAAATACATTGAAGTAGGAGTTTGTTTCCTTGATCTACACAACCTATGGTACCCTTTCAACATGAAAGAACAATTATAGGAGTATTCAAAGAGCACTTAAGAATAAGAACCCCAAAAGTCTTGACTGCATGTCTTTACATCCCTTGACTCAGTGGAAGCCCCTTTTGTGCAATAATAGGTATGAATCAAGTTTCAAGTTTAATTACTTTTAATATACCGACCATCGCCGTGCACCTGGCCTGTTTACAATGCTAAAAATGAAAGGTTAAAATAATTTTTTTTGGGGGGGAGGGGGAATGTGAGCATTAAATAGACAAATTACAAATACGAACATGAGCTTGAGGGAAAGGGGGAGGGGAAAATTAATAATTATATCATTGAAAACAAATTAATTAAAGGGAAGGGGGGGAGGATAAAACACCAGGAATAGGGATCGCTTCTTAAAAGCGGTTTGTGTTTATTTTGCAGACTGTTGGAAATGAAATATTTAGACGCTATGGTATGCGTCTAGGAATAAGAACGTTTTTAGGATTAGTGTCTATCAGCTTTGAACAGTGTAATGTTGCAATTTGCTTGCCCTGGATCGGTAGCATGGAATGTTGCTACTTCTTGGATTTGGCCAGTTACTAGGGACCCGGATTGGCCACCATGAGAACGGGCTGCTGGGCTTGATGGACCGTTGGTCTGACCCAATAAGGCTATTCTTATGTTTCAAGTCTTCAAGCCTTGCCATAGATTTTGCTTTGGATTCAGATCTGGGCAGTGGCATAGTAATAATAATAATAATAATAATAACTTTATTTTTATATACCGCCAGCTATCTTGCGACTTCTAGGCGGTTTACAGTAAAAGAGATTGTGAATACAATAAAAGAAAATGTAAATACAATAAAGAGAGGCTTTACGTACAATGAATTAAGGAGTTTAGCAGTGTACATCTCAATACAATAAAGAGAAACTTTACGTACAATGAATTAAAGGGCGCTGCACACATTCACTATGCCACTGGATCTGGGCTTTGACTGGGCTAGAAACATAGAAACATAGAACATGACGGCAGAAAAGGGCCACGGCCCATCTAGTCTGCCCACACTAATGGCCCACCCCCTAACTACCTCCATGAAGAGATCCCACATGCCAATCCCATCTTTTCTTAAAATCTGGCACGCTGCTGGCCTCAATTACCTGTTGTGGAAGATTATTCTGCATGAGAACATCCATGTGTTTCCTGCTGAGCTTAGAATCATTTATTTATTTATTTTGTTTCATATCCCATCCTCCCCAGAGAGCCCAGAACAGAATCATTGTCCTGCTGAAAGGTGAATCTTGCCCACAGTTCCAATTTAAGTTACCATGGTATACCTAATAATGGGAAAGAAAGCCTGCAAATGCATTCAAAGCACCTTATTAATATGCAAATTGAATAATGCAGCTTGCGTCGAACAACATAAATCGCTAGGGCTCGTAGGCAAAATTTTTGATCCTAATGCAGTTATGGTTGTGAGCAGAGAGAGCTCATTCCCGTCATATGCCCCTGGACCTCTATCGAGAACCCCAGGTGGGTCCCAAAGAGTCAGGGGTAGAGGAAGGTAGGGGATGTCAGGGGGACCGGATAGGGTGAGTGCTGTTGGGGAAATGGGAAGAAGAATGTGACGATATGTAATCAGAAGGGGTGAGTGATGTCGGGGGTGCACCAGATCTTCTTTGGCGGCCATTCTACCAGATCACAGTTTCCTTCTTGGGGCTTGGGAGATTTTCTTTTTCTTGGGTGTTGTAACTCAGCATGGTTTGTCTGCACTAATGTTTAACATATGGTAAAAATCCGTGCTAAATGCTTACTGCAGTTTAGTAAAAAAAGAACCTTAATAAATAAGCTTAGTCATCAATCAAATGAAATCATACAATTAGTCCTTAACTGTGGCAATAGTCAATGTGACTGACTTTTTAAAATAATGTTTCAGGGTATAATTGCATCCATATATTTTCTTTCTGTGTTTATTTATTCATTTCTATTCCATCTTTAATTGTGCTATAATTTTATTGATGTTTTGTGCATTCTTGTACATTCCTGCAAGATGTGTCAATTCTGTATAGCTGGAGGAAATCACACACAAATTACATACAGTATATACTTCTAGGTTCGTCCCACCTCAGAAATGAGTGACACCACTCAATTGGCATTTGAAAGTATGCAGTTTCATAGGAGTCAATGGGAATCTTTTGGGCAGAACTCCAAGGGCTTTGCATAATTATTATTTCTCTCTTCTTTATTCTGCCATAATAACAGTCATAGATGTTGGGTCCAAAGCAAGCATGCGAGGGTGGGGTGCATTGTATACTAAGAGCACTGTTAACTAGTACAGTGGTTCATCTCCTAAAGCATTCTGGGAGTTTCTTAATACAATACTTGTTCTTTGGAGACCAGTAACTATACAGAATTGCATTGTAAAACACATTAGCAAGATATTGGAAGTATTTTCTTACCCCTAATTGTTATATAATCTCCTGGTACAGAAACAGAACATAATGGCTGGTCTAGTTTGCCCATTCCATTTACACACAAAACAGACAAAACCTTGGGAATCTTGTTATGAGGTGCTCTATTCTTACGAGTGATCTCAGCTACGAAGAACGCTCCACTGCTGGAGAAATCAGCTAAGTGCTTTTTCTAAAATCTTTTTAAATATGGAGGAGACAATTTTACTAAGCTGCAATAGCGGTTTTAGTGCACACTTAGCACGCGCTGAATTGCCGTGCGTGCTAGACCTTAATGCCAGCATCCTGCGTGCGCTAAAAATGCTATCGCAGCTTAGTAAAAGGAGCCCGATGACTAAACTGCTCATTTAACAAAATAAAAGATTTAATTTGGTTACGTGCTCTGTGCACTCACATTTGATTTATTGCACACGGACAAATCCTATGATGGTGTGCGGCTTCAAGCGGGTCTTTTGCCCCACATTGTGAGCTTTTCAATCAAGCGCTGGAACGGCGGTTTTCCACCTGTCTGTATGCTTGCTGTGCCACACTGAGGATAAGTTCTTTATTAATTTCACGTTATTTCTTTCATTGTTTAAGGGGGCAGTTCAGCATTTTGTGTGGTTCTACGGATTGCCCTATTGGCTGCTCATTTTTGTACATTCCATGTATATGGCAGAGCACTGTTGCCCTAACGGTTTTAGTCTTTCCTCATACTAAAGGGGATGGAACTTCTTTCATATGAGGCGAGATTAAAACGGTTAGGGCTCTTCAGCTTGGAAAAGAGATGGCTGAGGGGAGATATGATTGAAGTCTACAAAATCTTGAGTGCGGTAGAACGGGTACAAGTGGATCAATTTTTCACTCCGTCAAAAATGACAAAGACTAGGGGACACTCGATGAAGTTACAGGGAAATACTTTTAAAACTAATTGGAGGAAATTTTTTTCACTCAGGGAATAGTTAAGCTCTGGAACACTTTGCCAGAGGATGTGGTAAGAGTGAATAGCATAGCTGGTTTTAAGAAAGGTTTGGACAAGTTCCTGGAGGAAAAGTCCATAGTCTGTTTTTGAGAAAGACAAGGGGGAAGCCGCTGCTTGCCCTGTATCGGTTACATGGAATATTGCTACACCTTGGGTTTTGGCCAGGTACTAGTGACCTGGATTGGCCACTGTGAGAATGGGCTACTGGGCTTGATGGACCATTAGTCTGACCAATAAGGCTATTCTTATGTTCCTATGTTCTTATGTTCCTCATAGCAAGGCTAGAACTTCTTTTCATTAAACATGTTTGCATCCTCCACATTACAGTTACCTCTGAATGTTTCTATCATATTTGCTTCCTCTCTACTCTTCTCTAGAGTATACTTGTTTGGGATCTGCGTCTCCATTCATAGCTCATTGGGTACCAGTTCTACCCTATTCCGAGACCATTTCTGGGTTATTTAACTGTCTTCTAGAGCTTCTATTTTTAGGTATTTGTAAATGGCCAATTTTGGAATTTATTTTACAGAATACTAGGGCTCTTCAAGGAGACAAAAATTAAGCCCCCTTATATCAAGCCGCATTAGAGTTTTTTTAAATCACCGGTCGCAGTAGTAAAAAGCTCCAATATGCATAGGAATTCTATGAGCATCGCAGCTTTTACCACAGCGGCCGTTGATAAAAAAAAACCCCTAACTCGGTTTGATAAAAGGGGGCCGTGGAGGGGCATAATCAAAACATACGTCTAAGTCCAATATGGGCTTATGGCGCTAGATACCCATAGTCGGCAGTGTGAAAATGCCCATTTTCAAAAAATACATCTAGAATATATATATATTTTGAAAATCATCTATATGGACATCTAGGCTATTGTTCATCCAAACCGCCAGAACATCTATCTTTATACCACATTTTTGACCAAAATTTCATCCAAGTCCTAAACACCCAGAACAAGAGCATTTGGACATGGGAGGGGCCAGTCCTTTAATGGATTAGCCACCCAGACATAGAAACAGAGCAGTGGGGCACTTTACAGAGCACTGATGTGAATTTCACATAAAGGGTGCCACATAAACATCTTACCAGAACTCCCTTATAGGTTATGGTGAGCCCCCCAAACCCACTATACCCACCTGTCTACAACCCCAATAGCCCTTATGGCTGCAGGTGGCAGTAGAGTAGGGTTTGGGGGGGAGTTTGGTGGGTGCACATATTCTACCATAGTAGTGTCTTATGGGCCTGGGTCCTCTTCTTTATGGTTCACTAGCCCACTTCCCAGGCTATTTAAGACACCTGTGTGCAGCTCTACTAGGCTTTCCTATACCAGGTGCTGATGTTCTGGAGACAGGTATGTTCTTTTTTATTCTGATCTTTGTAGGGGTGTGAGGGGGTCAGTGAACCCTGGGGGAGTGTGTGTGGGTCTTTACTTTGTCTCTCCAGTGGTTATTTGGTCACTTTGGATACCTTTTTGGCACTTATACCTGTTTTCACATCATCTAATTCACATCATTTAAGTTTCATCCAGGATATCTAGTAAAACATTTGATTATCTCTGCAGAACGACTAAGTCTAGGTCGGCCCTCATCCCGCCCATATCCCGTCCTAACCACTCCTCCAGATATACCCCTTTCAGCTCTGGGTGCACAGCGGCATTCAGAGGCATAACAAGTCTGCCAACCAGAAACTTAGGCTTTGTTCCCAGTGCATCCTGGGATGCTGTGGGAGTAGCCTAAGACTCTGATTGGCCAGATGCCTAAGGCTCCTGGGAGGGGCCATGGATTTTAGGGCAGATGAATAATGTCACTATTGAGAAATATGTTGGCTATTAATAACACCGGGCACTTTTTCTTATAACATATAGACACACAAGGAGGCATATCTGTAACTAGGCACTTCCGTTTAAGTGCACCAAGGTCCTGTGTTAGAGCCTATTCTATAATGGAATCCAGACACCTAGATTCCACCATGGAATGCCAGTATAACCTGATATCCACTCCCCTAACATTTATGTGCCTGAAGTTATAATAGCTCCTAGAGCTGCCGCAAGACTAGATAAATCATGGGTTGTATCCATAGAAGTTTTGTCAGCTGTAAGCCCGAGGTCATGCTGCCGTTGTACAGATCCATCTGGAATACTATGTACAATTCTGGAGACCACATTACCAAAAAGATGTGCAGAGAATTGAGTCGGTTCAGCGAATGGCCAACAGGATGGTCTCAGGACTCAAGGATCTCCCGTATGAGGAACGGCTGGGTAAGTTACAGCTTTACTCACTCGAGGAACGCAGAGAAAGGGGAGACATGATCGAGACGTTCAAATATATCACGGGCCATATCGAGGTGGAAGAAGATATCTGCTTTCTTAAAGGACCCACGGCAACAAGAGGACATCCACTGAAAATCAGGGGTGGAAAATTTCATGGCGACACCAGAAAATATTTCTTCACTGAAAGGGTGGTTGACCGCTGGAATAATCTTCCACTACAGGTAATCGAGGCCAGCAGCGTGCCAGATTTTAAGAAAAGATGGGATTGGCATGTGGATCTCTTCATGGAAGAAGTTAGGGAGTGGATCACTAGTGTGGGCAGACTAGATGGGCCGTGGCCCTTTTCTGCCATCATTTTCTATGTTTCTATGTACCTAAATGTGGCGAGGATGTGATAGCTTATAGCAGGGGTGCCCAATAGGTCGATCGCGATTGACCGGTAGCTCGCCAAGGCAAAGTGAGTCGATCATCCAGGACTCCCTTTGCCTTGGCGATCTATCGGGCCAATCAATCTTCCTCTCCCCGACGTCAATTCTGCCGTCGGAGAGGAAGTTCTGGCCAGCCAATCACTGCCTGGCTGGGCGGAACTTCCTCTCTGTTGGCAGAATTGACGTCGGGGAGAGGAAGATTGATTGGCCCAAAGCAGAGAGAGCATGGGGCGGCGTCGGCTTTGGGGCCTGTTATCCATTGGTGGCATTTGGATCCTGTTCCCCGATGGCAATGGCAGTGGCTTGGGGAAGGGCAGGGAGAAAGACAGAAAGGGGCGCAGGCAGGGAGACAGAAGGAAAGAAGAGAAACAGGAAAAAAAGAAAGGGGGCATGAAGAGAGAAAGAAAGAAAGGGCAGGGAGAGAGGAAGAAAAAGTTGGGGGAAGGAATGAGGTTTGGAGGAGAGGAAGCATACAGGCTGAAAGAAAAATTGGATGCACAGTCAGAAGAAGAAAGTGCAACCAGAGACTCATGAAATCACCAGACAAGGTAAGAAAAATTATTTTATTTTAAATTTAGTGATCAAAATGTGTCTGAATTTATATCTGCTGTCTATATTTTACACTAAGGTCCCCTTTTACTAAACCGCAATAGAGGTTTTTAGCGCAGGGAGCCTATGAGCGTCGAGAGCAGCGCTGGGCATTCAGCGCAGCTCCCTGCGCTAAAAAATGCTATTGTGGTTTAGTAAAAAGGGAGGGAGTGGGTATTTGTCTATTTTTGTATGGTTGTTACTGAGGTGACAGTGCATAGAGTCATCTGCTTTGACCTCTTTGAAAAAACCCCGGAATAGGAATGATAATTAACAAATCTATGCGTACAGTGTGCGTTGTGTTTTTTTAAAATGTTATTGTTGGTAGATCATTTTGACTTGGTCATTTTAAAAGTAGCTCGCGAGTCAAAAAAGTGTGGGCACCCCTGGCTTATAGCATTATGTAAGTTACATAAATGAGTAGGAGAAAAGAGGTAGGGAGTCTCTTCAATTCCCCATGTGCACCATCTCTCTTTCCCTCTCAATCACACACCCTTGCTCAACAATTCTCCCTTTTTATTCCCTCCTCCACCTCAACATCTTTTCCCTTCCCTCCCTCCTATGTCCCAAGTTTGTGCCCTTTCCTCCCTTCCTTCTGTGTCCCAAGTTCATACTACCTCCCTCCTTTCAGCCTTTGTTTCAAGTTCATGCCCCTCTCACGTCCCAACGTTCTTCCTCCTTTGTCCCAAGTTCATGTCCCCTTCCTCCTTTCTTTGACTCAACATGTTCGCTTGTTCCCTGTGGCCCAAGTTTGTGCCCCCCCCCCACGAGTGTGTACCAGAGCCATCTAGGTGGACCTCATTCTTCCTTTCTTCCAGCCAAACTTGCTTCTTCGCAGGGCCGCAGGCAGTGGTGCCTGAAAGCTGCACGTGGCTGACCTGGTAGACTTCACTCTAATGTCAACTCTGATGTCAGAGGGAAAGTTTCTGGGTCAGCTGTGGACGGCATGCGGGGAGTGCTGCGTGTGGTTTTGTGGAGGAGTGAGTGCAGCTGGAGGGCAGGAAGAAGGAGGCATTGCTGAGGTAGCACACCTGGGAACTCCTCAAGGTGTCTTCATCCCCACGGGATCCCCGTGATTCCAGGGGGATCCCGAAGACCCAGGGGAAACCTTGCGGGATTCCTTTTGGCCTTGTTCCTGTGCAGCTCTCTAAATCCAGGTTAAAAGTACCTGACAAGATCCCCAAACAGTAAAACAGATTTTATGCTACTTATCCTAGAAATAAGCAGCAGATTTCCCCAAGTTCATCTTAATAATGGCTTATTGACTTTTTTTTTGAAAATCATTTTTATTAGGAACTTTGTTAAGCTAATTGCTTTCACCACATTCTCTGGCAACAAAGTCCAGAATTTAATTACATGTTGAGTGAAGAAATATTTTCTCCGGTTTGTTTTAAATGTACTACTTAGTATTTTTGGAAAAAGTAAACAAGTGATTCATGTCTACCTGTTCTGCTCCACTCAGTATTTTATAGACCTCTACCATTTCTCCCCTAAGACATCTCTTCTTCAAACTTTTTTAAAAAAAATTCTTTATTTATAAATTTTAACAATTGACAATCTTTACAAGTCAAAAGAAAGAAAAAAATACAATGTAAGCTGAAAATAAAATTCCAAATTACTTAAGGAGGTATCTCTTTATTACAACGTATAGTTACCGTATTTTCACGCATATAACGCGCGCGTTATACGCGTTTTTACCTACCGCGCATACCCCTCGCGCGTTATATGCGTGAGCGTGGTATACAAAAGTTTTAAAACATAGTTCCCACCCCCGCCCGACGCCCGATTCACCCCCCCAGCAGGACCGCTCGCACCCCCATCCCGAACGACCGCTCGCACGCGCTCCCACCCGCACCCGCATCCACGATCGGAGCAAGAGGGAGCCCAAGCCCTCTTGCCCGGCCGACTCCCCGACGTCCGATACATCCCCCCCCCCCGGCAGGACCGCTCGCACCCCCACCCCGAAGGACCGCCGACTTCCCGACAATATCGGGCCAGAAGGGAGCCCAAACCCTTCTGGCCACGGCGACCCCCTAACCCCACCCCGCACTACATTACGGGCAGGAGGGATCCCAGGCCCTCCTGCCCTCGACGCAAACCCCCCTCCCTCCAACGATCGCCCCCCCCCCAAGAACCTCCGACCGCCCCCCCCCAGCCGACCCGCGACCCCCCTGGCGACCCCCACGACCCCCCACCCCCCTTCCCCGTACCTTTGGTAGTTGGGCCAGAAGGGAGCCCAAACCCTCCTGGCCACGGCGACCCCCTAACCCCACCCCGCACTACATTACGGGCAGGAGGGATCCCAGGCCCTCCTGCCCTCGACGCAAACCCCCCTCCCCCCCAACGACCGCCCCCCCCCAAGAACCTCCGACCGTCCCCCCAGCCGACCCGCGACCCCCCTGGCGACCCCCACGACCCCCCCACCCCCCTTCCCCGTACCTTTGGTAGTTGGCCGGACAGACGGGAGCCAAACCCGCCTGTCCGGCAGGCAGCCAACGAAGGAATGAGGCCGGATTGGCCCATCCATCCTAAAGCTCCGCCTACTGGTGGGACCTAAGGCGCGTGGGCCAATCAGAATAGGCCCTGGAGCCTTAGGTCCCACCTGGGGGCGCGGCCTGAGGCACATGGGCCCAACCCGACCATGTGCCTCAGGCCGCGCCCCCAGGTGGGACCTAAGGCTCCAGGGCCTATTCTGATTGGCCCACGCGCCTTAGGCCCCACCAGTAGGCGGAGCTTTAGGATGGATGGGCCAATCCGGCCTCATTCCTTCGTTGGCTGCCTGCCGGACAGGCGGGTTTGGCTCCCGTCTGTCCGGCCAACTACCAAAGGTACGGGGAAGGGGGGTGGGGGGGTCGTGGGGGTCGCCAGGGGGGTCGCGGGTCGGCTGGGGGGGCGGTCGGAGGTTCTTGGGGGGGCGGTCGTTGGGGGGGAGGGGGGTTTGCGTCGAGGGCAGGAGGGCCTGGGATCCCTCCTGCCCGTAATGTAGTGCGGGGTGGGGTTAGGGGGTCGCCGTGGCCAGGAGGGTTTGGGCTCCCTTCTGGCCCAACTACCAAAGGTACGGGGAAGGGGGGTGGGGGGGTCGTGGGGGTCGTCAGGGGGATCGCGGGTCGGCTGGGGGGCGGTCGGAGGTTCTTGGGGGGGGGCAGTCGTTGGGGGGAGGGGGGTTTGCGTCTAGGGCAGGAGGGCCTGGGATCCCTCCTGCCCGTAATGTAGTGCGGGGTGGGGTTAGGGGGTCGCCATGGCCAGGAGGATTTGGGCTCCCTCCTGGCCCGATATTGTTGGGGAGTCGGCGGTCCTTCGGGGGGAGGGATGTATCGGACGTCGGGGGGGGGCATCAGGCTTTCAGGATGGGGACAGACCTTCAAGGGGGGACAGTGCACGGAAGTCAGGGGGGGTGAACGGAGAGTCGGGACAGCGCACGGAAAGTCAGGGCAGTGCACGGAAGTCAGGGGGGGTGAACGGAGAGTCGGGACAGCGCACGGAAAGTCAGGGCAGTGCACGGAAGTCAGGGGGGGGTGAACGGAGAGTCGGGACAGCGCACGGAGAGGCGGGGCAGTGCACGGAAGTCAGGGGGGGTGAACGGAGAGTCGGGCAGCATGCGCGGTATAATCGTGAGCGCGTTATACCAAAGTTTTTGTGCTTATCATCGTGATTTCTGCGCGCTATACACGTGTGCGCGTTTTATACGGGTGCGTGTTATTTGCGTGAAAATACGGTAGTCCTTAATAACCAGACGTAGCTGAAAAAAAACTGAAACATAACATCAAAGAATTAAGTAGCAGGCAAACTAAAGAGGCGGCCTGGCTGTTCCTGAACATTTCTATCTGAGCTATCTTGAAAACAGCAAAACTCATGTAGTAGACGAAGATTGCTCTCTATCCGAAATAAACTTAGGGCTCCTTTTACTAAGCCGCCCTAGCGGTTTAACACATGCTAAACCGCCGGACATGCTAGCCACTACCGCCTCCTCTTGAGCAGGTGGTAGTTTTTGGCCAGCGCGGGGGTTAGCGCGTGATGAAAAGTCACGCGCTTTAACCCCGCAAGTGTGGCTTAGTAAAAGGAGCCTTTAGACAACTGCTGTGGTTCATAGAACACATATCTGTTACCTCTGAATGCCAAGACACACTTACAGGGGTATCTTAGAACACAAGTTGCCCTTAACTGTACAGCCTGAGGTCTCAAAATAAGAAACTGCTTTCTTCTCCTCTGGGTTTAACAAGATACGTCAGCAGGGCCGCCATCAGAAATTTCTGGGCCCCTTACTGAGCAATCCTATTGGGCCCCCCAATGCACCCCTTCCCCCCCACTTTTGTCCGGGGGGGGGGGTGCTATCAGGAAATCGGCAGGGGACAAAAAAAAGTATTACAGCAGTGTTTATTGTTGTGCACAGCAGAAGCATAATACAGGAATTTGTGCTATGGTGGCCTAGGACCAATGTTTCCTCTAAGGATTGATGAGGTGTGTGCAAAAAAAAAATATGCATGAGCAACAAGTTACATACTCCACAAATTTATGAGCAGGCACGGAGGACGCATTTTTAAACAAATGTAGTTTATCCTTGTACTCCTTATGTATTTTTAATCATCTATGGATATGTTTGTATGTTTATTGTTCAAATGGTTTTATTTATTTCCCCAAATTTATTTTTGTTATACGCATTGAAAATATTTGATATTGCGTTTAAATCAAAATCTCAATAAACTTGAAACTTGAAACGAGTGCCCGTGAGATTGTGGGAGGGTTAAATACTCAAAACTTAGAAGAATAACAATTTACTTAAAGTTTTTGCTACGCCAGCTTTCTGGTATCTTTACATACAGTGGTTTACCTAGCATATGTAACACCCGGGGCCCATCATTTTTTGGCACCCCCCCTCATCTGTAAGAAAAACATGATTTTTAGTAACAAACCACACGTCACACATGAGTACCTAAGAAAAGGCAGCATCTTACATATTGCAGTGAGCAGTACATCAATACACCCATTGTAAAACTAAACAAGCCAGACCAGCACAGATCAATCCTACACCGTCAATCCTAACAGAAAACCATGTCTTTCGAACACACAGAACACAGAAAACACCTTCGCCTAGTATGGAATATGTCATCACAAACGAACCCCTCCCCCTTTTGCAAAACTGTAGTGTGGATTTTAGCCACGGTGGTAACAGCCCTGACGCTCATAGAATTCTGAGCATCAGAGCTGCTACCACCACGGCTGGCGCTAAAAAACGTTCCACAGTTTTGTAAAAGGGGGGATAAAATAGAAATACACAGTTTCAACGCTCTAGCTCAGAGATGCCCAAACTTTTTGGGCTTGCGAGCTACTTTAAAATGACCAAGTCAAAATGATCTACCAAAAATAAAATTAAAAAACACAAAGCACACTATACGCTGAGAAAATGTTAATTATCATTCCTATTCTGGGTTTTTTAAAGAGGTCAAGGCAGATGACTCTATGCATTGTCACCTCAGTAACAACCATACAAAAATAGACAAATATACCCCCCATCCTTTTTATTAAACCACAATAGCAGTTTTTAGCGCAGGGAACTGCGCTAAATGCCCAACGCTGCTCTCGACGCTCATAGGCTCCCTGCACTAAAAAACACTATTGTGATTTAGTAAAAGGGGGCCATAGTGCAAAATATAGACAGCAGATATAAATTCAGACACATTTTGATCACTAAATTGAAAATAAAATCATTTTCCTACCTTTGGTAATTTCATCTGGTTGCACTTTATTCTTCTGACTGTGCATCCAATATTTCTTCCCTTCTTTCAGCCTCCTGTATGCTTCCTCTCCTCCAGACCTCATTCCATCCCCCAACTTTTTCTTTCTTTCTCTATGTCTGTCTTTCTCTGATTCTGTGCCCCATTTTTTTGCTTTGTTTCTGGTTCCCTGTCCCCCCCTTCTTTCTTTCTTCCTTTCTTCCTCAGTGCCCCATTTTTTCCTTTTTTTTCTGGCTCCCTGTCCTCCCCCCCCCACACCTTCTTTCTTTCTTCTTTCCTGCCTCTCCCATGCCACCACCGCCGCGGAATAGGCTGCTACCGCTGCCGCAATCGGGAACAGGCTGAGATCTCCCTGCTTCTCTTCTGCACGGGGCCGATCAACTCTCGCCGCCCGACGTCAATTCTAACGTCGGAAAGGACGTTCCGGGCAGCCAGGCAGCGATTGGCTAGCCAGAACGTCCTCTCGACGTCAGAATTGACGTCGGGCGGCGAGAGAAGCAGGGAGATCAAAGAGCACAGTGCTGGCCTGTTCCCCGATGGCAGCGGTGAGAAGGGAAGGGAAGCAGGTTGGGCACCACTGCTCTAGACGAGCCGCGAGCCGCACTCTAAGGAGAACAGTTGACCGCCCCCCCCTTGGTACGCCACTGGAGCAGCAGCGTCTCTGGCCGGCTCGTTCGTTCAAAGCCATGGGTGGCGGCTCCTTGCGAGATCCGCGCCTGCGTCTGAAGCCTCTCTGATGTTGTGACATCAGAGAGGCTTCCGATGCAGGAGTGGATAGCGCAAGGAGCCGCCAACCCGCGGCTTTGAACGAACGAGCCAGCTGCTGCTCCAAAAGGAAGAGAATGATCGCCTCCAGACTGCGGGCCACAAATAAAACCTGGAGAGCCACACGTGGGCCGCGTGTTTGAGACCGCTGCCTTAGAGGGAACACTGTCTAAGACCTTGGGGGAGCCCGGGCCCCCTGTCACCTCCGGGCCCCTGAATGCAGGACTGGTAGTACTGCCCTGATGGCGGCCCAGTACGTCAGGATACATTCTTATGATATTTGCAAAAAAGGGAACATCTTTATATTTGAAAAACATCTTAAGCATCCATTCCCTATCAGAGTCAATAGCAAACTGTACTATTAATGTAGCAGAAACCTGAACCTCAGTGTCTGACCTCTCTAGAAACTGTCCAAACTATCAGCAGACAAATTCTGCTGATTAGGATTTTGAGATTTAACTCTCATAGGGCGATAGTATATTTTGGAGAGAGGTGGATACGAAGTTTCTGGCACTTTCAGAATTTCATTCAAATATCTTTTAAACATTGCTAAGGCAGTTATAGGCTGAACTTTCGGAAAGTTAATAATCCGGAGATTACATCTCCTAATGGAATTTTCCATCATTTCTTGTTAAAAGTGCAAACTAGCACTGTCCTTAGCCCAAGTCAGAGCTTGCACTTCCAAAGTTTTTATCTTGGTCTCAAAATCACTTGTTTTATTCTCTAAACTTGATACTTTATTTTTAAGTTCTAAATTTTCTGAAAGCACAATAGTACACCGCGTGGAAAGTTGTTGAATTTGATTCCCTAGTGAAGTCTGCATATTCAATATGGCCTCCCATATAGATTCCATAGTAAAGACCTTAGGCCTTTGTAAGGGAACAATCTCAGTTCTAGAACTCCCTGTAGCTCCCAAAGTACCTGTAGCTGCCTCAGTCATCAAGGAAACTTCATGGGCTTGCTGTAGTCTCACCGCTGACTGCTGAGATCTTGAAAGCTCCTCCTTCCCCCTTCCAGGGTCTGTCCTCCCACTCTGAGAGGCTAGCAAGAGGGCTTCCCGAGCTGGCATGTCGAGAAATGACTCCTCCGTTGTAGCGGGGCAGCTAGGCGAACTTCGCTCTGGAGAAATCACGTGCCTCAGCTTGCGTATTCTCTCCAGCCGTGGATACCTCCAGTTGTGAAGTTCGTGAGCTGCGATCCACAAAGGTGTCCATCGGACCAGTTTGTGAAGCTGCTTCGTCTGGGAAAACCCGGACTTTCAATTTTCTTTTAACCATCTAGCAAGCGAGAAAAAGTCTTCACTAAAGGCACGACGGCGTCCCCGCAGGTGCATCAGGCCGCCATCTTAGGTAAGCTCTGCCTCAATAAGCTCCAGTCCTCTTCTCCAAACTTAAAAGCCCTAGCTGCTTTAACCTTTCTTCATAGAGAAGTCATTCCACCCCTTCATCATTTTTGTCGCCATTCTCTGTACCTTTTCTAATTCTGCTATGCGGCTCATTTTCAAAAGAGAAATACATTTAAAAAAAATAGCATAAAATGGCATTTGAATGCTTTGCTTTTCTAAGGCATCTAAATTGCCATTTTTGAAATACACTTTTTAGATGGTTTTCTATGCTGTTTGTTGGCAGTGTGTCTAAGTCTCAAGAGGGGCATGTTAGGGGCATGTTTTGGGTAGGATTAGGGCAGACATGTTGTTTTTCTGCAATAATGGAACATTGGACATTTGAAGCTAGACCCGTTTCAATAACAAATAAGTACCAAAAAGGTGGCCACTGGAGGATGACCACAGGAAACCAAAACAAGAAATAAGTGGGGAATGGGACTGTACATGTCAGCCTTGGAAACAATAAACTTTATTAATTGTAATCACAAATATTCAATAGATGTATAAGTACATGACTATAATGTCCCTTAAAAGTACATGTATATATGTCCTTTTTCGTTCTGACCCGACATGGTGCATGTTTCAGCTTTCAGGAGGAGGCCTGCCTCAGGGGTAAAACAGTCAATCTAGTACATGGAGCTGCGACACTGAAATGAAAAGCTCTGGACTCGTGATGAGTTACTTGAAAAGAAAGCAGAATGCTGGGAAGCATAAACACTCGATGCGTAGAGCTGTGCGGGTTCAAAAGGCAAAAGCTCTGAGTGGAACTGGGTGGGCCTGGGGGGGGAAGGGGCGGGTCTAGGGGTCTGGATTTTCCATTTGGAAAATCTGGCAACCCTATGCACGTGGCCCAGGGGCCGCATGTTGGAGACCACTGGGTCAAACCAATGGTTCATCAAGCCCAGTAGCCCATTCTCACGGAGGCCAATCCAGGTCCCTAGTTCCGAGCCAAAACCCAAGGAGTAGCAACATTCCAGCATCTCAAAGAATAGCAAGATTCTGGAACCTCAATGAGAGCAACATTCCAGAGCTGAGATTGTGATGTCATAATGCCTCATTCCATAGTGCCTCAGAGCCAACCTTTATAGCTGCTGCTGAGCAGAGGGTTTCAAAATATCATCAACAATGATACCTAGATCCTTTTCCTGGGTGATGACTCCTAATGCGGAAACTTGCATCACGTAGCTATAGTTGGCGTTCTTCTTCCCCGCATGCATTACTTTGCGCTTGCTCACATTAAACATCATCTGCCATTTTGATGCCCAGTCCCCAGTCTCGCAAGGGTCCTCATGTGATTTTTCACAATCCTCTTGCGATTTAACAACTTGGGTCATCAGCAAATTTAATTACCTCACTAGTTATTCACCTTTCTAGATCATTTATAAATATGTTAAAAAGCAGCAGTTCCAGTACAGAACTCTCCATTCAGAGTATTGACCATATAACTCTACTCTGTTTTTCATTTTTTAACCAGCTCTTAATCCACAATTGGACATTACCTTATATCCTATGACTTTCTAATTTCCTTAGGAGTATTTAATAAGGAAGGACCAGAGAGTGGGCCTAACACAATTAGAAAAATAAAATGACCAGACATCAAAGGTAGGAAAAATAATTTTATTTTCTATTTATTGATTATAATGTCCATTTTTAGAATGTATATCTGCTAGAACTGGTGTTAGACATGGCTGAGACCTGCAAAAAACCTTCACTCACTGGCCTTAAATCTCCAGCATAATGATGGTAAATCTTCCAGCTTTGGACTGGGCTACACATGGTGTCTCTGATTCTCCATTCCAGAGAGAAACCTTTTCCTTCTTCTCCTCTATCTGCCTTGAACGAAGATATAATGCAATTTGGCAGTTTTGTTAGTGGGTATTTAATTTTTCAGAAGAAAAACTTAAGTGTACTGAAAACCACTCTCTTAGTGATAAGATTGCTATTGAGTGTACATTCAGTAAGTCTTTAGCATGCCTGCCGTCTGATGGTAGCCTTTAGTGAGTCAGTTCCTATATCACTCACAGCCATCAGAAACAATATCCTTCAAGAAACAATATTGTTCTATGGTCCTTGATGAAATAGTAATTTTATAAAAGTACATGTTGTATTCCTTAATGGATTTTTATGTGCTGTTTTTCTATTGATTGCCATTTGAAGAGCAGTTTCTTGGATGCAATTTTAATTTTTCATCGCTTTTGAAACAGTAATATACGGAAGAATGGAGAGTAGCAAATTGTTGTCACTAACCACATTATAAGACGCAACAAAAACTGGCTTGCTTGGTGAAAGTATGGGTGCCTGGATTTCTTCCCAACCATGCACGATATAAAGCAATTTGTGGGACTTAGGCTTAGTCAAGTAAACTACATATTATCATGTAGTTTTTTGGATAAGATTAATATCCAAGGGTTTCAAGCAAGCTATAGTACAGCTACTATATTGGAATTTTGCTGCTGAGTGAGTTGTTTGGCCGATGGTGATATTATAGTGTTATAATGACAAATACTTCATGTAAAAGAGAGGCAATAGGATGCAGTGCTTTATAGGGGGACCAGTATCTCCCAGATTTTTCTGTTTAAGGATAGTGCTGAAAGGCATATGCAGTGCTGTACATTTTGACATTTAATAGGTGGTCCCTGATCAGAAGAGCTTACAATCTAACTTGAACAGACAGACATGACATATAGGGTTGGGGGATGCAGAGGAATTAGGAGATATAAGCAGCCTTGAAGAGATAGGTTTTTAACTTAGACTTGAACACTGCCAGAGACGGAGCCCGTTATATCTAACTATTGCTGTTAATAGGTTTTGTTCCAAGATAGGCACTCAATCCCATCCTTAGAACACACCCAACTACTCTACAGAAGTGAAAAATGTGAATAGGCAGACTCCAGAAACAATTGTTTCCTTAACTCCAATATTGGTTTCTAATTTTCTACTTTTACATCTAGGTTCACCTCTTCTAAGTGTCTCAGATGTTGGAACTCACCTATTCTGGGGGGATGATGCTACATTGACTTTCAACCACAGGTTTCATTCTTCCAGGGGTCAGTGGTCTGCTGCTTCTCAACTGCTGGGCCCTACTCTTGCTGGGAGGCAAATGTTTTGCAGACTCTCAGCTGCTGGATCTTGCTCTTCTAAGGGCTTCCAGTACTTCATTGCCTCTGAGCTTTCGGGTCCCACTCTTCTGAGATCTCTAAGCTGCTGGGTGTTTTTCCTAATGGTGGGTAGATTCTCCAGCACATCTTAACCACTGGGTCCAACTCCTCATCAGAAGCCAATACTTTGCTGTCTTTCAGTAGCTAGCACTAGTCCTCATTTGGGTGGGGTGGGGTTGGGGAGACCAGATGTTCTTCTGTGTCTCAGTCATTGAGCTCTGCTTTCCTGAGGTTGCTGTTGCTCTGCCAGATGTCTAGTAGGGTTACTAAACATCTGGGGAAACCCACACATATCCTTTTTAATTTTTTCAGGGACTATCCAGGAGCCCGCATGGTTTTTTAGCCAGCTGTCCTGACTCTCCCACTTACCACCTCCCCAGCCACTGTAATTGAATCTTTGGGAAGATGGCAGCAGCAACAAGGTAAGCCTGATACTGCTGGCCTGCCCTGGAAGCCGCCTCTCTACAGCGACTTCCTTTTCCCTCATAGGCAGGACTTGCAGAGAGGCAGCTTCTGGGGCAGACTAGTGGCAGCAGGCTCATCTCATTGCTGCCTCTGGCTGCCTGAAGATTCAGTTCCAGCAGCCAGGCTCAGGGAAGAGGTTCAGAAAATTCCTGGAGGAAAAGTCCATAGTCTGTTATTAAGACATGGGGGAAGCCTCTGCTTGCTCTGGATCGGTAGCATGGAATGTTGCTACTCTTTGGGTTTTGGCCAGGTACTAGTGACTTAGATTGGCCACGGTGAGAACAGGCTACTGGACTTGATGGACCATTGGTCTGACCCAGTAAGGCTATTCTTATGTTCTTAAGAGGTAGGTGGGAGAATCAGGAGCTAGAGAGGTCTTGAGGGGAAGCTGGAGGAAGGAAGAGATGGGGCAGGATAAACAGCATGAAGAAAGGGAGGGAGGGAGGGTTTGGAGACCAGCATGGAGGGAAGGAGGGGAGCTGGAGAAACAGCATGGATGGAGGGCTGGAGAAACAGCATGGATGGAGTGAGTGAGAGAAGTAGAAACAGCATAGATGGGGGCTGGAGAAACAGCATGAAGGGAGGGATGGAGAAAGTATGGCGGGAAGAAGGACTGGAGAAATTGCATGGATGGAGGTAGAGAGGGAGAAAAAGCATGGAGGAGGGCTGGAGAAACAGCATGGAGGGAGAGAGGGCTGGAAAAGCATTATGGAAAGGCGAGAGTGCTGGAGAAAAGAGTATGGAGCAGGGTAGTGCTGGTTGGGAAGGGGAAACAGCAGGAGAGGAGGTTGAAAGGAGAGAAGCATCTGTGGGGGAGGAGGGTTGGAGGAAGGGGATAGAGAGAGAAGCACTAAAAAGATACAGAGGGGGAAGGGGGACCAAGGAAATGGGTACAGTGTGGGTGGTGCTGTGGGTGGAGTGTGGAAATGGTCACGTGTCCTCTTTTTTTTGTCTTCATAAATATGATAACCCTACTAATGGGAGTCATAGCTCCACTACTTCTCAGCTGCTAAACTCTGCTGGCTAACCTACTGAAGAGAATTTTAATCTAGAGTCATTGGGGCAGGGCGATCAAATTCCCCAGGTAAGTATAAGCCGTCAGGTAAGTGAATCGCTAAATATTTTTACACAAATGAAAAAAAGGGGCAATGTCTGGAAGGCAATATATACTACCGTATTTTCACGCATATAACGCGCGCGTTATACGCGTTTTTACCTACCGCGCATACCCCTCGCGCGTTATATGCGTGAGCGCGGTATACGAAAGTTTTAAAACATAGTTCCCACCCCGCCCGACGCCCGATTCACCCCCCCAGCAGGACCACTCGCACCCCCACCCCGAACGACCACTCGCACGCGCTCCCACCCGCACCCGCATCCACGATCGGAGCAAGAGGGAGCCCAAGCCCTCTTGCCCGGCCGACTCCCCGACGTCCGATACATCACCCCCCCCCCGGCAGGACCACTCGCACCCCCACCCCGAAGGACCGCCGACTTCCCGACAATATCGGGCCAGAAGGGAGCCCAAACCCTCCTGGCCACGGCGACCCCCTAACCCCACCCCGCACTACATTACGGGCAGGAGGGATCCCAGGCCCTCCTGCCCTCGACGCAAACCCCCCTCCCCCCCAACGACCGTCCCCCCCCAAGAACCTCCGACCGCCCCCCCAGCCGACCCGCGACCCCCCTGGCCGACCCCCGCGACCCCCCCACCCCCCTTCCCCGTACCTTGGGAAGTTGGCCGGACAGACGGGAGCCAAACCCGCCTGTCCGGCAGGCAGCCAACGAAGGAATGAGGCCGGATTGGCCCATCCGTCCTAAAGCTCCACCTACTGGTGGGGCCTAAGGCGCGTGGGCCAATCAGAATAGGCCCTGGAGCCTTAGGTCCCACCTGGGGGCGCGGCCTGAGGCACATGGTCGGGTTGGGCCCATGTGCCTCAGGCCGCGCCCCCAGGTGGGACCTAAGGCTCCAGGGCCTATTCTGATTGGCCCACGCGCCTTAGGCCCCACCAGTAGGCGGAGCTTTAGGACGGATGGGCCAATCCGGCCTCATTCCTTCGTTGGCTGCCTGCCGGACAGGCGGGTTTGGCTCCCGTCTGTCCGGCCAACTTCCAAAGGTACGGGGAAGGAGGGTGGGGGGGTCGGCCAGGGGGGTCGCGGGTCGGCTGGGGCGGCGGTCGGAGGTTCTTGGGGGGGGCGGTCGTTGGAGGGAGGGGGGTTTGCGTCGAGGGCAGGAGGGCCTGGGATCCCTCCTGCCCGTAATGTAGTGCGGGGTGGGGTTAGGGGGTCGCCGTGGCCAGGAGGGTTTGGGCTCCCTTCTGGCCCAACTACACAAAGTACGGGGAAGGCGGGTGGGGGTGTCGTGGGGGTCGGCCAGGGGGGTCGCGGGTCGGCTGGGGGACGGGCGGAGGTTCTTGGGGGGGGGGCGGTCCTTGGGGGGAGGGGGTTTGCGTCGAGGGCAGGAGGGCCTGGGATCCCTCCTGCCCGTAATGTAGTGCGGGGTGGGGTTAGGGGGTCGCCGTGGCCAGGAGGGTTTGGGCTCCCTCCTGGCCCGATATTGTCGGGGAGTCGGCGGTCCTTCGGGGTGGGGGTGCGAATGGTCCTGCCGGGGGGGGGGGGATGAATCGGACGTCGGGGGGGGGGTGAACGGAGAATCGGGACAGCGCACGGAGAGGCGGGGCAGTGCACGGAAGTCAGGGGGGGGTGAACGGAGAGTCGGGACAGCGCACGGAGAGGCGGGGCAGTGCACGGAAGTCAGGGGGGGTGAACGGAGAGTCGGGACAGCGCACGGAGAGGCGGGGCAGTGCACGGAAGTCAGGGGGGGTGAACGGAGAGTCGGGACAGCGCACGGAGAGGCGGGGCAGTGCACGGAAGTCAGGGGGGGGGTGAACGGAGAGTCGGGACAGCGCACGGAGAGGCGGGGCAGTGCACGGAAGTCAGGGGGGGTGAACGGAGAGTCGGGACAGCGCACGGAGAGGCGGGGCAGTGCACGGAAGTCAGGGGGGGTGAACGGAGAGTCGGGACAGCGCACGGAGAGGCGGGGCAGTGCACGGAAGTCAGGGGGGTGAACGGAGAGTCGGGACAGCGCACGGAGAGGCGGGGCAGTGCACGGAAGTCAGGGGGGGTGAACGGAGAGTCGGGACAGCGCACGGAGAGGCGGGGCAGTGCACGGAAGTCAGGGGGGGGTGAACGGAGAGTCGGGACAGCGCACGGAGAGGCGGGGCAGTGCACGGAAGTCAGGGGGGTGAACGGAGAGTCGGGCAGCATGCGCGGTATAATCGTGAGCGCGTTATACCAAAGTTTTTGTGCTTATCATCGTGATTTCTGCGCGCTATACACGTGTGCGCGTTTTATACGGGTGCGTGTTATTTGCGTGAAAATACGGTAATGCTTGAAGTATGGGAAATGAGGTTCTTGATCTAGAGGCTGTGATGGAAGAGGCTAAGTTGGATTTAGTGGCGATCACAGAGAGTCATGACAGGGATATAGTTATACCTAGCTATAATCTGAAAAAGTGCAAAATTGTCATTTCTTTAATAAGACTAACTATTTTTTCTGCGGTCTTCCAAGTACCCTATTTTTTCTGCGGCCCTGGTAAAGTTTTAACATCTGTCCTTTCTCAGAACTGACACATTTCCCGGTAAGAGACAAAGGCAGAGACAGGGAAGAGCATATCCATCGGACCAATGAGTGGCTTCGCGAATGGTGTTTAGAGATGAACTTTGGATTCCTAGACTACGGAGAGGCGTTACAAGGACTACAGGGACCTGACGGACTACACCTAACAAAGAGAGGCAAGAAAGTTTTTGGACCTCAACTAGCACGCCTACTTCGGAAGGCTTTAAACTAGGTAAGTTGGGGGAGGGTTCATACATACATACCAGAGCAGCAAAGATCCGCCCTGGGGAAGCAAGTAAAACCCACACTTCTGAGCCTAAGGTAAGTGCCCATAGTATACACAAAAAAACAGGAGTCACACTGATGGGGATAGGCATCTCATCACAAATTTGGAGAGCAATGTATGTTAATGCACACAGCTTGGGCAACAAAATCCTGGAACTAGAAACAGAGATAAGGAATGCTGACCTTGACATAGTAGCGATATCCGAGACCTGGTTCACGGACTCGCATGGGTGGGATATGGTTATACCAGGCTACAATCTACTTCGTCGGGACAGAGAAGGCAAATTAGGAGGGGGGGGGTAGCACTATACACTAAGGATAATATCAAAACTACCAGGATCACAGAGGTTAGATACACAGGGGAATCACTTTGGGTAAACCTGGCCAGAGGGAATGAAAAATGCCTTTACCTCGGTGTGGTATACAGGCCTCCGAGACAACAGGAAGACAAAGACAAGGAATTGATTGAGGACATAGAGAACATCACTTTGCGTGGTGACACAGTACTGTTAGGGGACTTCAACATGCCAGATGCAGACTGGAACACCTTCTCCGCGACTACGAGTGGTAGCAGAAGAATGTTAACCTCCATTAAGGGTACACAACTCAAACAAATGGTATTAGAGCCCACCAGGGAAAAGGCAATACTGGACCTGGTACTCACAAATGGAGACAGTGTCTCGGAAGTATCAGTGGGAGACACGCTGGCTTCCAGTGACCACAACATGGTATGGCTGAACCTCAGGAAAGGCTTCTCTAAATCAATCACAGCAACGAGGGTCCTCAACTTTAGGGGTGCAGATTTTGACCACATGAGAGACTTTGTCCATCAGGAGCTGCAAAACCATGCAGAAACTGACAATCCGGAAACTATGTGGTCAAATCTAAAATCCATCCTGAACGAAGCATCTAGCCGCTATATAAATACAGTAAGCAAACGCCGGAGAAACAAAAAACCACAATGGTTCAGCAAGGAAATTTCGGACCTCATTAAAAAGAAAAAAGAAGCATTTATCACCTACAAACATCTTGGGAAAAGGGAGGCAAAAGAAGACTATCTGGCCAGATCTAAGGCTGTCAAAAAGGCAGTCAGGGAAGCCAAACTTCAAACAGAGGAAGATCTAGCACAATCTACATCCCAGGGTACTCAGAGAGCTGAGTGAAGTTCTGGCTGAACCACTATCCGTGCTCTTCAATCTTTCCATGCGCACGGGAAAAGTACCCCTAGACTGGAAAACAGCTAACGTAATTCCACTCCACAAAAAGGGCTGCAGAACAGAGACAGAAAATTACAGACCGGTGAGTCTTACATCCATAGTGTGCAAACTCATGGAAACACTGATCAAACAGAAACTCGACAAAATTCTAGACGAAGAAAATTTACGTGATCCACACCAACACGGATTTACCAGGGGAAGGTCTTGCAAATCTAATCTGATTGACTTCTTTGACTGGGTGACCAGTCATCTGGATGCCGGGGAGTCTCTGGATGTGATATATTTGGACTTCAGCAAAGCTTTTGATAGCGTCCCACACCGCAGGCTGTTGAACAAACTAAAATCGATGGGATTAGGGGATACATTCACTACATGGGTAAAGGTAGGCTTCAAAGGGTGATGGTAAATGGTACCCCCTCCAAAACGTCAGCAGTAACGAGTGGAGTACCTCAGGGCTCCGTCTTAGGGCCGATTCTATTCAATTTATTCATAGGAGATTTGACCCAAGGGCTTAGAGGAAAAGTATCACTGTTTGCCGACGACGCCAAACTATGCAACATAGTAGGCAAAAGCAGTATTCCGGACTTTATGACACAGGACCTACGGCAGCTGGAACAGTGGTCATCAACTTGGCAGCTAGGCTTCAATGCTAAAAAATGTAAAGTAATGCACCTAGGCAAAAAAAATCCACACAGAACTTACACACTAAATGGTGAAACCTTGTCCGGGACCACGGTGGAACGTGATTTAGGAGTGATCATTAGTGATGATATGAAGGCTGCCAATCAGGTGGAGAAGGCTTCGTCCAGGGCAAGACAAATGATGGGCTGCATCCGTAGGGGTTTTGTCAGCAGAAAACCTGAAGTCATAATGCCACTATACAGATCCATGGTGAGACTCATCTCGAGTATTGTGTTCAATTCTGGAGACCACACTATCGGAAAGATGTGTTGAGAATTGAGTCAGTTCAGCGAATGGCTACCAGGATGGTTTTGGGGCTCAGGGATCTCACGTATGAAGAAAGGCTAAAAAAACCGCGGATGTACTCACTGGAGGAGCGAAGAGAGAGGGGGGACATGATTGAGACCTTTAAGTATATCACGGGGCGTATAGAGGTGAAAGATGATATCTTTAGTCTTACAGGGCCCTCGGTAACCAGAGGACACTCGCTGAAAATCAGGGGAGGGAAATTTCAAGGTGATGCTAGGAAGTACTTCTTCACCGAAAGGGTGGTCGATCACTGGAATGAGCTGCCTCAGCAGGTGATTGGGGCCAACAGCGTGTCAGATTTTAAGAGAAAATGGGATATTCACGTGGGATCTATAGGGGAGTAAAAGTCAGGGAGTGGGTCATTGGTATGGGCAGACTCGATGGGCTATGGCCCTTTTCTGCCGTCAGTTTCTATGTTTCTATGTTTCTATATTGAAAATAAAATCATTTTCCCTACCTTTGTTGTATGGTGACTTTATTTTTCTGTGCTTTTAACTATGTTTCCAGGGCCTTCTTGTCTATTTTTTGTTTTTCTTTCCATCTTCTTTCTGCCTTGCATCCATCTTTCAAAATAGAACAAAAGACCCCCCCTTCTTATCAATAATGGGCAAGTTTCTCAAATAATATCATCATGTAACATTTAAAGGCTTTTAAATATATAAATGTGCTCATAAGCTGTTCAGCAAGGCACCACAACAGCGGTACACAAGGCAGGATTAATTTGTCGAGGGCCCCTAGTCCATTGGGCCCCCTGCCCCCACCCCCATTTATTAACCCATTTTCTTATTTACTTCTTTATTTACACTTTATCTCTTTTATTTTAAAATTCAGAACAAACAACAAAGACTACCATACCAGTGCCAGTGTACAGTTTTTCTTTTATGCAACCTCCAAACATCTCTGAACAAATCCCTCCTTCCTTCCTAGAGAAAGAGATCTTCAGCTGGCAGGGCTTTGGGAAGCCCACCAATTTATATTTTGCATATGGGTAGGAGGCATGGGGCATAGCAGGAAGACAATTCAGTGCCCGTCATTTTATTGGACTAATACATTTCTCAATTAGCTTTCAGAGGTTAAAACCTCTTTCTTCAGATCAGTAAACTATACTGCTGTTACAGTATCCCTGTCCTGACCTGGATCTCTGAATTAGTAAAAAAAAATATATTAAAATTAGTTCAATATACAGGATTACCTTATTTCTATTTTCTATTAATAAATGATTATTAACACAGCTACAATAATACTTTATCCTAAAGCAAAAAGAAATAAATAAAACAAATAGAAATTTTTTTTCTATCTTTGTCGTCTAGTTTCTGCTTTTCTCATCATTCTCTTCTTTCCATCCACTGTCTGCCCTCTCTCTGCCTCTTCCATATGGCATTTGCTCTTTCTATGCCTCTTCCAGAAACTGTATGCATTTCCTTTCACCTCTCCTTCCCCCCCACATCGGTGTGGCATCCATCTACTTCTCTCCACCCCCCCCCCTCCTTTCATGGTGTGGCATCTGTCTTCTTCCCTTCCATCTCTCCCTCCCTCCTAGCAGATTTTAGAATCTCTCTCTCCTCCTTTCCTCCCCTCAGATCTGGTATTTGTCTCCTCTCCTTCCCCCTGCTCTAGCATCTC
The DNA here is from genome assembly GCF_902459505.1 of Geotrypetes seraphini. NCBI lineage: Eukaryota > Metazoa > Chordata > Amphibia > Gymnophiona > Dermophiidae > Geotrypetes > Geotrypetes seraphini. Next base: position 513,333,599 of record NC_047084.1, on the reverse strand, counting down.
TCTCTCCAATCCCTTCCTCTTGTTCTTCCTTCTCAATTTATTTTCTGCCTCTGAGGACTGACTAGTAAGAGAAACTTTAGACGATTTCCCTTTTTCATTGTGTCTACCTATAGCTTGCCACCTCTTTCCCTCACCCCTTCCAGTATCTAACTCTATCCTCTTCCCCCAATCCAGCATGTGCCCTTTTTTCTTTCTCCTCTGCACTTCCTTCCAGCGTCTGCTCCCCTCTCCCCCACAGTTCCATCTACTGTTCACCCTCTGTATCGCCCCTTCCATTCACTGCCCTCTCTGCCCTTTCCATCCAGTGTTCGCCCTCTCTCTCTTCTGTCTTTCTATGTCCCTTGAATAAACTGTCTGTCTTGTGCCTCTTTCATTTCAGCTTCACCCCCTCTCCATTTTTCTGTCTCCACCCCTTCCTCTATGCTCTGACATCTCTCTCTTCTCCTTTCCTTCCTACTCAACCCCATGGCCTGGCATCTCTCTCCTTTCTTTCTCTTTTATCTCTCCCTCTACCCTCCATTAGCAGGGCATTTTCTCTCCTTCCTTCCCTTCTCTCTCACTCCATGGTCTGGTATCTCTTTTGCTTCCTTTCCCTCCCATGATTTTGAATCTTTCTTCCTTCTCTCTCCTTCCCTCTTTCTCCCCAGTTGGGTGCATCAGCATGTCTCTCCCCTCCCCCCCAAATCTGTCATAGTCCTTGCGCTACACAATGAATTGCTTAAACTGTAATCTTGGACAGAAACACAAGGCCAAACGTTCTCCAAGCACAAGTCTTGCAATGTAGCACAAGGCATTCAGCGCGGGGCATCTGCCGGCAGTCCGCGAGCAACTTGAACCTTCTCTGGCTCTGGGGAGCAAAGCGAGCGAGAGAGGAAGGGGGTGGGGAGAGCGGCGCTCTCCTCGGGGGCAGACACGGTGAGGAAAGGTGACAGCTCAGAGCAGGGCTCCTTCAGCTGTCCGGATACATGCCGCTGTGGCATGTATCCGGAGATGCATGAGACGCATCTGATGCTGCCAAAAGTGTCTCGCGCTTGGGGGCCGGAGCAAACTGAACTGAGGCCGTGGGGCTCTAATGTTGCATGCGCAGGCTTCCTTTCTTTGCTGAAACAGGGATGACATCACTTCCTGTTTTGGAGAAGGGAAGCCGGCGCGCGCAGCGTTAGAGCCTGAGCTCAGTTCGCTTGTTAGGGGAGGGAGGGAAGCTGACCTCAACAGGCAGTCGGAGGCCCCCCTGCCTGTTTGCTCCTCCCCTAAAATCGGCCCTGGGCCCCCCTGATATTTTTGGGCCCTAGGCACGTGCCTACTGGGCCTACCCTTTAATCCGGCCCTGGCAGTATAACATCGCTGGAAAGGTGCTTGAATTTTAATCAAAACACATTGCATGGAGCAAGGAATCTTGCTTCTACTGGAGTGACAAATGTTATGGCTCTACAAAAGCTGTTTAACACTAGACCACTTATCTTAAAAGGTCAGTTCATGGCTCCAACACAGTCTGTGTTTTGCTAAGCCGGCAGCAGCAACGAGATGAGCCTGCCTCTCTGCAGCGACTTCCTGTTCATGAGTAGGCGGAATCTGCAGAGAGGTAGCTTCCAGGGCAGGCTGGTGGCAGCAGGCTCTGCTCTTTGCTTCTGCTGGCTGCCCAAACATTAAATTACAGTGGCCAGGCCCAGGGAAGAGGTAGTTGGGAGAGCCAGCTAAACCCAGACAGACTCCCCCAATTTCCTGGACATCTGACAACCCTACTCACACTGGAAGAGACTTACGATCTGTTCTTGGGCAGGAGATTTGTCTTTGGGAAGATCTCCTGTTCCTAAATTACCAAGGTCCATCCATCTAGAAGGATCTTTGTGAATTTACAAAAACATCTGAGGTGCCAGCTAAAAGGAGAGATTGTATATAGTTAGAGACATTGTTAAAGCAATCAGTTTGTTCAAGTCAGCACCCTTTATATGCTGAAGGAATGAAAGTTCAGTTAAGTTTAAAACCTTTGGTGTAGTCTGCCTTTTCTTGGAGGAGAGAAAGACTTACGTATATCAGTAATCATTCAGCTGCTCCCGGATAAAGTTTTCCCTGTTGCCTTATCATCCATCTTGCAGTAAAATGTTTCTTCTGACAGGTTTGTTAACATTTGGTTCTTGGAAAAAAAAAAGTATCATCCAGCCAGAAAACTAAGACAACTGGCACTAAGCTAACTTAAACATGATAAAGGAGGGGGCCTTTGTGAGTTCAGCAGGTCCAGTTCTGCAAAAAAACTAGAAGTTTTGAGCCTGGAAATAACCTTTTTTTCCTGACTCGTACAATACTACAGCATTGGCTCTATCTTACACTTGGTGATTTCATTTATGTTGTTACTACGCTACCACAGTATTTTGATGTAGAGCAGAATAAAGATTATATTTTAAAAGTACATATGTAACACAACTAATTAATTTATTCTGTTAGTTTTTATTTGTAACATGCTACCCTAAAGATCTCTAAAGGATGATTTCAAGAAGAGACTTGGTAAAGGTATGACTGGTACCATGCGATCTCCCAACGCCCCTTTTAAAAGAAAAGTGGTGACGCTTGGGAAATGGGCTAGAATTTGGGAGTTAAATGCTAAAAAAGTTTTAATGCTAAAAAATAAGGTCATACATTTGGGCTGTAATAACCCAAGGGAAAGGTACAGTATAGGGAATAAAGTACTTCTATGCACGAAAGAAGAGCAGGTGCTGGGGATGGGGGTGATCATATGATTTTAAGATGACCAAATAGATAGAAAAGGTGACAAGTCATAAGGATGCTGTGATAGGGTGAAGTACCTATCACTGCCAGCGGAGGGAGCCTGAGCAGTGGAGCTCTTTGAGTTTGCATGCAGAAGACCTGGAGGGCTAATGGAGGGTCATGAAGGACTCTTGAGAAGACCTGGAGGACAAGGAGTCCAGGGAGGACCTGGGGAATGACCAGGGTCATGGATTTTAAGGGAATGAGTGAATGTTGTATATTTAACACTGTTGTATGTTGTTCTTACAGAGAACTATGGTGCCTGGGGAGTGTCGATATGTGTCGGGTATATCACTCGGCCTGGCCACATGATGACAGATGCCTGAGTGAAAAGGAAGATGAATAACCAGCAGGAAAAAAGAAGGTGATAGTTTCTTTGTAGAAGTCTCTAGTGATGCCTCATTTGGAGTATTTTATGAAGTTCTAGAGACCACACCTTCAAAAACATATAAACAGAATAGTCGGTCTAGAGGGCAGCTACTAAAATGGTCAGTGGTCTGTATAACAGATGGGGAAAGACTTAAAGATCTCAATACCGTATATACAAGGTGGATGAGAGGAGTTATGATAGAGATAGTTAAATATCTCCGTGATATAAGTGTTCTGGAGGTAGGCTTCTTGCAATTGAAAGGAAGCTCTGGAACAAGGGATCATAGAAAGAAGGTGAAAGGGGTAGACAGCCACTCAATATCGTGATAAAGACGGGGGCTCTATCTGAATTTTAGTAAGGATGGGACGAGCAGAGAGGACATTTTGAGACTGCTTTCAACTCCTAAATCCCACTCACCGTAAGACACCTACTATATGTCCATCCTTTCATTCTCTTTGCAAGCAACTCCCAACCCCTATATGTCCTGTCTGTCTATACATATTAGATTGTAAGCTCTTCTGAACAGGGACTGTCTATTGCATGTTAAATGTGCAGTGCTGCATACATCTTTCAGGGCTATAGAAATGATAAATAGGAATAGTAGTAGCAGTTAGTATGGATAGGCTGACCTACTGTTTTAATCAGCTCTTATTTTCTATGTTTTTTTCATAGTAGAATCCCTTTCTAGTACAAATCATTTTGTATTGTTCTTCACTTGATGGTATTGTGGTGACCTACCCTGACCCATGTATTGAGTGGCATATAAATTGTCAATAATAAACTGTCTCTTATGAGCTCATTACCTCCTGTCTTAGGAGCTGTCACCACATCTCTTGCACTCTCACGCTCTGTCGACCCCTTGCCTCTCTTCTCTCTTCTGATGGAATGAAAACTAACTTCTATCTCCAACGTAATAGTTTTTGTAATCTTCACGTGTAATGCAATAGTATTGTAAACTGCTTAATACTTGCGTACAAGCGGTATATCAAATGTAATAAATCTGATCCAATCATATGCAATCTTTGCAGGTTCTTCTATAATGCCAACCTTCTGATGCTTCCTTTCATTTCCTGAAACACACAAGAAGATTTTTCAGATGCTATAAGACTACTTCCAATGCACATATCAGTATTATAGTGATTGGATGATGGTTCTGGTTTACCTTCTGTCTCACAACCTCTACTCTGAGTTGGGCTGTAAGGGCCTGATTCTATAAATGATGCTTAGGTTGGGCACCACTAGGCGCTTTAATTGTGAATCACTTGCAACATCTAACAACTCAATTGGTTAAATGGCATGGTACCTATACCCATTGTATCATTCCTTCTACCAGAATCTCCCCAACCCTGAGATGTCCTGTCAATCTGTCCAAATTAGATTGTAAGCTCTTCTGAGCAGGGACCGTCTATTGAATGTTAAATGTACAACGCTGCATACTGTGACCAGGTGATAGGAAAGGCAGGCACCAAGCCTAGGGTTCTCCAGTACATATAACTGACCGAGCGATTAAGTTGAGGCTGTTAGAAAGTTGGATAAAGCACATTCAGAAAATTCAGTTTCTAAGGCTTCTTTTCAGTCACAATTTATTAGAGGCAAAACAAAAAAAATTATTTTTCAAACAGTACTTACAGGTAGCTTTCTGCAAGTGATTACACTTCAAAAACATCTTAGCTTTATTCGGTTCTTTAGCTCCTTTTGGCTTCTTGTTACTCTTACTCACAGGGCTGCTCACAATCTTATTAACAACACATGGAGGGGCATTTTCAATAGGACATCTAAGTCTGAAGTTGGGCATTTTGGGCGAGATGTCCACAAATCCAACAGAAAAAATGCTTATTATCAAAACTGCCAGATGTCTATATATATATATATAATTTTTTTTTTTTTATTTCTTTCTTTCTTTATTTATATTCTTTTACAAGTTGATTAAACAATACTTGAAAGGAAATAGATCATTTTAAGAAGAAACCCAAAAATAAAATTAGAAAATAATTCCACATTAGTAACCATGATTAAAGTCCACATTAAGGAGAGAGAGAATCAAGCAAATTCCAAGGGAAGTTGGACTTCAAGAAATAACTAGATTAATCAAATTACAGAGTACAGCTGGAGTCAATTATTAGCCTGGTTAGGAGATTCCATGGAAGTCTCTGGGCCTCTTGTAGTTGCTTTACCCTCAAGAAAGAATTGTAACTGATCAGGTTCATAAAAGATATATCTATTATTCTGATATGTAATGCAACATTTACATGGGAAACGTAACTGAAAGGTTGTTCCCAAATTCAAAGTTAACCGACGATAAGCCAGAAATTTCTTATGTCTGGCTTGTGTCCATTTCGATATATCAGGAAATATTGAAATCTTGAATCCATGAAATTCCACATTATCAGTCCTATAAAATAGACGAAGAATTGCTTCCTTATCTTGAAGAAAAACAAAAGTTACTAGCAAAGTGACTCTAACTGAAATTTCCTCTTGGGATGTCTCTAGCATACCAGTGAGATCCAATTCTCCTGGTGATGTTCCTCCTTTTTCTTCATGCACTTTTGGAAGATTAAGGTAATATAACCTTTGTAACGGTGGCATGTTATTTTCTGGAAATTTCAAAACTGATTTCAAAAAGGAATAAAATAAATCTTTAGGTGACTGAAACTTGGAGACAGGAAAATTTAAGAGTCTCAAATTCAGATTCCTATTTGCATTCTCCAAATTTTCTATTTTCCTAGTAAGCAAAACTTTTTCTTTCAGGTATAAATTAGTAGATATTTTAACCTCTGCCACAGTTTTTTCTAATTTGTCCATTCTAATAGACTGGTGTTGGAATTTCTCATCAAGGGTTTTAAATTGAGTATTAGAATTTTGAACTGAGGAAACAAACTGGGAGCATACCTTATGCAAAGATTCCAAGGCACTCCAGATCGCTTCCATGTCAATCACCGATGGTCTGATCAGAGGAGCTGGGAGAGATATTCGTGAAGGTTCCACAAAAGAATCCGCCTCTCCAGTTACTGCTTCACTCTGAATTTCACATCCTCTGGATTCTGATGCTATCTGTAGGGAAGTCAGCAAGCTATAATCCTCATCCGGGGTCAAAGGTGAAACCTGCAGCGTCAACGGAGACATCAACTCCGGTGCTTCCTGGGCTGCTGTAGGCATCCCCGACGTCGTCCCGGGGCGCGGAGGAACTCCAGGTCCCAGCGGGCTGACCGAGACTTCGTCCTCCAAGACCGAGGTCTGTCCACCTCGGTCAGCGGATAACGCCCTGTCCGGCTGAAACAGCAAAAGCTGTTATTGCTGTTTGCCGCGTCAAAAAGGTGGAAAAGGAGGCAGGAAGAACACTCCTCTGCTTACCCCTGCGTTTGGGCATGTTACAAAGGGAAAAAAAAGGTAAGTTCCCAACAGAAATTGAAAAAGTTGCCAACAAAGTGCAGGAGCCACCCGATAGCGCGACTCACTCTGTCGCCATCTTGATTCTCATCTCTCTCTCAATATATTTTTTAATTGATTTACTTGTTATATTTACATAACAAAAACACAAGTATATCCATTCAAACATAGCATATAAATGCTCATCAAATAAAGTCAAAGGCAATAGTTTATCAATGATCAAGTCCACATTAAGGCCCTGATTCTGCAAAGTGCGTCCCGTTTGTAGGCAGCTGTAGGTGTCCTACAGCTGCCTAATCAGCCAATCGGGAGGCCCGTTTTCTAAAAAAATGCTCCGCAGGCAGGCCGCCTATATTGAAGGCGCCTCCGGGAGCCTAGGGAGGCCCAAAAAGCCCGCCTAAGCTCCCCTAAGGCTAGGCGGTAGCCTTAGGCGAACCTAGGCAGCCCTATGTGTCTCCCTAGCAGAGTGGGAGACGCTTACAATGTAGGCTAGCAAAATGCTGGCCTACATGCTAAGTAGACACGGCCGCTATACTTTATCGCGGCAGGGGATCTCCCTGCCGCAATTAGTATAGCAGCCGCAGCTACGGCCGCCAGTCTCCCCAACTCCCCACCGACATTCACGGCAGGAGGGTGCCCAATCCCTCTTGCTGAAAGAACCCACCCCCCCAAATATCGCTGGCAGGAGGGTATCCAACCCTCCCTACCGGACCCTCCCCCCCCCCATGGCCTCCCCGAAGATCGCCGGCAGGTTAGGGGCAGATCATGGATGTTGTTCTAAATTATGTGCAAGTTTATAGAATATGTACCGATGTGTATGAATGCGGGCTAAGAAAAACCTGGCCTACATAGATGTGCCTATGTTTCTATAACTTGCAGATAACTTTTATAGAATCACGCTTAGCACTGCACTCATCGGTGCTGAAATTTTAGGTGACATATATAGAATATGTTCCTAAGTGCATATTTCTACATTCCTAAAGTCTAGGTTATTTTAGAATAATACATTTTTTACACAATTAAAGTTTAAAAGGCTTTAATATTAAACTTAAATTTTTTCTCCAATGGTGCAGGATTGGAAAAAGACTTTTCTGAATGAAAAATTCTTCAGAATAGGGGAAGGGAGGGGTGGAAAGAGAGAGAAAGTAAAAGAGCATAAATGCTCCACAGACACCTCAAGTACAGTAAATGGGCATGAAAATCAAATAACAGAGCCAGGAAATAAAGTAGATAAATTGAATCAATCTGTGGGTAATTTACAGAGTGCTGCTCTTGCTAATATTAAAGATAATATATTGTTTCATGCTAAGATGGAAAGAATGGAGAATTATATAAGAGTCAGGAATCTTCGTTTCCTCAATTTCCCTATTACATACTACCTATCTCCATTGGAACTAGTAAGAATGTACATGAGGAAAATTTTGCAATATGTTAATGTGGACACATTTGAATCTGATAACCTCTACTATATTCCGAGGGCTTCCAACGAAGAGGCAGATGAAGGGGAAATTGATAAATTAGTTTTACCTGTTAGCTTGGACTTATCTCAATTTTTAGAGTCATCTAAAAGACACAATAACAAAATGGGCTACACTCTTGGCGGTTTTCAAAACGGAGCTAGAGAAGCAAACTATTTTGAAGTTATATTTTACTAAAAAAACAAGCTCGGTTTTGTGGCCAGTGAGTGATGATTTTTCCTGATGTCTCTAAACAGACTCAATTCAAAAGGAAGCAATTCCTAGCGCTCAGGCCTGGAGCTTTAGCGGTGGATGAAACCTTTTTTTTTTTAATTTCCCTGTAAATGCCTTATCTCATATTTAAGAGATAAATATGTCTTCTCAGACCCAGTCCAGTTAGATAGTTTTTCTAAAAAATAAACCAGGCAGACAGTACCTTAGGGCTCCTTTTACGAAGCTGCGCTAAGGTTTTTAGCGCACGCACATTTTTAGCATGCGCTAACCCCCGCGCTGGCCAAAAAACTACCGCCTGCCCAAGAGGAGCCGGTAGCCGCTAGCGCGGCCGGCAAATTCGTAAAAGGAGCCCTTAGTTTTTTATTCTGTTTTTCTTACTAGGATGGATAATTGACGACATGTAAAAATATATGCCACACTCTGCCTGCCAAAAAGTTTGATAGTTCTTATTTACTGAATGTGATCTGTTAAAATTGGTACTAGCGGCCAGATAATGTGGGCTAGATCATTGAATTCTCAGTTTCTTTAGATTGTATTATTGAGCTTTTTTTTTATGCTGATGACTGTAATTGATATTTGTAACAAAGAAAGAAAGAAAGAAAGAAAAGCATAAATGGAGAAGAAAGTTTCTCTCGGGAAAATCTTTTTCTCCAAATGTGTTTCACATACAAAATCCAATATAAAAGGAAAAACTAATGCCACAACTATATTTAAATTATTAGGCAGTGGAAGGAACCTACAGAGTATCTAACAGCCCCAAACATGTGGAAAAAAAAGCCTCAAACATAAGTAGCAGCATAAATACAAAATCTTCTATCTGCCTTCAGTCTTACCACTGGCATAAAAAAAAAACCTCCACAGAGAACTTGCTCCATATCTCAAAAAGGTCCAAACCACTGTCTGTGCACAGGAAAGTTAGAAAAATATTTATCTTTAGCTGATCTGGTGAAACAAAGATCCTTGTAAGGATTATGGACTCTTCTGCTGGAGCAGTGAAACTTGTGAAACTACTGGAGTATTTGAAGAATTGAAGATTTTGTGACAATTGTGGACTATGAACTGAGACACTGATTCTACAAACGGGTGTCCCGATTGTAGGTGGTGATAGATGTCCTACTGCCGTCTGGCAACAATTGGGACGCACATTTGTAGAAAAAATTCTCCCGAGGAAGGGCGCCTACACTGTAGGTGTTTGTCGCGGGTCTACGGAGACACGTAGGGACACTTAAGCTCGCCCAAGGTGGGGGCGTGGTTTTGCCCTGAAGTGGCCTTGGATGAGTTTAAGCATTCCTACGTGTCTCCCTAGAGCCACGACAGATGCCTGAAATGTAGGCCTGCAAAATGCTGGCCTACATCTCAAATCGGAAAAATAGATGTGGTCAGCCGAGCTGATCGCGGCATGGGAATCTCAGATCAGCTGAGCCGACAGGACTCCCCGTAACTGCAGCTTTGGGGAGTCCTGCCGACTCAGCTGATTGGGGGGAATACCCTTGCTGTAATAGCAGAGGGTCCCCTCAACATCCACCCCCAAAATCGGCAGAAGGGATGCCCACTCCCTCCTGCCTAACACCCGCCAACACCCACCCCCGAAATCGGCAGGAGGGATGCCCCATTTTCTTAACCCTTTCAGGACCAAGGGACATATTTGTCCCATAACTTTAAAATCCTATAAATTTTGATTGGGATAGTCTACAGTTCTAAATTTGATATGTACGGATTCCATATGATACTGCCTTTATGTAAACAAACTGGTTCCGACATTCATTCATTAGCATCGTTGCCAGATTGACGAGAAGATTCACTTGCCACACTGTCCATAAGCCAGAAGTGTGATTTTTTTTAAAAAAAATAATGATATTTCACTAAAAAAATCAATTTTTTGGCATCTGCAAGCCCTTTTTACCATAAAAATGTCGTCAAAACCACAAAAATTGGCCTACGATCCTTATGGTCCTGAAAGGGTTAAACTCAGATTCTATTTCTTGGTACTTAAGAATCTTTTCTTTCTCAATGCAATTCAGCATCATCGTTCGGGACCGACACCTCTAAGAGTAACGCAATTCTAGTGTTCTCTTTTACCACTATATACAGTTTTCTTGCGTTCAGCTTTTTATATGTTGGGATAGGGATGTCCCAAGTGATCATAACCTCTTCATTTTAGCCTGGAAATGTGGGCGTGCCACTTATGAAAACTTCATACAAAAGCTCATTCACTGTAGACTCACATTACAAATATAGAAGAGATTGGATCATGAAAAGTTTTTTCTTTTTCCATATCAACAAGCCGAACCACAAATTATATGCAAATGTAATGGCAACTTTAGGTTTTGCCCAAGAGTAACCCAAGTTCATTTAAACCAAAAAACAAAACAACATGTGTTTTGCCATAGCTAGTGCATTTGAACAAAACCTCTTTGCATTGCCCAGCATGGCACTGTGCCAAACCATGCTGTTTATTTTTTCATAGATTTTCTTTCTTGTTCTTTTTTAAATGCTGAGTTATTAAACTCATCGGCAGTCTAAAATGACAAACACCTCAAATAAGCCAGTGCAGAATTCCACCAAACTAACCACTAATTCATTATGTGGCTTCAGTCTTTCCAAGGCACAGTCTGCTGTGTATCACTCCACCCGGGGTAGCACACAGGTGATAAATAAAAGTGGAGCCTTTCATTATGAAAGATGTGAGGTCATTCGGCTACAGCCCCCGAGCCTCGATCCTGCAGAGTTCCCAAGCCACACGAATGATGACTATATGAAAACATTCAGCCCCTGCAGCCTTTTTTTCTCATGCACTGATGAAAATATTTTGATCAGCTTGGGAACTAATCTGGGATAGTCAGCAATTTTCTGTGAAAGAATGTACTTCAATGAAAGATTGCTTAATGCACACCTCCCAGATTCAAAGAACAGAACTTTTTCTTAAGGAATCCATTTCTCGTCAGCTTTCTTAAGAAAATTGTACAAAACAGATTGCGCAGTAAAGATGTCCATTTTTATTTAGCAGTTGTGTATATAAAAACATGGAACACGAAAGCCTGGTGCAATCTTGTATTATGCAGTTACAATTTTACGTGAGGATTACTCTGTTGGAGGATACCTAGGGCTCCTTTTACGAAGTTGCGTTAGCGGCTTTATCGTGCGTGACTTTTAATCACGTGTTAACCCCCGCGCTAGCCGGAAAACTACCACTTGCTCAAGAGGAGGTGGTGGTGGCTAGCGTGGCCAGCAGTTTAGCGTGCGTTATTACGCACGTTAAACCGCTAACGTGCCTTCATAAAAGGAGCCCCATGTACTGTTTTCCTGGCGATAAAGGATTGTGTTGTGGCACCCAAATGAACATAATTGATAATGCTCTACCTGCTCATCTGTTTGCTCCATAATTAAATGACATCATTGAAGTAATGTTTGTTCTAAAATCAGCCTTCGTCGGAAGGGCAAAATTACATAAGTGTTTTGATTCCAGTAAATTTTTTTTTAGTCTGTATATCTGTATAACATCATGTGTAATTTTACTGGCAGAAAGCCAGGGGGCAGGTAGAGCAAGAGTGAAGGTGCTTTTGAACACGCACCATGATGTATTCTTTGGAAGAAATATGAGAGAGAATTTCTTGGTCAGAACATTGGTCAGAACGTCATTCGCCAAGGACATCATGGCAGTGTACAATATCCCAATTGAGAAAAGCAGGACAAATAACAGCACATAATTAGAATATATAATTACAAGACATACAATAGTGATAGAACAAAGAGAGAGAGAGACACATAAGCACATCAGGTCAGGGCTAAACAGCGTAACAACAAACAGATAGATGCACCAAAGTCAGTGATCGTCGCTTTTACCGACCCGATTCACAAAATGGCTCACCACGTGTTTTACCCCTCGATCACCCATTGTCTGATCCGGCCATGCAAATTAGCTAAAACACCATGCAAAGTAGCCAAGCGATTGATGCACTAACATCACATGGCTATGCAAAAAAACCCAAACAAATCAGGGGTTTTAGCTATCAGGAAAAAATGACAGGCAGACCTTTCGGTAACTGATATTTTGTGCGTGTTACAAATGCAAAATATATGTCCCATTAAAAAAAAGGAAAAAGTCCACTACCGCTGATGATGGGGAAATTTAGAATATGTATTCTTAAGGAATGAATTGTCACAAAACTGATTTATATATCCTTTTTAGTGTATCAATAAGTAATATATGAGAAATCTAATACGCTGTTCATTTTATTCTATAGGCACATTTATGATTCTGTGCATGTTAGGTAACTTAAAATTAGTCTTTGATCTGTTTGGGTCTTTTAATTATTATTACACGAGAAGTGCTGGAATAAGGGAGTTATGAAATTTTGGTTCGTTAGATTACTCTATAAATTTCTTATATTTATGAAATTCATTATAACATTAATTAATATTATACATTAGTCTTAATTGTGGTTGTTTAAGAATCATTTTAGAATCCTTCCTATGAGAGAAAATTGTCAGGAAGAATGCCCACTCCCTCCTGTCTCCAATGCTCCCCTGAACCCCACTCCCACTCCCCGAACTCCCTGTACCTTTTGTAGACATTGGGAGCTGGAGGGAAGCATGATCCTTCCAGCTCGAAGGCCAGCCAGTCAAAAATGATGGGCCTTCCCCTCCTGGTGCATCATCTGATGCATGAGAATGAGCCAATCAGGACCTTAGTCTCCTCCCTCTGTATCCCATGTGATGCACAGGGAGGGGCCTAAGATCTGATGTCTGAGCCAATCAGAATTTTAGGTGCTTCCCTGTGCATCACATGATGCAATGGGGAGGGGAAGGCCCATTATTTTCAACTGGTGGGCCTTAGTGCTGGAGAGACCATACTTCCCTCTAGCTCCCAATGTCTACCAAAGGTACGAGGGAGAAGGGGTTCAGGGAGTGGGGGTGGGGTTCAGGGGAGCATCCGGTGGCAGGATCGAGTGGGCATCCCTCCTGTCTTTTGTTTTTTTTGGGGGGGATGGAAGGGGGGATGGTATTGGATGGTTCGGGGGGGGGGGCATCCATTGGTAGGATGGAGCGGGCATCCCTCCTGTCAATTTTCTCTCTTGGAGGGGTGGGGATGGAATGGCAGGAAGGAGTGGGCCTCCCTCCTGCCACTTTTGCTGCTGCATGTGTGTGTGTGTGTTTGGTTGATTCCTGGTGCCAGGATGTCGGGGAAGGCTTTTGTCTTTTTTAAATGGGGCAAATATTGTGCGTTTGTAACCCACGCACAACATCTGTCCATTAAAAAAAGAAAAAAAGGTTACCTGCCCCTAACAGCTGAATGACAGGAGGTTGCTTTGGGGGCTTCCCCTGCCACTCTGCTGCTTGGGCTTCCCTTTGCCGGCTTTGCGCATGTGTGCGAGTGGCTCTCACACTGATGAATCGAATGAGAGAGACAGGGATTATGATGAACCTCCATGTGAATCATTTGCATGCAGTCTTTTTGGGACATCAATCACTCTTCCACAATCAGCCAGAGAATTGTCCAACAGCGATCCAGTCAGTATTAGTGATTATGTTTAGTGCATCCAGGCCAAAATCTCTTTAAAAAGAGATATGATACATTTAGGGGAAATTCATCAACAGGCGCTAACCAAATTAGGGTGACGGGACAAAAACGTGCGAGACTTCAGCGCGCCGACATTGCAGCGCCAACAATTCGACGCAAGGCACCAGCGCACCGCCTAAAAAGTGACTTTTAATGAGCTCCGACGGGGGGGATGTGTGGGGAATCCCCCCCCCACTTTACTTAAGACTGTTTGCGCTGCTGTTGGGGGGAGTGTGGGGGGTGCAACCCCCACATTATAGAGAAAACTTAACTTTTTCCTAAAAAATCATGAAAAAGTAAAGTTTACTCTATAATGGAGGGTTCCAACCCCCCAACCCCACCCGCAACGGCAGCGTGAAGAGTATGAAGTAAATTGGGGAGGTTCCCCACTCACACCCCGCATCGGAGCTCTTTTAAAGTCAATTTTTAGGCGGTACACTGGTGTCTTGCACTGAATTATTGGTGCTGCAATGTTGGCGCGCTAAAGTCTCGCGTGCGAATGACTATGAATCCCAAATTAGCATGTACTAACAATTAACATATACTAAACGCCAAAGATGCCCATTATATCCCTGTAGGCGTCTTCAGCATTCAGGCCCTGATTCTAAGTCTGCCTAAAGTTTGGCACTGATAGCATCGATTCTATAAAACTTAGGCACCCATTATAGAATCATGTCGCACTTCGCATCCTAACATTTAGGTATCCTCAATTTATGCCATGGTTTTCCATGCCTAAAGTTAAGCACCGATTTCAAAGCCTAACGGCATCTGATTCACAGAGGTGCCTAACTCAAAAACACGCCTATGAGCCACCTCTAACCATGTCCACTTTTAGCGTAGGTACAATGGGCTAGGTGCCTACTTTTTTTATAAAATTGTGTTTTTTGAGTTAGGCGCCTAGCTTTCAATTAAGTGCAATTAAGGCCAATTGTGAGGTATTGAGTGCCAATATTTGCACTGATTAAGCCTATTGCTCAATTACTCTAACTTTAAGCAGACTTTATAGAATCAGGGCCTTAGTGCACATTAATTATTAGTGTTCACTAATGTGGTTAGCGTATGGGAAAATGTGCCAATTTTTGACCACAGCACAAGTGACCTTAGCACATAGGAAAGGCCCACGTAAAGGTATGCTGAGACCACTTTTGACATGGCATTAGTAAAAGGACAAATACAAAAATAATAGCGAAATACCACTATATCAAACAATACACATCAGTATTGTCAAGCCTTCATCTATCAAGGCCTTCATCTATAGGTTGCCTTGATAGATGAAGGCTTGACAATACTGATGTGTATTGTTTGATATAGTGGTATTTCGATATTATTTTTGTATTTGTGTTATATACCACTGGGTTATATTACATTAGTAAAAGGACCTCATAGAATGCTAGGGAGAAGCATGCATTTTAAAACTAATGATAAAACTTGACAAACTAGGCCAGGATGGAGCTGGTCCAGAGGAAGGCTACTAAAATGGTTGATAGTCTACGTCATAAGGCATATGAGGATAAGCTTGAAGATATCAATAGTATGTATACTTTGGAGGAAAGGTAGGAGAGGGGAGATATGATAAAGATATTTAAATTCCAATGTGGTATAAATACGCATGAGGCGAGTCTCAGTTGAAAGGAAACTCCACAGTCAGAGGACATAGGGCTAAATTCACAAAGCAAACTGATCGTGTACCAATCGGTTTGCGACCCCTTAGCGACCCAAGCCCGATTCACTTACCTGTCTTCCGACCATCCTCTGATCCACGCATGCAAATGAGGGCAAGGCCATGAAAATGTAGGCAGGGACGCGATTCACCAAACTTTATTCCTATCCGACTGTGCTCGCAAAAAGCGACTGCTCAGGACCAGTCGCTGAAGCCCTTTGCGACTGCCCTGCCTTCTGCAGCCCAGATCTCTGCCCTGTCAGCCCCGATCTCTTACTGCCCCGAAAGCCTCCTGTAGCCCCGAATGTGCCTGCCTGCCTGCCCCAAACACACCTGCCTTCCAGCCCAGAACCCGAACACGCCTGCCTGCCTGCCCCAACTCTCCCACCCTTCCCCGCACTGCAAGCCCGTGGTTTTATCTGCGGGCTTAAGCGGGTTAAAACGATGGGCTCCCATAAGTTCCTCGATCACCAAAATGGCCCTGATGTCCAGCAATAGCATTTTTGTAGGCTTTCTTGCGGCCCTGGCTGCGCTAAGAAGAAGAGGAAAAAACCTCAGACGGCACGGAGGTCCCGCGCATGCTCAGACCATCTACAGATGGTCTGCGCTTGCGCGGGGATCGCTATAGCCCTCATCTGCATGTTAAAGTTTACTGAATTAGTTGGACCTGCCCGGATCGGGCCCGAATCGGGCCCGATCTGGCAAGTTAATGAATCCTGCCCATAGGATGAAGTTAGGCTCAGGAGTACTCTAAGGAAATACTTTTTTACAGAAAGGGTGGTAAATGTGTGAAATAGTCTCCCAGTAGAGGTGGTGGAGACAAAGACTGTGTTGAATTCAAGAAAGCCTGGGACAGGAACGTGGGACCTTTGGGGAGAGGAGGAAATAGTGGATTCTGTGGATGGGCAGACTGAATGGGCCCTTTGGCCTTTATCTGCCATCATGTTTCTATTTTTGATTTGTATACTTTTAAATGAACTGAATCATCCTGACCCCGGAATGACAATAATCTTCATTCATAACACTTATTTTCAGTAAATAGAACCACACAATTGACATTGCAGTAGAGCAGTTTCAATGATAAACATAGTTAGTGAATGCACTTGTTATAAAAATGCAAAGGACCTTTATAAAATAATGGGAGAAATGGTCTGGAATGAAATCTCCAGTACTTACTCAAACATCAAGTATAATCATAGGAACCAAAACAAGAAGTGACCTTTCATTAAGTTTCTCAAAGTGAATTAGTAAACTTAAATTGAACCCGAATAAGTCCAATTCCATCATCTTTACAGCTCTAGATGCAGTCACATTGCCCCTTCAAATTCTACTTCAAATTCTACTCAAATCACTCAAGTTATACAATGTTGTTTTTTTAAACTGTGTTTGATTCGGTCAGTACAATCCTTACTTTTTTCCTTCAGTTCTGAACATTTTGATACAATCCCTTGTAATTCAGAAGTTAGACTATTGCAACTCCCTATATGCTGGACTACAACAAAAAGACCTATATAGACTACAGATAATCAATAACACAGCCATCCGCTCAATTCACAGCCTTCATCCTTTATTGATGACCACATTCTACTTTCCTGTTTAATCCCAATGGGGTAACTGTCTCCCACCTATAAATCCACTGCTGCTCCTTTCTCCACAGCAGTTCTGTAAGATTTCCTCCTTGTGGCAATAGCGGCGCTTCCAAAACAGTGTATTTGAGGTCACCCACGGTGTGTCCTTTTTCCTGCCAGTGCGCAGTGAGGGGGGCTGTAACGTCACCTCTCCAGATTTTACTAAGATGCACCCCCACCCGGGTTTTTATATTCCTCACCATGTGTCCTATATAAAACAATCCACATGGGCATTTAATCATATACACAACCCTGGTGATATTGACCTGTTCTGAGAGAAGATAATATACTATAACCAATAATAAACAAGCCTCAAAGACTCAACAAGAAAAGACCTCGACAGCTGGCACCACACAACTATGCTTTCATTGGGTACAGAAAACTGTTATTGGCTCACAGGCACCAGAACAAAAGCAGCACAGACAAAAACCTATCAGGCAAAAAAGACTGCCTGCTCCAAAAACAAAAAATTAACTGGCCCTGACACTACTAACTTTACAAAAATCTGCTCTCAGTTCCAGGAAAATATCTCTCTAAAAATAAATGTAAAAAAGTTCTCAAAGACAGAATAAGTCACTCAGCTGTATTCCTCAAATGAGAGACTGGCTTCAAGCTTTTTGTTCGTTTCAATGCACAAAACAGCCCCCCCTCCCCCCGAACAGGGAAATTGCAGCATCAGCAATTTTCACTCTCACAGATGACAGAAACAAGCGGTAATGGGACTTTATGTCATATGTTGTACGATTCTCTTTCTCCAAAAATGTTTATCTTTTTCCATCATAATATTTAGCACCTGCTATAAAGCTTAGCACACCTTTGTAAAAGAGGGGGTAAATATCCCAGTCTCTTGATTGGCCAGTGACTGGCTGTCATGAGATATAGTTTATCATTGCCAGTATTGAGCAGCTCACTTTCTCAAATTCAGCTGTCAAAGATAACCTCCTAAAATGGTGGTATATCTTTGGCTGTTGACATTACAGATTACCAGAAGGCAATAAAAACTCACCTCTTCCTCTAACCTTCTTTTCTTTTTTTTTAATTCTTTATTGATTTTCAAACTACAAATGTGCCATAAATGAATCACATATATGTACGTTGTATAATAAGCGCAGAAAACTTTCACATATTACTGCAACAAAGAAATTTCCCCCTCCCTTCCAGCTAATATACAAACAAATAAATCAAAACCTTCATGAAACCATTCATAAAATCCCTGGACCAATTCCATTCCCTTCCCTTACCCAAACCCCCCAGGATGTGTATGTTTACTTGTTTATGAAATAAAATAAAATAATTCCTCTTTACAGTATTTAGTCAATGGCTCCCACACATCCATAAAATTCTTAAATCGTCCCTGTTGTATGGCCATGCAACGCTCCATTTTATATGTCTAACCTTCTCCAAATAGCTCCAATCTAAGTACCACTGTCTGTGAAACAAGATCAACCATCACTGACACTACCATGCCCTGCCATACATTCCATACCATCTCATACCTAACACTTTATCATGCACTGTTATGTACTTTCTTGCCATGGCACATACTGTAAAGTTCTGTCAAGCTCTATTAATTACCGCAATGTCATACCAAACTCATAACATCACTATCCCATGCTGTATGAGATCTTGTCCTGTCATATCCTATTAAGTATTGCCATGCTTTTTGATTACTACCATGCTTCCCTATATATTATCCTATCATGTCACATAGAAACATGGAGAAAAAATTGTAGATATAACTATTTACAAATATAAATTGTATATATAACTATTTACAACGTTTATATCTACAATTTTTTCTTCACGGAATACGATTGTACCTTTATTATACATAGAAACATGGACCATAGGGATCCAAGATGGCGACAGATTAGGTTGGCCGAGCGGACTACTCCTGTGGATTTCCTCCCAAAATAAGATTTTCCTCTTCTATTACAACTTCTTACCTCAAAATGCCGAAGAGGAGAGGAAGAAGCATCGCTAAAGCCTTGCGACACTCCGGAACTCTCCCCCTCGGAAACATAGAGGAACTTATCAGGCGTATGCAGGGCACGCCAATAGCATCAGAGACTCCCCCACTGGAAATGTTGCAAAGAAGTGGATTGCAGCTGTTCTTGGGGCTTAAAACAACTCTCAGTCCTGACATGAGAGCACTGCCCCCACTTCCCCAGACTACCAGTTCCCCGCGGGTGGAGGAGCTTCCGGAAGTCGGAGTGTTACCTCCTCCAGAGGCTGTGGAGATTGTTCAGGGGAACAGGGATTCAGGTTCCCAGCTTTTACAAGGGAACCTGAATATGGACTTGAAGGATTCGTCAACATCAGGGGCTGGAACTGCCCAACCAGAACAGCAACGAGAAGACTTGCCAATGGGTGAGCACAAATCATTACATTTACAATTTCTCCAACTTCATAAGCCCCAGGAAGTAACTTTGGATGCCCTGTGGGACCTGGTAGCTAATATTCTTAAAACAATTGCCCCTCAATTTCAACAGATAGAAACATAGAACATAGAACGATTAAAAGAGCATAATAAAGGTATTTCAAATGGCTGGTGAGTTTAAATCACTAATAGAAAAACATCAACAAGAAATAAAGTCTTCAAAATTAATATAAGAGACACTAATTAAGGACAACGCGAATTCAAGAAGAAAACTTGAATCATTTGAAAATGCTTCTAGAAGTAATAACCTTAGATTGATTAATTTCCCCAGGATTGTCACGACAATTCCCAGGGAAATGCTGAAGTGTTACTTGACGGAAATATTGGAGGTCCCTGAGGTGTCATTACCTCCATTTACTCAGGTTTACTACCTTCCAAGTAAGAAATAAAAATAATCAACAAGAAGTGATTCAAGACTCATTAAATTTATCAGCATTATTAGAGGTCTCAGATAGGGAAGTAGCTATACCTGCTACTTTGTTTCTTTCAGTTGCTCTTACATTAGATAAAACAAGGCTTTTGAGATTGCATTTTAAAAATAAGCAAAAAGAATTTCTGGGACTTAAAGTTCAAATGTTTCCAGATTTGGCACGGGACACACAGAGGCATAGGAAAGAATTTCTTCTGTTGAGACCTGGTATTATAGCTTTGGGAGCTACATTTTTTCTTTGTTATCCATGTAAATGTATAATTCATTATAAAACACATAAATTTGTTTTCTTTGAACCTTCACAACTGACAACATTCCTGTCACTGTCGAGGATGGAGAGTGCTCATTGAAAGATAGATGGATGTCTTTAGCTCTGCTAACCTATAACTGCTTTTTGTCCTATTAAATCATTTTCTTTATTTCTGCTGTGTAAATATTTTGGATCCTATTTGAGGACTTGAGCTGAATTTAAACTAGGATTTCTCTTTGAACAAATGAATTTTATTTTGTCTTTTTTTTCTGCATTGAATCTTGCTTTCTGTACAAATTTAATCTTGATTGTGTATATTTGAAAATTCATAAATAAATAATTTTTTTTTAAAAAAATATAATAATAATATAACAGTTTATATACTGCAGGACTGTGAAATTCTATGTGGTTTACAATAATTAAAAGATGTTACAGACTGAGTGGATTTAACAATGTTCTGCCCATTAACATTGATTGAAAGATGCTACAAATTGAGTGGATTTAACAAAGTTAAAAGCTAATGATTAACAGTTCTAGGGATCAGTAATTGTGGAATGAGATTGTGCAGGTTAGTTGCTTAAGTATTTTAGGAACAGATATGTTTTTAGGCGTTTCCTAAATTCCCCATAAGTTGTAGATGTAAGTAATTGCTCTAGATCTTTACCCCACAATGAAACATAGAAACATGATGGCAGATAAAGGCCAAATGGCCCATCTACTCTGCCCATCTGTAGTAACCATTATCTCTTTCTCTCTCCGAGAGATCCCACGTGCCTATCCCAGGCCCTTTTGAATTCAAACACAGTCTCTATCTCCACCACCTCTTCTGGGAGACTGTTCCATGCATCTACCACCCATTCTGTAAAAAAAGTATTTCCTTATGTAAAAATAAGACATAAGAACATAGGAATAACCCTACTGGGTCAGACCAGTAGTCAATCTAGCCC